>NC_091678.1:37593313-38283445 GCF_030179915.1 Drosophila takahashii
TGTATGGAACTTAAACTCTAAAGAATCTAAAACAAATAAAAAAAAAATGATTGTATAGTTACGCACTGTCTAGACTTTTCCAAAATTAGCTGATAGTTGGATTCACAAAAACAACAACTTGAGGCATACAATCAATTAAAATGTACGCATTGACGTCAATGCGTGAAATAGACTCATGTATATATTTATGTATATACATATACAAATCTAGATGTTATAAAGGGGGGAAGCATTTTAAAAAGTTTTCAGTTTCCGTCTATTCGTTCCCGCAAATCAATTTCGGATCGTTTACTCGTTTGCGCAAGTCAATTTCGGATCGTTTATTCGTTTGCGTGTGCATTTATCAAAAAACTTAAAATGTCGTTCTTGATAATATTTTTTTTAATATCATTAATGAATCCGGTTGTGAAAATGTTGCCGGTGCCTAGTGAAATGTTAATCATTGAGAAACCCTCTATCTCAAATAACTCAATTGGAGTATTTATAAATATGCCGAAATTAAATAAAATCATAAAAATTGACTTAAAATTCGAGATCTTGGAAGATAGCCATATTTTTATAGATCTTATGAACAATAGTACTAATGACAGTGAAAAAAATTTAAAAAGTGAAGTGGACATGAAAATAATTAATGCTAATAATAGTATTAATACAACTGTGCTTGAAGAAAAAATAAAAACAACAACAACAATTACACCTACAACATCAACATCAACATCAAACCCACCTACTTTGATAAGTAATAAGGAGGAGGAGGAGGAGGAGGAGGAGGAGGAAGAAGAAGAATCAAGTACCCCAACATCTACAACAACAACCACATCTGCAACTACAACTACATCTGCAACTACAACAACATCTGCAACAACAACAACAAACTCACTCAATCATTTTGATATTACTAAAGATACAAATTTTGAGAAAATAGAAAATAAAAGCGTAGGAGCTGAAAAATCACAAGGAATTGGTATTGGTATCGATGATAGTGAGTCAGAATTTCAAAACGTAAGTGAAGCACCTAAAATAACTAACACAACTCAAGAAATAGGGATTGGTATCAATGATAGTGAGTCAGAATTCGAAAGTATAGGACGAGTTCCAATAAAAAGAAATATCACACATAAATTAAAAAACACTGTAAACATGCATAACACTGAAATAGAATTTACAAAGAGAGGAATAATAGAGAATTTTAAAAAGCAATTAATTGAGAATGAAAGGAAAATAGGGGGGCATCTGGATTTAGGAAGAAGGGGGTTAAATAGATTCTTCACCGTAAAATATAAAAGTGCTACGGTAGGTGTTAAATGTCACTACAATAATATATATAGAAGATTGAATTTTAAACGTAGTGTAAATAAATCTAAACGTAGGAATTCAAAACATATAACTACTCCCCACCACCACCACCACCACCACCACCAGCAACGAAAATCTAAACGAAATATTAGTCCTCCCCTAGCAACATTAAGAATAAATTGCTTTGAATTTGCTGAAGTTCTAACACATGCACTAATACATGCAGAGAGACAGAAAGATAGGAAAGTATATGAAAGAATTTCGAAAGATGCTGATATTATTTCTATGCAAGAGAGTAAAAGGGAAGAGATTGGAGATGTAGAACCAGGATATCTTGGAGATGACCCACAAATAAATGAAATAGGTATTGAAACAGCAGAAAAAATTAATGCAATATATTTGAGAAAGAGAAATATAGAATCTCAAATGCTAACTGAGTATTTAAATAAAAAAGAAAGTGAGATTAGTACAGATACAATTCTAATTAATGACATTAATGACTTCAAAATAACTAATAGTGATACTATAATCTGATTGAGTAGGGAAATATGTTTGTTTTTGCAGAATTTAAATAAAGAAGTTGCTAATACTATTTCGAGTGGAGTACAAAAAGGTGAGTTGAATAATAAATATACATATATAAAATAATATTTATACTTATAATATTTATATTTTCAGAATTTCAAAACTTTAACAAAAAAGAGGTTAATAATACTATTTCGAGTGGAGTACTAAAAGGTGAGTTGATTAATAAATATACATATATAAAATAATATTTATACGAATAATATTTATATTTTCAGAATTTCAAAACTTTAACAAAAAAGAGGTTAATAATACTATTGCGAGTGGAGTACTAAAAGGTGAGTTGATTAATAAATATACATATATAAAATAATATTTATACTAATAATATTTATATTTTCAGAATTTCAAAACTTTAACAAAAAAGAGGTTAAAGACGACGCTCTGGGTTCATATGATGAAGATGACGATGATGATGATGATGATGACCATGATGTGAATATTTTCGATGAGGATAATCCAGAGCCATGTATTACAAGATCACCTAGTGAGGAGGAATCTATTCTTGTCGAAGGTGGAATAAGTAACTACATACAAACTATTCCTTTAAATTTAGATAAGGATAATGATGAATATATAAAATCAATTCCTTTAAGTAATGATGATAATAAAATCTATATATTAGAGGGTGGTATAAATAGTTATGTACAAACTATACCACTAAATATAGAAGAAAGTAAGCAAATTGAATGTAATTCGAAGAAAACATTTTAATTGTTCTTTAAAATAAAAAATTTATAATATTGTTTTTGGAAATTTTAACATTAACCTCTAATAAGCTATGTTTGTTCTTTAAATTTAAAAAAAAAAAAAAAAAAAAAAAAAAATATTTTATAATATTGTTGTGAGAAATTTTAACATTAACCTCTTAATAAAGCCATGTTTATTGTTTTAAAAATAAAAATTTTATAATGCTGTTTTGATTTGTAATATTTGGTTTATACATTACCTTTAATTAACCTTTCAATAAAAAGCGATGTTTATTCTTTTAAAAATAAAAATTTTATAATGCTGTTTTGATTTGTAATATATGGTTTATACATTACCTTTAATTAACCTTTAAATAAAAAGTGATGTTGGTAGATTATTCTTATTATTATAGATTTCATTTATTTTTATTATAGATTACATTTATTCTTTTTCACAATCCAGTAAATTTATTTCTAATTCTGTATAAAACATTTCAAATGTACAATCATCAATATTTTTCTTTAATTTTTCTATTTCAATGTCTTGATTATTATTTCTATTAGAACAATTCTCTATTTCTTTTATTCTTTGCTCGAAAACATAAATATTTGCATTTATTTCATCAAGTTTATTTTCTAATTTTTTTTCTTCTATTTTATAATGTCCATATTGTAATGTATTAATTTTATCGTTTTGTATAACGAGCTTTGTATCTTTGTGACTGAGAACAACTTTTTTACATTTAACTGTTGATAAAAGATGATTTTTAGATCTAATCATTGACATAGATCCGACCACTTCCTCTTCTGAAAACAAACATTTTTTAAAACTATTAAAAGTTAATTGATCAATAGCACTTCTTTTAACCCCCTTTGATTTTTTCACTGTTTTTTCAGAGATGTCATTAATATTAGATGACCTAAAGGCATACATTTTCGATCTTAAACCAACAAATTCAGTCATCGGTCTTCCATTGAGTTCATCTTTAAAAAATCCCAACCTCTTTTTATTAGCTTTAGGAAAATTATAGAGATTTAATAATTCATCAGAATAATCTGATGTATCAAACTTCATCTCAATATCATTTTGAATATCTTTATAAAAATCATCAGTATTAATTGTGTATATAAAAGAATCTGTATCCATATAATTTAATTGCACATTTTCATTGTATTTGGGTTTTATATAATTATAATGAAAATCATACATTTTCCATTTTGATAAATCTAATACAACAAAACCCAAATATACAGGTTTATTGTATAACACATTTAACCTTTTCATTTGAAAAGCAAAGAAGTTTTCTGAAAACTGTTTTACGCTATGGAAGTTGGACTTTGAAATAAGAGATCTAGCACAATGTCTTTTAGGTCCAGCAGAGTCTAATGGTGAAGCACTTTCCCATTCTGTAATTAACTTTACATCCACTCTTTTATCAACATTTTCCATGGTTTTTCCATAGACAGCATTATTTAAAAGTTTAAAAAAATCTTTTTCAAATGCATTTTTTGCATTAGTTCTATGAAATGTATTCAAGTCAATGTATGCTTTTAACCAAGGCTTCTGCAAGAAACGGAGACCTCTATGGATTTTTTTTAGAATTAAACCATTTTCTATACACTGTTGAAGATTTTTATAATGAATAATATATTTTTCTTTATCCCTTAAATCAGCAATTAATTTTTTAATTTTATCTCTGTTTGTTGGTAATTGATTATTGCAACAAAATGGAAGATCATTGTGTTTGTTATGTAATTTATAAGGATATTTTAAATCCACCTCAAAAATGTATCCATATTCACTATCATCTCCAATCTCTGAAATATTAATACTATCAAGTGATTCCCTTGAAAGCCATTCAAAACCTCCATATGGTAAAGATTGTGACATAGCCCATAGCCCATATAAATTATTTGCATCCAAATAAACTAAATATGATGATTTTTGAGTACTATCAAAATTATCAACATATTTATTATTTGCTTTAGCATATCTACATGTACATTGTACTAAACCACCTCGAATACCACTTTGAATAAATTTATATTGATCTATATCAGTTAATAAATCTAATTCAATTTTAGTACATTTCAACATAGCTTCCCATGATAAACCTGGTGTTGTGAAAAAATGTGCTGGATCAAGTGAATAAATTTTAATGCAAAGTCTTCGGAAGTTTTCAAAGACATCAGCCATTAATAAAACATCTGTTTTCAAATATAACTCTAAATAATCTTTTAAGTTCTCACATGAAAACTCATTCCATACCTCTTGTGCGTGAGTGTAATTTTCGTTTGAACATTCATTTTCAGTTAAGGAACTATAGAAAGCTTCTTTAGGAGGTAATATACTTTCTTTTAATTTCTCAACTGAATCTAAATATTCATAAGGAAATACACCCTTTCTTCGCATAAGGTTAAACTGATTTTCATTTGGGAAAAATGATTTTGTAATATACATTTGTTCACTATCCAGGTTTGAAGCTAATGTATCTAATGCAGAAGGCATAAAACGAAACGAATCTAGAAAACGGATTTCAAAGTTTTCACCATTACTAATAGTTATAATTTTTGATATTGAAATATATTGTTCCTTATTTAATGGAATTACCTTTATTTCACCAGGTATGAGAGCCAAATCTTTTATAAATAGATGACAATCATACCTGGTGAAATTGTGGAAGAAAACAGGAATAAATTTTGGGACTTTATATTTTAAATTGCACGCATTATGTGCTGCACCCCTAAATTTTCCTGTGAAGTGACAGTGATCCCTAACTCTATCTAATAAAAGAGGAGTGTTGCATATATGACAATTAATTGATTTTTTAAAATCTTCTTCTTCAACATCAGATATAATTATAGGTACATTTTTAGAAATATGATTCTCAAATATAAGTGTTAAATTTTCTATAAGAGATAGGAGGAAATTCATTCCTGAGTTTAATTTAGTTTCTAAAACAAACTTATCTAAACTATTATCATGTGCACATTTTATATAGTATGCATATGAAATAGGCTTATGAATATTTACTATATTTAAATTTAATGTTTCAATTTTATTAATAGGTTGAAGGATGCATTCAAAATCAGCGTATACTGTGAATGGTATCATCACTTCCTTTTGAATATTCTTATATTTTAAAATTGCATCCCTCGGGTTTGGTAGACGCGATACCTTTTTACCACAGACTTCAGAGTGTCGGTTGGCAGCATCTTCACTCAATGAATAATTGAAGCAAATTTGGCAGAACCATTTCGTTCCTTTATCTCTCGAAACTTGAGAGGAAACCAAACTAAAATAAAGATATAAAAAAAAAAAAAATTATTTTTTTAAATATGAAAACATATAAATATTACAAAATGTAAAACAAAAACAAATCAAAAAATAATGATACATAATAATAATAATAATTATGATATTATAAAACTACTTACTTTGATAGGTTTTTTATCCAAGTATAATGTGCTTTACATCCTTCCTCCACTAGCAGCATATTTATAGAATTTTTCCTCACTTCTGGGTAATAGTATATAGGTCCAAAAATAGCTCCATCATCGAATCCAAAAAGTGTTATATTTATTTCTTTATTTTTCTCTATAAATTTTTTGATATCTGACGGTTTAAGTGGAAATTCCAATCCACTGAAATTTAATGTGATCCCATTGACTTGAATGAGATCATCATATATATTCACTTTATAACTCGTGCACCTGCCTGCATTTTTATTAAGGTTGCTTAATGCAGCGATTAAGGTCCACTTAAAACAATATTCATCATTCAGGTTTTTAACATTTATGATTGCATTTTTATTTTCTAACCAAGAGGGTAGTTTAATATAGGATGATCCTCTTAAAGGTGAATATTGATTGATATTCATTTCCAATCGAATGAGATGAATCAATGTCCATCCACTACCCCTTTCTTGGAATTCCTCCATCCTCACCAAAATTTTCTCCATGTGCTCCTTATATTCAGTTTCTATATTGGAGTTGGCAGTGATTATTGTCATTTTACTTTGAAATGACTTTATTTCTTCACATTCCACTTCTTCCTTCAAGAGTACATATTTTCCAAAAAGTTCAAAGTTAATTTTTACTGATCCATAACTCTCTAACAATGGATACAAGTGAGGGAGAAAAGCTTCTCCTGCTTCCTCCATAAATTGTGTTGGATAAATCACATCATTACTACTATTTTCATATAGATAGTGAATAATCCTTCCTCGGAATCCAGATCTGATTTTTTTAATTTTCGAATCCACTGGCTCTATTACATTTCTTTTATGCTGCTCCGTTCGCAGATGATGAACGACGAAATGTTAGCCGACAGGGTAATATTGCACTTATCACAATACTTATCCATTTTTGATTTGTTTTTGTTTTTGTTGTTTTTAAATATTGTTTTGAAATATCACTTCTTCTTCTTCTTTTTACTTTATTATACTTTACTTTAACTGTAAAGTATTTTATTTTCTTTTTTTAGTTTGTCCACAAAACTCAAATTTGAGTATTTCACAAGATAGCACAACTTTACTTAAACTGTAAAATGTTTTTATTTTTATAATGAAAATATGTTTACAGAGATTTCGAATCCACTTGAAACAAAAATTAACACGAGTTTTCTTCAACTTGAAATTTCCGGAGGGTTCACACGACGATTTTATAAGATTCACTCAACTCGAATACTTTTCTTAAACTGAACTACTTTCCACATTTCTTCTTGACATGTAACTTTTTTGAAAACTTGATTAAATAAACAATCTCATTGTTTTTGTGGGGGGGAGTTCTCGAACTCACACTTTTGTCCACAAAACCACTGAAGATAGGTTACACTAACAGATATCATCTACAATCCTAATTGAATTAACAAAATGGACACGCATAATAAAACACCCCTCTCTCACGCTCCTACACACAATTTTCAGGTAAAGATCACTCTAAGCAACCACAAATTCTAGGCATGACCCCTCTCTCACACTCCTACACACCAGAACCAATCACAAATTCTAGGCATGAAAAAACACACCTCTCTCACACTCCTACACACAAATTCTAGGCATGAGAAAACACACCTCTCTCACACTCCTACACACCAGAACCAATCACAAATTCTGACACCTGTGTGCATCTTAACGGTGACCCACACACTCCATTTCTTTTCTTTCCTCACACTCTTTCTAAGTGACCTTTTTTATGCTAACTAGGTCATTATGACACCTGTGTGCATCTTAACGGTCACGCACACACTCCACTTTTCCCCCTTTCTCACCATTTTTCTCACCTACACACTCCATTTTTCCCAACCTTTTTCCCACACTTTTATTGATTAATTAAGTTAATTAGGTCATTATAACACCTATGTGCTAATTAGGTCATTATAACACCTGTGCAACCATGCGTGACTAATTGGTGCTAATTGGTTTGACACGATCAATTAAAAGTGAGCCAGCACCCGTATTATCCTACTACTCACTCGGTGCAGTTCCAGGGATTCCAGATTCAGCGTTTCTATTTATTTAAATTTTGTTTTTAAGTAGTCAAGAATCAAAACGCCTACTTCCTACAAAGTTACAATAAATTTTCTTATATTTGTTTGAATATTCCTATGGGAGCCATAAGATATAGTGGTCCACTACCTGCAATAGAAAGAAGACTTTCGGGAAAGTTTCATCGCGATAGCTTTAAAACTGAGAGACTAGTTCGCATAGAAACGGACAGACGGACAGACGGACAAACGGACAGAAGGACAGACAGACAGACAGACGGACAGACGGACAGACGGACATGGCTAGATACACTCGGCTATTGGTGCTGATCAAGAATATGTATACTTTATGTGGTCGGAAACGTCTCCTTCACTGCGTTGCAAACATCTGAGTGAAATTATAATACCCTCTACAAGGGTATAATGATAATAAACTATACACCCTATATTTTTTTTCCAAAGCTACCACAAAAGAGGAAGCTAAGTTTCACAGTTTCGAGTTAGAAACATTAGCGATTATTTATGACCTAAGGAGGTTTCGGATTTATGTTCAATGAAAGAAATTTAAGGTAATCACAGATTGTAATTCGTTGGCGCTAACATTAAACAAAGTCGAGTTGAACCCAAGGATAGCTAGATGGGCGTTAGAATTATTGGAATATGATTTTGTCTTAGAACACAGGCTAGGAAAGAGAATGCAGCATGTAGATGCGTTAAGCAGATGTACAAATATTTGTGTAATCGAAACTAATAGTTTTGAGGATAACTTAATTATTTGCATACACAGAGATAGTAAAATAAAAGAACTAATTCAGAAATTAGAGAAATCAGAAGACAAGTTGTTTGAAATGCGAAATGGGGTGGTGTATAGAAAAGGAAATGATGGTAGATTACTGTTTTATGTAACGGAGGAAATGGTAGAAATGGTAATGTTTAAATATCATAATGAAATTGGGCACGTAGGATGGGACAAAGTTATGGACGCAATAGTGAAGACATATTGGTTTCCAAAAATGAAGGAAAAAGTTGTAAGACATATAGAAATTTGCCTAAGATGTATTGCATATTCACCTAAGTCCGGAAAAAGAGATGGATTTTTACATAGTATTCCGAAAGGAACGAAACCATTTGAGCTCGTACACATAGATCATTACGGACCAATTGATGCAGGAGATCTCAGAAGCAATTGTTTGTTGTTATAGATGGGTTTACCAAATTTATAAGACTGTATCCGACAAGGACAACAAAGACCAAAGAAGTTATAGTAGCTTTATCAGATTATTTTCGTTCTTATAGTAGACCAGTATGCATTGTGTCAGACAGGGGTAGCTGTTTCACATCAGAAGAATTTGCGGAATTTTTAAATAAACTTTGTATAAAACATGTTAAAATTGCAACGGGATCTTCGCAAGCCAATGGCCAAGTAGAAAAGATAAATCGGAGTTTGGGCCCAATGATAGCCAAGTTAACGGATTTTGAGATAGGTATATACAGTGATTAAAAACGTAGAATATCACACTCAACAATACCATGCAAAAAAGTATCAGTCAAATTCCAAGTAGGATGTTGTTTGGCATTGAACAAAAGGGAAAAGTTGTGGATGAGCTGAAACAAAAACTTGAGGAAATGGGTAATGTAGAGGAGAGTAGGGACTTAAGTGAAATTCGAGAAAAAGCAGCTCAAAAGCAAAAAGAAGCACAGATGAAAAGCGAGAAACATTATAATGGTAAAAAGAAAGAAGTTGCTGAGTACAAAGTAGGTGACTATATAATGGTCAAAAATTTTGACAGCACGCCAGGACAATCAAGAAAGTTAATCCCAAAACATAAAGGGCCATATATGATACACAAGATTTTGAGATATGATAGATTTTTAATAAAAGATGTTGAGGGATTCCAATTGACACGTAACCCGTATAAGGGCATATGGAGTAGCCAAAACATAAAACCTTGGATTAATAAAAATAAGATAAGTTAAAATAGTGTGTAAGAACATGATTGTAATTCGTAAAGATCAGGAGATCTTAGTTGTCAGGAAAACGAATTGTAGCAGGCTCGCCTGTTATAGTTCCAAAGGCACGAACACACGTATAATAATATATATAACAACAAGTATAACTCTAAGCTTATGTATAAGCCCAACGATCACTGTTATAATCGTGTATGTATACGCAAATGTTATAAGTATGTATGTATACGCAAATTTTATAATTATGTATGTATACGGAGAGCTAGATAAAATGCAACCCTGTAACCCAGAGAGCGAGGGTAGGGAACGAAGAGAGGGTCATTCGTCGTTTTGCAAGCGTGAAGTGTGGACGCGAAATAAAGAACTTAAACCAACAAACAACAACAAATACTATTTAATAATAGCATAACTCGGACCCTTACATGTTGGGGCGGGGCGGCTTGATCGTAGACGTGGTTGAGTGCCAAGGAGATGCGGCGAAAATCCGCGCCGAAATATGTATGGAAAATACGGGAAAACTTTCGGGGTTTTGCGCGACGTGCGGCTGTGTATTTGACACTTGAAAATAGAACTATTTACTCTAATCTTAGCTTAGTGGCTCCAGAGCGGAGCGGAGAGTTGCGAGCGCGCGAGATGTGGACATCTGGAGAAAACTGCCGCTCGACACTGCCTACCGAAATTGAACGCCCTTTTGGCGTGAACACTCTACTATAGTAGCTATGGAATACAATATTTTGGATCACACGTTAAGGAAGTTTTGGGAAATTAAAAGAAAACCTGATTTAACGAAATCACAGCTGTATACCCCTGACCAAGTGTTGAATGAAGCATCTTTTGCTGATACCGTCTCGCGTGTCTCTACAGGAAAATTTGTAGTTAGCCTGTCCTTCGTGTCTCGGTTCCTCGTATGAAACAGCACTACGCCGTTTTCTCTCCTTAGAGCAGCGTATGAGAGTGCACCCGTCAAACCATTTGATGTATACTCAGTTTATGAATAAATATTTAGCCCTCGGTCACATGGAATCTTCAGATAACACAGGACAACAAAATGGACTATATTAAAAGGTGCAGGCCTATGGGCATTAAAATATGTTAATATAGACGTATATAAACATATCTGCATACGTTTAACGGGTGGTATTTGTTAGAGGTCTGCTTAAATACATTCGAAAGTTGAATATATTTGAAGTAATTCGAATTATCATGAATGAATTGAGGTACATCCCACAGTCAAATGAAAGCGAGTGAATTTGAATGATACTGAGTTTGACAATTTTCGACATTCAATTCAGATGAATTATACTAAAATATTGCTTAATATAAAACGACAAGGTAGGCATGTCAATAACATTCGAATCATTCGAGTTATTCGAGTTATTATTAGCAAAAATGAACAATCCTGTTAGCTTATTTGTTTCTTTCTATTATTAATTTTATCAGTGTTTTGAAATAATCGGGGGTGTCACAGAAATTATTTCCAACCGAAATCCGTTAAAGTTTTTACGTGCATCAATGCAAAATCCAACCGTCTTCGGTTGGAAGAGATTTCTGTGACACCCCTGAATGTGGTCTGTTAGGTCTTATCCACTGAAGAGCTTTTAGAAACAAAGCAGAAACTTCTCGATGGAGTGTATACCTTGAGTAAGAAGAGAGGAAGAAGCAAGGTGTGGGACTTGTTTTCAAATATTATAAACGGAAAAAAAGAAAAAGTCCATGGCGTTGTCGCCTGCAACATTTGCAAAAGTGTTTTTAAGTTTGGAGCAAGCACATCCAACTTAGTAAGACATAAGTATTACACACGAGTATCACAAACCACAGCTAACGTTTCCCAAGTCGATGTAAGCCAAGAAACCAAGCAGAAGGCTACTGCGCTAATGACGAAATGGACTATAGAGAACTGCCGCTCCTTCAAAATTGTTCAGGATTCTGGGTTGAAGGACTTCGCTAAATTTCTTATAGAAGTCGGTGCCACGTTTGGTGCCAACGTAGATGTTAACAAGCTATTGCCTCATTCTACAACAATATCGCGAAACATTTCCAAGATGGTTCAGTTTCATATTGGCCCAAACAAGGAGGAAATTTTGAAATACAAATGTTTCGGTTATTCGTTGACTAGCGACATTTGGACCGACAACTTCTTAAAATGCTCATACCTATCTTGCACGGTGAACTATATAAAGGAAGGACTTCTAGTAGATTGCCTAATGGCAATGAAATCCATGAAAGGAGATTCCTGCACAGGTATGCAAACGCTTAAATAAAGCATTCGTTTTTATACCCTTGTAGAGGGTATTATAATTTCAGTCAGATGTTTGCAACGCAGTGAAGGAGACGTTTCCGACCACATAAAGTATATATATTCTTGATCAGCACCAATAGCCGAGTCTATCTAGCCATGTCCGTCTGTCCGTCTGTCCGTCTGTCCGTCTGTCCGTTTCTATGCGAACTAGTCTCTTAGTTTTAAAGCTATCGCGATGAAACTTTCCCGAAGGTCTTCTTTCTATTGCAGGTAGTACATATGTCGGAGCCAGCCGGATCGGACCACTATATCTTAAGGCTCCCAAACAAATATAAGAAAATTCATTGTAACTTTGTAGGAAGTAGGCGTTTTGATTCTTGACTACTTAAAAACAAAATTGAAATAAATCGAAACGCTGAATCTGGAATCCCTGGAACTGCACCGAGTGAGTATTCTTTTATCTACAAGGGTATATAAGCTTCGGCTGGCCGAAGGTAGCTTCCTTTCTTGTTTTTTAATAATTTAACTTTAAAAAAAGGCAAAAATATTCCAGCAGAAATTAAGAACATGTTGGAACAATTTGAATGCAACCTCGACCATGACAGTCCAGTTCTTGGGTCAGATCGTGGGTCCAACATGATTGTAGCATTTCGCGACAATCAAAAAGTTCATTGCGTGAACCACTTGATTAATAACAGTATAGAGAAGGCAATCAAAATATTACCGGAAGTGACATCTATAGTATCAAGCTGTAGCAAGCTGGTTAGATATTTCAAGAAGTCTGGATCAAACGCCTCTTTTGGACTCTCCCTAAAAAGTTACTGTCCAACTAGGTGGAACACTGTATTCTACTTAGTAAGATCGGTAGAGGTTAATTGGGTTGGAATTTTAAAACACTTGAAGGAGAAAAAAGAAGTTCACAGAATCGACAACTTGAATGTAAACAATTTGAGTGCAATTTCCAGCCTTTTGGAAGTGTTTGAGGGCGTATCAAAAAAACCAGAGGCCAGCAAACGACCAACTTTGCACTTAGTCGTACCAAACATAAAGAAACTACAAAAAACATGCCTTCCTGACATAAATGATAGCAAAATTATTGAACTTTTTAAATCCGCTTTGAACAACCAACTTT
This sequence comes from Drosophila takahashii, assembly GCF_030179915.1. Taxonomy (NCBI): domain Eukaryota; kingdom Metazoa; phylum Arthropoda; class Insecta; order Diptera; family Drosophilidae; genus Drosophila; species Drosophila takahashii. The sequence goes on from NC_091678.1 coordinate 37,606,711, forward strand.
TAGAAACAGTAATTCCAAATTTAAGTAAATATCATAATCTAGCACTTTTTCTTTTTCCACCAACCAACAAACTACTACAATTTTCTACTACAGATAAAGACTCAATAATTAACGACTGCAAAGACATAATGACAACTTACATTTCTGGTAACAAAAGAATGTGAAGATACAATCTCTCCTATTGATGACGAATTTGCGGAATATATTGATTTTCCAGATATTGCTGAAAATGCAGATCAAGTGGAGAGTGAAATCAGAAGCTATTCAAACACAAACGTGATTTACTCCCCAGAGTTCAATTGCCTTGAATGGTGGAACTCCCAAAAGCATATTTTTCCTCTTTTGTACAAAACAAGCTGCAAAATTTTGTGTATACCAGCTAGTAGTGCTGCATTCGAAAGATTGTTTTCAGATGCACGAAACTTAATGACAGAAAAACGTTGTTTAATTGTCACTAACGCGGACAGCATTAACAAAATTATGTTTTTACACGCCAATATAAATAAATCTTAAACAGTTAAAAAAAATGTTTTTTTTTATATTTTTGTACTTTAATATTATCAATTTATGATTTTGTTCTATTTAGATGCATTACAACCCCTGTCCTTTGATATTTTTTATTATAGAATTAACTCGAATGAACTCAGTCAAAACTGTCATTTTGTTTCATTCCCATTCGGGCGATATAGCTTGAATGTTGTGAGACTGAGTCTAAGGTGTTCATTCAAATTCACTAAAATTCTATAGAAGTTTCACTCATTCACACTCATTCATAAGGAACATGAATGAATGCATGCAACCAACAAAACAAAATTGCATTTATACTTTTCAGAAATCTCTAAAGATGTGGGCAAAAATATGAGTGGGAAATCTCAACCTTCTAGCTTTTGTAGTTTCCGAGATCTCAGCGTTCATACAGACGGACAGACAGACAGACGGACATACAGACATGGCTATATCGACTCGGCTATTGACCCTGATCAAGAATATATATACTTTATAGGGTCGGAAACACTTCCTGCTTTCTGTTACATACTTTTGCACGAATACAATATACCCTTTTACTTTACGAGTAACGGGTATAAAAACGAATATATCAAAAAATACTGAAGGTATAATTTTGTGATTTTTTTTCCGGTCTTTCCTATAGAAGCTATATTATATAGCTGTTCGATCCTGCTAGTTCCTACTAGAGCCCTGCATGAATGGATTCAATGAATTATTTTGAATTTTTTCTTTTATATAAATGAATTAATTAGAATTTTGAGTTTAATAGAATTGAATGAATTTGAATTTTGAGTTTAATAGAATTGAATGAAGGAATGGCATGAATTCCAAAATAATTCAAACGACAATTTATTTTGAAGAAGAAAGGGCCATAATTTTGTGATTAAATCTGCCTGAAATTTATTTACTATGCAGTTAACATTGATTTGTTAAAAATTTTCTACTTTGTGTTCTCAAAAGAAAGCACAAAAAAAATCTGGAAAATTCAAAAAATTCATAAAATAATTCATTCGATTCATTCAATTCGAAATGAATTAGAACAACATTCAATTTATTTCACATAAAATTGAATTAAACAAATCAGAAATTTCATGGCATACTATAATAAAACAAAAATTGAATGATTCATGCAGGGCTCTAGTCGGTAGCCGGGTAGGAGTCGGGCCGAGTAGGACCTTCGTCCCACTTCGTTTTTCTTGTCGTTAACATTCGGCAGCCGAAGGAAGTCAATGCCTACTTTTCTATATTCTAGGGTTATTTCATTCATATATTCAAAGGTGATTTTGTACTTAAATACGTACAAAAATGTTTTGGCTGCGACGGCAAAACAAACATATGAGATTTTCATTTTCCTATTTTTAAGAAAAATTCTTTCTTGAATTTTTCCATCAAGAAAGGTTTTCTGTATTTAAAGGCAAATTTTCTAGTAACAAGAAATTTTTTTCTATTTTCAAAGGTAGGCCGATTCAATGGCAAGATTTCCAAAATTTAGAAATTAATTTTTATGAGTGCCCGAGTCCAACATGAAGGATACATCAGCGTCACCTGTATAACTTTTGCCCTGCCTCAACGTGAATGCAAACGATCTATCTGTTTCGGCATTAGCTACTTGGACTTGTTTCTCCTTATTCTCAAAGCTTCTTTTATAACTGAAACAATCTTTCTTGAAGTGCCCTTTTTTACCGCAATGGTGACATTTTAAATTGAATTTAAAGTTCTTGGAGGGTTTGGCCTTAAACTTCGATTTTAGATGCAATGCCTTAGGTTTGCTACTATTTAAAGATACAGTTTGCAAAACTTTATTGATTGTGTCCTTACTTAAATTCTTCAGCCTAATCTCGTGTTCAAGTAAGCGATTTTTGCCAAAAGAAAGAGTAGAAGCTTCGGCAGATAAAGTTTCTATGGCGGTCACAACACCATCATAAACAGAGGGCAATGTTAAGAAAAGATGTGCCACTTTATCCACCGCTGCGTGGCCAAACTTTTATGTTCATACACGGAATCCAATTTTTGAAAAATTTCTTTAGCGGTCGAATTATTGTCAGCTAAAGAAAGAAACGAGTCACTTAAAAATTCTATTATAACGCTTTTAGCTGATCTGTCTGCCTTCGCCCAGGATTCATCTACTTCACTTGGCTTCTCCTTCCTAACCACATATAATAGATCGCTTTCAGCTAAAAGTGCCATCACGAAATTTCCATACGGAGTACTTCTCACCACGATAGGGGGAAATATTCTTGAACTTATTCTCCTTATTCATTTTTATTTTTTACTTTATACCAATTGTAATTGTAAATTTTTATTTTATAAGAAAGAAAGAGAAAAATAAATGAATTAACGATTTTTGTTTAGCTTTTCCTTTTTGTGGAATTTGTACTGTTCTGGATGTTTCGATTGATGAAAAATGCGTTTGACACACACATACACACGTGCTCGTCTATTTCACAATTCTCAGAATTTGTAAATTAATTAATTGTGATTAAATCTTGAGTTGTGCGAACACTGGGCCCATAACCTGTTGTAAAAAGGCCACCCAGATATCACAACTAAATAAGAACAACTTACTGGTTTTCTTTAAGTTAAATATCTTCAATTTATTATTCAGTTCTTTTATGTCAAGTTGCCGTTCTATGTCAAAATCAAAAAGGGAAGAGCGAGAGCAAAACACTTTTAGTGTTACCAGTATGCATTTGGTCAAATATCTTTTGCTCCTGGAAATACCGAATTGGTATTTTTCCATATTTTCAAACAGCTGTTACACTAGTTTACAAAATAATATTCTTGGTGTGCTCCCCAGCAATTGATGGCAAATTCTGTTGGTGTTGGACCCCTAGATCACAAAAATAGCACTTATTTTTTTTTCGATGGCACAGTTTTTTTTTAAAGATTTTTTAAAGTTTAAAATGTTAAATTTCTGACTTTTTTCGAATTTCTTCTTATATCTCGGCAGATATCCACTCGATTGGGCCAGTTTTAGTTTTAAGTTTTAAGTGATCTAAGTCAATAGATCAGAGTTTAACTTTGCCATACAGATCAATATGATTGGATAAGTAATGGCAGCGCAGAAGCTCGACAAAGATGAAAAATGTGTATTTTGGTCGACTGTAAGTCGGCTGTATATATCGTAAAAACTCAAAATAAATCCGTTGAAAAATCATAATGGGTACAAACTTAAAGTTTACATCCTACCGAATAAAACAAGCCGGATATGGCCCAAATCTGGATTTATGGGGGACTTTTAAAGTTAGGATTTTTCTACTTTTTTCGGTTGACAGAGTCCAAATTTAAGATTTATCATAGGCGGCGACATGTAAACAAAAATGAGTGGTGACGGCAGCCGGTTCAAAAAATAGTTAAATTAAAAGCTAAAAAATTATAAAATAAATTTAATTTCTGAAAATTCCTTTAAAAATATAAAATTGCTTGCGTTATGACTGTGAGTATTTTTAATTAAGTACTATCTATTTGGATAGTTCATTCTTATGAAAAAAGTAACCTTAATTCCAAAAATTAAATTCCCTTTAATAATTTTCTAGCTTTTAAATATCTGATTTAGCTATTAAGTGACCCGGCTGCCAACACCAATTATTTTTGTTTACATGTCGCCGCCTATGATGAATCTTAAATTTGGACTCTGTCAACCGAAAAAATTGGAAAAATCCGAACTTTAAATATCCACCATAAATCCAGTTTTCCATGGATTTGGGCCATATCCAGCTTGTTTTATTCGGTAGGATGTAAACTTTAAGTTTGTACCCATTATGATTTTTCAACGGATTTATTTCGAGTTTTTACGATATATAGAGCCGACTTACAGTCGACCATAAAACACATTTTTCGTCTTTGTCGAGCTTCTGCGCTGCCATTACTTATCCAATCATATTGATCTGTATGGCAAAGTTAAACTCTGATCTATTGACTTTAAAATAAAACTAAAACTGGCCCAATCGAGTGGATATCTGCCGAGATATAAGAAGAAATTCGAAAAAAGTCAGAAATTTAACATTTTGAACTTTAAAAAATCTTAAAAAAAAACTGTGCCATCGAAAAAAAAATAAGTGATATTTTTGTGATCTAGGGGTCCAACGCTAACAGAATTTGCCATCAATTGTTGGGGAGCATTTCGGCTGTAAACTAGTGTTATTTGTTGAAAAGTTTCACGGAACTTAAAGCATGTAAATTTTGATTTATTATTGCTGGTTACTGTCTAAAAGTGTTACCAAGGTAAAAAGAACCATAAATATGCTTTCTAAGTTGATTTTAAATTAAAATAATGCGTACTGGTGATACTAAAATGTTACTGAGTTGCCACGACTTTTAAAAAAGGTGTCAACTCTGGCTTTTCAACAATTCAACAAAATTTTCAACTGCCCCGAGGCTGTTGAATTGCTAAAATTTCTGAAAGTTGACTTTGTATGGAACAGCTGATTAACAGCTGACCAAAATTCAACAATTCAGCAATTCAACAGTTTAGGGAATCCCCCTATAATTTGTCGATGGGTCCGCGTCGCTTGACAAATCTAGATAAGCACATGATGAATGTATTAGCGGTGAGATCTTTTACAAGTTCAAGATGAACGGCTTTTGACAGAAAGCTAATGAATATCGATACATACATCTTGATTGGAGGCAAATGTTGAATGTATAAACTCACGAATCTGTTGCCCTATAGCATAAGAAGCGGAAACTTTACGCTGTAACTTAACTGAGCATTGAACAATCGACCTCCTACTCGCAACAAAGACACCTCGAGCTTTCCAATTGATTCAGTCACAACGAATGGACTTCATTTTTGAAGTGAGTCTGGCAACTTAACTGATTTTTGTAATTTTATGAGTTCTCTATTATATGCATTTTGCTGTATGATGCTTACGACGAGTAAAAAGGCCGAGCCGAGCTCAACCGAGGTAGCATTTAGTGAAGACCACAAGCGAGATATTGTTGCGTTGACGAATCGTAGGAAGTACGCAACAATGCGCATTACCTTAAGGAATGAATATGAATTATCGACAATTTTTTCTATCGGATTCGGCTTGAGTTGTGTTGCAACGTGGCTAGTCGTTACATTCCGAATCTCTAACTCTTCATTAGTGTTGATTTGCTGAGTTCTTATATTTTGAGGCCAAAGCCTTTGATCTTGAGTCAAGAAGTGAGGACCAACGAACCAAAATGAATTTTTTAATTCATTGACTGTACAACCACGAGATGGAAAGTCCGCTGGATTGCTGTCAGTGGGTACATGGCGCCAACTCGCCGATGATGTCATCTCTTGAATCTCACTGACGCGGTTAACAACAAAGGTTTTTAGTTTTGAAGGATGTGTTTGCAGCCAATATAAAACGATTTTGGAATCGGACCACATTACAACTCGTTCAAATGGAGAGTCGATCAGTGGACGAACTTCTTTCCACAAGTTGGCTAGCAAGTGCGCCGCGCAAAGCTCCAGTCGTGGTACCGACTTTGTTTTCAGAGGGGCCACTCTTGATTTCGCAGTGAGCAATTAAACTTCCACACCATGTGGATGTTCGACACGGATGTACAGGCAAATTCCGTATGCCTCAGTTGAGGCATCCGCAAAGCCATGTATTCGACATACGGTTTTTTTGGCCGTACCTACATGCCTTGGAATTTTCAATATATCCAACTCTTCCAACCCCATTGTGATCGATTGCTATTTCTGCTGAAGGCTGTCAGGAATTGGATCATCCCACTCTAACTTAAGCAGCCAAATTTGTTGTTAGGATTTTTGGCCTTTGTGACAACAGGTAACAGGTAACAGCAGTAAGGGACAGCATAGATCCTTTTGTTGGCGCATGGCTTGTACACATCTCTCGCGAAGAAAACTTAAAGATGTCATGTTTTGGGTTCCAATCGAGCCCTAATGCCTTGGTATCTTCGTGCTCCCCGACAAATACGTCTGTAGACTGATTAAGATCTATTAGCTGCTCACAATTTGTTGCCCACTTCGAAAGAACAAGCCCGGCCGAACCTAAGATTTCCACTAATTCGTTTCGCATTGACGTAAGTTCCTCGATTGTATCCGCGCCTGACAAAAAATCGTCAACGTAGAAGCTATTTGATAAGACTAAGGATCCTAGAGGGTGAGAAACTGAATATATCTCAGTAAGCTATTTGAGGCAGCGGAAAGCTAAGAACTTGACGATGTCTGCTGTAATAGCGTATTTGCGAAGTAAGACAAGCACTCGAGTAAGACAAGCACTCAAGTGTCATTGAACGAATTGCTTATGATCGGACCAACTATACAGCCGTGTCTATACGCTACATAACTAAGGTTTCGTCTTCGCAAATACGCTATTACAGCAGACATCGTCAAGTTCTTAGCTTTCCGCTGCCTCAAATAGCTTACTGAGATATATTCAGTTTCTCACCCTCTAGGATCCTTAGCCTTCCATCTAAAAACGGAGTTTTGTAAGACTGGACCATGTGTTTCTTGTTTAAATTTCCCTTCCTTTAACAACTCGAAAAATGCGTCAGCACCAAGCAATATTTCAATTCTCTGAGGTTTGTGGAACAGTGGATCAGCTAACTTTATGTTGTCAGGAAGGTTCCAGTCTAACACTTGAACTGCCCTCTCTGGTTGGGACGATGATATTGACTTCAGAACAATAAGCTCAGCTTCTAATTGAAATGCCTGTGTTCGGGAGTGTATAGTCGCTTGAACTACATGGCGAGCTGATACCTTTGATTGACCTATTCCAATAAGATTTGTGTCTTTTCGATCGCGCTTAAGTTTTAGAATTTTGGATAACTCCTCTGTTATAAAGTTCACCTGTGACCCGGAATCTAAAGGCACACGAGCAATACCGATAATGTTAACAAGGGCTGTGACTAATACGATCTGATTTGAGTCGGCTGTCATCGCGTGGTGGACCTCTAAAATAATTTGTTAAAGAACTGCCCGTTTAAAACAAAACCAGTTTTATTCCAAAAATATTTGATTTTGTGCGATACTTCCTGTCTAAATGCAAAAATTTGTTCTTCAAAACCTTGATAAACTTTCCACATTTCACGCTTGCACATTGGGCCAGCGAGCCGATTTTTCAACGAAAATTAAAGTTTTAAATCTAGGTTCTTCACATTTGGTACGTATGATAGTGTCGATGCACATAAAAATATATCTAAGTTTCAGACCGATCTGATTACGCTTTCCCCAGCCGCCCATATGAGATAGGATTCCCCTTATTGATACTTGTACGGTAATTAATAATGCTAGCACTCGTTTAATTCAACAAATGTTTTTAATTCATGTTTTAGACACTTAACCTTAATATTAATAAGTAAAAAATAACAATGCATTTAAAATGACTATAAATGAGTATTTTACATTTAAAAAAATTTACATAAAAAAATTTAAATTTAAAAAAAATTTAAAAATTTTATCCTTTTTTTCCAAGTTTAAGTCGAATTGTTTCAGTTCATCATAAATCCAACTCGAAACGGTAGATGCGCTACGATTGCTTTGTATGTAGATATCAAGCAGTTGCTCATAGGCGAACTCAACCACAGCTAAAATATGTGGGATTTATACATATCGGGGCAAAATGGAGCAAAAAAGCTTAATAAAATTAGTATATATACACTTTGCACTTTAATGACACATAGATACTTTTTGGCACAAAATTTGTTATAAGCTACAACAGACGGGTTAGCAGGTTAGCTTTTTCTACTTTTGGACAACATCAATAAACGCACACAAAGTACACATTACACAGGTACACAGCCAAAAATTTTCACGAACCATTTCTAGTTTTCCATGATAATTGGGTGCTCCTGAGTAAAAGTCCCATACAAACTTATGTCCCATCACCAACAGGTTCCGCGGTATAGCTAAGAATACAAAAATTCGATGTTTGCCGACAGTTCGAATTATGTGGCCGGTATAATTTGACTTTCTTTAAATATTTTCCCTGAAATCTACTCTCACTACATCACGGCATTTCTGAAAAATAGTCCCCATTGTGAACCATTGCTTATGTCTTTGGAATTCGACGCCAAAGTCGAAAATCCCAAAATTGTAGAGATTTTTCTGATGAAAAAACAATTCTGAGGATTAAATCTTGAATGGAACTAATTTTAACTATTCATGTGGGAATTGTGTGTTTGCTGTACACTTTTCATTTAAGAAGCAACAACAAGTTCCATTTAAAAAGTAACGACGAATAAAACTCATTTGAATTGTAACGAACAATTTAAACTTAAAAGTAACGACATAATGATCAGCAACGGAAAAACTAAAAGAGGATTGCGAAAATGACGAGCGCGAATAAGAGACGACGAAAAGTGGGAAAATGCGAAACGACGAGATCAAGCGGCATGGGACGAGCCGTTGAGTTTAATGAAGGAAGCCGAAGACGACGCATCAAGACGGGAGAGACGACGTTCGCGAATCATAAACTTATCAAAAAAACCTCTAGACATTGCTATTCAAAGACGTTGTAAACTTTTAAACTTTAAACTTTAATTAAATATTCTATTAAACTTTAATCAAAACCCCACATTTTGAGGGCTCGCCGGGAAAAAGTACTCAATTTCCGTACTTCGCAAGTGTGTGTGTGAATCGCAAAAGAGAATCGAAAAACAACGCAAATTTTTTGTCCAAACTTGGGTGAATAGAAATACAAAATATCACTGTGAAAAAATGCCGCAACTGGGTGAAATTATAGCCGGAACTCTTAAGTCAAGCAGCAAATCGAGCATTGTTGCATTACACAAGTTTGTGTTCGAAAGTGAAGGACACAGAAACAACCGTAAGAGGCTTCGCGAATGTAGTGGTTTTTGCATTAGCAAAGAAAGTGATGAGTACAGGCGCAAAATTGCAAAATAGCGAAAACATAAGTGACCGTGATTTTGTGAGCATTTGTGGTGTTCTGAAAATATCCCATGAAGTGGACGATATTTTTTCACACATTTTCAACAACCTGCAAAGTGAAAGCTTGCTAGAAGCCACTAATGACGAAGAAAGTGAGGAAGAGGATGGCGAGGACTCAGTAGATGAAGAAAATCCTGAAAGCAAAAATCTTTGCAATTCTCAAGTTTTCAACAGTGCCCAAAGCATAATGCAAAACGACAACGAAACGAGTGCGCAACGGAATGCGAAAAAGGCCGCCAATTCTAAGAACGGGCGCGAAAATCAGGCAAATGGCGTAGTGCGTGGTTCGGAGAACAGAGAGAGCAAGAACTCTCCACTTTTTGCTTTGAGTTTTCGCGATGTTGAAGAGTCGGTTCGTATTTTCGATGGTAGCGATGTTCTACCAGTGGAGACTTGGTTGCGCGAATTCGACGAAACGGCATCTCTAATGTGCTGAAGCGACTTGCAAAAACTAGTGTTCGCGAAAAAATCGCTAAAAGGTATAGCCAAACTTTTTGTCAGCAACGAACGCGGTTTAAACTCATGGGAATCGCTTAAAAATGCATTGCTTGATGAATTTCGTTCTAATGTAAGCTCTAAGCAAGTGCACAAGCAATTAGATGAAACCAAACGCCGCAAAGACGAAACCGGGTACGAATACTTCTACCGCATGAAGGACATCGCCTCGCGTGGGAGTGTCGAAATAGAAGCGCTTATGCAGTACGTTATTGACGGGATCGACGAACTATCGGTAAACAAATAAATTTTGTACGGCGCAAGAAATTTAAGTGAATTTAAAAATAAACTAAAAGACTACCAAACCGAAAGTGATAAGCACAAACCGAAGTCAGCCAGCTCAATGAAAAACCAAAGCGGTTCGGTAAAAAGCTACAAAAAAGAGTGCGTTTGTTATAATTGTGGAGAAAAGGGTCACGTTTCCAACGACTGCAACAACAAAAAGAAAGGCTCTATGTGCTTCCAATGAAACGAGTTCGGCCATATTTCGAAAAATTGCGCGAAAAAATAAAAGCCAGCTGAAAATAAATCCAATATGAATCGTGTCCAACCGAAGAACGACATCACTAGTAAAGAAGTGGCATTCGATGGCAAAAGTGTGTAGCTTTATTTGATACGGGCAGCAAGTTTAACATAATACGCGAAGACTTGTATGTCGAACTAAACAACCCAAAACTCGAAAGCTGTGCCATTTTTATAATCGGTTTCGGTAATAGTGACACCAAAATTCGCCCGATCGGTCAATTCATGCGATCAGTTGGAATCAACGAAAATGAATATTTTTTCAACTTTTACGTGGTGCCAAATAACTGTGTCGATATAAAATTAATAATCGGAAAAGAACTATGCTTGCACGCACACATTTTATTCGGTCGCAATGGTTTAAGTGTTCGAAAAGTGCATTCCAACAACGAAGTATCGGAAATGAACTTATTAAAAATCGATGTGGTTTCCGAAACGGAACTAAATATAAAAAACGCGGTCAGTGTGGGTGCACAAACGGAAGTTCGTGAGCTAATACACAGCGCAACATGAAAAATGTGCAACATTTATGTTCCTCGCTAATATCACCGTGTCAGCACGGTTTTGTTAAGCGAAGATCGACTACCACCAACCTACTTGAATTGTCATCAATTGTAATAAATGGATTTAACAAAAAAATGCAGACTGACGTTGTATATACAGATTTCAGTAAAGCCTTTGACTCTGTTAACCACTCTCTTCTTTTATTCAAATTAGATTTGCTTGGGTTTCCATGTAATCTATTAACTTGGATTTCAAGCTATTTGAATGGGAGGACTCAGAGGGTTATATTTAAGAACGCTGTTTCAAAAACGATCCATGTGACATCTGGAGTACCTCAGGGTAGTCATTTGGGCCCTTTGCTGTTTACTTTGTTTATTAACGATCTTCCCTCTATTGTAACACATTCTCGTGTACTAATGTATGCGGATGATGTTAAGCTTTGTTTGACATATAATAATATAGAGTCTGGTTTTGGCTTACAATCAGACATTGATCAATTTCAAGTATGGTGTGAGTATAACCTCTTAAATTTGAACTGCCTAAAATGCAACGTAATGACCTTTTATAGGGTCACCCCTACCTTTATAAGTTATTCGCTTCAGAATTTGCCACTTGACCGTATATATTCAGTAAATGATTTGGGCGTTCTTCTGGACCCGAAGCTTAAATTTGACTGCCACATAATGTCGACAGTCAATAAAGCTATGAGTGTTCTTGGGTTTATAAAGCGTTGGTCAAAAGAATTTGATGACCCTTATATAACCAAATTATTATTTACCTCCCTTGTCCGTCCTATATTGGAATATTGTTCTTCGGTTTGGAGCCCACAATACCAAGTCCACATTGACCGTATAGAGTCGGTACAAAAAAAAATTTCTCCTTTTTGCCCTTCGTAGTTTGAACTGGGATCAAAACGTAAGGCTACCTTCCTACCAGAGTAGATTATTATTGCTTAATTTACCGACACTTGCAAATCGTAGAAAAATGCTTGGTACCATTTTTATGCATAATCTTATAAGAGGTGATATTGATTCTGTAGAGCTTGTTAGCCGCCTAACTTTTAATGTTCCCTTTAGACTAACACGTAATTATCATCCTCTTAATTTACCTCGATGTACATCAAATTTTGGTCTGCACGAGCCCTTTCGCGTTCTATGTAATAACTATAATGTTCTTTATCATTTAATTTGCACCTCAACTTCAATCCCGGTATTAAAAACTAACATTTTAACTCATTTGCTTCACTCCTAACTGCATGTTTTTTTTTTTCATTATTGGTCCCGTCTTTATGGGTTTTATGTATTCTTCCTCGCGAACTCGCATTTTTGCCCAAATTTACAAAAGGGCCCCGCGCGTAACAAGCACGTGCTTGGTGTCGTTGGGCCACTTGTTTGTACTTCTCGTAGTGCATCAACGTCCATCATATAACTATAATGCAACCTTGATTATCTTCTAGTATTTTGATTGGTTTATTTAATTCAAATTTTATACTAGATACTAACGATTTCAACAATAAGGCTTCTCTAACTGCTTCGAATAAAGCCATATATTCCGCTTCTGTGGAAGAAGCAGCAACTGAATTTTGCTTTTTCGTATTCCAGCAAATTACATTTGAGTCAAACAGTTTAAATATAAAGCCTGTTGTACTTTTTCTATCAGTTTCACTTCCTGCCCAGTCAGAATCAACAAATCCAATAATTGTGTCTTTAAAATCTTTATTTTTATTAAATGTTAATTTAAGATCTACAGTGCCCTTGAGATATCTTAAAACCCTTTTACGATTTTGCCATAATTCTGAATTATTTTTGTTTGTATATAGCTTATAGCTTATCCTTTGCAGAATTACTAAAACCCATGCTTTTTAAAACATTTTCAAATGTCTCAAACCAACATCGTGCCGCTTGTTTTAATCCATAAATTGATTTATTTAATTTACAGACTTTACCATCTTCATATGATAATCCCTCCGGAATCTTCATATAGATTTCCTCTTTCAAAATAACATTTAGGAATGCAATCTTAACATCCATATGGTGTACTTTTAAATTGAATTGATTTGCTATGGATAGAATAAATCGGAAACTAGATATTCTTGCAACTGGAGCAAATGTCTCATCATAATCTAAAAGATACTCTTGAGTGAATCCTCTAGCTACCAATCTGGCCTTATATTTTATATGCTGGCCATTTTCATTAATTTTTATAGTAAAAACCCACCTACAATCAACAATGTTTTTATGAAGAGGCTGATCAACTAAAGTCCAAGTTTTATTATAAAAATGCTAGGCAATACTAGGCAATTCTTCACCAATTGTTACAATTGGATCGGCATTTTTGCAAGTTGTTGTCTCACTAGGCTGTTTATCGGATTCAAAATTATCAGATTTTCCATCCGTACTCTCATTCGGGATATTTGACTCCACCGCTTCTGAATTCATTTCAGGAGACAATTGTAGACCATTCATACTATCATTCTGAATACTTTCTACCAGCTCCATACTTTCATTCTGGAACTCTGAGTCATTTACCACAGTCCTAGTATTCTCTTTATTGATTTCATCAACAACAACGTCTCTTGCTACTACACATTTTTTTGAACTTATGTCTCACAACTTATAGCCATTCTATTCATAACCAACTAGTATACATTTGAATTTGTCATCAAATTTTCTTCTTCGCATTTTATCATGGACATATACTGTTGAACCAAATATCTTTAAATATTTTAATTGTGGCTTTCTGTTGTGCCACATTTCAAATGGAGTTTTCTTATCCTGAACCGCCCTACTTGGAGTTCTATTAATTTAATATGTTGCTGTTAAAACAGCCTCACTCCAAAAACTTTTATTTAATTTGGATCCACTAATCAGTGCTCTAGCCTTTTCAGTTATGCGTTCAGAAACTCCATTTAACTGCGGTGTATGTGGAACCGTTAAATGGTAACTTATGCCTCCATCTTATTTGACAAATATTCTCGGCCATTATCGATGTAAAGATTCACAACCTTTAGGTTGAAATGAGCTTCACTTTTTGCGATGAAATCTTTGAAGAAATGAAATACTTCCGATTTATAAGTCATCAAATAAGTTACACAGTAATGTGTATATTGATCGACAAAGATAACATAATAGTTTCTTTCATCAACACTAGAAGGAGTTATCGGACCACAAACATCGGAATGAATTATAAATAAAGGCCGCTTAATATAAGCTTTATTCTTTACTTTCCCAAAAGGAAGTCTAGCTTGCTTACCATTTATGCAAGCTTCGCATAATTCATTATTAATCTTAATATTTTTTACTAGTTCTACATCTTCAAACATGTTATTTCGAACAATATCTAAAAACTTTACCTTGCTAATATGTCGTATTCTTTCATGCCACAAACTATAGCTTTGATTTTTATTTGAGTCAGTTGCATATGCTTTATGGTTCATTTTAAAATTAACAATCGATACATTGCTTTAATACATACCTTCAAATATCCTTTTTCATTCATAGAAACTCGTACTCCCTCTGAATTAAATTCAATTGTCAAGCCTGCAACTTGCATCTTGGAGTCGGACAGAAGATTTTGTGGAACATCTTTGCAGAACAGAATATTTTCCAATGTAATGCATGAATTTAGATTGCTTCGGAGTTGGACTGTTCCCTTTACAGAAGCATATATGTATGCCCCTTGTTTGGCAATGGCGATCTCGATGGGTGTATCCAGTGTCAAATAGTTGGAGAACAGATTCATGTTGTTTATAATGTGGTCTAAAGCTCCCACTCATAAAAAAAAATCGAAGAATTTCCGTTAAATCTTGAAAATTTTTTCTTTGATTTTTGCCAAAGGTGACCCCGCCTTTGTTTCAAGAAATGGTTTTTTTTAAAGGCACCTTTAAAACAAGAAAAAATATTTCTTGAAACAAGAAATTAAATTTCTTAAAACAAGAAATTGTTTTTTTAGAAACCCACCATTAAAAGAAGAAAAAATATTTCTTGAAACAAGAAAGGCGATTCTTGTTCCTAAGGTGCTTTCTTTCTTGTTTCAAGAAATTAAATTTCTTGTTTCAAGAAAGGGTTTTTTAGAAAAGCCCCTTTTAAACAAGAAAAATTCTTTCATGTTCAAATTTCCTTTCAAGAAATTTTATTTCTTGATTTAAGAAATAATATTTCTTGAAAGGAAGTTTTATATCAACACTTAAACACTAAAAATAAAATGTAACTTGGTTTTTTCTTTTGCATATTATATTTATTTACATTTAAAATATTTAACACTTAACATTTAAAAATTTTAACACATTTTTGACTCAAGAAAACATTATTATTACCCAAGGTCTGTTGAACTTCATATGACCTAAGGTGATCCATTTTCTTCGCCTTTCCTCATCTAGAAAAAAAGAGTTATTGGGATATCAATGATTTGTTTTTAGATAAACAACTTTTTTGAAGTAATGTAATGTTAATAATAGCCAAAATACAAACACGTTGATCAGATGACCGAGAGAGAGGAGCAAGACAGGTAGAAAATGAAGGGTTGAAAATCGAATTTCAGAGAGAGAGAGGCACGGGAGAGACACGTACATACATACATATATATTTATATACAGTCCTTTGCGCGAAGGGAAACCGAATGTAGGAAGGGCAGATCATGTCAATTTTAAGAAGGAGAAGAGAGAAACGTCGCGACGCGTAGGTCAAGCGAGCGAGAGAGAGGAGCAGATTATGAAAGGGTTGAAAATCGGGTGATCAGATCGGGTGAACCGCGTACATGCATAGATATTTACATGCATACATAAGTATGTCAAACAAATACAACATATTTTTCTTACCTTAGAAGGTTTTAAAACAAAATTACAGCTTCGCCAAACAAATTATTTGGCTGATGCAACTGCAGGTATTTTCACTCTGAAAAATAAATAAAATGCGAGTAATAAGATAAAGTTATTATACTCGTAGAACTCTCTACCCACAAATTTATGTACAAATGTATGTATGTACGTAGCTCTTAGCTAAAAAACAATTCAACTTAATTGATATAAGCTTGGTAAAGAGATTTGGAATTTATCCTTTAATTACATACATACAATTGTACGCGTGATATACAAAAAATTATATATTTACATACCTTTGAATATTTGGAAAAAGGCTTCACCTCTTATCCGCTTGAAAATCACGTCCATCACTTACGAGTTTTTTTCACAACTGACGCTCGGGAGATCAGAGAAGTCGGTAGTAGAGCCCTGCATGAATGGATCCAATGAATTATTTTGAATTTTTTTTGTTATATGAATGAATTAATTAGAATTTTGGAGTTTAATAGAATTGAATGAATTTGAATTTTGAGTTTAATAGAATTGAATGAATGAATGGCATGAATTCCGAAATAATTCAAACGACAATTTATATTGAAGAAGAAAGGGCCATAATTTTGTGATTAAATCTGCCTGAATTTTATTTACTATGCAGTTAACATTGATTTGTTAAAAATTTTCCACTTTTTGTTCTCAAAAGTAAGCACAAAAAAATCTGGAAAATTCAAAAAATTTATAAAATAATTCATTCGATTCATTCAATTCGAAATGAATTAGAACAACATTCAATTTATTTCACATGGAATTGAATTAAACAAATCATAAATTTCATGGCATACTATGATAAAACAAAAATTGAATGATTCATGCAGGGCTCTAGTTCCTACTTATATTCTACCTGCAATAAAAATAAGACTTTTTGGAAAGTTTTAGCCCGATAGCTTGTAACGATCCTGATGGGCTTAAATAGTTCAACGGTGTCCGTGAGACAGGTATTGCGTTTATTGAACTTAAATTTTACAGTGTTTGAAACAAAGACAGAGCGGCGCGGCTGGTCCTTATTTGGCTAACCTGTTGTGACGTCACGCCTCCTCATATGTGTGTATGTATGTTTTGCTGGCGTATGTATGTGTGTATGTATGTCCTGCTGTCGCACTTTAAGTGTGACCGCGCAAGGGGAAAATGAAAATACCACAGTCAACACACTTAAAATGGAAATGCCACACTCATAACACGTCTAAAATGAGCGGTTAAAAAATCGATTATATCGCTAATCTTTTCTTTTGCGCCTTTTTCTTAAGTAAACGTTAAAATTTTAATAAATCGGTAGACCTTACAGAAATCCCATTAAGATGAATTTTACAGTCGAAATTTTCCTTAAAATTGACACACGGGGTTACAGAGTTTAAGACAAGGATAGAGCGGCGAGGCTGGATCTGTCTTCGGGTGTGTCGTCGAGTGCCGCCCTGGACTACTGACCGTCCTTTGGTAGTTGCGCAGCGGCTGGCGTCCTGTGGATGAGAAAGAAATAATTCGGCTTTTGTTCGCGGCATGCCGGAATGCCCCGGTAGGTAGACACGAAAGCAACGGCTTCGTCGTTGCACCGAGAAGGATGCCCGGCCGCCGGTAGGCCGTCGTCCCACGCTTCCCTTATGTCTAGGTAGTTCCACCCCGAGATCCCTGAAGTCTCCGCGGGTGTCAGAGGTTTTTGGAGGCCACTTAGGTATTTCAGGTTATAAGAGAATTTTGAGGCCCCTTACGTATTCTAGGCTATGAGAGAGAGTTTGAAAGCCCCTTCGGTCTTTCAGGTTATGAGAGAGAGAGAGTTTTGGAGGCCACTGAGGTCTCCCAGGGTATGAGACGAGTCTCACTCCACTGTGGGTCTGCGAAGGTGAGTTTGGTGAGCAAAGAGGGGAACCCAAGCGGGTGGGTGACTCGGTGAACCGAGTGATGGCTCGAGATTGGAGTCAGCTGCCACTGATGGCGGCTTCGTCCCTCGAAGTCGGGAAGTGGAAGGTGGGCGGTGGAATCCCAAAGATCGGATGTCACTGAGTGAGGAGGGGAGGGGGGTTAGCTAACTGCAATGTATTAGGGCGGACTGGGTACTAGACTCTATCCTAAAAAAATACTCCACAAGTAACTCCCAGAGAGGCTGCTCACGCCAATGCGGTCCACACTTGTATGGAAATTTTTGGTGGCACAGATTTTACCAATTCCCTTTTTTTATCAATTCTTCCAACGAAATTCATAATTTGACAAGACAAGAAATGAGAGAACGATTTTTTCGACCAAATTCGAACTGTTATACGTGACGTATGAGTAATTTTTAAGAACACTTTGATGACGTTTCGCCAGGTCTAAATCACGATTCTTTTTTTTCATATATATTTTTTGCTAACTTTAATTTACCATGTGAAGGGGTGAGAACAGAATTTCATTATTTGTACCGCCCTAGTGTGCACGGACCACGGCGAAATCCCGTGCCATGCGACTTAGCGCGTGTGACCAGGTGCTCGTGGATTCTTTATGTACTTTATTTCGCTTCATGCATTTATTCTCTCTTAACCTACACTTATTATTATATTTTATATTTAATTATATTGTGCCCTCTGGAGAGTCACAAGCTTTAAACTGAGAGACTAGTTTACATAGAAAAGGACAGACAGACGAACATGGCTTGATCGACTTGTCTAGTGATGCTGATCAAGGATATTATGGGGTCGGAAACGCCTCCTTCACTGCGTTGCAAACTTTAGACTCAAATCATAATACCCTCTGCAAGGTTAGGTTAGGTTACCGCGGCGGCTAACACAAGGTCAGCCCACATAGGCCCATTGTAATACCGTCCCAGCCCGTTTCTCTTATGAAACCTGCTATTTTCATCGGGGGTCTGCTGCTAATTCAGCTAGATAGTGAAAAAAATATACTCCTATATCAAATAAATATAAGGATCATCAAATTCCTTAGACCACCTTTTAATAAAGCCAAGCGCACCCCAAGCTTTGTTTACCATGGATGAAATGTGATCAGTGAACTTTAGTCTTGGGTCCAAAAGAACACCAAGATCATTGACTAGGTCTAATCTGTCCAGAGTGCTCTCACTCAGCGTGTAAATCGCATATTGAGGAGTAACACGACAAAAAGTCATCACCTTACACTTAGAGCCATCTAAATTCAGCGAATTGTCGGAGCACCATGTTTTAAATCGGATTGTAAATCAGACTGGCAAAAAGTATCCTTGTACTGCAGGCATAATTTCACATCATCAGCGTACATAAGTACACGAGAATGACTTATAACTGATGGAAGGTCGTTAATGAATAAAGTAAAAAGTAGCGGCCCCAAGTGACTCCCTTGTGGGACACCCGAGGTAACCTGGAGTGTACAAGAAAGAGAATTTTTAAAAAGTACCCTTTGCGTTCTGCCTTTTAAATAATTTGAGATCCATCTCAAAAGATCAACTGGGAACCCAATTAAATCGAGTTTTCTAACCAGAAGTAGGTGGTTTACGGAGTCAAATGCTTTACTAAAGTCAGTGTAGACGTCTGTTTGAAAATTGTTTTTGAATCCCTTTATTAGAAATGAAGTGAGCTCCAAAAGGTTAGTAATTGTTGATCTACGTTTCATAAAACCATGTTGACATGGAGATATAACTGACCTACATAGGTGCTGCAAATGAGGTGTAATAATATTTTCAAAACGCTTCGGGATAGCTTACAACTTAGATATGCCTCTATAATTGTTTGCTTCCAATTTATTACCTTTCTTGTGAAGGGGAATCACAAACGATTCTTTCATGTGCATAAAGTTAGCAATGCAACTTTTGAAAAGGCAAATTTTTTTCTATCGACAATTTGCCGTTATTTATCCGTAAATTATTCGTGAAAGAAAAAAATTTGCCGCTCAATTATTTTTAAAATTATGAGATGTTCTGCTAAGTTGATATCAACTTAGCAAAACACCGCCACTAAAGTTCAAAATTTCCAAAATCTTTTTTAATGGGAATTTGCCGTTATTTATCCGTAAATGATTCGCGAAAGAAAAAATTTTGTTGCTCTTGTTTTAACATTTTTTTTTTTTAAAACATAGTTGTTCTGCTAAGTTGATATCAACTTAGCAGAACACCCCCACTAAAGTGCAAAATTTCCAAAATCTTTTTTAATGGGAATTTGCCGTTATTTATCCGTAAATGATTCGCGAAAGAAAAAATTTTGTTGCTCTTGTTTTAACATTTTTTTTAAAAAAACATAGTTGTTCTGCTAAGTTGATATCAACTTAGCAGAACACCCCCACTAAAGTGCAAAATTTCCAAAATCTTTTTTAATGGGAATTTGCCGTTATTTATCCGTAAATGATTCGCGAAAGAAAAAATTTTGTTGCTCTTGTTTTAACATTTTTTTTTAAAAAAACATAGTTGTTCTGCTAAGTTGATATCAACTTAGCAGAACACCCCCACTAAAGTGCAAAATTTCCAAAATCTTTTTTAATGGGAATTTGCCGTTATTTATCCGTAAATGATTCGCGAAAGAAAAAATTTTGTTGCTCTTGTTTTAACCTTTTTTTTTTAAATCATAGTTGTTCTGCTAACATACATATGTGTGTACAACGCGGACGGTAGCAGGGCTCTGCTGACGTCGACGTCAAATGTGTAAAATTCCCGCGAATTCTGCTTCTGTGAGAAGCAACATCCTTTTTTCATGTTTAAACATTTTTAACTTTTGATTATGTGTAATTATGTAAATAATATTGACTCAGACTCACTGCAGAAATCAATAAACCTCAAGGATGCAGAATTCGCGGGAATTTTACACATTTGACGTCGACGTCAGCAGAGCCCTGCTACCGTCCGCGTTGTACACACATATGTTAGCAGAACAACTATGATTTAAAAAAAAAAGGTTAAAACAAGAGCAACTAAATTTTTTCTTTCGCGAATCATTTACGGATAAATAACGGCAAAATCCCATTAAAAAAGATTTTGGGAATTTTGCACTTTAGTGGGGATGTTCTGCTAAGTTGATATCAACTTAGCAAAACAACTATGTTTTTAAAAAAAAAAATGTTAAAACAAGAGCAACAAAATTTTTTCTTTCGCGAATCATTTACGGATAAATAACGGCAAATTCCCATTAAAAAAGATTTTGGAAATTTTGCACTTTAGTGGGGATGTTCTGCTAAGTTGATATCAACTTGTTTTGTTTTTAAAAAAAAAAGGTTAAAACAAGAGCAACAACATTTTTTCTTTCGCGAATCATTTACGGATAAATAACGGCAAATTCCCATTAAAAAAGATTTTGGAAATTTTGCACTTTAGTGGGGGTCTTCTGCTAAGTTGATATCAACTTAGCAGAACAACTATGTTTTTTTTAAAAAATAAATCTTAAATTAAGAGCGAAAAAATTTAAAAAAAAAAACATTTAAAAACATTTTGGAAAAGTTAACATTTAAGGAGTTGTACTGCTAACTTGATATCAAGTTAGCAGAACACCTTATAACTTTTAAAATAGTTGAGCGGCAAAATATATTGTTTCACGAATAATTTACGGATAAATAACGGCAAATTGTCAATAAGAAAAAAATTTCAATTTCCAAAGTTGTTCTGCTAACTTGATGCGTATGATTCTTTCCACATAGAAGGAAATTGAGACGTTTCTAAAGACAAGGTAAACAATTTGAGAAGGGGTTTGCAAAGGGCTTCTGCGCAATGTCTAAGCACGCAGCCGGGAATGCCATCAGGACCAGGTGAATAGACGGGCTTGACTTTTTGGAGATCAACTAATAGGGCGCTTTCGTTTAATGTGGGACAAAATATTAAGTTCGACAGTGTTGTTGCTGTCATGTTTTCAAAAGATAGCGAGGAAGGATAATTTGTGGATTTACGCTTAGTGTTAAAAAAATAGAAGAACTGTTTCGGATCCTGAGAGAATTGGATCTTACAACGGTTCAAATAATTTTTGTAACACAGAGCGTTAAGCACGGTAAAACTAGACCGAGCGCTTAAGTATATAGAAAAAATAGATTGAGAACCGGTATCTTTATATTTCCTATAGAGTCTGGACTTTACGTTTCTTAGGTGTGTCAGCTCTTTACTAAACCAAGGTGGTTTGGTAGAGACTGACGGATAGTACAACGGAACACAAGAATTAAAAATCGAATTTTTATAGCATCATCCATATTATGACATGAGTAAAGATCGGACCAATCAAAGGCAGATAAATAAGAGTTTAGCATCTGAAAGTCGGCCTTGCGAAAACAAAGTAGTCGCTTAGTAGACTTTTCTGATTTTGCATCTATCACAGTACCAGTGTCGATTGAAACCTCAAACGCTGGATGATATGGATCTTCAGGTTGAGTAAGAGGTGCTATCTTGGAGAGAATTACGCGGTCCGGATTTGATACGATAACTTGATAACTTGAGACAATGAGAAATCTTGCAAGCCTTCAATAAAGTCATGCTGGGCTAGTGGAAGTAAAACATTTGATTGTTCATCTGTTGACCACGATGTTCCCGGGATATTAAAATCTCCTAGAACTAAAAGTTGGTCTCTATCGGTCAGTTTGTTCGACACTGACTGTATGGCAAAAAGATGATTTAAGTAGTCTGGAAATTCAGATGCAGGCGGTATATACGAGCAGTTGATATATATAAAACTACCGGGAAACGACAGCCTTACACAAATGAACTCTACATTATAGAATTCTTCAAATGTTACCACTTCTGACGTGAGAGTTGAGTTCACGGCAATTAAAACACCACCGCCTCGTCTGGATGGACGGTCATGCCTATAGGCTGTGTACTTACCAGGAAAAATTTCGGAGTTTAAGATCTCCTCTTTTAGCCAGGTCTCTGTAAATAAAATAATATGGGAAGCAAAAGAAAGACTATCCGAATACAATTTAGATAACTTACTACGAATTAAGCTAGTTTTTAGTTTTTTGAAGACGAAGATAGGGTAGAAGATGAAGATGAAGATGCCGCACCACTCTGGCCTTGATTGGGGAGTCTAGTCTGCACGGGTCTTTTTCTTTTATTTGTATTCGTAGTTTCGAACTCCTTTACCACCATAAGATCTGGCCAGAAAGCTTCTGAGCAAATGGTTGAAAAGAGATCGTTTGGAACAAAGATCTTAAAAGATGAGGTGTCCCTCCCATAAGTGAAATTAAACTTTTCCACTTTAATGTTTTTGGCATTTGTTTTGTGCTGTATATAGTCCAACACCTCGGATGCCGTTTGGTCAGGCGAAAGACGAGAAATAAATATTTGTTATTTTGGTTGAACCACTGAAAGAGGTTTCGGTACTGCAGATTGAGTTTCTGCAGAGCCAACTTGTGCCGGTAGACCGGACTCAACATTCCCTGGAGGTGACAAGTTATTAGAAATGGGCGGAGCAACAGGGGGGTCTACTACGGATGATACGGATTCCAATTGATCCAAATCTATTTTAGCAGCTGATCGTAGCAACATTTGGGGATTTGCTACGGTCGACGGCTGATCCGTCGTGGAGCTCTGTTTATTACTTTCAGGGGGTTGCGGGGTGTTTTCCTTAGGCTGCCTACCACCAGTGGCCTTTTTGCGCTTTGGAGACTCGTCAATTAGCTTAAGGCTATTAAATTGAGAGTCCAGCGCTGAGAGTAAATCATCCGCTCGGCGAAAACTATCTCTATCAACACCAAAACTATTGATTAAACTCTTTAAGCCGCCTTTGGTTTGGCGCATAAAAGATCTCATCTCTTGCGCAACTAGAAGACAAGGATCACAACAATAAAGTGAATTGTGACCCTTAGCAAGGTCATCACTGGTTCGGCCAGTATAGCCGGCACACTTGGTATGAGCCATTTTTTCACACAGCCAACAGGTCAGTTTTGACTGATCAGCTCTGATTAATTGATGGCAATTATTAATAGAGCAGACAAAAGTAACCATAATTGTAAATATTTTGCCCACTGTACCAAACAGAAATGTAGGGACTGAAATTTGCAAACGAGCAGTTAAAAGTACCGCAAGAGCACCGCCTCCGAACGCTTTAAATTTCGAAAAAGGGAAAAGTAGAGAGAGAATGCGAGAGTGCGGGAGAGCGGGAGCGTAATGCAGTTAATGCGAATGCAGAAAAAAACAACACAATCTGCACTGTAGCTTTTACGGACACCACACAAAGGAAAGGCAAAAGAAATCACAAAAACAAAAAACACAGAACACAATATTAAAATTGGAAATTGTTTTAATGAGATTGTGCACAGAACAGAGTAAATTCACTCGCGAAATATAAGAAGTACTATGATAAATCAAATTAGGGACCGAATATTAAAGTTTTAATTAAAACCGTCTAAAGGTAAACACGGTATGCGTGCTAGGATTTAGATAGCTGAGAGGTTGATTGATGTTTTCAGGTGTAGCCCTATCAATCTTTTCAAGGTTTTAAGAAGAAAGGAGGACAGGCTTATTGGCCTGAGATCCTTCGGCTTTGCCGGTCTAGACGTTAGCCAAGAATCGGAAATTTAGCCTTACGCCGTAATGCTCGTGAAGATGGCTTTTAGCCAAGGGACAGCAAGATCTTCCCCTTGCTGCAACTGTGCCGGGAGTATCCCACCAGGACGTGGAGATTTGTAGGGAGTGAAGTTATTTATAACCTATTTAATGTTGGATTGAGTTATAATGCTATCCAGTGCTCTAATCGGGTGGCATGGTTGTGGGTCGCTGGTTTGGGTACCTAAGGTGTTTCCTGGAAAATGCCTATATAGTGTTTCTTCGCTAGAAGAAGTCCACTAGTCGTCTTGTTTCTTGGGATAGCCCAGATTCGAGAAAGACTTTGAAAGTTTTTTTCGTAATCTTGGAGCTTCCGAAAAGTATTCAATTCCCGAACAGAATTTTCTCCAGTCCTCTCTATTTGCCTGCCTAATGAGCTTTTTGAATTGAGCCAGACTATGTTTATATTTCGACACAACTTAGTTATTTGTCTATTTCTTGCTTCGACCAGGCTGGTTTCCATTTGCCTCTCGGCCTGCTTATTGGACAGGATGCCTTATATGCACTGTTACAGGCTTCAGTGAAGACTGTCGTGAGATGAGTGAGATGTTGCTCCGATGGAGGAATCTGCCCTGGTGGAGCTGGTAGGGCTTTAGCCAGTCTATTTTTAAATGCTGGCCAGTTGGTTCTACGGGGGTTTGAAAACGTTAGTGGGTCAGGGTTGGGCGCACACAATCTTTTGTCAATATATTTGTGATCTGAGAAGGAATCTTCTTTAGAAGCGCTCCACCCTGTGAGCTGGTCATACATGATCCTTGAAGAAAGGGTTAGGTCTATGACCTCCTCCCTGTCCTTAATTACAAAAGTGGGGTCATTTTCCCTACTGCAGATAAGTAGGTTAGTGAAAGGAAGGTATTCAAAAAGTAACTCACCCCTTTAATTTGTGTTGGTGATGCAGCACATCTCATTTGCGTCGCATTCGATCAACAGGCGAATGCCACGATCTTCGCAATCCTTTACAAGTTCCCTCAGTTGAAGACCCGGTATCGGGTTCATAATGTCGTACGCTAAATATGCTGATGCTACGGGTAGCGACCTGTCTTGGAGCTCCAGACTCATCGATGTAGTGTCGGCTTCGCTGTAATTGTAAAGCATAAATTCACTAAGGTGCCTTTTGACAAAAATGCAAGTACGGGTTTTACCTTCTCCTTAAGCTGCGAGCATTATATTTTGGGGTGCTAAGTCCAGAAATCCTATTGAATAAAGTCCAGGGGTCCTGGATCAGCTCCAGGTCGGCCTCGTCTCTCGCTAGACGAAGCATAAGTGGAGCGGAGGCTGCTTTACAGTGGTGGAGGTTTATCTGTACGACAGCTAGAGACATCAAGCAGATTCGCCTCTATCACCGTCACGTCAGCGTCAAGGCCATCTTCTAGGTCCTTACTCATGGAGTCGGTACCACCATAACCCAGATTGCTGAAACCCTGGAGAAAGGATGCATCGGATATCACCGACTCAAAGGAATCGTCCTCTTTACCTGGCTCCTCCACCCCGGTTGCCAGCACCTCTTCGACACCAGGCTCGTCCTTCTGTTTGGTTTTCGACTTATACACCCGGATACGCACCGAGCTAAAACCGAAGTTTAGCTCTCCGTGCATAGCCTCAATGGGTGCGGTTGAGTCCTTATTCAGGATTAGCAGAGCCTGAAGCAATGGGCCCTGCGTCTTTTCCACCTTTTCCACCTTAGAGTCGAAGGACGGCAGGCCAGGGCTGCATCTCTGCAGCATAGAAAGGATCTTCTCCGGCTCCTTAAAGGAGGACGGGATCCATATGACGGCTCTTCGCCTACTCGGAATTTCCTTCCAGTCAACAGCGACCAGATTGGTACGCGGGTAGACCTCGCCCAGGCTGCTTTCAGTAGCACTGCCGACCTAGCCCCTTCACACGCCATCACCTTGACGTTACCCTGGTACCACCTTGCATCTTTACAGATTGGTGGGGGTCCAGGGTCCGCTTCCAGCACCTCGAAGCAATGTACGGCCAGTGCTAACTCAACCCACTTTCACTAATTCCTCCTCTGTGTCGCCTTCGTCCAGGACTCCTAGAAGGATCTTTTCCTTGGCAATTTCTGCGAAGCTTTTATTTGCCGCGACTGGCGCGTGAGGGCGAATTTTCTTTTGGGGCATTTTGAGCCGCACTTTCCTGGGAGAGTTGCCGTTTAGGATTTTTAGAGTCCTCCCTCGGTCTCTTCAGTACGAAATTTGGCAATACCGACTTAGCCCAATCCAGTTTCTTAAGTCACTCCGCTGAAGGGGTGGTGATGTTGCTTCTTACCTGACTTTTAAGGATGGCCGCGTTGGATTTTCTCTCCTCGGACCTGTTCATCTTGGCCTTGCTTGCGGAAGACCTTTCCTTCACCCCTGCACCCGACTGAGCTGCAGCTGCGCTTTTAGTAGCACCTTGCTGGTCACTCGAGGTGACAAGAGTGTTAGATTCGGTCACCGCCTTGCCTCTGACCAGAGGGCGATTTAGCACAGTTGACTGCTGTTTCACCGGGGTGGAGCTGACCCTAGCTCCATTGAGCTCTGTTATTCCTCCAGTAGCAGTTACTGCCGTCGGGTTGACTATAGGTTCGGTAACTTCTGTCTTGCCCGTTGAGTTAGGACCCTCGGGTTCGCCGGATTTATGGGAGTTCCGGTCTCCTTTTTGTTATTTCTTTTATTGGCTTGGTTTATATTTGTTCCCACGAGTGGCGGAGAATGGGTGGTTCACCTCTGGCAGAGATCCGCAATGCGGGAGGTAAAGCTGGCTAATCCGTAGGGCGCCAGGTAACCGGATGCTCCGTTTGCCAATGGGCTTTTTTTAAAGGGCCCCCAAACAGGTTGATCCAGCCCTTCACCTTAGCCATGATAAGGGATCGCAGAAACCTGTGGCAATGCTATGGAAAAAGCTCGTACCGTCCCGAGGGACACTGGGGCACCATTACCAGTTGGCACCCTCGTGGAGGGTTCATCTATAAGATATTTGCCAACTTAAGGGTATAAAAAGTAATATGGTTTCTTGCAAGCGTTTGTTTTTTATAAAGAAGTTTGCCTGGGACGAAATGGCGAAGAAGGGGGCTCAAAAAGTAAAAGGGGCTGGATAGTATATGGCACTAGCGGCCAAACGACTCTTTTAAATTTCTAGCAGTGTTTAGGTTCTTAAGAACACCAGAGGGCTGCATTAAAAATTTCAGCTTTAATCGCCAAAGGTTGAAGAAATTATGAACCAATTTCCGTCAATGTCAAATTTGTGAAAATAGTCTCATTGTGGTTGGAACACTTGATTGGACAACGCGATTCTCTTGCTAAATATTTTGTTGGTCTTCAATCTTCGTGCTATTCTGCAAAATTTCAAACATTCCTTTTGGGGTAAAAATAGTAGAAGTAGGGGAGAGTGGGGGAATTTCGTCACAGGGGCAATTTCGTCACCTGCAATATCTCGGAATCCATAAGTCGTAAAAATATATAATTTTTTTTGTTTTAGTCCTTCAAGACGGCCAGACACAACCAATGCATTTGTTTTGCACAGAAGGCCAAGATAATTAAGCTATAATATTAAATGTGTTTTAACAGTTCAAAAGCTACATTTAGTTCTCGACGAAATTTTTTCTGTATGCCACAATTCAAAAGGAATAAGATACACGATTTTTTATATAATACACAGTGCTATTATGTGCATTTCTGCGTCAGTGATTTTTAACTTCGCGCCTAATTTCGCAAGAAAAATAATTATTTCTAAAAAAGTACGGTCTGGGGAAATTTCGCCACCCTAAGCTAAGGGTAAATTCGCACCTATTTTAAATACATATTTTTATATTTGACGAGCTGGCTAACGAACAGACTACCAGCAGCAGCAACAAATATAGGACGTCAACAAAAATGGTACGCTTGATCAGTGTAGCATATTTTCAGGCGTTAAACTCCCTACATTTTTCAGGTGACGAAATTTCCCAGTTGTGTGGTGATTTTACCCCCCTGTGTGGTGAGATTGCCCCAGTATATTGGTTTTACATTTTATTTTTTTATAAATCACCAAGCTAATTAAAAAAATAGGGGAATGTCACATTTTAAAGCTTGGTGCTAACCGCATTCAACAATAAAAATAGAAATATGATAACGTGTCTCAAGATGGACAAAAAATAGCTTTGAAAAAATGCTGACGAAATTCCCCCACTCTCCCCTACTGTATGATAAAATATTTTTTTTATTTAATTTCTATTGACTTCAGCATGTTAGTAGAACTATTGGTCATATTCGCATTAACTTCTCCCCTACTGTTGTTTTAAAAGAAATAGAGAAAAAAGTTCTGATAAAAACTTTTCTCGGCTTATACACAAAAATTTACGATTTTTTGAATTGAATATAAGTAGCAAAGATAAAGGTATGCCATTATAGCTGATCTACATACACATTTGCAAAATTTTCAATCTGGCGAAGGTGTGGCAGACCATGCTAGTATAACATAAAAAAAAATTATGGTTTATATAATCAATAATTTCGGAATTGCTTGTAGCTGCCATCAATTATAAGTACTTGAAATCATTATATGGAATTTAAGATAACAAAATTTGTATTTAAGATTTAATATTATTTTTATGAATTGTCCGACTTATAATTTTTTAATAACTTTATTAGAAAGTTTTTCCTTAATTACTTGTTTTTTATATATAGAACTAGCTGTAACCGAAGCGACTTCGTTCGCTTAAAATTAGAGAGAGAAAACGCCAGATAGCGAATAAGAGCGGATGCCAAGAAAGCGACAGACGAGAAAGCAACAGCCAAGAAAACTGATGAGAGGAAGGCTAGAGCTGTGTGAAAAGTGGAGGGGAAATTTAATTAGAAATTTGTTTTGGACTTTAAAAATGTTTACTCCGATAAAAATTATTTTTCAACAAATCCATCCAGCGTCTATTTTTTAGCTCATACCTTTTAAATGGATTGATCTATTTTTTAAATTTTCTTTTATCTTTCGGTTGGTACTAATAAACACAACAAAATGGCATTCAAACTTTTACAAGACCGGTAAAGATGTGGTTACCAGGTTTTTTTAAAAGTCCTACGAGTGGGCGTGGCGTTTGGATGAAACAAACTTGCTGCGTAAGAAGCCCAAGAATACCCAGCGGGAAAGTGAGAAGTTGGTTTTTGTGTTCTTGAAATCCTGTTCCTTTTTGCAGGCGGCGGTGTAGGGATAGATAATTTCTGAGCGTTAAATGGGGGTGGGATTCTAAGTAGCATCAATATCAGGCCACTTATGCGCTGTGTGATTTCTGTGGCACTACGATTATAATATTTTTTAACAAAAAAATCACCAACTTATAAAATTCAAAAATCCTATGATTTACACCAAAACCAAAAGACCTTTTCTCACATTTATCTTAAATTTTTAGTAATTTTGAAAATCGTAGAAAAAATATTATTAATTTTTAATCATATAAATTAATCTAATTAATTATAATCATAATATTTATTGATAATTTTAATTTATTTTACTCAACATTTTTCAAATAATAATAAGAATGAATGTGGGATTCAACAAAATTATAGAGAAAAGCCACGGTAAGACGATCAAATATTTTAGATCACATTTATCAAGGAATTACATTAAATTACAAAGAAAACTATTATTGTTTTTTTACATTTTTAAACATTTTCTGTGAAATAAAATAATTTGATCGTCAGATCGTGGCCTTAGCCATTTTTAAGTGTTCTTAAAATATAAAAATTCGTGTTGGTGGTATTGATAACACGAAAAATGCCTAATATACCTATAATATACGTAACCTTTAATGATTACGGTCCCTGAAAAGTATTGTTTAAACGAAATATTTATTCGGCGCCGAAGTGTGACCCTAGTTTACAACGAAATTTACACCAAATTTATCTCCAATAATTTTGGTATTATCAAGAATATAATGCAGGGTCACATCATTTTTAAATTTGTTGGGAAAAGTGAAAAAAGTGAAAATAGTTAATTTTAATCTAAAAAACAATAAAAAGGTGAGTGATAAAATAAATTTTGACTTTTTATAATCTTTATTTCAGCGTTACAAAGGTTAGTATGACAGATATTTTCGCCATTAATAAATATACGCCTCCGGATGATATCTTCAACACAAATTCTGCATTTCAGTGACACTTGAAATGTTTTTAATCTTTACCAGTAGTAAATGGTGTGAGGTGTTCATTAAATGGTTGTATAAATAGTACTTCAGTACTAACTTAGTTGTTTGACTTAATCAAAATATTTCATTTATTTCAGCCAGGCCGATTGAGACTTCTTGGGAGCAGAAGTGTTGCGCCTGAGTTTGACATATTTTATTTTTTCTTCTCATAGTTTTTGATATAGATACCCGACATAAAACAACTGAACAGAGGGTAAATGATCGGCCATGGCAAACCAGGCATAATTTCTGGAGAGATCCTTTAATTTGTGCGGGGGCCTAATATTGGTAATTACTCTTATAAGCCCGGGAATGCTTCAGGCATTAAAAATTTTTAGTTCCAATGCTTCTATTGTAAATATTATTAATAAATACACAAACAAATATTACAAAAAAATTATTTTTATTGGTGAAAATCAGATACTGCAAAGGAGTGCAAAACCCAAACTGCGAGGGTCTGGAAAAACCAAAACTGGGAGGGTGTAGAAAAGCAGATATTGCAAGTGGAGGAAACCCATAACTGAGTACGTGTGGAAAATCTATAATGCGGGATGTCGAAAAACCAGTGGATTTTGTCCTGCATTTTTCTGCCAGAGATCCAGATAAAAACATCATTTCCCCCTTACTTTTTGTGTCACCCCCGTGTATTTTGAAACCAGAGATGGAAGAAATGTAAGGGGTGAATGAGGTTTTGTCCCTTCCGCTTCTATGGAGAAACCTCTTAAAAATATGTTATTTTCCAGATGAATTTTCCCGGTGGGAAGTATTCAGCAGCGCACAGTGGGTCAAGTGCTTACAATAACTAATAAAAAAAAACCCTATTAAAATACGAATTTTAAAGTTTATTAAGCAATTAAATATTTTTTCCCTATCCGTGCACCAGTGTGACCATATTTTCCGTTTGCATAAAATAATACGTATTTTTTGTGCATACACTTTAATATTTATTTTCGTTATTATTTCGAAAAATAAAAAAAAAATCGCCACACAACTTCATCCACACAATCCAGTGTGACCGTATATCCTTACGGACTTTTCAATTGGTTCTAAATTCCAAATTGTTTACTAATTTTTTACCTCAATAAATAGTTATTCTTTGACATGGCATCCCAAGCAAAATCCGCTTTAAATAAATTTATTGTCACAGATGACACTCTTAGCCATTTTGAGACTATCATAAATGTTCCCGGTGCATCCACACCGACCTTATCCGCCTGCAAAATTCGTAGGGAGCACGTCAGTTTCTTGACGCTCTGGAGCCACTAAGCTAAGATTAGAGTAATTAGTTCTATTTTCAAGTGTCAAATAAAGAGCCGCACGTCGCGCAAAACCCCGAAAGTTTTCCCGTATTTTCAATACATATTTCCGCGCGGATTTTCGCCGCATCTCCTTGGAACTCAACCACTTCTACGATCAAGCCGCCCCGCCCCAACATAGAGTATGAGATAGATCGTGCCGGCGGATTTTCTTTGCAGGTTCCTGATGCTACCCGACCAAAGACCGTGTTTTGTAGGGTTGGACCTGAGTGCTTGTGACGTATTTGCCCTTCCCTAAGCAAGTCGAAAAACAAGTCAGCGCCGATCAGCATGTCGACGCGTTTGGGCTTGAAAAAGTAAGGGTCTGCTAGGGGGATATTATTAGGGATCCGATTGGAAGAGATTGCAGTTGCTTCTGGACGATTCCCTGAGATCGACGGTAAATTATGCATTCAACCGCTGCTTCGAAGGACTTTAGTCGCTACCCAATTGTCGTCTGGACTGCGAAGCTAGCTTAACACGCGGAATTCCCGATGCCAGAGAATTTAGCCTTTCGCTTTAACAAATTATTTACCAATTCTTCCGTAATAAAACTAACCTGAGACCCGGAACCTAGCAAAACTCTAGCGCACAGCTTGGCTCCTGACTGACTTCGAACCTCGACAAGGGCCGTTGCAAGTAAGACGTGATCTAATCGGGTGCGTGTCATAACGCCCGGTGTCATAGCGCCCGCGGGCCCCCGTGGGCCTTATGACACTTTTACGAGTGTCATAACGCCCTTTCAAATAATGTCATAGTGCCCCCGCAACTTCTAAAAAAAATTCTAAAATTCATTTTGAGTTAATGAGAATACCGATAAGAGAATTCCTTTTTGTTGTAAAGCGCATTCGAATCAATGAGATTACCGAGAGGAGAGTACCGTTTGTCATGATACCTCTCATGCTTTTTCATAATTTAGTCAGTTAAACATTTCAGGAGTTATGTTCCGGTTCTGATTCAGATGAAGATGTGGAAAATACTTGGCAGTTCAGCCAAATGGCTGACGTGCTAAAATGTATTATTTGCATTGATAGGGCGCGGCACGTAGTTTTTCTACCATGTAGGCACTTCAAAATATGCTTTGAGTGCTTCAAAAATCTGGAACAGCGTTCAAAAAACTCTCTATTGCTCTACCCGTACTGCAGACAGATAGTTGAAAATCATTTACAAGTATTTAAATAAATTGTTAAATAGACCGCAGACAAAATTTTTTTTTCAAAATAATTCTAACGCCCATCTAGCTATCCTTGGGTTCAACTCGACTTTGTTTAATTTTAGCGCCAACGAATTACAATCTGTGATTACCTTACATTTCTTTCCTTGAACATAAATCCGAAACCTCCTTAGTGCATAAATAATCGCTAATGTTTCTAACTCGAAACTGTGAAACTTAGCTTCCTCTTTTGTGGTAGCTTTGGAAAAAAAAATATAGGGTGTAGTTTATTATCATTATACCCTTGTAGAGGGTATTATAATTTCACTCAGATGTTTGCAACGCAGTGAAGGAGACGTTTCCGACCACATAAAGTATATATATTCTTGATCAGCACCAATCTATCTATATAGAAACGCTGAATCTGGAATCCCTGGAACTGCACCGAGTGAGTATTCTTTTATCTACAAGGGTATATAAGCTTCGGCTGGCCGAAGGTAGCTTCCTTTCTTGTCTTTTCTTTGAAACCAAACCGCCCCAAAACCTAATTTGCTGGCATCGGTGTGTAATTCTACTTCATCCTTATAATGGTATAATGCTAGCACTGGCGCTTCCACTAATTTGTTCTTCAGATTATTAAAAGATTCTAATTCCCTTTCTCCAAACGTAAATTCTCTATCCTTCTTAAGTAACTCATACATCGGTTTAGCTATCGTTGAAAAATTCTTTATAAATCTCCTGAAGTAGGAGCATAGCCCCAGAAAACTCCTAACTAAATGTACCTTGTCCGGGACAGGAAAATTTTGCACCGCTTCTATGCCTTTATTGTTTGCCTGAATTCCTTTGCTCGTAATAACAAAACCTAAATACTCTACGCTCGATTGTTAAAATTCGAACTTGTCCATCCTTAATTCCAGTTTATTCTTTACTAATCTGTTTAATACCTCTTTCATTGTTTCATAATGTTCTTCTATATTCTCACTAGCTATCATAATATCATCCATGTATATAATTACTTTGTTTTTTCTTATCATATCGTCAAAAATTTTTTGATAAACCTTTGAAATACCGCAGGAGCGTTTTTCAACCCCATTGGCATTCTCAAAAACTCTCATTGACCTAACGGTGTGATAAACGATGTATATTTAACTGACTCCTGATTCACAAATACATGGAAATACCCGTGCTTCAGATCTAACTTCGAAAATATAGTTTTATTAACAAGCCTGTCCAACAAATCGTCAATTAGTGGCAACGGATAGTTGTCTTTCGTTGTTACTTTATTCAATTTCCTATAATCTATACATAACCTTAGAGTTATAGTTGTTGTTATATATATTATTATACGTGTGTTTGTGCCTTTGGAACTATAACAGGCGAGCCTGCTACAAACATTTGATCCTTCTACCGGACTTCCATTCTTCCGAAGATTATCTCCAGCGCCTACGGTGGTTTGAACTGCTTCAGCTAAGTTCCATTTGTTATTATTTGCCGGTCATACAGCCAGTTGTTCGTACCCCATTTCGTTCAATTTGTTGTATGATTTCTTGTCTAAATCGAAAAGCGATTTTAATCCGACGCAACGGCATTTAATATATTATTCAATTCCTTTTGTTTGTACGCGGCATTTTTTCTATTCCTTTATGCCGAAAATTTCGGACACTCCAAAAAATTCCGTGCAAGTTTCCCAGTCCGCAGTGCCAAATTATTTCATTTACAAATAAATATATACCATAAAAACTCCAAGTGTGTGTAAAAATAAAACGCAGCCGCAGTAAAACTTTCAAATTTTTTAAAATTGGTCCGCAAAAACTGCACTCTTCACTTTTTACTGTGTTCCAGCTGCGTGTTTATATTTTTACATACATTTTCTAATACAGTCCAATTCTACTACTCTGCACAGCTACATGTGCAACTGTGTTTCCTGCTGCGTGCATATATTTTTACATCAATATTCCAAAATACAGTCCACTTTATCTACATACATTTTTGAGCTAATTGTTTCAATAAAATCCCGCAAACATATTTTGCATTTCAACGCTATTCCGCTATTCGCAATAAGTCTCCAGAACTCCCGCAATCGGTGACTTCCAATATCCAGCTGTTAGCTACCCACATACATACATACACACAGCTACGTACTCTCCAACCCAGCGGGTTGAGAAGTTGGTTTTTGTGTTCTTGAAATCCTGTTCCTTTTTGTAGGCGGCGATTATAATATTTTTAAGCAAAAAAATCACCAACTTATAATATTCAAAAATCCTATGATTTACACCAAAACCAAAAGACTTGTTCTCACATTAAGTTTTAATTTTTAGTAATTTTAAAATTCGTAGAAAAAAAATTAATAATTGTTAATCAAAAAAATTAAACTATATAACTATTATCATAATGTCTATAATGATAATATTAATTTATTTTACTCAACATTTTTCAAATAATAATAAGAGTGAATGTGTCGGTAAGACGTCGGTAAAACGATTAAAATCTTTGATCACATTTATCAAGGAATTACATTAAATTACACAAAAAACTATTTTTGTTTTTCAAATTTTTAAAAATTTTTTGTAAAATAAAATAATTTGTTCGTCAGATCGTGGCCTAAGCCATTTTTAAGTGTTGTTAAAATATACAAATTCGTTTTGGTAGTATTGATAACACGAAAAATGCATAATATACCTATAATATACGTAACCTTTAATGATTGCGGTCCCTGAAAAGTATTGTTTAAACGAAATATTTATTCGGCGCCAAAGTGTGACCCTACTTTATAACGAAATTTACACCAAATCTGCATTTTGGTATTATCAAGTATATGATGCAGGGTCACATCATTTTACATTTCGTCCAAAAAAGTGAAAAAAGGTAAAAATCGTTCGGTTTATTCTATAAAACAAGAAAAGGGTAAGTGATAACAGAAATATTGTTGTTTGAATATCTTTATTTCAGCGTTACAAAGGTTAGTATGACAGATATTTTCGCCATTAAAAAATATACGCCTCCGGATGCTATCTTCAACACAAATTCTGCATTTCAGTGACACTTGAAATGTTTTTAATCTTTACCAGTAGTAAATGGTGTGAGGTGTTCATTAAATGGTTGTATAAATAGTACTTCAGTACTAACTTAGTTGTTTGACTTAATCAAAATATTTCATTTATTTCAGCCAGGCCGATTGAGACTTCTTGGGACCAGAAGTGTTGCGCCTGCGTTTGTCATATTATATTTTTTCTTCTCATAGTTTTTGATATAGATACACGACATAAAACAGCTGATCAGAGGGAAAATGATCGGCCAAATTTTCTAGAGAGATCCTTTATTTTTGTGCGGAGACGTAATAATGGTAATTATTATTATTCCTCGTCTTACATTCATATCTAATTATTTTTAATATTTTCAGAAGACAGACAAGACGTGGATACCTAAGAACTGCATTCGGCCAAGCAAAACCCGGAAATGCTTCAGGCATTAAAAATTTTTAATTCCAATGCTTCGATTGTAAATATTATTAAAAAATAACAAACATTTAATCCAAAAAAAATGTTTTTTATTGTGGAAAATCAGATACTGCAAAGCAGTGCAAAACCAAAACTGGGAGGGTGTAGAAAAGCAGATATTGCAAGTGGAAGAAAACCATAACTGGGTACGTGTGGAAAATCTATAATGCGGAAAGTCGAAATACCAGTGGATTTTGTCCTGCATTCTTCTGCCAGAGATCCAGATAGAAACCTCATTTCCCCCTTACTTTTTGTGTCACCCCCGTGTATTTTGAAACCAGAGATGGAAGAAATGTAAGGGGTGAATGAGGTTTTGTCCCTTCCGCTTGTATGAAGAAACCTCTTGAAAATATGTTATTTTCCAGAGGAATTTTCCCGGTGGGTATGTGTGACTAATGCTAACATTCTAGCTTTTGTAGTTTTGAGATCTCAGCGTTCTACACGGATAGACAGACGGTCAAGGCTTAATCGACTCGGCTAATGATCCTAATCAAGAATGTATACACTTTATAGGGTCGGAAATGCTTCCTTCTCCCTGTTATATACTTTTGAACGAATACAATATACCCCTTTCCACTGCGTGTAACCGCTAATTTTACTAAGAGTCCTGTAAGCGAAGGAAAAATATTCGTAAGTTAATTGCAACCGTTTAGAAAATAAAATAGACTTATTTTTAATTGAAAACAACAGTGGTTTTCCGGTAAAGTACATCTTCCTGATTAAGAAACGGGCACTTAAATTTTGTTGTATGGTGTTAATTCTTATTTCGGTCATTGAAGACTCATTTTACAGGTAATAGAATAGTTCCGGTCATTAATTTACAGCTAAAAATTTTATACACTAAAAATGCTTAAATCAACATCGATGTCATCTCGGTTTGTGAATGGCTTTTTAGTATGTGTGCTCTCGATATCGAGAAGATGCCTTCTTGGTTTCAACATCGAATCTATGTCGATTTCAAGATAAATCACTATGGACGGCAGTCCATGTAGTGACGAAGCGCACCAGGAGAGTGTGCGAAGGCGACTACTATATATACACGAAGAAATGAAAATCTACTGTGATGGTCCGATCATAATGAATAATACACCTATCGAAAGGTATTGCGAAAACTAACAGGATTGCATACCAAGACTTTAAGAAAATCAATTGGCTTGGGAGAGAGAGCGGTGAAAGTAAAAAAGAGAAAATTTCGAAATTTGGAGCTGTTGGGGCCGGTGGGGATAAATGCCCCCTCGCAATGTTTTAGTTGTATTCCTTTTGAAAATACCCGTCGAATGAGGGGTCATTCCGACTCTCCGTTCAAAAGTTATAGCCAAAATAAGATTTTCTTCTTCTTCCCAAAATGAAAATTTAATTCTGTTTGTCAGTTTGTCAGTTTGTCCAAAATATGTTTTTTAAGTTCTGAAAATTTGATATGACGTTCATCACATCGATATAAAAAACTTTTCTTCTACCAATT
This sequence comes from Drosophila takahashii, assembly GCF_030179915.1. Classification (NCBI taxonomy): domain Eukaryota; kingdom Metazoa; phylum Arthropoda; class Insecta; order Diptera; family Drosophilidae; genus Drosophila; species Drosophila takahashii. The sequence continues at coordinate 37,644,497 of NC_091678.1, forward strand.
TTGGAAAAACCCGCTAGTTTAGCGGGAAAACAGCTATAAATAGCTAAAATTCGGAAAACCGTAACTTCTATACTACTAAACGAATGAGAAAATATTAGAAAGTCTATTTAATGACGAGTGTAATAATTTTTCGTCACAAATGTTAATATCAGAACTTTTGTATGTTGAAGTTGCGATCGTCACTAGTTTTTTACCTCGTTAAGAGGTGTTTTTATTTGATTGTATTTAACTCTAGTTGCAGGGAATCATTGCTTCTTTTTATAACTCGATATTCCTTGTCCTTGAGCAACTTCAGATGACCATCTTTCATAGTGTTATATCTCTTAGGTAGATATAGAATATATTTATCCAGTTTCAAGGCAATGGAGTCCCCATAAACAGTTTTCTTCCTCTGCGCATTTATAATTGGGTAGCTGACGTTTATACCCATCTTGTTTTGTGATAGCAAGGGCTTCAATGCTCGCGTGTTGAACTCCTTTAAAACCCCGCCTCGAAGAATTTCCTCCTCCATAATGGTGTCCAGCTCGCTTTCTGATGGAATTGGTTGATTCATCATGTTGTTGTTGGTTTGAAGTTTGTCCTCGAAGAAGGTGGTTTAAATGAGACGCAAGCTGATCGACTTGACAAGTTAATGTTAAAGTTCTGACTGTAAAGACTAAACGATTTCCGAGCTCATTTTATACCAGTTCTCAGACCGAGATTTCCATAGCAACAGGTTGTTGTTTTTCCACCTTTGTTGTTTTCCACCCTTGTTGTTTTCCACCCTTGTTGTTTAAAAGTCGTTAAATCAGTTACTTTATTTGAATGAAAGCAGGAATTCAATGCACAGGTGTCCACAATTGTAAGTTCCAAAACGTTGTACCTGTTCATAGTTATATTTGATTTTATCCCCTAAGTATTTCACAACTTCTTTTGGTGGTTGTAAATTTCCAAAATTATCAAAATAGAATATGCTGTTTTTGTTTTTGTGGTAAGCTACCCAATGTGTACCCCTTGATTTCGAGTCACCCAAGTTAATCACTCCACTCTCATAAACACTCCCCTAAAATGCGGTATATTTCCTTGAGCAAATTCCATTATATCTATATTTGATAATGCTCTTTTGGGTAGCTGACCAATTAGTTTTTTTGTTTCTCATTCTCCCACCACGACTGTTGTCTGGTTTTAAGTATAAGCCGTAACCATTTTTATGGGGTTTTAAGTATAGACCTTCACCCACGGAAACTTCTTCCATCTTTCGGTTGTGTCTTTTATTTTCTTCTAGCTGTTGCTTAGCAATTTTTGCGTTTGTTATTAATTTTGCTACACTAGAAGTTCCTGAAGCTAAACTACCTATAGCACTTAATGCAGTTAAGATGGGTACCAGTGGTAAAAAACCCCCCATTTTGGGAACATTTATTATTCGAGGAACTTTAACGTTTTTCTTAGATCCGATTGAATTATGAATTGCTTTACGTGCAATTTTAATTGCATTAACCACATCCAGGGGTTTTCGTTTTTTCAATTCCCGACTCGCTTCTCTTACAACAGATGATAGTCTATTTATTTTCATCCTCCTACGCTTCCTCTTCTTTTGTTTTTTCTTATTTCGCTTCCGAACACCCATTCCAAAATGTTTCTTTGCTTTCATAATAGTAGTTACAAAATATGCTGCTGCTCGCTCCTTAAGAGAACTATCTTCGCCTTTACTCGCTCCCAAGCCTTGTTAATTAATTCAGAATCTGCCTTATGTCGATTGCTTAGATCCTTGTTTTGTGAATAGGCAATATCGTGAACCTTGCAAGCTTCATCCAACTGATTAATTCCGTGATCTCCACGCTGTAATCGCTATGCAAGCTTTGTACCGGGTCCACAATAGTTATATCCAGGAATGTGAAACTCAATCGGAAGAGAATCTATTAACTTATTAATAAGACCACTTCCACGTTTACGGTGTAAATAATGACTGATGTGATTATAAAAACGTTTCCCCATTATATATTGTCTTTATTCATTGAAGATTTATCACTTAATAAACATATTTATAATAGGATGCGATTAATAAAGCAAAAAAAATAACATTATTGTTCGTAACATTGAGAACGTGAATAATGTTAAACAACCACCACGTCACAGTGAATTATTACCAAACACAATTAGAGCTCTTGTGGTTGGTCCATCCAACTGCGGGAAAACTAATGTAATGATCAGTCTTATTGAGAGTCCAAATGGCTTGAGATTTGAAAATATATACGTGTTTTCAAAGAGTCTATACCAACCGAAATATGATTACTTGGAAAAGCTATTTAAACCGATTAAAGGTATGGGATATCATACATTCTCTCAGAACGAAACTGTTTTACCACCCACCGAAGCAAAAAGTAATTCAATCATGATTTTCGACGATGAGGCTTGTGAGCAACAAAAAATATTGATTCTTTTTATTTATGTCAAACATATACACGGATACCAAAACATCTTATACGGGACAATGCAAAAGTAATTATTATGTTTAAACAGGATGATTTAAATATGCGATACATATTTCGGGATCATATCATCCCTGACATGAATTATGAGACATTTACGAAAATTTGTCAAAAATGTTGGGAGGATAAATATGGATTTTTATTTATAAGTAAGGATGACAATATTGATAAGGGACGATATAAAAAAGGATTTGACCAATTTATTCTTCTTTAATTTTAATATAAGATTGGGGCGGGGTTGTATGACACCCAGTTGAACAACAGATTTCAAAATGGTTAGATCATTGACTCTATCAGTGAATGGAAATAGTTCCGTTATAAACACAGTTTATTTTCCACCAATTGAATTAAACGGGGAATATGAGTGTGCGCTAGTTGAGTCTAACATGTACAACTCAATTCCCAACGTGGATGTAAATAACAACCTCTTTCATATTGGTGATAAAGTTATTATTATTCCCACCGGCTCCTATGAACTCAACGACATTTCTCAATTTATTTACAACAAGTTAAAGGATTATAATCTGGAAAATACAGTGAAATTTGTAAGCAATAATAATACACTTCAAGTGGAAATAATTAGCAGTAAAGAAGATATATACTTTAATAAGGAGAGGTCAATAGGTCATTTGTTTGGTTTTAAGCAAAGAGTGTTAAAGGCAAACCAAAATCACTTGTCCGATAATGCTGTCAACATTTTAAAAATTAATTCCATTCGTTTGGAATGTAATATTGTGAGTGGCTCTTACGTTGATAATATACCAAATCACGTATTACATGAGTTTGCAATTTCGGTTCCACCGGGCTATAAAATGACTGTCACACCACACAATCTCATCTATTTACCTATTAACTGCAGAGAAATAAGTACTCTCTCAATACATATCGTTGATCAGAACGGAGATTTATTGAACTTGCGTGGTGAAAACGTATCAATTCGCATACATATACATAATTTACAATAAAAGCAACGGTATACTTCATCAACCGCGCACTAGCAGTTGTAAAGCTAAAGGAACAGGATTAAATCGAAAGGGTCTTACATTAAAAAACAAATTGTTTTTAAAATCACTGGGATTAAAAATTCAAATCTGATAATAATAATAATAAGAAGCATTTAAAATGAATGAAATTTTAAATGTTCGTGAGAGACCGTTTTCAGATGAAAGTATTTCGAAAAAGGAATATCATACATATTCCTCGTATCATCAATCATTTAAAGCAAATGATGAAATACGTATTTGTATTCAAAATCAGGACTTGTATGTACTCCCTCACGAAAGCTATCTTAATTTTCAAGGAGTTGTTAAGAGAGTAGCAGCCGATGGTACAAGCACCACTGATAATATCGAGGTTACGTTTCGCAATAATTGTATGGCAAATTTTATTGATGAAATTAGATATGAAATAAATGGATACGAAATTGATAGAACACGGTTTGTTGGCATGAGCAGCACCCTTAAAAATTATCTATCGGAAAGTCGTCAGGAGAGTCGCAAACTTTTAAATGCTGGATGGAGTGGTGGAAATGATACTATTACAAAAGGTAATTTTAATTTCTCGCTACCCTTCAAAAATTTAATGGGGTTTGCTGAGGATTATAGAAAAGTTTTACTGAATTGTAAGCATGAACTTATACTTTTGCTGACAAAAAATCTGGATGATGTATATGTTAAAAACAAAGCAAACCATACATATGTTTTGGAAATGACTAATATTAGCTGGAAAATCCCTCATATAACACCCAGTGATGCTGCAAAAATTAAAATGTACGATATAATAAAGAGTGGCGTAAATTTACCGATAGCTTTCCGTAGTTGGGATACATACATTAACCCAAAACTGATACAGGGAAATCAACACGTCTGGAGCTTAAAGATAGGAAGTAATAGAGAGCGACCGAGATTTGCTATTATAGCCTTCATGTTGAATGGAGAACTAATTACAAATAATTTATCCAACCTGAAAGTCCACTTGAATTCAGAAACGTATCCATATGATGACTTAAATGTAAACTTTGAAAATGATAAATATGCCCACTTTTATGTATGCAATGTTTCAAAAGAGTTATTACAACCGCCCAGCAGAGCCATTTTTATCACCAACAGAATTTAAAAGTAAACCTATTATTGTAGTAGACCTTTCATATCAAAATGAAACAGTTAAATCGGGATCGACGTGAGAATTTCAATCGATTTGAAAAAAGCAAACAATGAAAACACTCAAGCATATGGTCTCCTTATTCACGATCGTTTAGTTGAGTATAGTCCTTTAAGTGGGTTAGTTCAAAGAATTGTCTAACAATATATCAACCACATAAAATGGAGAAAGATCTAGTTGCAATTGATGTACAAGGATTTTTTGATAACAACGACAAGTTCATTATAAAGGAAATTGGAGTTGTATTTAGCAAAGAAAATAAGTTTAACAATAATTTCGTTATACAACCTCCATTTGATTTCACTCGACTTAATAACAAGTCCCGAAAAACTGCTCTCTGGCTTACCAAAAACCATCATAAAATTTTTTGGAACGATGGAATAAACAACTTTAAGCAAACAAGAAAATATATTAAACAAATCACTTCGGGAAAGGTGGTTTTATGCAAGGGAATTGAAAAGAAACGTTTTCTAGAAATCTTTCGCAGATCACCGCACATAAGAGATGTCGAGGAATTGGGTTGCCCACCATTAAACACCGTAAACATAAACCAATTCCCATTTTGCTCAATACATATTAAAAGCGGTATTTGTGCTCTGAATAACGCGCACAATATTTTAAATTTTTGCAATGGAACTATGGTCTAACACTTATACATATACAATGGATAACAGACAAAGTGGATTCATAAACCGAATTAATAATTTCACATCCCAATTTGGTGAGGAAATTTTTAAAGAAGATTTAAAATATCTCATTGATACGAGGAATATGTTCATGGATAAAGGAGAAGACGATCTTAACGAAAAGGTATATGGTAATCATTTTACGTTTTGTAATAATGGATTCGGCGAAGATGCGTGTGCCTGCTTTTTCTATAAAAATCATCGAGACGGAGCCTTAAAACTAATGTCATCATATTTAGTGTATAAGAAAAGCCTGTTACAAATTTCCAAATAAACATGAGCTAAATTCATGACCTAAATTTAAATTAACATCTTCTTTTGTTTGGGGGATGGGCGATTTTTTTTCAGCTATTTCTTTCAGGTTAAAAAAATATACTTGAATTTAAAATTTACATATTCTTTTTGGGGTGGGAGTTTGTTTCTCAGTGGCAAGCAAAGGGATCCCTTTTCAAGGGTGCTTGCTTTCAGCTGTTTCTTTGGGAGTTTGTTTCTCAGTGGCAAGCAAAGGGATCCCTTTTCAAGGGTGCTTGCTTTCAGCTGTTTCTTTTGGACGTGACAACAGCCCGTGACATTCTATCACGTACCCGTGTGAGCACCACACTTTCTTAATCTAAGCAAAGGACACCCGGCACACCCCAGTAATTTCTCCCCCATTAACTAGGATAACCCAAATTCCTGAATACAATTCCTAGATATAAGCAACTTATCACCCTAATTTACGATCACCCGTCACACCCCAGTAATATCTCCCCCGATTTCTGGACCGAATTTCGGGATTCCTGATTCCTGAATACAAATCCTAGATACAAAAGCTGGATATAACTATTGTGGACCCTAATTAACGATCACTCGTCACGCACCCATTAACTTTAATTACCCCCCACACCTGTCACATTGTCCTGATTTATTACCCTAATTAGCATAATTAATTACCTCCCCCTCCACTTTTGTATCCAGCCTTTGTATCCAGAATTCTCATTTATATACTACTTATCTGCAAGGGTATATAAGCTTCGGCTGGCCGAAGGTAGCTTCCTTTCTTGTTTTAAATAATAAGAAAAACTTACCCTGATTAGATCAACTCCTCTTGCTATCCACTTTTAGAACAATTTTCCGTTATTCATAAATTTTTCTTTCAAACTAAGAAAAAATCGCCTTACGTTTTGGGAAATTGGCCCAATCGGTAGCCTAGGGGTCTAATGCGAGCGGATTATTTGTTTTCTACGCGTATATTCCGAAGCGTGTGTTCGATCCCACTTCGAGGCGGACATTATATGTATACTTTTATACAAATAAGGATTTAGGTATGGGCTAGTACTCAACCCAACAAAAAGTCGTCCAAAACAAAAACTTCAAATGAAACAAAATTTTTTGACGTTGTTTTTCATATGAAGTTTTTTGTTTTGTACGACTTTTTGTTGGGTTGAGTACTAAGCCTAAATTAACACACACACAATGGATAAATAAGAGTATAAACCTAGAACTCAAGAGAACAGAATGAGAATGTACTTTGTACAGCGCCTCTCGTGATGCTTCCCTGGCGCAGCTAGTAGAGTGTTTGACTGCAAACTGTGAGGTAAGGGGTCGATTCCCACGAGCGACCAAGATAGTAAGTTATTTGATTTTTATGTTTATCATTAATTTCAGTTATTATTTCAGTTACAATTTAAGATTAAAAGTGTGTTTGTGTACAAACATCGCGACGTCATCCATTTGTTTAAATAGAGGATAGAAAAATAAGTTGAGAAATGGGAGCCCCAACAACAACACCCCACACCAACAGAGGGGTGGAGTCGGCATAACTCCTGATTCCCCGATTTTTTCTTCTTCTTATTCAATTTTGCAAAAAATAACCCTAAAATTAAGACATTTTTTTTCTGATTTTTAGAAATATTTTTTCTAAAAATCAAGGCTGACTTTGGCTTAAAAAGTATGGCGATTTTGTAAAATTCAGGCAGTTCAAATATTTTGTAAGCAAATCCTGTGACGTGATCAAATCAATGCAGAGTGAATACGAATCTCGCAATGCTATTATAGGCCACTTTAATTTCGTGCTGGCTGATTGAATCACAGATTCCAAAAACTTCAATCCCATAAAAAAGTGCTGAGATCAGACACGATTTGGCAAGCAACAAACGTATGTTTGTGGGTAAATATTTTCCAACCTGGTAAATTGTTCTAAGTAGCCCATACGTTTTCCCTACAGCTGTGTTAATGTGATCACTCCATGTCAGCGTACTGTTAAAAAGAAAGCTTAAAACTAAGGGATGGATGGTGGGAATGCTAATTTTCTTTTTGTAAATTATGAGGCACTTGGATTTCGCCGGATTAAGACCATACCCGTTATCTTTTGACCAGTTGCTTATTTGGACCAGTTCACTATTACATATATCTACAAACTCATCTATTCTATGTAGGGGACGACTCACATACATCTGGACATCATGAAGTGCCACTTCGATTTTTCCTTAACCCGGATTGCATGTTGTTTACTAAATCATTTTCTTGCATAAACAAATTAATTTGGGCTGCCATTATGTTTTCAAAGGCCTTGGACAAATAGGGAAGGATAGAGATGGGCCTGTATTCATTGTTTGCCTTTCGGACGGGGACTATTTTGACGATTTTCCAACTGTCTGGATATGTAGATGTTGTTATGGCAGTATTAAAAATGTGTGTTATGTATTTTATGATTTTGGGAAGCAATAATTTTAAGAATCGTCCAGTTCAACTGCATCTGATTTGATTTTATAAATGTTGAAAAGCAGATTAAAATTGTCAGACTGCAAAAACCGGGGAAACCGCCCCGCCGCGGAAAATTCGACAAGGTTGGGAACAGCGTGTGGTACGATGTCAAACGACATTGGCGAAGACTTGAGAGTGTGTCAATAATTTTAATTTAACGCTAATTTACAAATTTTTATTATATTAATATTAAATCCAAAGCTAGCTTGCTATGTTTATTTTACGTCATGTTAGCAGCTTGGAAATGAGAAATTAATTTTGCCTTAAACTGCGCTGCATTACTAATATATTGTAAAAAGCTTGGTAATTGGTTCCATGACCTTGTTGCATAAATAAAGAATCGGTCAACAACTCAACGAGAAATGGCTAGCCATATAACCAAACAAACAACTGCTTTGGCGTAATGCACGAATTTCATACGAATTTCAAAAAAAACTAACCTTCTATCTAAATAAGAAAGTTTTTATACCCATTTCTCGTTAAGTTGTTGACCGATTTTAATAAGCGATACCTCATTTTGTTGGTTGTTTTATGCACTTTAAGACAACAAATTAAAACGCCCTGAAAGTGGGATTTGAAAAGGACTTTTGGTACCAAGAGGACAACGAACCTAAACATTGCGCCCACAAAACAAAGCTTTTATGTGTAAAACAGCTACATTCTCTATTACAATAGTATATCTCAATTCCGAAAAGCATTTTTGTGATGTCCTGGAGGGCAGGACTCACCTTCGCACCCTTGCATCCAAGGATATGCTGAAAAAACTCAATGTCGAGGAATGGAATCAAATAACGGCGAAGGATGCAAATACATTGGTCCAATCGATGCCGAATATGTAAACTGAAGTTATAAAACATAAAGGGTATCAAACTCCGTACTAAACTAAACTATCCTGGAGGGCAGGACTCACCTTCACACCCTTGCATCCAAGGATATGCTGAAAAAACTCAATGTCGAGGAATGGAATCAAATAACGGCGAAGGATGCAAGGATATTGGTCCAATCGATGCCGAATATGTAAACTGAAGTTATAAAACATAAAGGGTATCAAACTCCGTACTAAACTCGACGTACTTTGCCCAAAATATGGCTTTTTCTAATACTATATGCATTTGTACGCATACTTTTTCTGATGCGAAATCCGGCCAATTTTTACATTTTTGTTTATATTAGGAAAAGTAAAGGTGCTAGAAATTAATAAGTTACGACAAATTAAAGCTTATTATGTGTACTAAATGTTAAAATTAAAATGACATTTTTACGAATTATTTTAAGACGTTTTTTTAAGCTCTAAAGTTGCGGAAAATATTTGTACGCATACTTTTTCTGGCAAGTGTATATTCTTGATAAGCACCAATAGCCGAGTCTATCTAGCCATGTCCGTCTGTCCGTTTCTATGCGAACTAGTCTCTCAGTTTTAAAGCTATCCCGATGAAACTTTCCCGAAAGTCTTCTTTCTATTGCAGGTAGTACATATGTCGGAGCGAGCCGGATCGGACCACTATATTTTAAGGCTCTCATAGGAATATTCAAACAAATATATATATATCCAGTGAAAGAGACGTTTCCGACCACATAAAGTACATATATTCTTGATCAGCACCAATAGCCGAAAAAACAACCTTATGTTTAATTTTCAATCTGGGTTTCGTCCATTCAGAAACTGCACAACAGCTATAATAAAAATCTCTGAGGATATTAGGAAAGAAGTCGACAACAGCCAAGTAACACTACTCACACTCCTCGATTTCAGCAAAGCTTTCGATTCTGTAAACCATACAATTCTGTGCAATAAATTGACGAACCTTTTTAATTTTTCCGAAACCTCTGTTAAACTTTTGTCGTCCTTGTCTCATCTTTTTGTGCGTCTTCATTTCTATGTACTACACGGGGTGTATCGCAAGGATCTGTTTTGGGGCCAATCTTGTTTTCAATGTATGTAAATGATCCTCCAACTGTAGTGGCCCATAGTAAAGTCCATATGTATGCCGATGATGTGCAATTACATGTTAGTGGAAATCTATGTCGTACTAATGACTGTTTGCATGCTTGTAATTCAGACCTTCAATGTATTAGCGCCCATTGGCTACGTGCAAATGGTCTAGCTTTAAATCCCAAAAAATCTAAATGTCTGGTTATTTACAAGAAAAAAATTAAAACTGAAAGTTTACAACCAGTCCTTGTTGAGAACACTACACTATCCTATGTTGACCACGTAGTTAGCCTTGGGTTCACTTTTAACAGCACATTAACCTGGAACGACCACATAAATAGAGCAGTAGGAAAAACGTACGGACTGTTAAGACAACTTAACTTATGTCAGCAATATCTCCCACTCGAAATCAGATTATTACTTGCTAGGACTGACTCCATCTCTACTGCATGGCGTTGAAGTTTTTGGAAGCTGTGATGCTGCCAGTTTTAGGAAAATGAATGTAGCATTCAACAATATTGCACGATATATATTTAACTTGAGGCCCCGGGATAATACACCAAAAAAATTTACAAAATGGATTTAAAATCTGTCATCGATCGAATTATCCTCAAAACGGTACACAAAATTATTCACACAAGGGAACTGTCGTACCTGTTTTCTGAGTTAAGCTTTAGCGCATCTCAGAGAACTAACAATTTAATTACAAGTCGGACTAAGTTGTCAAGTTCTTCTTAAGCTTTAGCGCATCTCAGAGAACTAACAATTTAATTACAAGTCGGACTAAGTTGTCAAGTTCTTCTTACCACTTTTTTGCTAATGCTGCTCGTCTCTGGAACCAGCTCCCACATTGTTTAAAATCTATAAATAGCGCCCAAAAATATAAGCTAAACCTAACCACACACCTTATTACAAAATCAACCTAATTATAGTACTCACTTTTAACTCTAGTAAAATTAGTTTTAGTCCAAAAATTTGTAATTTAGAATAAGAATATTGAAATACCATGCCATAACACGACGTGACTAGCACATTAAATTAAGAGTTTTATTACTTGTAGTGCTAGGATGCAAAATAAAGAAATAATAATAATAATAATAATAAGCTTCGGCTGGCCGAAGGTAGCTTCCTTTCTTGTTGTTGTTGAATGCGGTCAGCAGCAATCTTTATAATGTGATATTTTCCTTTTTTTTATTCTTGCAGAGAGTATATATATATTCTTGATCAGCACCAATAGCCTGGTCTATCTAGCCATGTCCGTCTATCCGTTTCCCGAAAGTCTTTTTTCTATTGCAGGTAGTACATTTGTCGGAGCGAGCCGATCGGACCACTATATCTTAAGGCTCTCATAGGAATATTCAAAAAAATATAAGAAAATTTATTGTAACTTTTGTAAAAAGTAGGCGTTTTGATTTTTGACAACTTAAAAACAAAATTTAATATTAGGTACGCTGAATCTGGAATTCCTGGAACTGCACCAAGGCAGATTAAATTTTAGGTGTTTGTTTTATCTGCAAGGGTATATAAGCTTCGACTGGCCGAAGCTACCTTTCTTTCTTGTTAGCAATTAAATAGTCTCAGCGTTTCGTCAATTTTCTGAGGCGTGAAAATGCAACATACAGCAGCTGATCTAACAGCTGTAAGTTAGCAGAGGCGGCCTCTATTGATATTCCTGAAACTTAACATTGAAATTGGTCTTCTGTTAAATTATTCTAGAAAACACATTTTTAGTTTGACGACTTTAAGAAAATGGGTTTTGGCCAAAAAAAGTGGTCAAATTCCCCATAGTGGAGTGGCCGCGATAGTATCCTGGGCAGCAAGGGTATATAAGCTTCGACTGGCCGAAGCTAGATTTCTTTCTTGTTTTTTTTATTAAATATGAATATAAATGGGTAAAAAAAATAAAAAGACGCAAAGAATTTCCGCCTTGACGTGGGACTGAACACATACTTTGCACACTACGCTTACATTATATAACAGAACATATAATATAATATATATAATATAACATATAATCCGCACGCTTTAGTCCCCTATGCTACCGATTAGAATTAGAATAAACCATGATCTCATCTTGGTATCAAGAAGAATAAATACTAAAATATAGAAGGGTCGATGTTGGTTTATTTTAGTGGTTAATTTTTCTGTGTGTAGAAGCTATAACTAGTCAAAGTTTAAAAAGCTGGAAGAAATGCTAAAAGGCTGTCATAAATAGCTCCTTTAAAAATACACGCCTGTAAAATGAGTCTTTGATGACCGAATTCGGTTTACCAAAACTCCAGATAAAAAACAAAAATATATAAAAACGTTTTTTAACCTTCAAAAAAATTGACACCATACAAAAAGTTGAAGTGCCCATTTCTTAATCAGGGAGATGTACTTTACCAGAAATCGAAGGTTTCCTTCGAGTGGGAAGAAGTTGGTTTTATTTTGTAAACTATTGTTATAATAATTTCTATATGGATAAGAAATGTAATTTAATAAAGGATAAAAAGTATGACGATGTAATGTTTTTATTTATTAAAGGTTTGCCATATATTCGACCAATGACCAAACTGTCAGCAGTAGCTGGAACACAATTAAAACTGAAGTGTCCTATTGGTGGATATCCCATCGATCTAGTAAGCATAGAAAAAGGTAATTATTAATTTACTTTCATAAAATATTGTCGCGGTTGTTACAGAAATCTCCGCCATCCAAATACGGTTGGTGTTTGCATTGATATACGTAAGATCTGCATCGAATTTGAGTTGGAAAAGGTTTCTGTGACAGTCAAAACTTGAAATTACTTTTTAAAACATTTTTAAATGGCTTGTGCGTTTATAAAGTCCATATCTCCTAGTCGGATTCAAATTTCAGGTACATGTTCTCAACATTCTTATAGGTACAGACATTGAAAGACACAACAAGTTATTAAATTTGTTTTAAACAATGAATATGAAAATATAGACAAAAAAATTTAAATAAAACGAAGCATTTGGTATTAAAATACAATTAATATAATTTGCTATGTTTGTTTATGCGGTTATTCCACTACATTGTTCAGCTCATTCATTAGAGGCCTAGAAAGGGACAAATATATATGATTTTTTTGGAATTTGTTTGGATAAGATGGCATGGTCACTTAAAATTTAAACGTTAAATTTAAAATTTTTAATTTAAATTTTGCCATAAAATCAGACATTTTTAATACGGTTTTAAAATGTTTTGGGCTGTACAAAGTACATATGTAATCGTTTTTAATTTTATTACATCCGCAAAAGGTTTGATGATTCAAGCAAAAAGCATCAAATTAATTGTTATTCTTGATCCCATTTCAAAGTAGCTTTAATGAATGAGCAAAATTGTACTTTTTAGATTCAATTTTGCTCATTGCTCATCGGTCGGTAGTACCGTATTAAGGCATTTTAAAATCTAAAAAAAATACCAAAAGTGCTGTAACGACTCCTGGTCGCCTTGATGACTCGGTGCTCTCCTCGTTGACTGAGTGCTCTGGTTCTATAGCTCCCTCGACGATCTTTGAAGCTCCCTGACGATCCTCAAAGCTCCATGAAGATCCTTGAAGCTCCCTGAAGATGCTCGGCGCTGCTCGTCTCTGCTGCGTAGAATCGATCACTACTCGTAGCGAGTAGTGCTCGTAGAGATCAGCTGCGCGGGTTTGGGGAAGCGTCACCGTTCTCAGGCTAAGGTGAACAGAGGCCGCAATCTCCAGGACTATCTCCTGTCGATACACCACCGCCTTTCCCTTGCTCTGTCTAGGATGGTCCCACTAGTGTTTCACTCAGATCGCGCTGGCAGTCCATGTTACGCAGGGATACTGCCGAGCGCTTCACTTCGCTTCTACGCTTAGTGCAAGCGAGCGTTCCGCCATAGCTTCACCCTTTGGCTTATCGTCCGTGAGCGTGGCTTCTGGTGCTCGGGGTCTTGGTCGTACGCCGATCCGGGATTACACGACTGAACCGTAGGGCTTTCCTGGAGTTATCCACTCCAGACCGCAAACGATCGACCGATCTCCCTTCTGGCTTATCGTCCGTGAGCGTGGCTTCTGGTACTCGGGGTCTTGGTCGTACGCCGATCCGGGACTACACGACTCAACCGTAGGGCTTTCCTGGAGTTATCCACTCCAGACCGCAAACGATCGACCGATCTCCCTTCTGGCTCGTTTCACTCGGGGTTCAGACACACGCCGCTTCGGGACTACACGACTCAACCCGTAGGGCTGTCCTGGAGTTCTCCACTCGAGACCACAGACGATTGACCGATCTCCCTTCTGGCTGATAGGTTTCTCCCCAAGCTCACAATTTCTTGTCGCAGGATTTCACCCCTCAAACGCTGTTCGACGCTCCAGGCTAGATTGGAGGATTTAGTTGAGACAGAAATGAAAATGGATCGCCTTGACCTAGCCGTGTGACGCCCTCTGGACCTCAGCTACCTGTGTCTCAATTCGGAGATTCCTGGTGATCCAATCCCGAACGTCTCGACGTAGCGATCTCGATCCTTGTAGGTTCCCACGGCGTTGCTTCCGGCGACTCGACTTGTTGTTGTTCACTTGTAGTTCACTGTACTGGCTGACTTGTTTACTTTGATTATCTTGACTGATCTTGATAGATTGACTCCTCGTGATCGACTGATCTAGCTGCCAGCGCCCGTCGGCTTTATATAGGGCCTCCGGGTACCGCTATTTCCCCTTTGCGCTCTGTCCGCGGCATCTCTCCACTCCGGGTCCAAAGTCCTGCTGATTCTTATGGTGCATGTGGCACGCCTGTGTGCCGCTTAGTTACTGAGATGTGGCACTTGTGCTCCTGGTCCAAAGTTCACGGCAGAGTCCAAAGTCCGGTGTAGTTTCATTATTTCCTTTTGCACCCGGCACTCTCGCTCTGCCAGAGAAGTTTTTACAACCGTACGGTTTTTTCAAAAAATGGAAATTCTATTTGTGCATAAGGAGTATATATTATAATTTTTAAGGCTTTATCTTTAAAACTACAGTTTATGCCAAAAAAACGGACTTTTTCCCCATGGTGCATTGATTGCTCATTGCACCCGACATATATCTGACGTGTTCGCACCTACGTAAAATCGTATAGGCTGAGAAAAAATTGCTCTAATGAATGCGCCGAACAATGTAGTGGAATAACCGCATTAGCAATTTTGCCGGCATTGCAGCGTGCAGAAAGTGTAATGCCATTTTCCGGTACACGAACTGCACTTCAAATCTTGTTCGCCACAAATGCCACATCGCTGGAGCACGCGCAAGCTCGAATTTGTCCATTTACCATGTCGAGGTGGACAATGAATTTAAGAAAAAAAAAACCGAAGCAGCCACCGAATGGACTGTGGAAAACTGCACATCATTTAGAACCATTAACGATAGTGGGCTAAAAAAATTATTTTTTTCATTTGTGGATATTGGAGCTTGATATGGACCTAACCTTGACATAGATAAAATAATACCTGATCCGACGACATTATCGCAAAGCATAGCCAAGATTAACGAAAAAAAAAGCTTGGATGTAACGGATGAACTAGCCTTAGCTAGAATTAACGGATATGCAATAACCGCGGATATATGGACGGATAATTTTTTGAAAAGATCATACGTATCAGTCACGATCCAATATGTTTTAAACGGTAACCTGACATGTCGGTTACTTGCTATTAAGTTATTGGAAGTATCAGCGACAGGTGTTTAAACTTATATTTAACTTCTTAAAATAAAATTATATACATTTTATGTATCTCGTATGCGTTAATGTAAAAGCAAGAGTGGTCGAGCAGCTTAATAAATTTAATTTAGATTTAGATTTAGATAACGCTGTTATCGTAACAGACCGGGGATCCAACATGATCCGCGCTTTTCAGAGCAATGAGCATATCCATTGCGTAAACCATTTGCTGAACAAAGTTGTTCAGAAAAATTTTCCGAACTTTTGTGAAATGTGTAGTGAAATACTTCAAAAAATCAGGAAAGAACACAAAACTGAACGCAACTATATAAAGCTTCCGCCAAACTAGGTGGAATACCGTTTACTTTTCCATGACTTCTATTGTAAAAAACTGGGATACAATAATCGAGACCCTAAAGGAAGCAAAGCAGGAAAACAGGTTAAACGGAATAAGCCCTACTAGCCTCCAGGGACTCTGCGAAATTTTAAAACAAATTAACACAGCATCCAATGAGCTACAGGCCGAAAAGTACCCAACGATCCATATGGTCATACCGCACCTGAAAAACTTATAGTCTAGTCACACTGTGTGGGGTAACCTATCGAGTGAGCCAATAACCCGATTACTCCAATAAAGTGTTTCCACTTATTTAACTCCAAATATCGAGTAATGACATCTAGTGTTTGTTGTTTGTGTTGTTCATTTGGCTAGGGATGGACCTTCAACGATAGGAAATAAATACAAAATATACCGAAATATACAAAAAAATTCTCCGAAATACCAAAGACCCTAAAAGTACCCCACTTTTGCCCACATCTAGTTGCCTATACACATCCTATGTAAAAAAACAGGGTTATGTCAATAACCCCATAACTCCACCCCAGTGTAAATAGACTATTAAAAGCGAATTTTAACGTTGATTCAAAAGACACTGATTTGACGAGGGAGCTTAAAATGGAGTACCAACGGCTTCTTATGAGTGTTATAGAACCACACATAACAAAATATCATTACCTTTCTTTTTTTTTATTTCCACCAACAAACAAGTTAATTACATTTACCACGGAACAAAAAGAAAGCACCATGGATTTTTGCCGTAAACTTATGAGAAAACACATGTCAACTACGGTCCATAACAACACGGAAATAGTCGACTGTCCAAATACATCTTCAATTTTTTCAACTTTTATACAGCATTCAGAACATACTGAAGACGACGACATCGAAAAGGAAATTTATGAATACCAATTCCATAAAATTTCCCTTGGCAAGGATTTTGATGTGATAAGGTGGTGGGAGGCAAACAAGGAACACTACCCTTTATTGTTCAAAATCAGTTGCGAAATTTTTTGTATTCCGGAAAGTAGTGCATCCTCAGAGAGATCATTTTCCCAGGCTCGGTTGCTAATATCCGAAAAGAGAAGCACCATTTCAAAATCAAGCGAAAAAGTGAAACAAATTATGTTTCTAAATTCCAATTTAAAAAAATAATTTTTTCGAATCCTTTATTATGTATCACTAAAACTATCACCCGTTACAGAATAAGACTCGACTCTCACAGAAACAGACTTGATCTCACACTATCCAGGCCTATGAACAGAAAAAGACTAACAATATACCCTTTTAGACAATCTGATGCTTGCCCACTAAATAAACAAATTATTAAAATCTTTTGTCATTGTAAGAACTTGGACTTCGGTAGGATGTTAGGGGTAAAAGGTTTTTTCGTGGACCGCGAAATCTGGAGCGGGACATAAACACGCAAGTGAGTTTTCTTTAATAAGGAATATATATGTTTGTAAAAACTTTGATGGGTAAGAACTAGATGGTCTTCCGTGGACCGCGAGTTCTTAAGGCACAAGAAGTTAATTGATATATATCCGACTTTTGCGACTGCAAACGAACAAAAATGTGGTGAACCGCGAGTTCTTAAGGAGCGGCTAAAGATAAATTTCACCTCAGGGATTTCTACGGTTAGATACAAACAGTCCTTCGGTGAACCGCGAGTTTTTAAGGGGCATTTAAAGTGGAGCCCAAATGTCTTGTATGAACTGCGATTTCTTTATTGGCATGTTCAAGGTAAATTTACTTTCTATATAATTGGTTCAAAGTTTTTTATAGAACTGTTGGGGGCTCGCCCTAAAAAAAAATAAAAATCACTCACTTAATTTGCTTAATAATTCTATCACTCTAACTTACTCTCACTCTGACTTGTATCACTTGTTTTTCCTTACGAGTGATCAAGTGAACCAAGAGACCCAGCACCACTCACTAGAATCTAACTTGTAAGTGAGTGGACTTGAACTCTATTTTAAAAAACTGACTTGTTTGTAAATTCAAGTGGACTCATGAAGGATTCTAATGTACATATCACACATAAAAAAACGCATAGGCTTACCTTGAGGTGTTTGTGCAGATTTCTCTTCGATTTATCATCGAATTTTATTGTTTTATTAACACACAACACGCACTTGCTGTCCGGGTTAAAAAATTTGCCATTTAATATTTTTGGCAACACTTTCTCATTTAAATTTTTTTTCGGCCATGTCTGTCGCGCAAAGTCAACTCGTTTTGTGCATATGTGAAATTTGCTATGCAAAGGTAACTTCACAAAACAAACATGAGAATGGCTAAGTTCCAGTGAGTTTAAATAATGCGTTCCGACTATTACAATTTCGAAACGAAACGTTCATGTACAATGTAGATGTGTAGATGAGGTGGATTTAGCTTATTTCAGTGTCGCAGTCAGATTTGGCTATTTTAAATCAGTGCAATGTTTAATACTTATGTAAGTACCTTAATAATTCCGAAGGTATATACAAATCTGTAGCTAGGTAAGTTAAAAGGTACCCAATTTTCTTGTATACCTAGGTAAGGTAAAAGGTACCACTAAATTGTACCTAGGTACATACCTAGGTAAAAGTATCTAGGTATGGTCCAACACTGCTCACTAGATAAGTCGATCTAGCCATGTCCGTCTGTCTGTCTGTCCGTCCGTTTTGACGCAAACTAGTCTCTCAGTTTTAAAGCTTTTTTGTTTGCTTATGCTTTGTTTATTAAATCTTCTCTATAATGAGACTAACAATAAGTATATAAAATCTTAAGAATTTAAGAGCTTAGACCAACGGACCCTAATATTTATAGCTTTATCATAGCAGATCGATTCGATTTAGACGAGTTCTGTTCGAAACCCGTGTTAGGTTCATTGCGAGATTACTTGGGTGCAGTGTAAGCTTATTATGGTAGGCCGCTATCTGCTTTGATATTTCATCTTTAACCGGTGGTATGCTTAGATCCCTTTGGATGTTTTCGTTCCGAACATACAATGGCGCCCCAGTTCGCAGGATTTTTGATTGTGAGCGCTGTATGATGTCAACGTTGCTTTTGCTCGCATTCCCCCAAAGCTGGGCACCGTAAGTCCAAATGGGCTTAAGGGTTGAGTTATAGAGACGAAGTTTGAAGTCCAGACAGGGGTGATTGAGACAATATAATCCAGTGTAGGCTGCTAGCTTTAAGTCTGATGAGTACTTTCTTGCATTCAATGTGCCTCCGCCAGGTTAGGCGTCTGTCGAGGTGGACGCCGAGATATGTTACATCGATGGCTTGGGAGATCTGCGTATTATTCAAAGTTAGCGGGGAGCACGATTATCTATTAAGGGTAAAAGTTATATGTTTACACTTTTGTTAATTAATTTTGATACGTGAGTCTGATAGCCATTTCTCGACTACCACCAAATGATCAGCTAGTTGAGCTGTTGCTCTAGTTGGGCATCTCGAGCGGCTCTGGATTTGGTTTGTCGTCAGCAAATGTAGACGTAGTTAGCCTCTCGTTCGTAGGAATGTTTGCTGTGTACAGGACAAACAGGGTAGGGCCCAGTGCGCTACCTTGTGGGCCTCCGGCTTCAATGCTATACTTGTTGGATGACGTTGCATTGCATCTCACCTCGAAGACTCTGTGGTAGACGTACGACTCAAGTAACTTATTAGTGTTTTCTTTAAGTAATGTTATGACTTTATGCAAAACCCGTATTGATGTGCCGGCATTACGTTTTGTTTACTTAAATATGCGTAAGCAGCAGAGCATGTAAAAAACAGTTGACTATTTTTAGCTGTCTCAAAATAACTCTCACTTTGGGACCCTTTGAGCAAATAGTCACATAGAAACTGTTTATTTTCTTTCAAAGGGTTTTCGGTCTTTGCTCAACCAGTAACCGATTTTTATGTTTCAAAATGGTTTCGGTTGATCAAAGACCGTTTGAACTGAACGGAGAACAAAAACGGTCTATTGACTTTTTATACCTATGTGTTTAAACACAGAAGATGTTCTATACTCCAAAAATGTTGTTTGTTTTTTCCAAATATTTTAAACCCAATAACATGTTTTAAATTTAATTTCTAAAAATAGTTCCATTTTTTATTTATAAAAATCTTAAACGAAGAGTATTTTGGATTTTATTGTGTCTTAGGCTTAAACGCAAAGTACAGAACTTTAGCAGACCAATATTTCCAGTTATATTTTTACCTAATGTAAAATTTGAAAAACCGCGAGTTCTTCAAAAGATTATGGAAGATGAAGATGATTTACTCGGATAATACTATCTCTTAGACGCTTTATCAAACAAAATAAAAAACCGCGAGTTCTTCAGAAGATGATGGTCATTATGTATATTTACTCGTATAACACCATCACTTAGAGGCTATATCTTACAAGACATAAATCCGCGAATTCTTCAGGAGATGATGGCCATTGTATATCTTTACTCGTATAACACATCACCAATGGCGTTTTATCATAAAACTTGAAAACAGCGTATTCTTTAGAAACCGCGAATTCTTCAGAAGATAATGGCCTTTGTATGTCTTTACTCTTATAACAGCATCACCAATGGCGCTTTATCATAAAACTTGAAAACAGCGTATTCTTTAGAAGATAATGGTAACAGTAATTGTAATGCACCTGGTGCTAATAATTAAGTTAATTACCATATATGTATTTTCAAATATATGTTCTATATATTACCTTAAATTTTTAAAGGTGTAAGGCAAAGGAAAGGCAGAACTGTCAAAAAAGACCGATTTTACTGAGCATTTCAAAGTTTTGTTTATCTATTATTAGTTTTTTGAAGGACCGAAAAAATTTATTTTCAGTCCAGAACGGTCAACCGAAAACCGAAATAAACTGAAATGAAGGGTTTCGCTCAGACCGAAACCAAATTTTTAAATTTTTTTCGGTTTCGTTCAGGCCGAGACAGCAAATGAAAAAACGATCAACTGTTTTTTACATGCTCTGGTAAGCAGGCATTTTTCTATTAGTTTGGACAGGCACGATAGTAAGCTTATGGGCCTGTTCGGTATCATTATAACCACAGACTTTTTCCATTTTTTGGGGTAGTAGCCAAGTTTTGTGATCCCGTTAAATAGTTCGCATAAAACATCCACTGCGCAGTTTGGAAGTTCAATTATCATTTTTGGGGTTATTAGGTCGCCCCCTGTAGGCTTCTTCGGTTTTAATTGCTTCCTAATGACATTAGCAATTTCAGGAGCTGAAACAAAATCGGGTTAATTGCCATTTTAGAGCTAAGTGGCGGTAGTTGAAAAGAGTTTGTGGCGGCGTTTGGCTGAAATACATTTTGTAGGTACAAAGCAAATGTTTCGGCTTTGCCCAAGTACCCGAGGACTTTCTAACCGGAATGACTGATTCTATCGGAGAGCTTAAATTTAGGTGGGCTCTCCACAAAGGATGCTTTGTGCTGGTCGGCGACAGTCTCTCGATGTACCGGCGCTGCGCAAGCTCTTCTTCTTGCTTAAGGGTTTTGGTGAGTCTGCGGGTGGCTTCACTAAAGAGTTGCTTCGAATGGGGCGATCTGCAAGGATCGACTCCAGGGCATCGGCACAGAAGTCCACGTCATTCTCAGTGTTAAGCTGTGGTGTAAGCTCAATGTGGGAACTTATTTACTTTTTATACTTTAGCCAGCTAGTTATATGCGAGATCTGCCTGAAGGGGTGCTCGATTACTTTGGGGCTTTGAAGGAAAATTATTAAAAGTGATCCGATGATAAGTCCGATAGCGATTTGGCGCTTACTAAATTTCTTGGGATGTTCTTGGTCACAGCGAAGTCTATTAAGTCCTTAAGTTTTCTGGGGCCAGCTGCCAGGAGAGACATAATCGAGTTTGTTGCTCAAATTTATGATTGCTTTATACAGTTGCCTTCCTTTGGGGGTCACGAGTCTTGATCCCCAGTGCGTGTGCTTGGCTATGTAGTCTCCTCCTGCTATAAAGCGATCTCCGAGTGAATTGCAGAAGTCCAAAAATTGCTCTTCATTTATTGTAAAACGAGGTGGGCAATAAATAGCGACTATACTGATACTGCCGTCGCCTGCTTGTAATTTTATAGATGTAGCCTGCAAATAATTTGTTGCAAACCTCTGGCGAAAGTGGTGATTAATGCGTTCCCTGATTAAGATTAAGATTCCTCCGTAGACCTTGCCATCCGTATGATCTGTGCAGTATAATTTACACCCTCTTATTTGAAAGTTGTATTTACTTGTGAGATGAGTTTCTGCCAGCAGCATTACATCTATTTGGTTTTCATTTAAGAATTGAGTTATTTTAAGTTTGTGCCGTAAAACGCCATTGGCATTCCACATGGATATTCGAAGGTGAACTGGCGAGGGGCGGGTTTTCCAACAGGGTGCTCGTAGTGGTATCAATCCCGATAAATACGGAGGAAAAACGGCCGAAATGGTTTCGTTTCACGTTATAAAATTCACAATTTACTGAACTTCACTTGTCTTCGCTTATGCACTTGTGAATTAGAATTAACTTAAAGCTACAGGGTAGAGGTTTTAAGAGCGGCTTGGAGAGTGGAGTGGAGACACTTAACAGCGCGAGAGAACGAGATGCGGATATCTGGAAAACACTGTTCTCTCGGCTGTTAAGACTCCAGGGCCGGTTCCCACGAAACGGGAAGCGCCGCTTTGGCGCGAAAATTCCCCCCCCCCTCCCCCCCCCACCAGCGAGAGAGTTCCCTGAAGCAGGACATCAGGACTGACGGCAGGCTCCGATCCATCCAAACGCCGTGCTCTGAGCGATGGGCAGCCCCTCTTGAAGATTTAGAAACCTGGGTCGGATCACTTTCGGGTACACGTCAGATACCAACACCAGGGAGATGGTGGCCGGACAATGGAACTAGTCATCGGCTAATCGGATGTCATAGAATTTGGCCCAGGCCTCATCACCCCAGCGCACGAATCGGTGTTCGGATCCGCAGACTGTTGTCGATCTTTAGGACCATGTCAATGTTAAAGTCGCCCGACCTCGACCGGATGGTCGTTGAGCACACTCGTTCGTTTCCAACATTCGTGGTCGGCAGCGGAAAAGCTTCTGCCAGCGAGCTGTCGATACTGGTCACGGGTGTACACGGCGAGTTATCGCGGTCATCTCGTGCATGTGAAGCAAGGTGTGATGATCCTGTCCACATTTTTTGCAGGCATTTTGCATACTCACCACTGCGGCATTGCCCTTCAGAGTGTTGATGAGCCAAACAATTGTGGCAGTACTTGTTAACCAGTACTGCTCGGAGACGCTTCTCTGAACTGAGCCTCAGGAATAGGTTACATATACCCTGTATACCTGTATACCCTGGCAGAGGGTCTGGGAAGTGCGTGGGCCAGGACGAGGAGCCATTCTGAACTTCTTGGAAGAGAAAGCAAAAAACAACGAACATATCAGAAAGGTAGTCGCTTTAGTGATGGTTACTGGGAGGACAGCGGGAACAGATGGCATTATTGTAGAGATTTAGAGGTTGCCTTAGCCTCCATAGGAAGGAAGTAAGAATATCTACGACGCGTACTCTAGTATCAGCTCCTGGGATAGCAGCTACGATTCTGCCGAGCCGCCAGTCATTTGATGGCAAGTTATCGTCCTTGATGACTACTTGCAGATTTCTGGATGGACTTAGCCACTTGTGGCGCTTGTGGAGTTCCTTTAGATACTCTTCTTTCCATTGCGAGCTAAATTGTTGAGAGATGTTGCCATCGATTTATAATCGACTTGGCTTCGCCTTTGATTTCGGGCTCCGCCGTGGAAAGCAACGGACCCCCGATCAGAAAATGGCCTGGCGTCAGTGCCAGCAAGTCTGTCGGGTCCTCTGACATTGGAGAGAGTGGTCTGGAATTAAGGCAGGCTTCAATCTTTGCCAGAAGCGTGGAAAGCTCTTCAAAGGTATACTTGCGAGCGGACGAGGATTTGTAAAACAGCACTTTCTGTACGCATGCTGAGCGTCCGATAGATGCTGCTTCTCGGTGTTTTCCCGGATATGAATATCGACCATTCGTTCCAGCGTTTTCATTAGGAAGGAGGTAAGGCTAATCGTCCTGTAATCCTTTGCTAGGACATGACCTCTTCTTCCTGGTTTTGGTATAAATACAACTTTGGCTTCCTTCCATAGAAGCGGTTGATTCTTTCAATGGTTATGATATCCCTTGTGTGTGTTGGTAGATGAGCCCTCTGACCTTCAGTAGGTGCTGGCTTTTCTCGAAGGCTGCCTGGAAAGTGTGTATCCACTAGTGTCTCTAGGAATTCTTCCACTGTTGTAGTCGCTGATCCGTCTTGTTTGTGTAATAGAGTTGGGCTGTTATACCCTTTAGCAAGGACCTTGCTTAGTCTAGCCGAGTCTTTTATACCTTCTAGCGATTCGCAGTAAGTCCTCCAAGAGTCTTTCTTGGCTGCGTATATCGCTTTTTTGTATGCTTTTTGTGCTTCTTTGTATGGCTCCCATTACTTGGTAGCATAGCTAGAGTTATAGGCTTTTCTTGCCATCTTTCTCAGAGTGCTAAGCTCTTTGGTCCACCATAGGGGGTATTGTTTCTTAGAGTATGAAACCTTGCAGGTTTCCTTATATGCATTGTTTAGAATGTTTGTTAGGTCCTCTACTTCCTTGTCCAGGGTCGTCGTAGAGGTTTGTACCCGTATTCTTCTGTTGCTAACTTTCGAGTAGACAATCTTACCGAATTTGTCCCAGTTTGTTCTACGGGGGTTACGTTTCGGTTTCGGTTTGCTAATCGGAATCGAAATTTCGAAGAAAATGTACCTGTGATCTGAAAAGGAATTTTCTTTCGACACTATCCACTTTTCAACTTTATATCTACTAAATTCTGTCTGTAAAGTGAGGTCTAACACCTCTTCCCATCCCTGAAATTCCCTTGTGCTTGGGAATAAAAAGGTGGTTGTGTTACCTCTATTACATATGGTGAAGTTGCGGCAGATAATATTATCAAAAAGAGACTCACCCCTTTTGTTGGTTTCCGAGCTTCCCCATAATGTGTGCCTCGCGTTAGCGTCGCATCCGAGCACCAGGGTCGTCTTTGTATCTTCCGCCCATTGCAGCAGCTTGATGACTGGCTCAAGTGCAGCCGGTTCATCATGGGCCATGTAGGATGAGGCTATCACCATCGATGTCCCATCCGCCGCCACGAATCTGGCAACTGCTAGATCCGGTGTGCTAGGATTGGGGCATAGACGTGCGTTATAGTTATTCTTTATAATAATACCTGCTCTCGGCCTACCTGTCGAGTTATTATAAAAGAGTGTATATCCTTGTTGTGTTAGACCTGATATTTGTCTGTCTCGAGTCCATGGTTCTTGAACGATGCCTATGTCAATGTTCCTCTCACTGAGAAGAACTGCAAGATTGGCTGAAGCATGCGTACTGCGCTTCAGGTTGATCTGCACGACTTTAGGCATCGGTGTTGGGTGTTACGTCTGGGGTCTTGTCGTCGATGACCAGGTCATCCAACAGCTTGTTGGTGTCATCGACCTCCTCGAGTACATCATGCGGCTCTGCCAGGAAGACCTTGATCTTGGCCTTCCGTAGGCCGTACCGGATGGTGTAGTCGGCCTTCTCAAGCTGCGGCAGTTTGATGAGGAAGAGGAACGGCTGGCTCGTCTTCATCTCCTTCTCTACTTTTAGTATCGCCCAGTCCTCTGTGTGCACTTCTGGGTTCTGAGCCCTCAGCAGCGACAGCACCTTTCCTTGGTCAGTCTGCTCCTTTGGCAACCAAATGCGAGCCCGCGGCCTCCTTGGAATCTCCCTGGCGTGGACGAGCCTAATGCTAAGGCCGTCCCATGCATCTCCAATCTTGGCTATGCATTCCGCCAGGAAGGTCATTGAGAACGAGTCATCGCACTTGATCACCCGGTGCCCCCTGACCATGTCCGACGAGTCGAAAGAGGGGATCGGACCATCTGGCACGGATGATAGCCTTTCTGCTATCATGTCGGCCACCTTGACCTCGATCTCCTCCCACTTCTCCGACAGCAGGCGTCCGTCGTCGTGCAGGTCGTCCACCAGTGCCATCGCGAGGCTGTCTCTGGAGGTCGGTCTTGGCCTCCCCTGAGCGTCTTTTGCCCGTTTGGGTGCTGTGAGGAGTCGTGAAACTCCCCACAAATCTCGAGGCAGGAGAGCCCCTAGCAACAGCAAAGGCAGCGAGAATGCGGCAGAATCCAGGTCCACCGGTAAATACTGGACATTGGACCCGGCTAAAGCGGAGAGACCGTGAAGTAACGGTACCGCGCTGGACCTTGGACCCACGCCGCCAAAGGGCAATGAGGTCGAACGGTGAATCCGTGGGCTTCGGACCGGCACAAAGAGGATGCACCGTGAACTAACGGGACATCTTGGACCTTGGACCCGATGCGTGCCGTGTGCAAAGGGAACTAACGGGACATCCTTGGACATTGGACCCTACCGAGCCGTGTGCAAAAAGGGAAATAACGGGACCGCGCCGTAGCCTATATAAAGGACGGCGCAGGCGCAGCTCAGGACAGACAACCAAGATACGCGAGCGAAAGTACAAGTGAGACAACCAAATATCAAGATTCAAGTGCGAGGATTCAATCGAGTGCGTGACCGTGAGAGTACTAGTACTCAGGCTAGAGCCAGACCGACCTCAGGGAACACGACGAAACAGGTGATCCCAGGATCATTCTGGTCGGACCCGAAAGGAAGGTTGTGCAGACTTTTGAGTCCTACAAGCCGGGTGGAACTGGAGAGCTGCCTTTGGAGAACGCGCCGCAGGAGTCCACAAGTAGCACGAAGAGACACGAGAACAGCGACGCCGTCGAGGAGCGCCGCCGGGAAACGCACGAAGAGAATCTTGAGCCGAGGAAGGCACGTCGCCGACCAGGCAAGTCGCAACAGCCAGCTGACGCAGAACCCAATTCCAGCGAAAAGTAAAACTAATAAAGTTTTCCGATTTGTCCCAATCGGATATCTCTGCATTTTCTTGGGTCACGGGCAGTCACGCAATACAAATTTGGTGGAACG
Organism: Drosophila takahashii; assembly: GCF_030179915.1. Taxonomy (NCBI): domain Eukaryota; kingdom Metazoa; phylum Arthropoda; class Insecta; order Diptera; family Drosophilidae; genus Drosophila; species Drosophila takahashii. Next base: position 37,671,480 of record NC_091678.1, read on the forward strand.
AACACACAATATCTCTGAGCTAGTCGCGGCGTTTACGTAGCGATCAAACAGTCAAAACAGTTCGTTACAGTGCGCTCACGCTTGCCTCGTGCGAGCGGTCCCTCTTTGTGTTGGTTTCAGTGGCCTCCAGGCGCGTCGTCATGTATTCTTCGAAGTCTGCGATCTCCGCAAGGCATCGAGTCTTGTCCTCCGTATCGCGCTGGTCAGTCTTGCCCTCTGCCTCATTCTTGGCTATCTTGCCGAGAATAAAGCGAGCCCGGCTGACCTTGGCCTTTCGCTGCTGATGCGTAACAAAGGCTGCCTTGCTGGTACCCGGCTGGGTTCCGCTGTTGTGTGGGTAGTTGTTCTTGGTGTCTAGTGGGGTGCTGGTCTTAGCAGCCCCTTCCGTTCCCATCGGAGCCGGAGCACCCTGACTGGGTGTCCGCGGCCCTTCCTCGATGGTAGCGGAATCGGTTTGGGGTTTAACCTCCCCAGTGAGGTCCGAAGCTACGGTGTTAGGTTTCATTTTCAATACATAATCGTCCGCGTTGCTCGACCAGGCAAGCGCGGCGGGCCTGAGGGTTGTTGGGGCTCTATGAAAAAGTCGACCGTGACTCCGCCCCAAAGCCACGGCAAGGCCACTTTTGACCCAGGGTTGCCCGGCCCTGGGAAGGCTCTGGGAAGTCATAGCTATGACTATGGATGCTGACGAATCTACCCTCAAGTCAGGCGTGCCAAGCGACCCGTGCCCACTGACTTTCAGGTATGCAGCTGAGGGGTAAATCCAGCTGTGTTTTAACGGAGCCTTCCAGGGGCCGGGCAACCCTGGGTCGGAAGTGGCCTTGCCGTCGAGGAAGGGCCGCGGACACCCAGTCAGGGTGCTCCGGCTCCGATGGGAACGGAAGGGGCTGCTAAGACCAGCACCCCACTAGACACCAAGAACAATGTAACGAACTGATTATTTAAGTCTGCTCGCTACGAGATTCGTGCGGCTAGCTCAGTATAGTTGTGTGTTCGTCCCACCAAATTTATATAAACGTGACCGCCCAGTAGATCAGTGAGAAAGCACAGAATTCACGGGTTCTTAGTGGGTTTATTGCGGGGTGATAGTACAGTGATCTTGATATGGACACTCGTGGACGTCGATGATTCCTGGTCGCCTTGATGACTTGGTGCTCTCCTCGTTGACGAAGTGCTCCGGTTCTGTAGCTCCCTCGACGATCTCTGCAGCTCCCTGAAGATCCCTGAGGCTCCCTGAAGATGCTTGGCGTTGCTCGTCTCGGCTGTGTTCAATCGACCCCTACTCGTAGCGTCTTAAACTCGCCAAGAGTTCAGCTGCGCGGGTTTAGGGAAGCGTCACCGTTCTCAGACTAGGGTGAACAGAGGTCGCGATCTCCAGGATTGTCTCCTCTCGATGCACCACCGTCTGTCCCTTGCTCTGTCCCGGATGGTCCCACTAGAGTTCCACTCAGATCGCGCTGGCAGTCCAAGTTACGCAAGGATGCTGCCGAGCGCTTCACTTCGCTTCTACGCCTAGTGCAAACGAACGTTCCGCCCTAGCTCCACCCTTTGGCTTATCGCCCTTGACGTTTCCGCGTAGGTTGGTCTGTCGTGGTGTGTGGCTGCTTGGCTTGACGTAGCGTGGCTTCTGGTACTCGGGGTCTTGGTCGTACGCCGATCCGGGACTACACGACTCAACCGTAGGGCTGTTATGGAGTTCTCCACTTGAGGCCACAGACGCTCGACCGATCTCCCTTCTGGCTCGTTTCACTCGGGGTTCCGACACACGCCGCTCCGGGACTACACAACTCAAGCCGCAGGGCTCTTCTGGAGTGCTCCACTCGAGACCACAGACGATTGACCGATCTCCCTTCTGGCCGATAGGATAGGATCTTCCCAAGCTCACGATTTCTTGTCGCAGGCTTTCACCACTCAGGACCTGTTCGACGCTCCAAGCTAGATGCGAGGATTTCGTTGAGACAGGAATGAAAGCGGATCGCCTTGACCTAGCCGTGTGACGCCCTCTGGACCTCAGCTACCTGTGTCTCAATTCGGAGATTCCTGGTGATCCAATCCCGAACGTCTCGACGTAGCGATCTCGATCCTTGTAGGTTCCCACGGCGTTGCTTCCGGCGACTCGACTTTCGTTGCTCACTGACTGTTCACTGTACTGGCTGACTTGTTCACGTGGATTATCTGGACTGATCTTGATAGATTGACTCTTCGTGATCGACTGATCCTGCTGCCAGTGCCCGGCGGCTTTATATAGGGCCTCCGGGTACCGTTATTTCCCCTTTGCGCTCTGTCCGCAACAACTCTGCACTCTGGGTCCAAAGTCCGTGGTTCCCGTTTGACCCACTTGTCCTTCACGCATGGCCTCCGCTTTTATTTATGCGTGTTGCTGCCGTCCCGCTGCATTCAATGGTGCATGTGGCACGCTTGTGTGTTGCTCCGTTGCGGAGATGTGGCCTTTGTCCATCGTCCACTGCAGAGTCCAAAGTCCGGTGTAGTTCCGTTATTTCCTTCTGCGCTCTGCCCGCGGCAACTCTCCAACGCAGGTCCGAAGTCCAAGGTTCCTGATTGACTCCTTTGCACATCGCCCACAGCCTTTAGCTGTTGTTCTGCCTGTTGCCGTCGTCACGCTGCTTTCAATGGTGCATGTGGCACGCCTGTGTGCCGCTTGGTTGCCGAGATGTGGCACTTGACCTCCTAGTCCGAAGTCCACGGCAGAGTCCAAAGTCCGGCGCCTGTTCCGTTAATCCCTTTTGCACCCGGCGCTCTCGCTCTGCCGGAGAAGTCTCCACTTTCTCTCTCTCTCTGCACCCTTGTTCTCCCGACTCTCACTCTCCAAACTCTCTCTTCACCTTGAAGTCTCCACTCTCTCTTCGCCGCGCCGCTACTACGCTAATTCGCCGTAACTGGTATGCGGCCGGCGATCCGTTATTGTTGTTGCTGCCATTTGTGGGGAGTTATTCAACTCCTCACATTCCCCCCTTACTTCGGGAAGTTTTAAAAAAAACTCGTTCCTACTCTCCGGCGTTTCCTCGTGTATCCTAGCCATTGAGTCCTTGCGCTGCTTCTGCTGCTTCCCTCGGCGCTCCCTCGTTGCTCCATCGTTGCTCCCTCGACGCTTCCTCGACGCTTTCAACTCCGAGAGTTTCTACGGCGCAAGTCGGCATCTCTGCAGCAATTTTGAAGCTCCCGCGCCGATCCTCCCTCTGGTCCTACTGGGCATCGATAACCATCGGCTATCGATAAGCCAGCGGGCACGTAGTTTGAATTTCCCGCGACGATCTCCGATCTGGTTCCGCTCAGAACCGATATTCATGATCTATCGATATCATCCGCTATCGATATCGCAGGTGTAGCGTTGCCACCTGATCGCAGCGATATTCACCATGATATTTTCATTTAGCTTGTGCCCATCGATCGCACTATCGTCCCGTGCTAATCGACCGCCTTATCGAGGCGCCCCCGTCCCTAGTTCATGGTGAGTTGCAAAAATTGTTCCCGTGAGTGCACATTCGGTGATTTTGTTCTTGTTTTCTAACCCTTTTTTTTCAGATGCTTCCAAATTATGCCCTTCCTTGCCCTTGGGTCTTGGGTCAATGCCCCTGACCAGTCTGGCTGCGGCGGAACCGTGGGTTGCCGCATTCTGTCAGCCAATGGTTTGTTTACCACTTTGGTTGTGGTGAGTTGCCCAATTGGCTGGACCGGCATTTACTCTGTTTATATTCCAGGGTTTTTGTGTTTTTCTTCCGTTTGGTGCTTTCTCTCAGGGATGTCTGGCTAGATACGGTATAGCCCTAAAGCTGTACCGTCTCCCCCCTTTCTTCGGGGCACGTAAAAAAAATCTCCGTGCATATGATTTCCTGCGTGGCTTCATCTTGTGCGTTTCTGTTTCCCGCGGCGTGTTCTTGGATGCCTCTGGTGAATGCCCGACGACCAGTCCGCTTCTAGTGTGTGTCCTTGTGTATTCTGTGTATCAGCGTATCTGTGTATTCTGTGTATCTTTCGAGTTCCCTGGGGTTTCCACGGAGTTTCCCTGTAGTTTCCTCGGATTTACCTTGTAGTGTCCCTGGAGTTTTCGTAGAATCCTTGGTGTGATTTTGTAGAATCCTTGGAGTCCTCGTAGTGTCCTTGGAGGGATTTCGTAGTATCCTTGGAGTTCTCGTAGTGTCCTTGGAGGTCTGGTAGTATCCTTGGCGGGATTTCGTAGAATCCTTGGAGTTCTCGTAGTGTCCTTGGAGGAGTTTCAATGTTGTTGTTCGTTTGTTGTTTCTGCCTGTTGCGTTCGCTCGCTTGTTTCTTGTTGTTTAAGCTCGCTTACATGTATGGTCCGCTCTTTCTTAGTGTTTACATGGCGTATTTTACATATTACAGGCGAAACAAAATCCACGACCTGGAATGGCCCGTCGTATCTAGGGGCCAACTTTGCTGCAAATCCTTCGGCCGCTTTTGATAAGTGGTGTTCTTTGGCCCACACGATGTCGCCCACTGCTGGTGTCCATTGCCTCCTCCTTAGATTATAATGCCTGGCTTGATCCTGGGAGGCTTTTTCCAGATTTCGCCGTACGATCTGAAAGATCTCCCTGAGTTTATTGGCGTTTTCGTCCGGCGTTTCGGTAGCTCGTCCGGTTCCCAAGTTTTCTCGATCGTATAGGGCGCTCGGTAGTCTGGGCTCTCTGCCTTGAGTAAGAAACGCCGGGGTGTAGCCAGTGGATTCTGAAACGCTGGTGTTTACTGCCAGCATGAGTTCCGGCCATTTCTCGTCCCAATTTCTCTGGTCCTGCCCGGCGAACTGCGCAATCATTGTTTTCACAGTCCTATTCGCTCGCTCGGTCGGGTTCTCTTGCGGGGTGTATGGAGCTGTGAACTGTTGTTTGATACCCATATCGGCTAGGAAACCCTTGAAGATTCGGCTGGCAAATTGTACTCCGTTGTCCGTAATGACCACCTTTGGGACCCCGTACCTTGCGATTATTCGTTCTCTGAAAGCTTTCTTTAGTGATTCGGCCGTCGCGCTGCGCAGTGGTACTAACTCAGTCCACTTGGAGAATCGGTCTATCAGTACTAGCAGCATTTGGTTGCCGTGCTTTGAACGCGGCAGGGGTCCGACGAAGTCCGCACATACCGTTGCCCATGGTTCCTCTGGCACCTGCGTTAGCATTTTGCCAGCCGCTTGCATTTGATTCGGCTTGAATCTCATGCACATCTCGCATTTTCTCACATGGGCTCGGGCATCTCTGTGCATGCCTGGCCAGTAATATCGTGCAGCCAGCCGTGCAATCGTCCTTCGGCTTCCAACGTGGCCCGCTGAAGGTGAGTCGTGGTTCTCCTTTAGCACCGTTTCCCTGAGAGCTTTAGGGACGCACATCTTCCACGTTGCGACATCCTCGCTGCCTGCTCGGTGTGGTATGTTTCTGTATAGTGTGTCACCTTCCATCACGTAGTCCGGGTACTTTTGCGGTTGGGTCTTAATCTTCTCGCGCATTCCTTGAGTCCAGCTGCATGCTGCAGATGCTTCCGCCGCCGATGTCTCCTTGATCCCTCGAAGCGTTTCTGGTAGTGGCTGTCTTGACAGGGCATCCGCCACCACGTTGAGCTGTCCTTTCCGGTACGATATTTCGAAGTCGTACTGCTGTAGCTCCAGGGCCCATCTGGCGATCCTTCCTGAAGGGCTTTCAATGCTGTTTAGCCACTTCAGGGCCATATGGTCGGTTACTACCTTAAAGTGGTAACCTTCCAGATATGGCTTTAGCTTCCGGATCGCCCAGACGATTGCTAAGCACTCCTTCTCAGTCGTCGAGTAATTCTTCTCGGCGCCGTTGAGTGTACTGCTTGAGTAAGAGATTACCTTTTCGCCGTTCTCCGTCTCCTGGGTTAGTATTGCCCCGATGCCGTAGTCGCTCGCGTCCGTCTGCAGGGTGAACGGTTTGTCGAAGTCCGGGCACGCCAATACGGGGTCTGCAACGAGTCTTGCCTTGACCTCTTCGAATGCCTTCTGATGTTCCGGTGTCCACACCCACTTGATGCCCTTGCGTAGCAAATCGTTAAGTGGTTTGACTATTTTCGCATAATTAGGTACGAATCGGCGGTACCACGATGCTACGCCCAGGTACTGTCGGAGTTCTCTTACTGTGGATGGTGGTTCTAGTTCGGCGATGGCTGCTACCTTTTCCGGATCCGTGCCTATTCCTTCGCTGGTCACTCGATGGCCTAGATATAACAGTTCCTTCTTGAAGAATTGGCACTTGTCTGGGTTTAGCCTCAGATTTGCTTCTTTCAGCCGCCGAAACACTTCTCTCAGGTTCGCTTTGTGTTCTTCTAGCTTGCGTCCGATCACTATTATATCGTCCTGGTAGGCGAAAGCGTGGGGTGACATTTCCGGACCAACTACTTGGTCCAAAACTCGTTGAAAAGTCGCGGATGCTGAATGGAGACCGAAGGGCATAACCTTCCACTGGAACAAACCTTTTCCGGGCACCGTGAAAGCCGTGTATTGCCTGCTGCTTTCCTCCAGCTGCTGATGAATCTCGCTTCTCGCAGTTGGTCGAGGATATAATTTATGCGCGGCATTGGGTAGGCATCCTTTATCTTCACCATTACGATGGGGGAGCTGTATGGGCTCTTTGAGTGCTCTATGTACCCCATTTCGAGAAGCTCATCCACCTTGGCATTGATCTCCCCTTGAACTTTGGGATTCTTGGGGTAGTATCGTTGCTTGATTGGTTTGTCGTCTTTCATCGTGATCAGATGCTCGGCCATGTTCGACGTTCCCGTAATGTTGTTGAAGTCGGCTAGCTGTTCCTCCAGGAATTTCGCTGTGTCGTTATCCTCGCTTGTGTGTTGAACGACTGCCACCGATAGCTTTTCCTCGAGCCACCCATTGTGTCGGTTCCTGGCCGGTATTGTGATCTCGTGTCCGGCGCACTTTATTACGGTTCCGACTCGCGTGAGGAAATTCCATCCTAACACCAACGAATCCACTACCCCTGGTAGTATCAGCAGGCTCATGGTCAATCGCTTGTTTCCGAATGCGATTTCTACCTCCAGCTGTGCACTGATTTCGCCGCTTCTCCCGTCTGCCAACCTAACTTGCCGTCTTGTCCTTGTGATCTGCCCGAGAGCAGCCAGATTGTCCGCCAGTTCCTCGCTTATGAAGCTCGCTGTTGCCCCGGTGTCGATTGTGGCTTTATACGTGCCTCCACCTATCGTTACCGCTGCGGACAACTGCTGCTCCTCCTCGATCAGCTTGCCAGTTAGTTTGGAGAGGAAGCATTTTGCGATCCCCGCCCGCCTCTCTGCGGCTGAGATCGCTGACCATTTCCCACTCTTTGGCAGCACTCGACGCTCCTGATGCCCACTTTGCCGCACACCCAACAGAACAACAGGCGCTGGTTTCGACGGCCGCGTTCCCAGTGCCCGTGACCGCCGCACTTTCGGCAGGCCTCCTGGGGGTCTGTGATGTGGGTACTCTCCCGTGGTCTCTGCGTTGTGATTGGTGGCCTCCACAAGGGGTTTGTTGGCTGCCTCTGTTGGTGTTGTATCGGCAGCCGCTGGTGTTCATACGGTGGGTTGGTTGCCTGTTGTCGGTGGTCTTGTAGGGGCGGTGTCCATTGACTGTTCCCACGGGGTTCCTGGTCGCCAGTGTCCTCGCACCATCTGCACATCGTTTGTGCCAGTTCCTCAAACTCGTCGGCTAGGTCCATGAGTGTATCCAGGTCTGCCACTGTGTATGCCCTGAGGGCGATCTTTAGGTTCGGTGTGCAGTTCTGGCGGATGATGGTGAGGGCCTCTGTCGGCGAATAATTAAGTGGCCTCATCATTGCCTGTATGTCGATCATGTAGTCCTTGAACGTCTCCCCGTAGCCTTGCTTCCTCTGCTTGACTTTGTCCGAAAGTGTGGAGAAGAAGTCTCTCGGCAGGAAGTATGTGTTAAAGCTCTGGATGAATTCCGCCCAGGTTTGCCACTGTTTGTTGTTGGAGATGAACCATTTCAATGCCCTCCCCTTCAGTAGTTCTGGCATGGCGCGGGGGATCATATCCAAATCCAGGCCGTATGTATTTGCGGAACACTCCACTCGCTCCAGAAACTCGAACGGTTTCTCAATTCCGTCGAACTTAAACGACCATTCGCGGACTTGTTTCGCAACCTTTGCATAATCTGGTTGGCTGGGTGTCGGAGTCCGTACCGGTGCTGCTGTTTTCTGTATGAACTCTGTATTTTTCCTCTCCTGGCTTGGCTCCCTCTTTTGTGCCTCCTTTTGCATGTTGTCGATGCTCAGGCTTGCCAATAGATATTCCCCTTCGGCGGGAGTCAATGTGATGCTTGGGGCTGTTTTCTCGGTGTATGCTGCCTCCAGCTCGACCCAGATCCCGACAAGTTCCGGGTCGTTCTCCGTCTCAGAATAGTATTCTGACAATACCTTTCTTTTGTCGTCTGTTCTTCCTTCCAGGGTGATGTTTAGCCTCTCTGCGACGTAGGCAAAATCCTCTGTCTTGAGGCGGTAAATCCACTTCTTTCCCATTCTGCTTTATGTTGCTTTCACTGCTGGGACAATCACGTTTTGGGCGCCAGATGTAACGAACTGATTATTTAAGTCTGCTCGCTACGAGATTCGTGCGGCTAGCTTAGTATAGTTGTGTGTTCGTCCCACCAAATTTATATAAACGTGACCGCCCAGTAGATCAGTGAGAAAGCACAGAATTCACGGGTTCTTAGTGGGTTTATTGCGGGGTGATAGTACAGTGATCTTGATATGGACACTCGTGGACGTCGATGATTCCTGGTCGCCTTGATGACTTGGTGCTCTCCTCGTTGACGAAGTGCTCCGGTTCTGTAGCTCCCTCGACGATCTCTGCAGCTCCCTGAAGATCCCTGAGGCTCCCTGAAGATGCTTGGCGTTGCTCGTCTCGGCTGTGTTCAATCGACCCCTACACGTAGCGTCTTAAACTCGCCAAGAGTTCAGCTGCGCGGGTTTAGGGAAGCGTCACCGTTCTCAGACTAGGGTGAACAGAGGTCGCGATCTCCAGGATTGTCTCCTCTCGATGCACCACCGTCTGTCCCTTGCTCTGTCCCGGATGGTCCCACTAGAGTTCCACTCAGATCGCGCTGGCAGTCCAAGTTACGCAAGGATGCTGCCGAGCGCTTCACTTCGCTTCTACGCCTAGTGCAAACGAACGTTCCGCCCTAGCTCCACCTTATCGTCCTTGACGTTTCCGCGTAGGTTGGTCTGTCGTGGTGTGTGGCTGCTTGGCTTGACGTAGCGTGGCTTCTGGTACTCGGGGTCTTGGTCGTACGCCGATCCGGGACTACACGACTCAACCGTAGGGCTGTTATGGAGTTCTCCACTTGAGGCCACAGACGCTCGACCGATCTCCCTTCTGGCTCGTTTCACTCGGGGTTCCGACACACGCCGCTCCGGGACTACACAACTCAAGCCGCAGGGCTCTTCTGGAGTGCTCCACTCGAGACCACAGACGATTGACCGATCTCCCTTCTGGCCGATAGGATAGGATCTTCCCAAGCTCACGATTTCTTGTCGCAGGCTTTCACCACTCAGGACCTGTTCGACGCTCCAAGCTAGATGCGAGGATTTCGTTGAGACAGGAATGAAAGCGGATCGCCTTGACCTAGCCGTGTGACGCCCTCTGGACCTCAGCTACCTGTGTCTCAATTCGGAGATTCCTGGTGATCCAATCCCGAACGTCTCGACGTAGCGATCTCGATCCTTGTAGGTTCCCACGGCGTTGCTTCCGGCGACTCGACTTTCGTTGCTCACTGACTGTTCACTGTACTGGCTGACTTGTTCACGTGGATTATCTGGGCTGATCTTGATAGATTGACTCTTCGTGATCGACTGATCCTGCTGCCAGCGCCCGGCGGCTTTATATAGGGCCTCCGGGTACCGTTATTTCCCCTTTGCGCTCTGTCCGCAACAACTCTCCACTCTGGGTCCAAAGTCCGTGGTTCCCGTTTGACCCACATGTCCTTCACGCATGGCCTCCGCTTTTATTTCTGCGTGTTGCTGCCGTCCCGCTGCATTCAATGGTGCATGTGGCACGCTTGTGTGTTGCTCCGTTGCGGAGATGTGGCCTTTGTCCATCGTCCACTGCAGAGTCCAAAGTCCGGTGTAGTTCCGTTATTTCCTTCTGCGCTCTGCCCGCGGCAACTCTCCAACGCAGGTCCGAAGTCCAAGGTTCCTGATTGACTCCTTTGCACATCGCCCACAGCCTTTAGCTGTTGTTCTGCCTGTTGCCGTCGTCCCGCTGCTTTCAATGGTGCATGTGGCACGCCTGTGTGCCGCTTGGTTGCCGAGATGTGGCACTTGACCTCCTAGTCCGAAGTCCACGGCAGAGTCCAAAGTCCGGCGCCTGTTCCGTTAATCCCTTTTGCACCCGGCGCTCTCGCTCTGCCGGAGAAGTCTCCACTTTCTCTCTCTCTCTGCACCCTTGTTCTCCCGACTCTCACTCTCCAAACTCTCTCTCCTTGAAGTCTCCACTCTCTCTTCACCTTGAAGTCTCCACTCTCTCTTCGCCGCGCCGCTACTACGCTAATTCGCCGTAACTGGTATGCGGCCGGCGATCCGTTATTGTTGTTGCTGCCATTTGTGGGGAGTTATTCAACTCCTCACAACAACTACCCACACAACAGCGGAACCCAGCCGGGTACCAGCAAGGCAGCCACTGTTACGCATCAGCAGCGCAAGGCCAAGGTCAGCCGGGCTCGCTTTATTCTCGGCAAGATAGCCAAGAATGAGGCAGAGGGCAAGACTAACCAGCGCGATACATAGGACAAGACTCGATGCCTTGCGGAGATCGCAGACTTCGAAGAATACATGAGGACGCACCCGGAGGCCACTGAAACCAACACAAAGAGGGACCGCTCGCACGAGGCAAGCGTGAGCGCACGCAAACGGGCAAAAGACGCTCAGGGGAGGCCAAGACCGACCTCCGTTGTGACGAAGGCCAAGAAATTCAGCGACGTAGCCAGAGACAGCCTCGCGTTGGCACTGGTGGACGACCTGCACGACGAAGGACGCCTGCTGTCGGAGAAGTGGGAGCAGATCGAGGTCAAGGTGGCCGACATGATAGCAGAAAGGCTATCATCCGTGCCAGATGGTCCGATCCCCTCCTTCGACTCGTCGGACATGGTCAGGGGGCACCGGATGATCAAGTGCGATGACTCGTTCTCAATGACCTTCCTGGCGGAATGCATAGCCAAGATTGGAGATGCATAGGACGGCCTTAGCATTAGGCTCGTCCACGCCAGGGAGATTCCAAGGAAGCCGCGGGCTCGCATTTGGTTGCCAAAGGAACAGACTGACCAAGGAAAGGTGCTGTCGCTGCTGAGGGCTCAGAACCCAGAAGTGCACACAGAGGACTGGGCGATACTAAAAGTAGAGAAGGAGATGAAGACTAGCCAGCCGTTCCTCTTCCTTATCAACCAGCGCTGCCTGCCGCAGCTTGAGAAGGCCGACTACACCATCCGGTACGGCCTACGGAAGGCCAAGATCAAGGTCTTCCTGGCAGAGCCGCATGATGTACTCGAGGAGGTCGATGACACCAACAAGCTGTTGGATGACCTGGTCATCGACGACAAGACCCCAGACGTAACACCCAACACCGATGCCTAAAGTCGTGCAGATCAACCTGAAGCGCAGTACGCATGCTTCAGCCAATCTTGCAGTTCTTCTCAGTGAGAGGAACATTGACATAGGCATCGTTCAAGAACCATGGACTCGAGACAGACAAATATCAGGTCTAACACAACAAGGATATACACTCTTTTATAATAACTCGACAGGTAGGCCGAGAGCAGGTATTATTATAAAGAATAACTATAACGCACGTCTATGCCCCAATCCTAGCACACCGGATCTAGCAGTTGCCAGATTCGTGGCGGCGGATGGGACATCGATGGTGATAGCCTCATCCTACATGGCCCATGATGAACCGGCTGCACTTGAGCCAGTCATCAAGCTGCTGCAATGGGCGGAAGATACAAAGACGACCCTGGTGCTCGGATGCGACGCTAACGCGAGGCACACATTATGGGGAAGCTCGGAAACCAACAAAAGGGGTGAGTCTCTTTTTGATAATATTATCTGCCGCAACTTCACCATATGTAATAGAGGTAACACAACCACCTTTTTATTCCCAAGCACAAGGGAATTTCAGGGATGGGAAGAGGTGTTAGACCTCACTTTACAGACAGAATTTAGTAGATATAAAGTTGAAAAATGGATAGTGTCGAAAGAAAATTCCTTTTCAGATCACAGGTACATTTTCTTCGAAATTTCGATTCCGATTAGCAAACCGGAACCGAAACGTAACCCCCGTAGAACAAACTCGGTAACAAATTCGGTAAGTTTGTCTACTCGAAAGTTAGCAACAGAAGAATACGCGTACAAACCTCTACGACGACCCTTGACAAGGAAGTAGAGGACCTAACAAACATTCTAAACAATGCATATAAGGAAACCTGCAAGGTTTCATACTCTAAGAAACAATACCCTTTATGGTGGACCAAAGAGCTTTGCACTCTGAGAAAGATGGCAAGAAAAGCGTATAACTCTAGCTATTCTACCAAGGCATGGGAGCCATACAAAGAAGCACAAAAAGCATACAAAAAAGCGATATACGCAGCCAAGAAAGACTCTTGGAGGACTTACTGCGAATCGCTAGAAGGTATAAAAGACTCGGCTAGACTAAGCAAGGTCCTTGCTAAAGGGTATAACAGCCCAACTCTATTACACAAACAAGACGGATCAGCGACTACAACAGTGGAAGAATTCCTAGAGACACTAGTGGATACACACTTTCCAGGCAGCCTTCGAGAAAAGCCAGCACCTACTGAAGGTCAGAGGGCTCATCTACCAACACACACAAGGGATATCATAACCATTGAAAGAATCAACCGCTTCTATGGAAGGAAGCCAAAGTTGTATTTATACCAAAACCAGGAAGAAGAGGTCATGTCCTAGCAAAGGATTACAGGCCGATTAGCCTTACCTCCTTCCTAATGAAAACGCTGGAACGAATGATCGATATTCACATCCGGGAAAACACCGAGAAGGGTAGTACACTTGAGGGTAGGTACTTTAAAGACCTACCCAGGTCCGCCCGACTACGATTCGTCAGCATCCATAGTCATAGCTAGACTGTGGACCTGCTTCCAGCCGCCCTCACGGGGAGAGTATAGTCGCACTACCATCGGTGCATACAGTTACGGCAGGGGACGAGTCCCCCGTTGGTCCCCCTGTGTACACGACGGCTGACGGCCTACTTGATTTTATACTTTCACAGTATTTTAAAAAGTATCTTAATCACTTTCCCGAGCTACTTAACAAGAGATGAAGTCAGTGATAAAATTCAAAACGTTGGGAGACAATTACAACTTAAAAATAACAATAATAACGAATAATCAATGACTTTTAGAGTAAAAATTATAACTATTACGGTCCCTGAAAAATAATAGTCAATATTGTTGTATCCCAAGCCAGCATTTATTTGACGAAAATTTTTATTGGCGAACGCAAAAGTAAAAGTTAATCTTCAAAATTGTAAAATAGAATCTCTATTTTATTGTGAGTCACAAAAAAAATGGTGGGTCGGGGATCGAACTTGGTCTTTTTTGTTGGGAGACAGAAGCTCTACAGGCTAGGCTACGTCCAACTGTTAATATTCATGAAATAAATTTCTACTTGACTCTTTTATTTGAGCAAAACCAAAAATTTGACATGTTAAAATCTGACAAGAAATGGAATGGGGTAAATTCCTAGTTTTACACTTAATTTTTAGCGAAACTTTAGGGCCATTGCGCACCGCCTAAACGATTATATAAAATTTTTCGGTTTTCGCATAAATTTATTGGACACAGAAACGTACCATTTAAGATGCTGCGCTCAGCTGACCTTAAAAAAGTCCACCCTAGTGTACATAGCAGAGCAAATCATTGTTTGTTTTTGTGTTTTACAGATCCAAAGTTTGTCGATAACTTAACTAATAAATAGTTTGCTGATCGGGCTTTTGCATTTTAAAAAACAAAAGCAATTTTAAGGAAAATTTCGACTGTAAAATTCAGCTTAATGGGATTTCTGTAAAGTCTACCGATATTTTAAAATTTAACGTTTAGTTAAGAAAAAGAAGCAAAAGAAAAGATTTGCGATGTAATCAATTTTTTAACCGCGAATTTTAAAAGTATTATGAGTGTGGTAGTTTCGTTTTAAAACTGTTGGCTGTGGTATTTTCATTTTCTCCTTGCGCGACAGCAGGACATACATACATACATATGTCGGAGACAGGGGTCTCTTTGTCGCTTCGCGTATTGGTTTGTCCGTCATGACTTCCTTTTACACTTGGGTCTTTTTAAGATGCGTAGCGAGTTGCACTTGTTCCTGTTGCCCGTTCGAAGGTTCTCGAAAGAATGAATCCTGAACACTCTACTGCTTTGCACAACTCTACGTTGCAACAACAACTGCGCCACACTCGGCTAAGGTGAGTTCCCACCTAGCCACGCTCTTGAAACCCTTAAACGGTTTAAACGGTTCCTTTTCTCAATACTTTATTTAAAACTAGCTATACCCGGAGCGACTTCGTTCGCTCAAAATTAATTTGCAGTTAGGAAATTAGGTTGTCAGGACTTTCTTATATCTTATTTGCGCGTTTGTTGAAAACCTTTGCGTAAACAACCTTTCTAGAAGAATCTTCCAGAGAGAGAATCCGAAGGCTACTGGTAGAGCTACATATATAATAAATGAATGCGATCTAAGTAAAAGTCAGTTACAATGTTATCAATGAAATTTTAATTTGCGCACAAATGTACACTTGCTTGTAAATTGGAATTTGTTATTTTTAAATTTATTGTTATACCCGTTACTCGTAGAGTAAAAGGGTATATTAGATTCGTGCAAAAGTATGTAACAGGTAGAAGGAAGCGTTTCCGACCCTATAAACTATATATATTCTTGATCAGGATCACTAGCCGAGTCGATCTAGCCATGTCCGTCTGTCCGTCTGTCTGTCCGTCTGTCCGTCTGTCCGTCTGTCTGTCTGTATGAACGCTGAGATCTCGGAAACTATAAAAGCTAGAAGATTGACATTTTGCATGCAGATTCTAGGAGTTCCTACGCAGCGCAAGTTTGTTTTAAAAGGGTGCCACGCCCCTCTAACGCCCACAAACGCTTATATAGGATTTTAAAAATCTCAATATTTCGGAAAAGTAAAAATGCAGTTCTATTGTGTTTATGAATACCTATCGAAATGTAGAAGAAATTTTTTCCCTTTAGCTGAGTAACGGGTATCTGATAGTTCTCTCTTGTTTTGAATGAAACGAAAACATTTGTACACACACGAAAAGATTGACATCCCATACAAAAGTAGCGAAGTAACTTATTATTTTCCGATTCCACATTTGATTGATAATTATTAATTTTAAACTCTTCCACTTTTGCATTGGCTGAAAGGAAATGAATAATTTTAAATGTATTTAAGCACATTATGTACTTTCAAGTAGAAACATAAACACACATTGTGTGTATGTATTGCATTGTACAAATCAAAACATTTCTTAATATGCATACATATGTACATACGTATTTGATGAAAAGTTAGAATCTTAAGATTAATAATTAACTTGGAAACATTTGGCTTTGTTTACAGATTTAGTAGTAATTTTTTATCTTCTTCCATGGTGGAAATTAAATAAGGCTCTTACTTCTGCTACAAAATGAAAAATATTTTTTGAAAAATAAAACCTAGACATTTGATCTACAGGACTGACTATTGATCGAAAATCATATTGATCGGAACAAATTTTAACTTAAATTGCCCTTTTCCCCTCCCCCTTCCCCACAGCACTACCCCACCCCATCGACAGTTTTCTTGGCTGCTGCTCTCTCGGCCGTCGCTCTCTTAGCATCCGCTCTCTGGGTTTCGCTCTCTCGGCGGGCTCCCACAAAATGCAAAGCAATAACTTAGGAAATCTAAATAAATTCGGTAAAAATACTTTTAAAAAAATGTTAAAAATTAAAAAAATTAAACTTAAGCATTTGGGCCATAGAATAACCATTTACTAAAAAATCATCTCGATCGGAGCAGCGGTTTAGATTTTTTAAATCGAAAAGTTAATTTTAAATGTAGCCCCCAAATTATGGGGGATATCGAAATTTCTTTTAGATTTCTAATTAGGCCCTTTCAAGACCTAAAATTCTGCAAAATCAAAATTTCGAAATTCCAACCACTTTAGAAGCTAAGCTTAAGTAAATCTAGTGATTTTTTGCTCTAAATATGGATATTGGAGCTGTTTGGGGCCACTGGGGGGACATGTCGGACCTTAGTGGGCGCCTACGCCCCCAATGGAATACTGTGAAAAAATTTTGCTGCTCTAGCTCTTATGGTTTAGGCTGTGGTCGTATCCCCCTAAAAATCGGTCTTTCATTTTATAATCTTTAGAGATTTAGAGATGAATGTGATCCAAGTAAAAGTTGTGAACTTGTATACTTTTTATCAGTTACAATGTTATCAATGCAATTTTAATTTGCGCACAAATATGTATACTTGTTTGTAAATTGGAATTTGTTGTTTCCAAATTTCTTGTTTTGAATGAAACGAAAACCTTTGTACACACAGTTAAAAATACTTTAAAAAAATGTTAAAAACTTAAAAAATTAAACTTAAGCATTTGGGCCATAGAATAACCATTTACTAAAAAATCATCTCGATCGGAGCAGAGGTTTAGATTTTTTAAATCGAAAAGTTAATTTTAAATGTAGCCCCCAAATTATGGGGGATATCGAAATTTCTTTTAGATTTCTAATTAGGCCCTTTCAAGACCTAAAATTCTGCAAAATCAAAATTTCGAAATTCCAACCACTTTAGAAGCTAAGCTTAAGTAAATCTAATGATTTTTTGCTCTAAATATGGATATTGGAGCTGTTTGGGGCCACTGGGGGGACATGTCGGACCTTAGTGGGCGTCTACGCCCCCAATGGAATACTGTGAAAAAATTTGGCTGCTCTAGCTCTTATGGTTTAGGCTGTGGTCGTATCCCCCTAAAAATCGGTCTTTCATTTTATAATCTTTAGAGATTTAGAGATGAATGTGATCCAAGTAAAAGTTGTGAACTTGTATACTTTTTATCAGTTACAATGTTATCAATGCAATTTTAATTTGCGCACAAATATGTATACTTGTTTGTAAATTGGAATTTGTTGTTTCCAAATTTCTTGTTTTGAATGAAACGAAAACCTTTGTACACACAGTAAAGGATTGGCATCCAATACAAAAACAGCAAAGTAACGTATTATTTTCAGATTCCACATTTGATCGATTATTATTAATTTTAAGCTCAAAAAAATTTTGCATTGGCTGAAAGGAAATAAATCATTTTATTTGTATTTAAGCACATTATCTAATTTCGAATAGAAACATACACACACATTGTGTGTATGTACATGTATTGTACATACATATAAGCAAATCAAAACATATCCAAATATACATATGTACATACGTACATACGTATTTTAATATTTAACTTGGAAACATTTTGGCTTTGCTTACAGAATTTGTAGTAATTTTCTATTTTCTTCCATGGTGGAAATTAAAAAAGGTTCTTACTTCTGCTACAAAATGAAAAATAAAACCGAAGCATTTGATCCACAGGACTGACTATTGATCGAAAATCATTTTGATCGGAGTTTAAGTTTTTAAAATCCAAAACAAATTTAACTTAAATTGCCTCTTTCCCCTCCCCTTTCCATGCAGCACTACCCCACCCCATTTCTCCCCATTTCTCTCAGTTAAATTTAACATTGATTTGCATTATTACTAATTCTCTCGATACGGCTATCCTGACTATCACACGTCCTCGTGTGCATGGCTTAACATTGGATTGGCATCACATTTTGCTAATCTGAAACAAATTTGAAGTTACTCATTAACTTGAATCATGATTTTTTTTTTTAATTCCTCAATACACCTCTTGTGTCTTCAAATGACAGTTTGGCAGGATAACTCTTTCTTATTAGTAGCTTGTACTCTTCTGAGCAAACCCGACCATTTGGCTTACAATTTATCACAACACAGTGCAGGCTCTTGCCGCCACTTGCGACGATATGCACCTTTAGTGCCACAATCTCTCATTAGGTCAAACTTAGCCTCTGTGTGTGATGTTTTGTGCACCCCTCTTAGATGACAGATCTCAACTAATCTTCTGCGTCTATTTCAACGCCATCACTCTCTTTGAGCAACTCAGATGCAACTCGATTATCTGGTAGTTTTCGCAAGCTCTCAATGGGATACTTGGATGCTCTTTTACTAGTCAATGATTTCAACAGGCAACGATCACCTTCCAACAATTTTGTTTCAACAAACGGTCCCTCGAACTTGGGATCCAATTTCGTTTGATGCCGTTCCTCACTTCTTAGCAAGACATGATCGCCAATCCCATGTTTCACAACTTTTGCCTTATTTTGATCAACTCTACTCTTGTCATATTTCGCATTCTTATCCATATTCTCTTTAGCTTCTGCCCTAGCTTCCTTACAATCTATCTTAGGTTCAGATATTATGGGTAACATGCCCAAAGGTCTTGCCTGCTTTCCTGTTAGTAACTCTAAGTGGCTGAAACTAGTCACCCGATTACTAGTACAGTTCATAGCTAATTGTATGTCCATCCTGCCAAGAGCGTTCCCTTTCTCAACTGCCGTCAACATTCCTTTCAACGTGCTCATAACGCGCTCCACTTGGCCGTTTGCCCTGCTTACCCCTGTTGCAATTAAATGTAAGTGAATTTTATTTGATGAACAAAAATCCCGGAATCGACCACTGGCAAAGCTCCTACATTGATCTGCAATGATACGGCTAGGAACCCCAAAAAGTGATATACCTGCCTTTACTGCGTTGATACAATTTTCCGTATCCAAATTCAGTGTGTGATATAGGTAAACATACTTGGTGAATGCGTCTATTTGTACTATGAAATACTCCTTTAAGTCATTTTTGCCGCTCAGCTTCCCACTAAAATCAATATGTACGGTATGCCAGGGAATTTCTAACTTGGGAATGGGGTGCAGTTCCATTTGTACTTTGCCTGTTGAGGGTTTTGAGAGCTTACAGGTTATACAGTTTTCCACAAACTTTCTGACGTACTTCGACATACTTTCAAACCAATATTGTTCATAGACCTTGCTTAGAGTTTTCTGCCATCCAAGATGCATTATAGCCTCGTGTACATGATTAATGACCGACCACCTAAAAGATCTCGGAATCACTGCCGCTTCTCTGAATTTTGCGATACAACAAACCGGCTCTTACTTCGTAAGTTTTAGCTCTATCAACTTGCATTTCACCTCCATTTATTTATGTCATGATATCAACTATACGTAAGTCCCTTTGTTCAGCGATTAGCCAATTATTCGTTATCGCTGCCAAGTCAATGCGAACCTCAACTACTTTGTTTATCGTTTTCGGGACATCTGGAATAGGATTTCGGGATAGGCAGTCTACGTGTGCCATTTGAGTTCCCATTCTATATTCTACGCTAAAATCGAATGCCTGCAAGAAATCGTGGTGTCAGTTCAGCCTTTGTGCGACTCGCTTTTAAGGAATTGCAGTCAGTATGGACGACGAACTTTCTACCATGCAGGTAATGTCGAAAATGTTTGACAGCATTATACATGGCTAAAGTCTCTAGTTCATAAGAATGATATTTTGATTCTGAAGCCTATGTACACTTACTGAAATACTCGATCACCCTACATGTGCCGTCAATCCTGTGAAGGAGCATTGCACCGTAGCCATCCGCGCTGACGTCTGTATGAAGCTCGATCGGAAGCTCAGGGTTGAATATGCTCAGCACCGGGTCACTTGTCAACACGTCAATAATCTTTTTACGTATTTGTTCATGATCCTCCTTCCAAGGAAATCCATTTACCTTAGAAGTAAACTGATACAATGGTTTCATCTGTTCAGAGAATCGTGGAACAAAGTGTCTGAAATATGAAGCCAAACCTATAAATTGTCTTAACTGCGTGGCAGTAGTTGGTTGACTTAATGCGGATAGGGCTTCTATTTTTCTAGGATTGGGTTTAATTTCGCCATCTTTAATATAAAACCCGAGATACTCTATTCCTGTCTTGAAAAATGTGCACTTCTTTATATTGAATGAAAACCCGGCATCTGAGAAGGCTTTAAGAACAACTTTCAATCTTGTAAAAGCTTCTTCTTTGGAGTTTGCGACTATTAACACATCATCAATATAGACAATTGCATACGAGTATGCCAAATCACCTAAGGCTCGTACATCGCTCTTTAAAATACTGACGAAGCGTTCTTCAAACCGAATGGCATAGCAAGGAACTCATAGCATAGCAAGGAGTCAGTGTGAATCGGTATCTGATAAAATCCGCTGGCCATGTCCAAACTGCTAAAGTATTTACTACCACGTAATCTATCTATCTGATCTGCTATTAATGGCAATGGATATTTATCAGACACCGTATTCGCATTTAATTCGCGAAAATCAATGCATAGTCTATCACTGCCATCTTTCTTTTTAACTAAAAGCATCGGACTAGCGAATGGAGAGCTACTTGGGCGGATGACATTGCTTTCAATCATTTGTTGAATTTTGTCCCTGACTATTAGTTTTTCTTCTGCACTTAGTCTATACGGACGTCTTTGTACAGTCTTATGTTCATCAATTACGCCTGTGTGGCATGCCGGTTATAAATCGATCTGAGAATTCATTTAAAATATTTCTTAATATTATCTTACCATTGTCAGCTAATTCCACATTATCGTTAAGCAGATTTTCTAAGATACTTATCGAAGTTTCATTACTCACTTGATTTGATTCCAATACATTGTTAATTTGTTAGTATCAATCATGACACCAAGACCTAGCTGCAATATTTCTCGACCAATTATAATATCGTACTTAAGGTAATTATCCTTTACTACATGAAATAGGACTTCTACATTAAATTCGAAAATATTTACAGTTGCCAATACTTGTAAGTTGCTTTTAACAATGTTGTCACCTATTCCTCTTAGCACTACCGTATTATAAATACTTTTTTCAGCCAGCTTGTTGCAAAGTTTATCCTTGACCAAAGAGCATTCGGCACCCGAATCGAAGAAGAAGATAAAACTCTCACCCATTTGCTTCATAATACTAGTTGGCTCCAACACTGCGCACATGTCGACCCGCTTCTCGTTTTTGAAGTTGTTCGCCGATGTAGTTCCCTTCATACATACAGATGCAATGTGACCAGGATTGCCACACTTGAAGCAAGTAACTGCTGACCTCTCTCGTCCAGCCAAAGGTTTGCCAGCATGATGATTTGGTTTTGCGACGTTTCTTTCTTCTTCCTTTTTCTTGCGGAACTCAAACGCTTTATGTCCTATCTTGCCGCAATAATGACATTTGATTTGCGCCTGCGCTTTAAACTTCTTCATGTCCGGTCCTTGATCCAATTTAGAGTAGTCGCTCACTTTGTTGAATGCAAACGCCTTTAAGAGCTGCTGCAGTTCATTTCGAGTTTTTATGTTTGTAGTGAAAACGGAACTTTGCAGCCTGGGCTCGATTTGGGACGTGTGGGCCAACACTAATGCACTCGGCCGTCCGTTGAGAATGTTGAGCAATACGGCAGACGGTGGCTCGATGCCCTCATAGCGGTGTAAAAACAAATCCTTAAATTCCAGCCACGACATTCCAGCGAAGCAAATTTGTGACAGCCATTGCGAAGAGTTTCCAAGCAGCGACTTCCTAAGCGCCATGACTAGTGCTCCGCCTTCCAGTGGACGCTCGGCAATGTCACCAAAATATTTTGCAAGGATCCAGTCGATGTTGTTTGCACAGTTTTAAGCAACTCTAGAAAGTTTCGGTTTTGTGTCTCTAAAATCGCCTACAACACACTGTCAGAATGTTCTTGTGGCGATGGGGATCCCACTTCTGATGTCGGAGACAGGGGTCTCTGCGTCGCTTCGCGTATTGGTTTGTCCGTCATGACTTCCTTTTACACTTGGGTCTTTTTAAGATGCGTAGCGAGTTTTAATTGTTCCTGTTGCCCGTTCGAAGGTTCTCGAAAGAATGAATCCTGAACACTCTACTGCTTTGAACAACTCTACGTTGCAACAACAATTGCGCCACACTCGGCTAAGGTGGGTTCCCACCTAGCCACGCTCTTGAAACCCTTAAACGGTCTAAGAAGGTCACACTTCCTTTTCTCAATACTTTATTTAAAATGACAGGTTTCTCTCAGTTAAATTTAACATTGATTTGTATTATTACTAATTCTCTCGATACATACATGCGCCAGCACAACATACATACAAACATATGGGGAGGCCGTGATGTCACATCAGGTAAGCCAAATTTGAAAATTTTTTAAATCGGACCATTCGTTAAAAAGTTACGGCGGGTCAAAGTTTCTATCTCCATCTCCTTCGCACTCCCTTAAGCTAAGTAACGGGTAGTCGGGGCACCGGACTATAGCGTTCTCTCTTGTTTGTTTTAATCTTTCTGTCACACTCTGCGCCTAATTGTTTCCGATTTAATTTGATTTTTCTAGATTTTTAGGTCAATCCGTTCTGGGTGGAATTTGCTACTGACCAAATTTTAGCCTTGCAATTCTAACGAAAGCAGGTGGAAGGAGATGCCGTGAATCAAATTGTTTAAACATTTGAATTTATTTAAACAATATGAGGCACGTGTAATAAAGAGCAAGAGAATCAATTGGTTTGAATATTTAATGTTCTTTTAATATTATCAATGCGATTTAAATTTTAATTCACAAAAATCGGTTACAAAATGTCTTATGTAAGTATGTTGTGGAAATGTAAATGAAATATTCTTTTAGCAAAAGGATATCAGTATTATCTTGAATTTGAATTTGATCGAATCTCAATTCCTTAGTCAGCTGCAATGCACACACACAAACGTACACACGCATATATGTTGTTGAGAGATTATTGAATTCGTTACTGAAGTTTGAAGTTTAGTGTAAGTTAGTTTAGGACGAAGGCGGGTGCACAATAAAGTTCTCTCTCGCTCTCTGCGAATTCGCCCCGTCTTCGTCAACTGTCGTTAAGCTAGGCTCTAAGAACTTTGTGAAAATATAGTCGTTTAATCGTTGAAATTGATTTAGATCGACCACACGCAATATTATCGTTTTCGCTTTCGTAGTTGCCCAATCAAAGTTTATTGCCACCAAAGTTTTCGGTTTTCGTTATTTGGAAAAACTATTCTAAATTTTCATGGCGCCCCCGGGTGGACTTTAAACTATGAATAATTGAAGGCAACAAATTAGTGACAGTGACACAAAACCAAAGTGCAAGTGAAACTTTATTTGCATTAAAAAATTAATAAAAAAAAACACAAAATTGAGTGTATCGTTGCCCGCGTCGAGTTCGGTGTATAAAGTTAAATAGATAGCAGCTTTGCTAAATTGATCGTGCCGGTCGCGAAATACCCTGTTAATCCGACGAAGTACTGCCGTTGCCAAGGGATGCCCTGTGATTGCTCAATGTGCACAAGGAAAGTGGCAGCTGGATTAAAAGACCCCAACGCAGAACCCGAGGTATTTGTGCAAAAAATTGAAAGCTAGAGTTTGTTAACAAAACAATTTATTTGTTTCTTGTCTTGTGCTGAAAAATTGCACCTCGCTTTCAATTCTTGGCACAGACGTATCGATATAGTAGAGCTAGTCGTGCATGCATTAATTATAATAAAAAGAAAAATTGCAAACTTACACAAACATACAGAAGAAATAAATAAAATTTATATCATCTTTATTATACATACTAGCAGGGTCTGTAGCCCGCAGCTTCGCCTGCGGAAATTAAAATTGAAAATTAAGAATTGCTTTATCTTTGGTACTTATTTTAAATTTTAAAAATTCCTAATTTTTATTCTATAAACCGAGAAAAGATTTTATCAGAACATTTTCCCTTGATATCCGTAAAAACAAAAATATTTTGTCCTTTGAAAACTACTTAAAAAAACATGTGTCTTTTGTAAATATTTTTAAAATTATTATGGATTGTTTGCATAAGTTAACAGATGGACAAAACAGAAACAAACAGATTCCTTTTTCGACACAAATCCTTACACTAATTTCATTCAAACCATTAGTATTTTGTCCAAAACATATTATTTAAATATCGAATGTCATACTGCGTTGAGCATGTAGTAAAATCCCCAATCCATTGCTATTAAAGCCTAGAAACATTATTTCAAAAAAAATTTCTTTAAGAAAAAAATGGATAGGATACGAATTTGATTAAATTTACCTACATGTTAAAAATATTAAACTCTTTTTCAATTTCGGAGAGTTTTGACTATTGCTGTCCCGCTCTTACCCAGATAAATTTATGCATTTTTTTGTATGAATTAAGAGTGCAAAAATATGAATTTCAAAGCAGTACTTTATCGAAAGCAAAGCAAAAAACTGCCAAAATATGGATTATCACGCCGCGTTAAGTATGTAATTCAATTCCAAATCGATTAGCGTTTAACTCTGGAAAAAAAACTTGTATTCTTAAAAAAATTGCTAAAAGTTTTACATAGCTCTCCAACAACCAATATAATAATTTTGATTAAGATTTAAAAAATTTTAGGGAATATTTTTAATTTAAGTTCGCCTTGAAATGTTACAACCGCTTCAAAATGTGATGGGATGTTTATCCTTCGACAGTTAAAAAAAAATTAATGTCTCCAATTCTTATTTTAAAAAAATGAATGCCAGAGATAGGATAATTTTTGGCTTAATTTTATTTCATCGGTCCCCTAAAACAAATCCTGTTGATATTGGCCTTGCTACCTCGTTCTACATTTTCTATTTCTATTTTTTATTTCTATTTTTTATTTCAATTTTTTGTTTTTTAAAGATGCAATTTTTAAACTATTACAAACCAAATACTCTTGGCGAATTTGCTACCGGGGGGTTTTTGGAAGGTATCCACAGTAGACAACTATTATAAGGGAAACAAATATGCGGAGCAATGTTTTGCTTTATGTATTTGACTAATTTAAGAAAAGACATCAAGAAAGGCAATTCCAAATTACTGCATTTTATCATTGATATTTTGTTTCAGTATTTTTGTTTTCACATTAATTTTTCACCTTGATTAGAATTATATTAATAATAGGGAAGGCAGGTGGGCGGGGAAGCCGTGAATCAAATTGTTTAAACATTTGAATTTGTTTAAACAATATGAGCACGTGTAATAAAGAGCAAGAGAATCAATTGGTTTGAATATTTAATGTTCTTTTAATATTATCAATGCGATTTGAATTTTAGTTCACAAAAATCGGTTACAAAATGTCTTATGTAAGTATGTTGTGGAAATGTAAATGAAATATTCTTTTAGCAAAAGGATATCAGTATTATCTTGAATTTTAATTTGAGCGAATCTCAATTCCTCATCGTCAACAGGGCCGTAAGAAGTCTGGTCCCAAATTTGAGCTGTCAGAGGCGCAGAAATGTGACATTAAGGAGGCGTTTGATCTATTTGACAATGAGTGCACTGGCTACATCGAGGTCAAAGAGCTTAAGGTTGCCATCAGGGCTCTGGGCTTCGAGCCAAAAAAGGAAGAGATCAATCGAATGATTGCCGAAATCGACAAGGACTGCAGCGGACGGATTGTGTTTAATGACTTTCTTCACCTTATGACCATGAAGATGGCAGAAGAGGACACCAAGGAGGAGATACTGAAAGCTTTTCGTCTTTTTGATGACGACGAGACAGGAAAAATCTCCTTTATGAACCTAAAAAGGGTGGCTCGCGAACTGGGCGAAACCCTGACGGATGAGGAATTACGCGAGATGATCGACGAAGCCGATTTGGACAATGACGGGGAAGTCAACCAAGAGGAGTTTTTGCGCATCATGAAGAAGACCAGTTTGTATTAAAGAGGTGTCCTAAGATGTATTCCGTGTTTTTCCTACTTTAAAAAGGCAGTTCTAAAAGCAAATTTGTTAAGAAATTGTAAAGAACAAACTTATTATATTTATGTATGTATTTTTTTTACAGTTAATGGCCTATTTACAGTTCAGATTGAATGTGAAATGGAACTCAACTCGGCAAAACTGTCGTAAAATTACGTTCTAATAATACAATTGCGTTCATACATACAAACATATGGGGACGCGTGACGTCACATTAGGTTAGCCAAATTTGAAAATATTGGAGACTTGGTTAAGGATGCTGAATCTCCAAGAAATTTAAATGCAGTTATTTGCGGGTATGCCATAAGATTATGAACATCACATTTTTAAACCATTTTAACAACATTTATAACAGAGAAATGGCAAAAGAAAGAATTTAAAAAAAAAACAAATCGAATTTTGGGGCACTTTGGGGTTGTTTTTTATTCTTAAAAGTACCCCTTACGCGGCTCCTAATTATTTTAGTAATTACTGTGATTTTTCTAGATTTTTAGGTCAATCCGTTCTGGGTGGAATTTGCTACTGACCGTTTTTTAATCAAGACAAATATTGATATAGATAGGGAAGGCAGGTGGGCGGGGAAGCCGTGAATCAAATTGTTTAAATATTTAATAATATTTAATGTTCTTTTAATATTATCAATGCGATTTGAATTTTAGTTCACAAAAATCGGTTACAAAATGTCTTATGTAAGTATGTTGTGGAAATGTAAATGAAATATTCTTTTAGCAAAAGGATATCAGTATTATCTTGAATTTGAATTTGAGCGAATCTCAATTCCTTAGTCAGCTGCAATGCACACACACAAACGTACACACGCATATACATATGTATCTAATGGCTGTGTGTGTAAAATACGCATTTATTCTATATATTTATTTTGTTCGTGTGTGTGTACATAGCCGAGAAAATCATTGTTTGTTTCTGTTTTTTACAAATCCAAAGTATGTCGATAACTCAACAATTGAAAACTAATAAATAGTCTGCTGATCGGTCTTTTGCATTTAAAAAAACAGAAGCAATTTTAAGGAAAATTTCGACTGTAAAATTCAGCTTAATGGGATTTCTGTAAGGTCTACCGATATTTTAAAATTTAACGTTTACTTAAGAAAAAGGCGCAAAAGAAAAGATTTGATTCGATTTTTTTGGCTGTGGTATTTTTATTTTCCCCTTGCGCGGTCACACTTAAATTACGACAGCAGGACATACATATGTACATACATACATGCGCCAGCAGAACATACATACAAAAATATGGGGACGCGTGACGTCACATCAGGTTAGCCAAATTTGAACATATTGGGGACTTGGTTAAGGATGCTGAATCTCCAAGAAATTTAAATGCAGTTATTTGCGGGTATGCCATAAGATTTTGAACATCACATTTTTAAACCATTTTAACAACATTTATAACAGAGAAATGGCAAAAGAAAAAATTTATAAAAAAACAAATCGATTTTTGGGGCACTTTGGGGTCGTTTTTTTTTTAATCTTTCTGTCACACTCTGCGCCTAATTAATTCCGAATTAATTTGATTTTTCTAGATTTTTAGGTCAATCCGCTCTGGGTGGAATTTGCTACTGACCAAATTTTATCCCTTGAATTCTATTGGATTAGAGATAAGGAAGGCAGGTGGGCGGGGAAGCCGTGAATCAAATTGTTTAAACATTTGAATTTGTTTCAACAATACACGCAAATTACACGTGCCTTAGTGTAATAAGAGCAAGAGAATCAATTGGTTTGAATATATAATGTTCTTTTAATATTATCAATGCGATTTGAATTTTAGTTCACAAAAATCGGTTAAATAATGTCTTATGTAAGTATGTTGTGGAAATGTAAATAAAATATTCTTTTAGCAAAAGGATATCAATTTGATCGAATCTCAATTCCTTAGTCAGCTGCAATGCACACACACAAACGTACACACGCATATATGAAGAGATGAAGGTTGAAATGTGCCGACGAGTTTTTCCGCGCTCTCCAATCAGACACGAATTTCGACCAACGTAAAGGTTTAAAATACCTAAAAGTGTGACTTGTTTAGTGCGGGACACCTCAGGTTGCAGGTACGTACCACAGACGCGACGGGAAGGTGCTATCCAGCCAACAAACCACATTGCTACGCTTGCCACGGGCGACCAAGCTTGGTGGTCGGAAGGGGGAATCCTCTCTCCCGCACCCACACAGCAACGCTCCACTCCAGAGCGCCACATATTGTAGGGTTTTCTCTCAGCTTCCACAAGCCGCACACGCGCGTTTTTTCCGTCACAACAAGACAACAACGATCAGCAAATCGCAGTGTTGGAAAGCGCCGAGCTTAACAGCAAGCTTAACAACAAGCTTTCTGAGTTGAGCTTTACAGCGGCAGCGAGGGAGCTTTCCGAATCTGCTGCCCGCGATATTTAAAATATTTAAAAGTAAAATATACTTTAGTTTAACTTCATCCCCGTCACTTCGCCATTGCCTCCAGGGGTGGATGAGCATAAAGCCAAGTAACCGGCCAATTCCCAACCCCACCGCGATAGCGTCGCCAGTCCAAACGGGGCCCTGGGGACCGAGTCGGAGCGGTATAGCTCCCATCAGGCATAAGCCGGGGGAAATCCCGGTTCACCGAGGGACCTCCGTCTGGAGCAGGCGATGGACAAGGAGTAAGGCTCCAGACACGACGAGATCCAGAGCCTTGCAGTCGCCAGGGCCGAGGAAGAGTAACCGGGCCAATTTTTAACTTCGACAATAACGAGGATGAACAAACCACGCCGAAGAGATGTAGGGAACCAACCAGCCCTGAAGAGGCGATCGCTGGAGCCCACAAGAAGCAGCGGGTCCAGAAAGACGCCGCAGCTCTCACCGATGAACTGGGAAAAATGCTCGACGAAATGATTGGGAAATTCACCGACACGAAATGTAACAACAAGAAGGTCGTCCGTCATGTCACCCAGGTCACGATCGACTCGCTGTAGGCTATGAAAAAGCTGCAAAGCGAAATTAGTGCGACGCTGGACGAAGCTCACGCCAGGGCCCCGACCGCCTGTGCAACCCAGCAGACAACACCAACCCAGCAGACAACACCATCGCTACTTGCCCAGTAGCCGCTAGCACAGAGAGGATGCATACTGTCGCAGGGAACCCGTTGAGAAACCCGGGCTGGCAGCAGGTGAGGCGCAAAACCAAGAAGCCCCGCGAGACTGCAGGGAATATCGGGGAAGCGAAGATCACGAAAGACACACCTCGAAGCGAAAGGGCCAACGCTCTGACGCTATTCTGATTAAATGTAGCGAAGGATCGTATGCAGACATTCTCAAGTTGGTCAAAACCGAGCCTACCCTACAGGGGCTTAAGGATGGGGTACAAGGCATACGCAGGGCAGCTAATGGGAGTCTGCTACTCAAGATGCAGAAACCCGCAGACCCAGCAACGCAGCAGCTACATACAGTCCGCCTCTAACGGCAAAGCCAAAGTGGCTATCCTGGAGGACGCGGTGCAAGTGGAAATTCGCGACCTGGACAAGATGACCACCTGCGAGGAGGTACTACAGGCAGTATACGCTGAGGAGGAATGCGATATCCCTGCAGGCGCTGCACCTAGGATGCGAAAGGCTTACGGCGGAACCCAAACGGCGACAATCCACCTCAGACCTGAGCATGCTCAGCGGATCCTCGAAAAAGGGAAAATCCGAGTTGGATGGGTCGTGTGCCGTATACGGCAGAACGTGGAGCCCAGGTGATGCTATAAATGCATGGGATTAGGCCACATGTCTGACAGATGCCCAGCGTTGGAAGCAACAGCCAAAAACACGCAGGAATCCTGCTTCAGATGTGGCAAGGATGGGCACAAGTACAGAACTTGTACCCAGGGCAAACCGAGGCGAGGAAAATCAGGAGGAGAGGCCGAACACTCGACCCTCAGCAGGATGTGTCCTGAGTATCGGAAGGCTTTGAACACGGTACATAATGGTTAAGGTTCTACAGCTTAACCTAAACCATTGCAGAGCGGCGCAGGACCTACTAGCCCAGACGGTCATCGAACAGCAGGCTGATGTGGCAATACTCAGCGAGCCCTACAAGGCCAAGCACGAAGGCGTATGGCAACATAGCACGGACGGTAGAGCAGCGATATGGAGCTGTGGGCAACCCCCAGGACACCTATCGAAAAGGGCATCCAGAGCGGGATATACCAGAGCGATGATCAGCGGCATAACAATCTACAGCTGCTACATTGTCCCGAGCGTTCGCATTAGCGAGTTCAAGGCAATAATATAGGAGATTGTTGACGACGCACGCGGCAGGTCTTCCATCCTCATCGCAGGCGATTTCAACGCATGGTCCACAACATGGGGCAGCGCCTGTACGACGCAGCGAGGAACCATCCTCCTTGAGGCAGTGGCGTCGTTAAATGTATGCCTACTCAACGAAGGGAACAGGCCAACCTTTAGCAAGTCAGGTCGGGAGTCGGTTATCGATCTGACCTTCGCTAGCCCAGAGTTGGCGCGTAATTGCTCATGGAGGGTGTCAGACACCTACACCCACAGCGACCACGCGCTGATCATCACCCAATCAAGCCCCAGACTGGCCTCCCCAAGCAGCCACCAAACGTCATACAACGCACGTACCCTTGACACAGTGGCCCTTCTATCCCATATGGAAGGCGTCTGCGTTACAGGAGACGCTAACACCTGCGCGGAAAACATTGCCGACATAATACAGACGGCGTGCAATGCCTCCATGGAAAAAGTCACGAAAGGCGGCAACGGGCATAGACCTGTACCGTGGTGGAATGACGAGATAGTCAGAGCGAGAAGAGACTGCCTAGCGGCCCTACGCAGGTGCCAGAGAAGCAGAGGACGCGGAAACCATGAGCCGAGCGATGCAAACTATAGGGCCAAGAGAAAGGTGCTGAAGAACGCCATCAAGGCCAGCAAGGCCAGATGCTTCCAGGAGTTGTGCGAAGCGGCCGATGCTGAACCATTCGGGGCAGCATACAGGATGGCCATGGGCAAGCTCATAAGACAGCCGACCCCTACTGACCACCTGCAGCTTGGACAGATAGTACCTACATTGTTCCCCACACAGCCGCCCTTTGCCTGGCAAGCTACTGGGGTAGGCGATACAGTTCTCACCAGCGAAGCCGAAGTACTAGCCGCACTTAGGAAAACCAAGGTTGGTAAAGCCCCTGGTCCCGATGGCATTCCCAATGTTGCGCTGCACACAATGGTGGCAGCTTACCCGGGTATATTCACGGAGATGTACAACGAGTGTCTTACCCAACGTACCTTCCCCACAGGATGGAAGCGGATGAGATTGGTGCTCATCCCTAAACCCGGCAAGATGATCGACGACGCATCCTCATACAGACCCCTAAGTATGTTAAATACGATGGGAAAGATATTTGAGCGCATAATCTGCACCCACCACGAAAAGGAGCTCGACGAACTCAGAGCGTTGTCGGACCACCAGTTTGGTTTCCGGAGGAAAATAAGTACCATTGACGCGATCTTAGCGGTCACCCAATTGGCTGCTAACGCTATTGAGGGAGAAAGGTGGCTAGGCGGCTCAAAGGATTACTGCCTCGTCTGCACACTGGATGTTAAGAATGCCTTCAACTCTGCCAACTGGAACCTTGTCCTGCAAGCGCTTCATCTCATGGGAATTTCGGACTACCTTACCGACCTCGTAGTGGACTACTTCAAGGACAGAGTGCTCACATACTCCTCTGACGTCGGTGAGCATGAGTACCAGGTAACGGGTGGAGTACCTCAAGGCTCAGTCCTGGGCCCGATCCTATGGAACGCCATGTACGACGGGATACTAAGGCAGGCACTACCTGAAGGATGCACCGTAGTGGGCTTTGTCGACGACATAGCGCTGGTAACAGTAGCTAAAAACCTTGAAGAGGTCACCGAAAGATGCAGCCTTTTGATAGACACCCTTATAAGCTGGTTCGCAGGCAACGGGCTATCGTTTGGCGAGCACAAAACGGAGGCAGTGCTCATAAGCAGCAGGAAGATTGTTGAAAAAGCAACAATTCGAGTCGGTTCAACTTCAATAGTTACAAGCGACTCAATCAAGTACCTTGGGGTACTGATCGATCACAGGCTATCGTTCAAGTCCCAGCTAGCGTATGCAGCAGCCAAAGCATTCAGATCGACTGCATCCATTTCAAGAATGATGGCCAACACTCGAGGACCAAAGCAGCACACCAGAAGGATCATAGCCACAGTGGCGGCATCGACCATCCTGTACGCCGCGCCCATATGGGCCGAAGCTATGAAGACTGCAACATACAGTCGCCAGAGGAAGCCGCGCTGGTGATAGCCGGTACAATACCAATAGACCTCCTGGCGGCAGAACGAAGGATGGGCAGTACAGGAAGCAGGACCCAGCGCAGCAGTACGATTGAAGCTTGCCAAATGCGGTGGACCAATGCGGACACAGGACGGTGGACGCACAGGTTAATCCCCAGCCTCATCCCTTGGCTGCAGAGAAGGCACGGACAGGTAGACTACTACCTCACACAGATGATCTCCGGGCACGGATGCTTCAAAGCACAGCAAGCATCGAAGATGCGGAGCACGCACTTTTCATCTGCCCCATATACGCGAGGAACCGAGCCGAAGCTGAATCAAAGACCGAGCGTTTTCTGACAGTGGATAACGTGATCAACTGCATGCTCGAAAACCAGAGGAATTGGGATGCAGTAGCCAATAAGGCGTCGAGAACAGAGTCGACGCAACGAGACATAAGGACGAGCTGCAACCTGACCGCCATCCGTCCCGCGAAGAATAGCTTTGCGGCGGTCCCGCGGGAAAGGAACTCTTCAACATCTTCCTCTTCTACCGTTTATAACTGTAACTGTAAATCCTTAACCGATTTAGCGTCGCTTGTGAACGGTTGTGTTTACCATTGTGCTCTGAGTTTTTGGTTTATATTGTGTTACTTCCGCAAGTATTTTGTGTTTATTTACTAACAAAGTTTAGCCTAACAATCGGGTTAGTGACTTTCATAGATCTCCCAGATTACGGGTACGTGGTTATAGTTATTTTAACATTTCCATTTGATTTATTTAATATCTTGGCTTTGTTAGTGTAATTTGCACTCTCTAAATTGGCTCTTATATTCTCTCTCTTACTCTTACTCTCTCTCCCTCTGCCGCTCTATTATAACTGTAATTTCGCTCTCTCTGAACATGCCGAATTTCTTGTAGACCTATTCTCATAGTCTCTCTCTCTCTTGCTTGCTTTACATCTAACTGTTCGTGCGTTGAGTTGATTTGGTGCCCCACAAGCCCTCAGTCGATAGAAGACTTTTCTCTCGCGCTCTCTTTCGATTTAATTCGCGATCTCGCGCTCTTATACTTTTTGTGTTTTTGTGATTTTGGAATTTGATCCCAGTGCCAAATTTACTTGAGGTATTTTTTTATACTTTTTATTTTTTTCTCTTTATTCTCTAATATATTTTTCTTATAATGACTCTTATCTGTACTAAGAAAAATTGTAGGACTGCATCTAATGACCCTTTGGTTTACTGTTGGCTCTGCGAAGCAATGATGCATTCTAAATGTGCAGGATTTACTGGAAGAGTTAAAAACTTTATTGAAATGCGGATTGGTCTCATGTGGGTATGTGAGCCCTGCAGGGATTTGGCAGTTGAGATGACCAGCTTTATGAGGCAGACTCGAGACGGCCTATGTAATCTTTCACGAGTTTTTAAACAGCTCAATGATGGATTTTATTCCGTATGTGAACAATTTAATAATAAAAAATTATTAACCGGGTCGCCCACTTTAAATCCAAACTTGGTAGCTGCTGCAGTTTCTGGTGACACAGGGGTAAGTGAACCACCTGTGCCAATGGATACTGCTAGTTCAGGTGTAGTCCCTGTCCCTGTAGCCCCTGCATCTGAATGTCAGGCTCCAGATCCCTCGGAATCAACCAATCCGGAGCCGACCATACCCATAGGTACAGTGGGCGCCGTTTCTTCCGCACAGCCGAATGAGGTTCAGGCTGCTGCTGGGGGGCGTAAAAATCTCTCAGTTGTACCCAGACGTACAGTAGGTGCCGCTTCTGGCTCTCAGCTGAGTGAGGTTCAGACTGCTGCTGGGGGCGTAAGAAACTCTCAGTTGTTCCACATAGGAAGCAACTATTTGTTTCAAGATTTACCACATCAGAGGATGTTTTGGAAATCATTCGTGAAAAATTCCCATCCGAGGATATTGCGGTTGAACAATTTCGATTTTCATACGCCCGTAGGATATCGTCTTTCAAAATTTTTGCTCCGCCTGATGTGTTTAAAGAACTGCTTTCTGAAAGCTTCTGGCTTAATGATGATCTGGTTATAAAAGAATTTGTTCCTAATAAACCGAGAACAAATAATAGGCCTTCCATGGTGCCAAAAAACTGAAAAGTTTATTATTGGCTTACCAAAATGTTAGAGGACTTAACATGAAGCTACCCAAGCTTTATGCTGACTCCTCGGCATTTACGGACGATATCTTAGCTTTTACAGAAACTTGGCTTAAACCAGAGATAACAGACTCTGAAGTTCTTGCAAATAATTTTAATACCTACAGAACTGATCGCCTTTCCCGTAGGGGGGGCGGCGCTCTAATTGCTGTTACTTCTACCCTAAATTCTGAGAGAATTCACTCTCATGTCCCTAGTGACATTGAATTTGTTGGTGTGAAAGTTACCCTCCAATCCTTGTCTATCTTTATTACATGTTCCTATATTCCACCTGGCTCTGACCTTATAATTTATGAGCAACATCTAGCAGCTATTAAATCTATTCTATCCTTTCTTTCCAATAGAGACCTTTTGATTGTGTTGGGTGATTTTAATCTCCCGGATATTTCTTGGTCCCCTCCTACTGACTCACTTGTCGCTCTACCTTTATCCGCCCATGACTTTGTGGATGGCCTTTTAGAATTATCGGTACAGCAAGTTAGCTTTATACGAAATTCATTACATAGACAACTAGATCTTGTGTTTTCTTCAGAGCCGTCTGAAGTCACGGTATCTAGAATTGACGCTCTTGTGGTACCAGAAGACCGATACCATCCAACTATAGAATTGACAATTTGCATCCCCTACCTTGATACCCTCTCTCCTTTAGTCTCTCCAACTAAAATGAGAAGCTTTCGTAAATGTGACTTTAGTAAACTAAACTTAATGATTTCTCAATATAATTGGACAGAATTTTATAACTGTATGGACATCGAAAGTGCCACTGAACTGTTCTATAGCGTTCTAAACACTTTTTTTTAATGAATGCGTTTCTGATAGGCTTCCTCCAAAGCCAAACAGGCCCCCTTGGTTTACAAATGCGCTTCAACGACTTAAAAATCTTAAATCAAACACTTAAAAAAGTATAAAAAATCGGGTAGGCCATCCGATTTTTCGAAATATGTGGTGGCTCGATCTGATTTTAACGTTCTTAACAGTCATTGCTATTCTATGTGTTTAGATCGCTGTAAATTTGAATTTTCAAATGACCCGAAGCAGTTTTATAACTTTGTCAACGCTAAGCGTAAGTCATCAGCTTTGCCTTCATCGGTTCGATTTAACTCATTGGAGGCATCGACTGACTCTGAAATTGCTGATTTATTCTCTGACTTTTTCCAAACTACTTATAGCTCTTCTTCATGGTCAGAATCAAATTACCGTAATCCCTTAAATAGGGCAAATTGTATTTTTTCCCCTATAATTACCGAAAGTTCTCTCTTAAGAGATTTAACATCAACAACGCCAACTTATTCTCCCGGTCCTGATGGACTTCCTGGGTGTGTGCTTAAGTTTTGTGCATCAACCATCTGCAAACCTATTCTTAAACTTTTTCAATTGTCTATTTCATCATCAGTTTTTTCAACTATCTGGAAGGATTCTTTTATTATTCCACTCCGCAAAAAGGGTGCGAAGGCGGATGCCCAGAATTATAGAGGTATTTCTAAATTGTCGGCTATTCCAAAAGCCTTTGAACGTATTATCACTTCTCATTTTCAACATTTATGTTCCTCGCTAATATCACCGTGTCAGCACGGTTTTGTTAAGCGAAGATCGACTACCACCAACCTACTTGAATTGTCATCAATTGTAATAAATGGATTTAACAATAAAATGCAGACTGACGTTGTATATTCAGATTTCAGTAAAGCCTTTCACTCTGTTAACCACTCTCTTCTTTTATTCAAATTAGATTTGCTTGGGTTTCCATGTAATCTATTAACTTGGATTTCAAGCTATTTGAATGGGAGGACTCAGAGGGTTATATTTAAGAACGCTGTTTCAAAAACGATCCATGTGACATCTGGAGTACCTCAGGGTAGTCATTTGGGCTACTTTGTTTATTAACGATCTTCCCTCTATTGTAACACATTCTCGTGTACTAATGAATGCTGATGATGTTAAGCTTTGTTTGACATATAATAATATAGAGTCTGGTTTTGGCTTACAATCAGACATTGATCATTTTCAAGTATGGTGTGAGTATAACCTCTTAAATTTGAACTGCCTAAAATGCAACGTAATCACCTTTTATAAGGTTACCCCTACCTTTATAAGTTATTCGCTTCAGAATTTGCCACTTGACCGTATATATTCAGTAAATGATTTAGGCGTTCTTCTGGACCCGAAGCTTAAATTTGACTGCCACATAATGTCGACAGTCAATAAAGCTATGAGTGTTCTTGGGTTTATAAAGCGTTGGTCAAAAGAATTTGATGACCCTTATATAACCAAATTATTATTTACCTCCCTTGTCCGTCCTATATTGGAATATTGTTCTTCGGTTTGGAGCCCACAATACCAAGTCCACATTGACCGTATAGAGTCGGTACAAAAAAAATTTCTCCTTTTTGCCCTTCGTAGTTTGAGCTGGGATCAAAACGTAAGGCTACCTTCCTACCAGAGTAGATTATTATTGCTTAATTTGCCGACACTTGCAAATCGTAGAATAATGCTTGGTACCATTTTTATGCATAATCTTATAAGAGCTGATATTGATTCTGTAGAACTTGTTAGCCGCCTAACTTTTAATGTTCCCGTTAGACTAACACGTAATTATCATCCTCTTAATTTACCTCGATGTACATCAAATTTTGGTCTGCACGAGCCCTTTCGCGTTCTATGTAATAACTATAACGTTCTTTATCATTTAATTTGCACATCAACTTCTATCCCGGTATTAAAAACTAACATTTTAACTCATTTGCTTCACTCCTAACTGCATGTTTATTTCATTATTTTGTCCCGTCTTTATTGGTTTTATGTATTCTTCCTCGCGAACTCGCATTTTTGCCCAAATTTACAAAAGGGCCCCGCGCGTAACAAGCACGTGCTTGGTGTCGTTGGGCCACTTGTTTGTACTTCTCGTAGTGCATCAACGTCCATCATATATATATCTTTGCTTTCATAAAAAAAAAAAAAACGCATATCTAATGGCTGTATGTATCTAATGGCTGTGTGGGTAAAATACGCATTTTTTGGATATATTTATTTTGTGCGTGTTGGTGTACATAGCAGAGCAAATCATTGTTTGTTTTTGTTTTTTACAGATCCAATGTTTGTCGATAACTCAACATTTGAAAACTAATAAATAGTTTGCTGTTCGGGCTTTTGAATTTTAAAAAACAAAAGCAATTTTAAGGAAAATTTCGTTAAAATTTAACGTTTACTTAAGAAAAAGGCGCAAAAGAAAAGCTTTGCGATATAATCGATTTTTTAACCGCGCATTTTAAACGTGTTGAGTGTGGTAGTGTCGTTTTAAATGTGTTGGCTGTGGTATTTACATTTTCCCTTTGCGCGGTCACATCTAAATTGCGACAGCAGGACATACATTTCTACATACATACATGCGCCAGCAGAACATACATACAAACATATGGGGAGGCGTGACGTCACATCAGGTTAGCTAAATTTGAAAATATTGGGGACTTGGTTAAGGCTGCTGAATCTCCAATAAATTTAAATGCCGGTATTTGCGGGTATGCAATAAGATTATGAACATCACATTTTTAAACCATTTTAACAACATTTATAACAGAGAAATGGCAAAATGTCACACTCTGCGCCTAATTATTTCCGAATTAATTTGATTTTTCTAGATTTTTAGGTCAATCCGTTCTGGGTGGAATTTGCTACTGACCAAATTTTATCCCTTGAATTCTATTGGATTAGAGATGAACAAGAATATGGAAATGGAGAAATATGAAGAAAGAAGCCGGACCGTATGAAAATAGAAATAGCAATACGAAAAAAGAAGCCGGAATATGGCGGTCGTATGTACAATGAAATGGCCAATCAGACAGATATAAGAAATTGGATTGGAAAAATTGGAAATAACTGGCTGGTCGGCCGTAATAAGTAGAGATAAGAAAGCTCAAAGAAGCTGGGTTGACAAAAATGAAATTTTTGAAATTTGAATAGCGGAATCGTTTGCCCATCTTTTGCCCATGTTTGCCCACCAATTAGTTTTTTTTGCCCACGTCCAGTTTTCGAGATATAAAATTTCGAAAATTTTCGAAAATTTTCGAAAGTCACAAATTTTTGGAATTCGATTTTTTTTTTTTTTAATCGTAAGAGAATCGTTTGCCCACGTTTGCCCACCTTTTAGAATTTTGAAAAAATGTATACTTCAAAAGTTATCTTAATTATAAGTTTTTCCTTAAGAAAAAATCGTTTGCCCACCCTTTAAAAGTGAATATTTTTGGAAAAAAACGTTTGCCCACCTCTCAAAACTAAAAAATATTGACTGCCCACCCTTTAAAAATACATTTTTATAAAAATTATCGTTTGCCCACCTCTTAAAACTAAAAAATATTCACTGCCCACCCCTTAAAACTAAATATTAATGAAAATAATCGTTTGCCCACCCCTTAAAACTAAAAAATATTCACTGCCCACCCTTTAAAAATACATTTTTATAAAAACAAACGTTTGCCCACCTCTTAAAACTAAAAAATATTCACTGCCCACCCCTTAAAACTAATTTTATATAAAAACCATCGTTTGCCCACCTCTTAAAACTAAAAAATATTCACTGCCCACCCCTTAAAACTAAATATTAATGAAAATAATCGTTTGCCCACCCCTTAAAACTAAAAAATATTCACTGCCCACCCTTTAAAAATACATTTTTATAAAAACAAACGTTTGCCCACCTCTTAAAACTAAAAAATATTCACTGCCCACCCCTTAAAACTAATTTTATATAAAAATTATCGTTTGCCCACCTCTTAAAACTAATAAATATTGACTGCCCACCTCTTAAAAATTAATTTAAAAATGTTTTTAAACCGATTACCAGCTCAGAGAAGCTGGGTCGGGTAAAATTAAAATTTCGAATTTTTAATATGGGAATCGTTTGTCCACGTTTGACCACCTTTTAGTTTTTTTTGTCCACGTCCAGTTTCAAAAATATGGGATTTCGAAAATTTTCGAAAATCAAAAGGTTGAATTTTTCAAATTTTTTTGTATGGAATTGTTTGTCTATCGTTTGTCCACGATTGTCCACCCTTTAGAATTTTGAAACAGTCAAAACTTTAGAAAATACAATGTGCATAAAGTTAGCAATGCAACTTTTGAAAATGCAAATTTTTTTCTATCGACAATTTGCCGTTATTTTTCCGTAAATTATTCGTGAAAGAACAAAATTTGCCGCACAATTTTTTTTAAAATTATGAGATGTTCTGCTAAGTTGATATCAACCCCCACTAAAGTGCAAAATTTCCAAAATCTTTTTTAATAGGAATTTGCAGTTATTTATCCGTAAATGATTCGCGAAAGAAAAAGTTTAGTTGCTCTTGCTTTAACATTTTTTTTTTTAAACAAAATTGTTCTGAATTATTTAAAAAAATTCAACCTTTTGATTTTCGAAAATTTTCGAAATCCCATATTTTTGAAACTGGACGTGGACAAAAAAAACTAAAAGGTGGTCAAACGTGGACAAACGATTCCCATATTAAAAATTCGAAATTTTAATTTTACCCGACCCAGCTTCTCTG
This sequence comes from Drosophila takahashii, assembly GCF_030179915.1. Taxonomy (NCBI): domain Eukaryota; kingdom Metazoa; phylum Arthropoda; class Insecta; order Diptera; family Drosophilidae; genus Drosophila; species Drosophila takahashii. The sequence continues at coordinate 37,711,415 of NC_091678.1, forward strand.
AGCTGGTAATCGGTTTAAAAACATTTTTAAATTAATTTTTAAGAGGTGGGCAGTCAATATTTATTAGTTTTAAGAGGTGGGCAAACGATAATTTTTATAAAAATGTATTTTTAAAGGGTGGGCAGTGAATATTTTTTAGTTTTAAGAGGTGGGCAAACGTTTGTTTTTATAAAAATGTATTTTTAAAGGGTGGGCAGTCAATATTTTTTAGTTTTGAGAGGTGGGCAAACGTTTTTTTCCAAAAATATTCAGTTTTAAAGGGTGGGCAAACGATTTTTTCTTAAGGAAAAACTTATAATTAAGATAACTTTTGAAGTATAAATTTTTTCAAAATTCTAAAAGGTGGGCAAACGTGGGCAAACGATTCTCTTACGATTAAAAAAAAAAAAAAATCGAATTCCAAAAATTTGTGACTTTCGAAAATTTTCGAAAATTTTCGAAATTTTATATCTCGAAAACTGGACGTGGGCAAAAAAAACTAATTGGTGGGCAAACATGGGCAAAAGATGGGCAAACGATTCCGCTATTCAAATTTCAAAAATTTCATTTTTGTCAACCCAGCTTCTTTGAGCTAGATAAGAACGGTCGTACTTATCTTGAATTGATGGAAGAGAAATTAGGAAAAATCCCCCGGTTGAACGCTGGTGCTGGAACTTCTTCTCCTCTTCTGGAATTATCCGGCTCGAAGGACCATGAACTGGCGAGGGACGGGTTTTCCAACAGGCTATCAATCCCGATAAATACGGAGGAAAAACGGCCGAAAAGTTTTCGTTTTACGTTATAAAATTCACGATTTATTGAACTTTACTTGTCTTCGCTTATGCACTTATAAATTAGAAGACGCGGCTTGGAGAGCGAAGCGGAGACACTTAACAGCGCGAGAGAACGAGATGCGGAGATTTGGAGAAAACTGTTTTCTCGGCTGTTAAGACTCCAGGGCCGGTTCCTACGAAACGGGAAGCGCCGCTTTGGCGCGAACAGAAGTCAAGAAGTAGATTATTTAAATTGTTGGAATGTGAGCAAATTTATAAAAATGTTTTGATTTTGCATAAGGTTTTGCATTTCGGTCTGAGGAACGTGTGAGATTGTTCTGAAGCCGCCTAGCTGGGGCGACCGAGCGGGTCGCAGGTTGCGGATAGCGGACGACCTCACTCGAGGCCAACTGCGAATAAGCCGGAGGTGGAAGTCAAACACGCAATCGTGGACGGAAACCCCACCAAATAAGCAGTCCCGGACAAGCCAGCGGGTATCTTGCAACGACGCAATACCGACGATGCGATTTGTTCAGCCGCATCTAAACAGTTGCCTCACACAAACCCAATATCCCCCACACACCACTTACCCACTTCCTCTCTCAAACAACATCTCACTCCGGGCCGGACTACGGTGTAATTCGGACCGTGCCAAGAGTCAGCCTGGCTGGGGGCCCGGATCAACAACTAGCTCAGTCTCAAACGGTGGGCTCAGGGAGATGGCGACCCCCTGTTCTATCTACCGCCTTACCCGGGTACCGCGGATCTCTGCCCGGGAGGACCTTTCCCCTTCTCCGCAGAAGGGCTCAGAAGGGGCCCCATCCCAAACTAAGGATGTCGGGGGACAGAAAGATTGTCGCTAACGCCTCCGCTATGTGCGCATCTGCGCCAAAACCAGCGGTAGGCGCAGCAAAGTCGATCGAGTCACCCGCTGGTGTCAAGGCGAAGTTCACGTACGCAGAGAGACGGACTGCTGCCCAAACCCTGCGCTCGCATGCCAGAAGCAATGTCGCCACGCCTTCGCCCGAATGGCTAAAGAAGGTAGACTGGGCAAGGACGGTGTTTCCTAACTATGAGCTAGAGAAGCCCCAGCAAGAAGGTGCTCAGGCGAAGAGGCAACGCTCCATAGAGCTGCCCGGTCCGTCGGCGAAGAGATCCAGCCATCGGTCTCCTTTGCCGAGATTACCAAAGATCGGGTCCTACTTGGACTTATAGACAGGGGAAATCCGGAGAACAGGATCCCCAGAAACAGATGGAAGGCGGTTGAGACCAAGCTGTATCTTATTTGCCTGCGTATGGTACGCGAGAAGCCCGGTTCATCGCCTTGCTGTATAGACGCGGGCTGGTAGGGCAGTGTAAAACTGGTGGCCTGCGATAATCAGCGATCAGCTGACCTATACAAACAGGCGGTAGCACAGCTCGGAGCAGTTTACGAAGGGGCGAACATAGTCGCACTAGATTGGTGTGACGTCCCCAGTAGACCACGAGCCAGAATTTGGTTCCCAACAGCAATCGTATCACCGGAGGACATCCTTTATATGTTGCAGGAATGCAACCCACAGTTTCCAGTCTCCCCACAAAAGACTGGAAAGTCGTTAAGGTGGAGGAGCACGCAGGCGACGTGAACCAAGCGATCGTGGTACTAAATAAGAAGTCGGTCGCTCCCATAGAGGCTGCTCGGGGAACGCTCAACTTTGGTTTCAGTGCCATTCATATAAAGATATGTAAAGGGGACTCTAATTCCTCGGGAAGTCCTGCCGGCAACCCAGCTGAGCAGGTGCTTGCGGAGGAAGTGGAGGCCCCTGGCATGCCGGAGGACGGCTACTCAACCGACTCGTCGCTAAGCAGAGAGATGCGAGCAATGGGACAGGCAATCGATGAAGTGGACCTGAGCGACTCGGAGGCCGACGTTACTGTGGTGGAGGTTGCAGCTGGGGATGTCGCTAAGACTCCTGCAGATCAACCTACATCACAGTAAAGCAGCTTCCGCTGTGGCCAGAAGAAGCCGACGTGGTCTTAGTTCAGGAACACTGGATAGCAGGAGGCAGGGTTGCTGGACTGGGAACAAAAGATTACAAGCTTATGCTTGACCCCAAACAAGGTAAAATTCGAACCTGCATTTTAGCCAAAGGGCATCTTAGTACATTTCTGCTTCGCAATTACAGCAAGGGAGACAACACAGCAATAAGCCTGGAGCTGCAAAGCGGCTCTATTAGGATGCTATCGGCCTACATGGCTTTTGAAAAGGTAGACCCCCCAGACGCGCTAGTCAGAGGACTGGTACAGGAATGTGAAGAGCTTAAGAAAGGTTTGGTGATAGGATGCGATGCAAATGCCCACCATACTCAGTGGGGCTGCCCTATCAACAACGACAGAGGTGAGTCTTTATTCGATTTCATTCTAAATTCCAACTTATTTCTTTATAACAGGGGAAATACCCCTACTTTTATAACAAAAACTGCCAAACGATCATAGATCTAACCCTGGCATCAGATTCACTCATAAGCACAGTCACAAACTGGGCTGTCTCCGACGAGCACTCATTTTCAGATCACAGGTTTTTAGAGAACTTTGTCCCTCGTGTCACCTACGCCGGTCAGCTTTGCCAACCCCAGGCGGGCAAACTGGAATAAATACAAAGAAATTCTATTGAGCTTCCTCCCCAGGGAGCCACCAGAAAGCACACTTTGCACTCAGGAGCTAGATAATATAGTAAACAATTTCACAGAAGCATGCAACGCGGTATTCACAGCTGCATGCCCGTTAGGAAAACCTAGAGGAAAAAAAAAACCTCCTTGGTGGACCCAGCAATTATCAATTCTCAGAGCGAAATGCAGAAGCCTGTTCAACAGAGCGAAAGCTACAAATGAGGACATAATCTGGCAAAGCTACAAAAAGGAACTAGCCACATACAAAAAAGCCATCAGAAAAGAGAACTGCGTGGCAGAACTTCTGCTCGGATATTGAAAAGACAACTGATGCCGCAAGGCTCAGAAAAATACTTTCTAAGACAGCCGTATCCTTGGGCTATCTACAAAAGGCTGACGGATCATGGTCGGACTCTAGTGAAGAATCCCTAAACCTACTCCTAGACGCTCACTTCCCAGGGAGCCTGCAAACAGGACATCCCCCAGGAAGACACACTGGAGAAGGAATAAACCTAAATCTCCTACTATCAGACCGTAATATAAACTGGTCCTTTCATAATTGTAAAACGTACAAATCGCCGGGACCGGACAATATAACACCAGCACATATTCAGCAAGCAGCACAGCTAGCTATAAACTGGCTGAGAAAAATCTTCCAGACCATTCTTGCAGTAGGAGAACTACCTACAGCGTGGCGGGAAACGAAAGTCGTTTTCATCCCTAAGGCAGGGAAGGCCACCCATACTACAGCGAAGGATTTTAGACCGATAAGTCTGACATCATTCCTGCTAAAAATCTTAGAAAGACTGATAGGTCTACACATTAGAGATATTATTGACCCGACGCAGATATCACAGATATCGCTAAACTTCCTCCAAGGTCCTGCAGTATGACGAGACCAGACCACTCTCTCCAATGTCAGAGGACCCGACAGACTTGCTGGCACTGACGCCAGGCTATTTTCTGATCGGGGGTCCGTTTCTTTCCACGGCGGAGCCTGAAATTAAAGGCGAAGCCAAGTCAATTATAAATCGATGGCAACGTCTCAAGGCCCAGCATCAACAATTTAGTTCGCGATGGAAAGAAGAGTATCTAAAGGAACTCCACAAGCGCAACAAGTGGCTGAGTCCATCCAGAAATCTGCAAGTCGACGATATGGTAGTCATCAAGGACAATTACTTGCCATCAAATGACTGGCGGCTCGGCAGGATCGTAGCTGCTATCCCAGGAGCTGATACTAGAGTACGCGTTGTAGATATTCTTACTTCACGTGGAACCATCCAACGTCCGGTCCACAAACTAGTATTCTTCCTATGGAGGACAAGGCAATCTCCGCACTTCCGCAATAATAACTTCTGTCCTCATTCTAGTACTTCTTCCTATGGAGGCCAAGGCAACTTCCGCTTTCCAAAAATAGTGCCTTCTGTTCTTATGTTTCAAAATCCGTTCACAATGGATACTAAAATTCGCTTATCATTTTTTATTAAAGCATAAAAACCATGGCTCCACGTCCTCGCAGCGCCCAAACTTTGGACGACAGACGTTCACGAGGTACTCGATCCTACCGTTGCCGAGTCTGTCGGGGAATCCATCCTCTACGGAAGTGCACCCGCTTCCTCAGGTTTAGCACGGAGAAGCGGCTCCGCGCCGTCCTTATTAACAAATATTGTGCGAATTGCCTGGCTCATCAACACTCCGGGGGTCAATTCGATGACATCCGTCTGGCCGATGAGCAGTTCCATCGCCCAGCAACAGTCTCGCTGGTGTTGGGCTCGGACGTATACCCCGACGTAATCAGGCCCGGGTTCCTAAACATACGTAATGGGCTGCCCGTCGCACAGGGCACGGTCTTTGGATGGGTCGTGTCTGGAGCATGCAGACACGCCTAAGGATTAATCCTTTGCTACGTTCGCCCTCGCAAGGGGGGGAAGAATGTTCGCGCCAAAGCGGCGCCCCCAGCCCCGGCCAATTTTCCCTTCAAGCGCCCCTGGAGCCTTGACAGTCGAGAGAGCAGTTCTTCCAGATCGCTCGCATCTCGATCTCTCGCACTGTTAAGTGTCTCCACTCCGCTCTCCAAGCGGCTCTTTGAACTCCACTCTGTAGTTTTAAGTTAGTTCTAATTTACAAGTGTACAAGTGAAGCCGAATAAACCGTGAGAAATTTTTTTATAACGTTTAAAAGCGCGTTCGAATTTTCAATCGGAACTAAACCTTCAACCCACCCTGCTGGAAAAACCCGCCCCCGAAAGTTCACACAGTAAATACTAAATTAATTAGGAGCCGCGTAAGGGGTACGTTGTAGAACAAAAAACAACCCCAAAGTGCCCCAAAATTCGATTTGATTTTTTTTTAATTTCTTATATAGGCCTCCGGGTCCCGTTTATCCTCGGCCTCTCCTTTTCATCTCTCCAATTCAGGGTCCAAAGTGCACGGTTTTACCGTTCGACCTTTCGCCCTCTGCACACGGCACTACACTTAAGTCCAAAGTGCGGCCGGTCTCCATGTAGTTCTCCATGTCTTTCTTGTGTTTATTTGTGCGGAGTTATTTAACTGCTCACAGCCTTTTTCTTAAGTAAACGTTAAATTTTAAAATATCGGTAGACCTTACAGAAATCCAATTAAGATAAATTTTACAGTTTAAATTTTTCTTAAAATTGCTTTTATTTTTATAATGCAAAAAACTGATCAGCAAACTATTTATTAGTTTTTAAACGTTGAGATATTGACAAATTGTTTATTTGTAAAAAACATTATTTCGCTCCGTTGCACACACACATGGACGAAATACATAAAAGCCACAAATGAGTTTTTTATAAACACAATCCCTAGATATGTGCGTGTGTGTGGATTGCAGCTAACTAAAGAAGTTAAATTCGCTTAAATTAAAATTTATGTTAATACTGATATCCTTTTGCATACAAAAAATTGCATTTACATTTCTACAACAGATCGAATACATTTTCTTATAGATTTTTGTGTTTTACAATGCAAATAGCATTGAAAGTATTAAAAGAAAACTAAATATTCAAATCAATTGATTCTCTTACCCTATTTTACACGTACCTCATATTGTTTAAACAAATTGAAATGTTTAAACAATTTGATTTATGGCATCCCCTTCCACCTGCCTTCCTCCTCTTCTATCTAAACTATAATATAAAAGTACCCCTAAAAAACGGTCAGTAGCAAATTCCACCCAGAATGTATTGACATAAAAACCTAAAAAAATTACAGTAATTACTAAAATAATTAGGAGCCGCGTAAGGGGTTCTTTGTAGAACAAAAAACAACCCCAAAGTGCCCCAAAATTCAATTTGTTTTTTTTTTAATTCCTTCTTTTGCCATTCTCTGTTATACATGTTGTTTAAATGGTTTAAAAATTTGATGTTCATAATCTTATGGCATACCCGCAAGTAACTGCATTTAACCTTCCTTAACCAAGTCCCCAAAATTTTTTCAAATTTGGCTAACCTGATGTGACGTCACGGCCTCCCCATATGTTTGTATGTATGTTCTGCTGGCGCATGTATCTGTTGCTGCTGTCGCACTTTAAGTGTGACCGCGCAAGGGGAAAATTAAAATACCACAGTCAACACATTTAAAATGGAAATGCCAAGCTCATAACACGTTTAAAATGCGCGGTTAAAACATCGATTATATCGCAAATCTATTCTTTTGCGCCTTTTTCTTAAGTAAACGTTAAATTTTAAAATATCGGTAGACTTTACAGAAATCCCATTGTCGCTGGCCCCACGGAGTTGCCTTCAACGGCCGATTTCCACCCCGCGAGTAGAAAGGTTACTTCAGGCTGACTGCCGTTGTAAAGCCGTTTTATTCTGGAAATATTCAGTTAGAACATAACCTACCACAATTCTGTTAACTAAGAGACGCTTCACTCAAATCCAAAACTGCTAGTTTGGACACGGGACGCATCATTATCCTAGATAGGCCGTTGTCGCTCACGCGTACTCTAACGCGTCTGAAGACTCCATCCACTCCATGATAGACCTCCTCGATGATTCCCTTGCGCCACTCTCTTCGGGGCAAGGCTGGATCGCAAACGAAGACCATGTCACCCTGGCGAATCGGCTCCGTCCTCCGGCACCACTTCTCGCGGCGCACAAGTGTAGGCAGGTACTCCAAGACCCACCTTTTCCAGAAACGGTCCCTCAGTAGCCGTGCTATCCTCCATTGCTTCCGTGTAGCGCACTCCTTGGGCAGCTCCACGTCTCCGCCAGGCGTTTCTGGCAAGTTGGCTACTCCTCTGAGTAGATCATTTGGCGTCAGAGGCGCCTCCTGGTCCGCATCCACCGGCAAGTGGCTGAGCGGACGCGAATTGACTATGTTCTCCGACTCGATTAGAAAACTCTCCAGTACGTGATCCCGCGGCGCCACCTCTTTCAGTGTGTGGCGCAGGACTCTCTTGACGCACTGCACCATTCGCTCCCAGACTCCTCCTTCAGATGGGTTTATTGGGCAGTTAAAAACCCACTCGATGCCTCTTGAGCTCTCCTTGAATTCTTTCCGGCTCGAACACATCACCAAATCGTCGGGCTTCCCTGTCAGCTACGACGAAGTTCTTGCCGTTATCACTGCGCAGCTTGTACACTGGCTCTCTACGGCAGACGAAATTCCTGATCGCAATTATGCAGGAATCCGTCGACAGGTCATGCACCAACTCCAGATGTATCGCCCTGGTCGTCAAGCACGTGAACAGGGCTACCCATCGCTTCTCCATGCGTCGAGCCACAGTTACCATCAATGCCCCAAAAAAATCCAGTCCAGTGTTCTCAAACTGCCATCCGTTGGCCTCCAAGCGATCCTCCAGGAAGGATCCCATCATCGGCGGCACCGGCCGCGCTCGTTGTAACTTACACACGTTACATGCTGAGATCACCTTCCGTAGGACTCGTCTCAGCTTCGTGACCCAGAACCTCATCCGGATCTCAGCAATCGTCGCATCCACATTCTGATGCTTCATCTTGTCGTGAAAATGGTACACAATCCGTAAGACTGTGTCGATGCGATCTATGTAGGGCATCAGCCCTCGAATGTCGCTTCCATTGGCGACGGCCTTGCAATCCTCTATCGCCCGCATCTCATCGGGAAATGCCTCTCGTTGCGCCTGTCTGACCAACAGGTTCTCCGCCGCATCACACTCTGCTGCGGTAATTCCGTATTCCTCGAGCTCGCTTCTTTGTCTACGACACCGGCGCGTAAACCTTAAGACCCAGGCTGTGGTCCTGAGTAGCCGATTGTAGCTCGAGAATTTCCGAAATGAAATAAAAAAGTCGTTTGCCGCGACCAACGCAAACTCACTTGAGACTTCCACGACGTCGTTTATATCCAGATCTCGTTCAACTCCAGATTCAGGCTGTGGCCAGCTACCCGCTGGCTGCCTCAAAAACGCCGGTCCGCTTAGCCATCGTGACTGCTGACTGAGGTCCACGTGGCATTGCGAACGCGTTGCATCATCCGCCGCATTGTCGGCGGTTGGCACCCATCTCCATTGGGTTACCTTCGTCGACTCCAAGATTTCGGCCACACGATTACCGACAAACTGTTTGTAACGGCGATGTGTGCTGCCGATCCATCGAAGCACCGTCTTGGAGTCCGACCATAGCACAATATCATTGATGGCCACGCTGTGTACCAGCCTGACAGCGTCCATCAGTCTTGTTCCAAGAACTGCTGCCTGCAGCTCCAGCCGTGGGATTGACATTGTTCGCATCGGAGCGCACTTTGTTTTGGCACGTACAAAGCTCACTAGCACGTCATCGTCCTCATAAGTGACCCTCCAGTAGGCCACTGCCGCGAAGGCTGATTGGCTCGCATCCACGAAGACGTGCAACTCTATTCCCCGTACAAGTCCGCGCCCAAAATAATGGCGAGGACATCGGAACTGTCCCACGGCGTCCATCTCTTTACGCCAATTCACAATGGCTTTGTTGATCTCATCCGGTAGTGGTTCATCCCACTGCACTTTCTGCCTCCAGATCTCTCGCAACAGCAACTTGGCTGTTATCATGAGACAGCAAAGAAATCCCAGAGGATCAAACGTAGACATAACCAAGCTCAAAAACTCCCTCTTGGTAGGGACTCGTTCTCCGTTTACTACGCTGCTCGGAGTTCGATGATACTTCACGTTAAACTTGAAGCAATCCGTGGCTGCCTGCCAATACATTCCCAGAATTTTCTGTTCAGACTCACCCCATCCGACGCACCTCACGTGTCCTGGTGAACCCAATGCTGTCTCCTCAACGGGTGAACTGGATAAAAACTGGCATAGCTCGAATCCAGCGTTCGCATGTATCTCCTTCACTCGGGTAGATACGCTGATGGCCTCGCTCTCGGTAGCGAAGCTGTCCACATAGTCATCCACATAATGACAGTCGATGATGACCTTGACTGCTCTCGGATCCGAATGCTCAAACTGTTTGGCATTCACAGTCTTCACGTAATGCGCAGCACTTGGCGAGCAGGCTGCTCCGAAGGTCATCACGTTCATCTCGTAAACATCAGGATCCCTGTTGTCGTTGCCATCTCTCCACAGGAAGCGTTGGGAAAGTCTATCCTCGGGACGGATCAGAACTTGGTGGAACATTTCCTTGATGTTCCCACATACTCCGACGGCTCCTTCTCTAAAGTGAAAGAGCTTCATCTTCTTCTCGACATTGACCAACCGCTTGTACGCCATGTCATAGCTTGGTGGCAGCACAATGTGGTCGTCCTTCCATAGTAAACCTGTCTGGTAGCGTGGGCCCACTTTCATCGTCGTGTCTTCGAGTATCCTTTGTGCCCGCACATCATCGCTGCCTGCGACTGGTGGCGCGAGCTTCACACCAAAGTTCTCAATATCAAAGTAGTCTTCCACCATCCTCTGAACAGTGGCATCCGTTGGCACGGTTAAAAGGCAAGACATCGGTGATGGCGAGATTGGCCCAAAGACAACCCAGCCCAGCTCGATTGCGGCCGCATACGGTCCCTGTCTGGCAAACCGTCGCGTTCGTAGTGGCAATCCCAAGTGTCCGTGATCAAGCCCAATCAGCTACTTTGGCACCACGTTGCTGTAGGGTCTCATCGGCAGTCGTGCGTCCTTATGCACGCCTTGAACATCTCGTCGGTGTAGGGTCTGCATCGGCAAGCTCAGGTCCGGAACGGAATACGCTTCGCAAGGCATGGCGAACTTGCTTGCCCATTCCACTGATTTGCAGACTCACGACGTTGGTAGGCTGTCTGGTTGCTCTAGCTCCAAACCACTGTATATTAAGTTGTCGACGCTCACCTTGAACACCAAGGTCTCTCCGTAGCTCGGCGTCGATCATCGTTACGGACGATCCCTCATCCAGGAGTGCGTACGTATCCACTCGTCGACCAGCCCCGTACAGTGTGACTGGTAATATACGGAACAGTAGACGGCCTCCTTCTGCGTCGACACAGCTTAAATTCCTCTCTACGGGCGTCTCCGCTCGCTGCGGAGTTCCTCCGTTCTGGGTACGCCTGGAAACTGCTGACTGCTGGTTTCCCTCGTTGTACCTTCTATCGCTGCCTTGTTGCGGCGATCTTCTGCGTTGGCTGTCCGCCTGATGCAGCATGCTGTGATGCCTCTGCCGGCATCCATTAAATTGACACTCACCATGCGAGTTGCAGGATCTAGTCATGTGACCACTTTGTAGGCAAGTAAAGCATAATCGATGCCTTCTCACATATCTCCACCTGTCCGGCGGCGAAGCTCCAATGAATTCTCTGCAGTCCCTGACTGCATGTTGTCCTCCACAAATTGGACAACTTCTGGGGCGGCACTGTTGATCGCCTTGGTTATGGTCGATGCTTGCGTGCAGCAATCGACGCCTTGGTTCTTTCCCTTCGACGTCCACGATAGTACACACTACATTCGCGTACTCCGTCAACCAAGCACTGAAATGCACAATGGTTGGGAAAGGTGTAATCGTCGCAGCATGCCTTGCCCACTCCACACGCTTGCTGGTAGGGAGCTTGGCCACAAGGTCTTCCATTAGTGTTGGATTCCCCAAATGCTGATCTGCCTTTGCTGACTGCAAGAAGGCTGTGAGGTTACTCACATGGGTTGCGAAGGGTACAATCTTCGCCAGGTTGTGCTCCGAAATGGGGGGCACCTCTCGAATACCACTCAGCTGGCTGCGAATAAGTTGCTCCGGTCGGCCATACCTAAAGCGCAGCTGCTCTACCACAGCGCTGACATTCCTTGGATGGATCAGGAGAGACTTACGGTCTCACGTGCCTCATCCTTCAGCGCCTTTAGCAAGCGTTGGTTGTTCTCCAAATCCGTGCAGTTGTACGCTTGAGTTGTCTCGGTAAACGCACAATAGAAGATCGGCCAGTCCTCTGGCTGACCACCAAATACTGGCAGATCAGTAAGCTTGCGTGGCATGTAGTTCCCACTGTTCCCGTTCGGCGTCATCCAGGATCCAGCTATTGACGTCGGCGTCAGTATGTTCTGGATGCTCACACCCGGCGGTGCAAAACCATGCGCTTCTTGGTCTGAGGAACTTGTGAGATGGTTCCGAAGACGCCTAGCTGGGGCGACCAAGCGGGTCGCAGGTTGCGGATAGCGGACGACCGCAATCGAGGCCAACTGTGAATAAGCTGGTGGTAGAAGTCAAGCACTAAATCGTGGACAGAAACCCCAGCAAATAAGCGGTCCCGGACAACCAGCGGGTATCTTGCAACGAAGCAGTACCGACGATGCGATTTGTTCAGCCGAATCTAAACAGTTGCTTTACACAATCCCAATATCCCTCACACACTACCTACCCACTTCCTCTCCCAAACAACATCTCACTCCGGGCCGAACTACGGTGTAATTCGGACCGTGCCAAGAGTCAGCCTGGCTGGGGGCCCGGATCAACAACTAGCTCAGTCGCAAACGGTGGGCTCAGGGAGATGGCGACCCCCTGTTCTACCTACCGCCTTACCCGGGTACCGCGGATCTCTGCCCGGGCGGACCTTTCCCCTTCTCCGCAGCTCGTGGGACCAATTATGGAAGCATCAAACAAAAATAATAAAAAATCAGAGACGGGTACTCTCAACAAACCCAACACTGCAATGACGAACGTTGGCTCCGTTGCAAGCACCAGTAAGGCTCAGAAAGGGCCTCATCCCAAACAAGGGGTGACGGGAGACAGGAAGACTGTCGCAAACGCCTCCGCTATGCGCGCATCTGCGCCTAAACCAGCGGCAGACGCAGCAAAGTCGATCGGGTCACCCGCTGGTGTCACGAAATTCACGTACGCAGAGAGACGGACTGCTGCCCAAACCCTGCGCTCGCATGCCAGAAGCAATGTCGCCACGCCTTCGCCCGAATGGCTGAAGAAGGTAGAGTGGGCCAGGACGGTGTTCCCAAACTATGGGCAAGGAAACACCCAACAGGAAGGTGCCCAGGTGAAGAGGCAACGATCCGTAGAGCTGCCTGGACCGTCGGCGAAGAGATCGAAGATCCAGCCGTCGGTCTCCTTTGCCGAGATCACTAAAGATCGGGTCCTTCTGGGACTCATTGACAGGGGAAATCCGGAGAACAGGATCCCCAAAAACAAATGGAAGGCGGTTGAGTCCCAGCTGTCTCTCATATGCCTGCGCATGGTACGCGAGAAGCCCGGTTCATCGCCTTGCTGCATGGACGCGGGCTGGTACCAGGGCAGTGTAAAGGTGGTGGCCTGCGACAATCAGCGATCAGCTGATCTATACAAGCAGGCGACAGCGCAGCTAGGTGAAGTTTACGATGGGGCGAACATAGTCGCACTAGATTGGTGTGACGTCCCCAGTAGACCCCGAGCTAGAATTTGGCTCCCAGCAGCTATTAAATCACCGGAGGATATCCACTATATGTTGCAAGAGTGCAACCCACATCTCCCCACAAAAGACTGGAAAGTCGTAAAGGTGGAGGAGCATGCAGGTTATGTAAATCAGGCGATCGTGGTGCTAAATAAGGAGTCGGTCGCTCCCATAGAGGCTGCTCGGGGAGTGATCAATTATGGCTTCAGCGCCATACACATAAAAATCTACAAAGGGGACTCCAGTTCCAAGGGAAGCCCTGCCGGCAACCCAGCTGAGCAGATACTTGCGGAGGAAGTGGAGGTTCCTGGCATGCCGGAGGACGGCTACTCAACCGACTCGTCGCTGAGCAGAGAGATGCGAGCGCTGGGACCGGCAATCGATGAAGTGGACCTGAGCGATTCGGAGGCCGACGTTACTGTGGTGGAGGTTGCAGCTGGGGATGTGGCTAAGACTCCTGCAGATCAACCTACACCACAGTAAAGCAGCGTCCGCTGCCCTATTGCTTCGCCTTGCTAAGCGACGTGGTCTTAGTTCAGGAACCTTGGATAGCAGGAGGCAAGGTTGCTGGACTAGGAACAAAAGACTACAAGCTTATGCTTGACCCCAAACAAGGTAAAATTCGAACCTGCATTTTAGCCAAACGGCATCTTAGTACATTTCTGCTTCGCAATTACAGCAACGGAGACAACACGGCAATAGGCCTGGAGCTGCAAAACGGCTCCATAAGGATGCTATCGGCCTACATGGCTTTTGAAAAGGTAGAATCCCCAGACGCGCTAGTCAGAGGACTGGTACAGGAATTTGAAGAGCTTAAGAAAGGTTTGGTGATAGGATGCGATGCAAATGCCCACCATACCCAGTGGGGCTGCCCTATCAACAACGACAGAGGTGAGTCTTTATTTGATTTCATTCTAAATTCGAACTTATTTCTTTGTAACAGGGGCAATACCCCTACTTTTATAACAAAAACGTGCCAAACGATCATAGATCTAACCCTGGCATCAGATTCACACGTAAGCACAGTCACAAACTGGGCTGTCTCCGACGAGCACTCAATTCCAGATCACAGGTTTATAGAGACAACTTTGTCTCTAGTGTCACCTGCGCCGGTCAGCTTTGCCAACCCCAGGCGGGTAAACTGGAATAAATACAAAGAAATTCTATCGAGCTTCCTCCCCAGGGAGCCACCAGAAAGCACTCTTTGCACTCAGGAGCTAGATAATATAGTAAACAAATTCACAGAAGCATGCAACGCGGCATTCACAGCTGCATGCCCGTTAGGGAAACCAAGGGGAAAGAAAAAACCTCCTTGGTGGACCCAGCAATTATCAATCCTCAGAGCCAAATGCAGAAGCCTGTTCAACAGAGCGAAAGCTACAAATGAGGACATTAGCTGGCAAAGCTACAAAAAGGAACTAGCCACATACAAAAAGGCCATCAGAAAAGAGAAGAGAACTGCGTGGCAGAACTTTTGCTCGGATATTGAAAAGACAATGGATGCCGCAAGGGTCAGAAAAATACTTTCTAAGACAGCCGTATCGTTGGGCTATCTCCAAAAGGCTGACGGATCATGGTCGGACTCTAGTGAAGAATCCCTAAACCTACTCCTAGACGCTCACTTCCCAGGGAGCCTGCAAACAGGACATCCCCCAGGAAGACACACTGGAGAAGGAATAAACTTAAACCTCCTACTATCAGACCGTAATATAAACTGGTCCATTCATAGTTGTAAACCGTACAAATCGCCGGGACCGGACAACATAACACCGGCACACATTCAGCAAGCAGGACAGCTAGCTATAAACTGGCTGAGAAAAATTTTCCAGACCATTCTTGCAGTAGGAGAACTACCTACAGCGTGGCGGGAAACGAAAGTCGTTTTTATCCCTAAGGCAGGGAAAACCACCCACACTACAGCGAAGGGTTTTAGACCGATAAGTCTGACATCATTCCTGCTAAAAATCTTAGAAAGACTGATTGGTCTACACATCAGAGACATCATTGACCCGACGCAGATATCAAAGGCGCAACACGCATACACCAAAGGTAAATCGACCGAATCGGCGCTACACTTGGTAGTAAGCAACATCGAGAATTCACTCAGTATACAAGAATACACCTTGATCGCCTTCCTTGACATAGAAGGAGCTTTCAACAACGTGCTTCCCACGGCAATAACAGAATCCCTCACTGAACTAGGGGTTGAGCCACCGCTGGTGGGGCTGATCCACAAATTGCTGATAAGCAGACTGGTCACGCCAATCCTACTATATGGAGTGGTGGACCGCTCTACACAAACAATGTATCCTAACTCCCCTTAACAAAGTACAGCGCATGGCGGCTTTGTGCATTAGTGGAGCCCTTCGAACTACCCCAAACGAAGCGCTGAATGCGATCTTGAACCTCCAGAGCCTGGACTTAGCAGGCATGGAAAGGGCGAAATCGGCAGCTATTCGACTAAGGGATACGGGGCAATGGAAATTCCAACTGTTTGGTCACGCTAAGATTCTTCAGCATGACAATTTGATCCCGCCAAAAACGGATCTATGTAAAACCCGTGAATACAGTCACACGCCCTTCGAAGCTCTGATCCCAGGCAGGGAAGCATGGGATCGGGGCCGACCGGGCTCAATAGACGCAATCTGTATATATACAGACGGCTCCAAACTCGACGGACACGTAGGTGGAGGCATATACTCCGAGCAATTAGAGATCAGGTAGTCATTCAGACTTCCTGACCACTGCAGTGTCTTCCAAGCGGAAGTGTATGCTATAATGGAAGCACTCGTCTGTTTAAGGGGCTTAAACAGCCAGAACAGACACATAAACATATATAGTATATAGATAGCCAAGCGGCTATTAAATCAATAAACTCGACGAATACAAACTCCCGAACAATAGCAGACTGTCGCAAATCTCTTCACGAGATGGCTAGTCAGTTTACTGTCAGCCTTATATGGGTTCCGGGTCACCGGGATATCGTAGGCAACTGTATAGCAGACGAGCTAGCCAGGCAAGGCACCTCCATACCTCTCCTTCCAGGAAAGGAGAATGTTGGCATGCCTATGGTTACCTGTAAGCTAATTATTAAAAACCATTTCTGCAAATTAGACAACACCAATTGGCAAAACACACCGCAGTGCCGAATCTCTCACCAGACATTGCCTGCAATAAACAATAAAAAAACATCAGACCTACTGAATTTCAGCCGCACTGAGTGTGGCATGCTAATTCGAGTACTCACAGGCCACTGGCTCGTTGGCGCACACGCCGGCAGGCTAAAAGCCCCAAAAAATGATTTTTGTAAAAGCTGCAGGGATGAGGAAGAAGAGGAAACGGTGGAACACCTACTCTGTTCATGCCCAGCCCTATGCAGGCTTAGACTGAAACACTTAGGATATCCTTTCATACTGACCGAAATATCGCAGATTAATCTGAAGAGTCTAAGCTCTTTTATTAAATCCTCCGGATGGGGGACTTGCTGATCGACCAACCTACAGGCTGACCCTTAACGGATAGGGGACCCAAAAATAGAGATCATACGGTATCACAATGGACCCACAGAGGTCTAAGTGTGCCAGGCTATAGTCTAGCAGCCGTCCTAACCTAACCTAACCATGCGCTGCCTGCGTCGTACACCGAGAAAAAAAACCGTTCTCATCGATGTTGATTTTAGTATTTTTGATCACAAAACCTAGCCGAGATCGAAAATACTAAAAACAACATCGATGTCATCTCGGTTTTGAGAATGGTTTTTTAGTATGTGTGCTACCGATATCGAGATGACGTCTTCTCGGTTTCAACATCGAATCGATGTCGATTTCAAGATAAAAATTGAATAAGAAGAAGAAAAAAATATAATTGAGGAATCGGGAATTATGCCTCCTGCACCATCCCCCCCCCCCCTACTGTCCGACGGTGTTGTTGTTGGTTCCCCCGTTTCTCAACTTATTTTTCTCTCCTTTATTTAAACACATGGATGACATTTAGTTTCAAATTTTAACTGAAACAATAACTGAAAATATTATATAATTAACAAATGATAAATATAAAAATCAATTAACTTACTATCTTGGGAAAAACACGTTTGGTCGCTCGTAGGAATCGAACCCGTTGCCTCACAGTTTGCAGTCAAACACGCTACTCTCTCCTTTTCCTCTCATTTTTTCGATGTCTTTCCCTCACGTCCCTCTTCTACAACATCAAAACTAAGATTGATTTTGACTGGGAATACTAGAATCAACACTGCTTTCATCTTGATATCAAGAAGAAAAAAGTGAGAATACAAATACTAAAATCAAGATCGGTCGATGTTGATATTTTTCGTTCTCAATTTTTCTGGGTGTACTTGTTGCACAATATGGGGGGTGATGACTGCTACTTGCTATCAGTGCTGGCCCGCTCCAAGATGGCGGCGCCACATGTGCCGTACTGCTCGTACCGACCCCGTTATGTGGGATCCCGTTACTGCTCGTCAAAGATGGCGGCTCGAACAAAGATGGCGGCGGCCCTGACGCGGCGTTACCCACCGACGGTTATTGAATCACCAGCACTAAAGTTGTTGCGAGCTCTTACATTTTCCAGCTCCTTCTCCAACGCTGCGATTCTCTCCAAGAGATCCAACACTGGAGGTGGCCGGATCTGTCCTGGTGCGGTGCCTCTAACCGTGGTAACAACACTCCCAGGCTGGGAGGCTGTCAGCGGCGCCGTAGTAGCTACTACCTTCTTCTTAGCCGGCTTATTTCCCGCGCCACTGCTTCCGGGTGTCTGAACCGCACTCGTTGATACAGGAGTGATCTGCTCCTCGTTCAACCGGTTACTTCGTCTGGGGGAATGATGCATTCTGCTCAGGAACTTAACCAATCCTTACGCTGTCCGCGTTCCGACGCTGCCCGCGTCTTTCTCTGCGCTGCCTGCGCCTTACGCTGTCCGCGTGTCTCTGCGCTGCCCGCGCCTTGCAGTCGACTTCTAGGAATGCGAATAAAAGACCGTGTCGCTGGCCCCACGGAGTTGCCTTTAACGGTCGATTTCCACCCCGCGAGTAGAAAGGGGTGGAAATCGTTGTAAAGCCGTTTTATTCTGGAAATATTCTCTTAACCTACCACAATTCTGTTAACTAATCTTACCGCAGTATGTCCTCCTTAATTCACCACGCGACAATCAATGTGGAAGCTTAAAATCATAGCGCCAAACATGGCCGCTCAAATATGACCGTTCAGCGGTCGAGATCAAATCCATACATTTCTCGATATATACTAAACTTAATCTTAAGACCTATCGGATGAACTATCGTCCGTCGACACTTGCCTATATCACAAAATACTAACAAAGAAGCCAGTAATATAAATAAAATAATTTTACAAAGTGCTAATAGAAGCATCTCCAAACGTACCCTGGTGGAATAAAATCTTAGAATCCTTAAAAAAACAAAAAAACACCGCCTGGAAAAAATTTAACCAAAATATGAACAATGAAAACCTAATAAACTTTAAACGAACTAACGCCCTATACAGAAGGGAAATTAGAACAAGTGAAAAAGAAAGTATACAAATATTAACATCCAACATCAACCCAGACACCAAAGATCAAACAATTTGGAACAAAATTCGAACGTTCTGTCACTTGCATTAGTCAACTACAATTCATTGTATAAATGACCAAAATTCAAACGACCCCTTAACAAATCAAGAGGATATAGCAAAAGCTTTCGCTAACCATTGATCTTCACGATCCGAAGACAACAATTTCTCATCTTCTTTCCTCCAAGCCAAAAACGACATAATAAACAACACGCAACTCGATCTACCGCACAAAACAGCAGAATTTATGGAACACAACATTAATTTCATAGAATTCTCTGTAGCCTTGAATAGCCTTAAAGGAAACACACCAGGATACGATAAAATCAATTACACAATGATAAAGCACACTTCAAAACTCGTAAAAAATAGAATAATAGCCCTCTTTAACAACATCTTAAAATCACATATACCCCAAATATACAAAGTCAGCACCATTATACCAATCCATAAGCCTGGAAAGGACAAAACATTGATCGAATCCTACCGCCCCATATCACTAAATCCTTGCTTATCAAAAGTATTAGATAAAATTATTTCCAAACGACTGTGCTGGTTTGTTACAACAAACAAACTGCTTAATAGTCACCAACTTGGCTTTTGCAAATCAGTTACAGACTGTCTACTGTACGTAGACGCTTTGATCAGCAGAGCCCTCTCCGAAAAACGACACGTATCCATAATATCATTAGACTTTGAGAAGGCATTTGAAAAGATAGGATTGCACACATTACTAAGCCAATTACGGACTTGGGGTTGCGGTGAAATCATCATTAACTATGTAAGCAACTTTATGACAAACCGGAAAATTCGAGTACGCACGAACCAGATACACTCAGACATTCGCAATCTGTATAATGGTATTCCCCAAGGATCCCCATTATCGGTCATTCTATTTCTAATAGCCAATAGATCCAATCTAGATACTCTTTTCAATGAAATTAACAACTGGTGCTTAGTCTCCGGTGCGTCACTATCCTTAAATAAATGCAACCACCTACATAAATGTAGGAAAATCATCTGCAAATGAAAAATAGACATAAGCTCATGCGTGATCAAAACATCTAGAGAAATAACCATCCTAGGGCTAACTCTTAACTCAAAATATAGGTGCAACTCCCACATTAATAAACTAAAAAAGTCACTGTCTAAACCGTTAAACATTATTAAATGTCTGTCAAACTATAAGTACAACTGTCACCCATGCACCCTAGTCCAAATAGCAAAAAGTCTCTACCAATATACGGGAACGCCCCAAAGTCTGCTTTGAGGTCAATTAAGACCTACATGAACTCAGCTCTGCGTTCAGCGTTAGGAGCATTTTACTCTACTCCAACTCCTCTACCTCGAGGCGAATGTATGCCCAGTGGAAAACAAAATCCTATTTGCAAAAGCCAAACTTTTCAATACAATAGTACTCTCCCATGACCAGTGTTGGGACATACCTAGATACTTTTACCTAGGTACGTACCTAGGTACAATTTAGTGGTACCTTTTACCTTACCTAGGTATAAAAATAATTGGGTACCTTTTACCTTACCTAGCTACAAATTTGTATATACCTTTGTAATTATTAAGGTACTTACATAGGTATTAAACATTGCTCTGATTTAAACTAGCCACATCTGACTGCGACACTGAAATAAGCTAAATCCACCACATCTACACGTCATTGTATCATTTCGTTTCGAAATTGTAATAGTCGGAACGCAGCATTAAAAGTCATTGGAAATTAGCCGTTCTCATGTTTGTTTTGTAAAGTTACCTTTGCATTGCAATTTTCTCAAATGCACAAAACAACTTGATTTTGCGCGACAGACATGGCCGAAAAAGAAAATTTAAACGAGAAAGTGTTGCCAACAATATTAAATGGAAAATTTTTTAACCCGGACGGCAAGTGCGTGTTGTGTGTTAATAAATCAATAAAATTCGATGATAAATCGACAGGAAATCTGCACACACACCCTATGCCTTTTTTTATGTGTGAGATATGTACATATACACATTACTTACATATGTACATATTTGAGAATGAAAACTAATCGCGGTGTTATTTTATATAACGAATATATGTTCCCATCACTATATGTTCCCATCACTACATCAATTTATTTATGAAACCAAAGTGTATTTGGCGCGCAAAAATGCCGTATGTACGTAAACAAACGGCATATACATATGCACAATATACATATAGTCAATGTTTCTACATACGGAATTTTCGCGCGCCAAATATGTACATGAGGGTTTCATAAATATATTAATGAAGTAATACGTGCATACAATTATTCATGCCGCGTGTTTTAAAAATATATACACAAAATTATTTAAGCTTATATTTATAAATAATTGGATTTAATTTCAACAACTTTAGAGGGTTCATCCAAGCAGTTACACGGACTACGAGGCCTTGAAAGCTAAGAAAGCTAAGACAAATATGGAACTTTGTAAGGAAAATTAAAAATCGTTTTTTCGGTTCCTTGAGCTCAGCTTTTATAAAAAATAAAAAAACAATATATTTACCTTTTACCTTTACCTAGGTACTGGGAAATTGAAGTACCTTTACCTTACCTAGGTATTTATTTTTGCCCAATACCTTTTACCTTACCTAGGTACAAAAACACAGTACCTTTCCCAACACTGCCCATGACACCCCCCTTAAGTCATTAGCGAAAAAAATTATAAATAAACATAATACAAAATACAAGAACTCAGTGCTTTAAGACTGCATCAACATTTGCTCTAACCTTAACCTAACAATTACACTAGCTAAACAAGAAAAGAAGCTAGCTTCGGCCAGCCGAAGCTTATATACCCTTGCAGATAAAGTCAATACCTATAGTTTAATGCTCACTCGGTGCAGTTCCAGGGATTCCAGATTCAGCGTGCCTTTTTAAATTTTGCTTTTAAGTTGTCAAAAATCAAGTCGCCTACTTCCTACAAAGTTACAATGTATTTTCTTATATTTGTTTAAATATTCCTATGGGAGCCTTAAGATATAGTGGTCTGATCCGGCTCGCTCCGACATATGTACTACCTGCAGTAGAAAGAAGACTTTCGGGAACGTTTCATCGCGATAGCTTTAAAACTGAGAGACTAGTTCGCATAAAAACGGACAGACGGACAGACGGACAGACAGACAGACGGACAGACGGACATGGCTCGGCTATTGGTGCTGATCAAGAATATATATACTTTATGTGGTCGGAGACGTCTCCTTCAATGCGTTGCAAACATCTGACTGAAATTATAATACCCTCTACAAGGGTATAAAAACTACCTAAAGATAATCCACCATGGCACATTAATCCCGATACAATAGACACCTACCTTAATAAAAACGGAAAAACAATTACCTCAAAGGAGGTATTTTTAAAAGAATTTTGGGAAACTAAAAACAAATTAAAAGACTATACCCTTATATACACAGACGGGTCTTTATCAAAAGAAATAATCGGCTATGCAGTAACAACAGAGAGCTCAATCTTAAAATAGGAGTACTTCCGTAGTACTCTTCAGGGTATACAGCTACAGCAATCCTTGAAGCGATCCAGATATCCCTAAAAGTCAGAGGGAAAACATGCATCTGCACTGATTCCCTATCGGCAGTTGAAGGCATTAAAAACATAGAAAATTCTACATATATTATCTCCAAAATTCGAAGTCTGCTAATAAACAACTTTCCAAAAATACTACGAATTTGCCGACCAAGCTGCTAAAGCAGCCACGATTTCCCCCTTAATAGCATCAGAAAACATAAATAAATCAGATATAAACAGATATTTAAAATCAACACTCCTAAATTTTTCTTTACACCTGCCTAATCAAACTTTCACCTGGTACCAAACGTTTAATGACGGCCAACTCAATATTGCCCACTACACAAAAAACACATTCTTTGCTAGGCTGACACGAATTGAACAAATCAAACTTATCCGACTACGACTTGGGCATACCAAGCTGAACCATGCAAATAGATTTTTTCAACCTCCATCTATCGAATGCCAATTCTGCAACAACCCGGATACATCAATTAAACATATTTTTAGCGAATGCCCATCCTTTCAAAACATTAGACCCTCAACACCGAACTCCGATCTCACCTCTCTCTTAACCAACCCAAAACCAGAAAACCTACTTATCATTCTTACTTTTCTAAAAAAAGCCAACTTACTTAATCGCCTGTAAGAGATACTTATTACCAAGAAATACCTTTAGTAATAGGTATACTACTTTCTTAAATCAAATGTTAATCTTAAGATTGCTATATTATCCATAATGTTAATTGTCATTTAATTAAACGTTAAATGCTAAACGTTCTAGATATTAAGACGAAAAATTTATGAAACGCTAATCAGCCGAAAGCCACAGCAGCTATGGCTGTCACTTATAACGGTAGCTAATTTTTGTAATAAGCCTACCCGGTACAAATAAATAAATAAATAAATTTAGAATAAGTCCCAACGAAATACTTACTTATATCCATACCGTGACGAGTCTATGCCATTTTTACCAAATCCGAGCGGAATTTAGAACAAGGGCGGCGGATTTGCATTAATTGTCAGGGCTAGAGTAATAATTATTAATAGGTCATATGTGCAAATAATTTCGATTCCGATGATGCAATTTGGAACATAAAACATCAAGGAATAGCTTAAAAATATTATTGACTTATAAAGCTATCGCGAAGTATATTTAAAGAACTAATTTTTATACTGCCGAATTTAAATCCGCCTGTCATATGCTTGGCGGAAAGTTTCCGTGTGAATTTTTTGGAAGTTAACAGAGTAACAACAGAGGGAAATTCGATTCCGTGCAGTTCTTTCGGAAGTGAGTCTTGGAACAGGTCTTGGAAATTCGAATCCGTGTGAAATTTTCGGAAGTGAAAGCTAGAACAGGGCCGAATATAAATTTTAAAATTTTTGGGATTTGTAAGTTAATAGGAATGATCTGCATGGGTATATAAGCTTCGTCTGGCCGAAGCTAGCTTTTTTTTTATTTTTTTCACTCTTTTATTATTTTTTTTTCACTCTTTTATCTCTAGCTACTTGGAATATGGCTTTGCTATTATTATGTTTCATGTTTTTTTAGCCAGCCGAAGCTTATAAATACTTGCTATTAACTTACAAAAACATTACATTACATTGCAAACTTCTGACTGATACTTTGATACCCTCTGC
The DNA here is from genome assembly GCF_030179915.1 of Drosophila takahashii. Lineage (NCBI taxonomy): Eukaryota > Metazoa > Arthropoda > Insecta > Diptera > Drosophilidae > Drosophila > Drosophila takahashii. The sequence goes on from NC_091678.1 coordinate 37,735,386, forward strand.
AAGGGTATAATAATAATAATAATAATTGCAGATCATTCCTATTATACATTATTTTTTCTATCCTTTCCTATGGCAGCTATATAATATAGTCGTCCGATTTTTGTTAAATTAAATTCCGAATTCGGAAATATTAAAAACAAGAAAGAAAGCTAGCTTCGGCCAGCCGAAGCTTATATAGTATTTGTAAATTAATAGGAATTATCTGCAAGGGTATATAAGCTTCGGCGGGACGAAGCTAGCTTCCTTTCTTGTTTTCCGATCCTTCCTATGGGAGCTATAAGATATAGTTGTCCGATTTTGATCAAATTAAAATTGAAATTCGGGAATATTTAAAAAGAGTCATATCCTAGAGTAGAAGATAATACAACAAAAACCAAAGAAGCTAGAATTTATTTCCTATTACTTTTCCATTAATTTTCCGATCGTTCCTATGGCAGCTATATGATATAGTAGTCCGATTTTTTAAATAATTAATTCGAAATTCAGAAATATTTAAAAAATAACATCCCCAAAAGTAGAAGGTAATATTTCAAAAAACACCGAAGCTAGAATTTTTTAAAGTTTTTTTTTATACCCTTGCATAGGGTATTATGATTTCAGTCAGAAGTTTGCAACGCAGTGAAGGAGACGTTTCCGACCCCATAAAGTATATATATTCTTGATCAGCATCACTAGACGAGTCGATCTAGCCATGTCCGTCTGTCCGTCTGTCCGTCCGTCTGTCCGTCCGTTTCTACGCAAACTAGTCTCTCAGTTTTCAAGCTATCGGGATAAAACTTTCCCAAAAGTCTTCTTTCTATTGCAGGTAGTATATAAGTCGGAACGAGCCGGATCGGACAACTATATCATATAGCTCTAATAGGAACAATCGGGGAAAAAAATGTAAAAAAATTATATCTTGGGTGTTTTTGAACCTATAACATCCTACTTTTGGAAATGTCATTTTTTATCTAATTCTGAATTTCGAATAAAATTTTTTCAAAATCGGACGACTATATCATATAGCTGCCATAGAAACGATCGGAAAATTAATGGGAATATAATAGGAAATAAATTATTGCTTCGTTGGTTTTTATTGTATTCTCTTCTACTCTAGGATATAACTCTTTTCAAATATTTTCGAATTTCGATTTTAATTTTATCAAAATCTAACTACTACATTAAATAGCTGCCATTGAAACGAACGCAAAATTAATGAGAAATAATAGGAAAATTAGCATTTTTGCGATTTGTAAATTAATAGGAATTATCTGCAAGGGTATATAAGCTTCGGCGGGACGAAGCTAGCTTCCTTTCTTGTTTTCCGATCCTTCCTATGGGAGCTATAAGATATAGTTGTCCGATCCGGTCGGTTCCGACATATATACTACCTGCAATAGAAAAAAGACTTTTGCGAAAGTTTCGTCCCGATAGCTCAAAAACTGAGAGACTAGTTTGCGTAGAAACAGACAGACGGACAGACGGACATGGCTAGATCGACTCGTCTTGTGATGCTGATCAAGAATATATATACTTTATGGGGTCGGAAACGTCTCCTTCACTGCGTTGCAAACTTCTGACTGAAATCATAATACCCTCTACAAGGGTATAACAAGAGAGAACGCTATAGTCGGGTGCCCCGACTATCATATAGCCGTTACTCAGGTTAGGGGAGTGTGAGAGAGATGGAGATATAAAACTTTGATCGCGCAGAACTTTTTAACGAATGGTCCGATTGGAAAAATAGATTGTGTTCTTAAGAGCCTGCACGATGCTACCATGAGGGTGTTAACGCAAAAATCGCGAATTTTAAAAAAGTGCGTTAGCTTTTTGGGTTTCATTGTCACTAATAATGGTGCCTCTACTGACCCAGAAAAATCAAGGCCATTCAGGAATTCCCCGAGCCTAAAAATATATTCGAGATATCCGTGTTACGGATATTGTTGCAGTTGAGGAGAGACGAGAAATCCTCGCTGCCGAGCATAATAGAGCTCGCAGGTCAGCGCAGGAACATTTTTAGCACGTTCTTTTGGAGTACTACTTTCCAAAAATGATTAAGTTAGCGAATGAAATCGTCACTAACTGTAAAACCAGCACTAAGTCAAAATATGATCGACATCCAAAAAAGCACGAGCAGAAATGCTACACATACACAGAAAAAATATGACAAAATATCAAATTGATAAGTGTTGGTTATTTTGATCTTTTCTAAGATCAAGTTTTGTCATATCATGCTAACATAAAAAATATTATTTAGATCTTATTTCATATTATTTGTTCAAAAAAATACTGACTTTGGTATTTTAAACAAGTATATTTATAATTTATATGCAATCATATGACACTGATATGATAACATATCAAATCGGTAGCCTAGGGGACTAAGGCGTCCGGATTATATGTTATGAAAGCGTATAGTCGGAAGTGTGTGTTCAGTCCCACGTCAAGGCGGAAGTTCTTTGCGTCTTTTTATTTTTTTTTTACTCAATAATATTCATATTTAATACAAATTGAGATTTTTTTTTTATTTCTTGGACGTTGATGCACTTGGTCAGTACAATCAAGTGGCCCTTACGACACCAAGCAATGCTTGTTACGTGCGGGGCCCTACACCGTTTTGGGCGAGTAAACGAAATCGAGGACAAAGAAGACAATTTCACAATAGACAATTAAAAATACATGCAGGTCAAAATACAAGTAGTCAAGATATATAAAGTAAAACTAATTATTTGCTAAGTAGGATAGTATTATTGCTATACAGATAGGCAGTGAGTCGGTAGTTGATATTAGGTGATATAGTCTATTATAGTCATTGCAGAGTACTCTTAAAGGTTCATGCATTACATAATTAGAGATACAATGATTTAAAACTAGAGGAATATAGTTTCTTGTGAATCTATTTGGCACATTAAAATGCAGGCGACCCAGTAACTCGGGACTCTCCACATCCCCATGAATAAGATTCCTAATAAACGTAATACCAAGCATAGTTCTTCGATTAACTAATGATGGCAAGTTAATTAGAAGTAGTCTACTAGAATAGGATGGCAGTATTAGGCTTGTATCCCAGTTAAGTCCCCGTAAGGCAAATATTAAAAAGTTTTTTTGCACAGACTCAATCCGGTCTATATGCTGTAACGAAGTTCTCTGGCCGGGGTAGAATCTCAGTCGGGGCCAAGGAACCTATACAAGAAATTTATATAGAAGGGTGGGACCTGTAGTAGGAATTTATATGGAGAGGCTGTAAGGCGCCCGGATACGAGTGCTCTTCGACGGGGTAGTCGATCGTAAAGGGGTGTTTCCGCACGGATTCTAACCGCCGAGTATACCCCTGCGCGCGAGAGCCGTTAGTTAAACCGATCTGGACACGAGGGGGACGACAGGGCATCTATTAGAGCGCCACCTAGCGACCTGCGGTGGGAATAGGGCCGACCACACTGCTTGGTGTGAAACCCAGAGGATCCCACACGTCCACTCGCGGCGAAAGGTCGAAACGAAAGAGAGCGAGTCCGATTCCTAGAGATCGCACTACAGCTGGCGTCGTGTTCCCTGAACTAGTTCCCTGTTATCGATGGTGTTATCGATCGCCGACCCCACGAGTGCGATAACGAGTTAAGGGGGTTCTGTCCAGGGTGTGTGTCTTGGCTTCAAATTAAAACACCAGCTGACTTAGTTTCCTTAATTACTATTATTTCAATTCATGACATGGGGACTTCGTGTCAAAACTTATAGCTACTTACAAAACTAAATACTAATAGGGGTGACTCCGATAATCCTCGGCACGATTTGCAAGATTTGTACGCCCTTGGTTTAGGGCGTTACATCCCCTCCCTACTTCGGGGAAGAAACGAAAAGTTTCCCGCGCCGTTCGGTTTCAGGGTGACCTGATAGGAGCCCTCCTCGGTCGGGACCCTGAAGCGTTGTCGTGCGATGCGGGCTGCAGGACGTCGGACGTAGATGGCCTGCCAGACGGTGGCCGGGACTTGGCCGTCGGTGGTGTTACATGTCCACCCCGCCGGTAGCGGGTGGCGCTCACCACCGAGGGATGAACAGCTTTCGGTGGCCAAGTGATCCATAGTTGGGGCTGTCGTTGTGGTCGGCGGGGTGTCGACCTGGTTCGAGAGCCATTCGTGTGGCGGCTCCAAGCATAGCCTCTCCATTTCGGGCGAGATTTGCCCCAGCAAGAGGTCAAGGGTCGTGGGCGACATTCCCATCACGGTGTCCGATGGAGTGGAGACTGCTGTCGTGGGGAGGGGAAAGTCATGGGTGACTGCCTCGGTGTCCGGTTCTTGTCCGCCAAGGTCGAGTGTGGGCTGGGCCGCCGTGTCGGAGGGTGTATCGGTTGGTGGTGGCGGATCCGGTACCAGGGCGAGCGTGGGCTCCTTCCGTCGAAACCGTTGCCCGGTGCTCTCTTCGTCGTCGCTGGATTCTGACTCCCACTCAATGGCCTTGCCCGTAGGGTAGCGTCGTGGACCGGACTCCTCCTGTGTGGTGGATGTCCCGATGGAAAAGGACGTCGACGGCCCGCGAGGGAGCGTGGTGGATGGTCCGATAGAAACGGTCGTAGTCGGACCGCGAGAAAGCGTCGCGGTCGGTCCACGAGGGAGCGAGGTGGGCGGCGCTGGTCTCATCTCTTCGTCCTGCGAGCAGGTCAGATCCACCGGGGATTCCGTCGGGAATCCGAAGTCTTCGGCTCTGTTGGTCTCATCAAGCCCCATAATGAACAGGTGTACGGGGGACGGCGGGAAGGTCACGATGGGGTCATCGGGTGGCCGATATGGTGCCTCTACTTGGATCGTTTCCCAGCTGGTCTTCATAAGGTAGATCCAGGACCCCCGGTGGTACCCGTAGCGGTCCTCGCCCGTGTAGACATAGTGGGCCGCGCCTTCCCCGTGGTCGTCTTCGTCCTCCCGGCTGCTTACCGAGTACTCGTTCGTGGCATCAGAGTCGCTGACATTTTCGACATAGGGTTCTTGTTCGTGCCGTCCTTCCCCATCGTCACTGGGGTAGGGGTTCGGGTGATCCCGGTAGTCTCCGCTGCGACTGCAAGGGTTATACTCCCTGCTGCTCTCCGCTGACCCGGCTGGACTCGGGTAGCACTCATAGGGAGTCGGGTAGATCCGATGTCCGGCCGCGTCCGTGTAGTGCGGCGAGACTCCCCCGGCTCGAGGTGGTGTCGGCATCGAATTGTTCTCGGAGTCGCTGGGTTCCGGGGCGCAGTTCGACGCTGCCCGGCGGGATGATGTCCGAGCACAGGATCCGGGAGAGGATGGGGTCGCTCTTCCCGAGACTCCTGGCTGGCGCCTACCCGTCGGGCATGACCGGGTGGATCTCTCGGCGTACGCCGTTCCTGGGCGTAGCCGAGGATCCCGTGTGGACGTCGACTAGCGGTTACCTTGAACGCAGGGTTCAAACTCCTCGTCGCTGTCGCCGGACGACAGTACGATGGTCTCCATCTCTGCCCGTCAGTTGTGTGAAAGAAACAACTAAACTAGCTTAGTTCTATTGATACTTAGCAATAGGGATAACAGGGCTGCAGCAAAAGAATCTCCTAACTTCATTCTTAAGGTCTTACTGGCTTATGACAAATTTAAGCTTAGCGGGGACACAAAGGGGGGTTAGGGTACTTATGATCACCCCTCGTTGCTAATGGCGGTCGGATGGTTCGGACTCTGGGACTGTCCGAGTTGGTCGCCGGTGTCCTCTCTGGGAGTTTCGCTGTCTTCATCCTCGGGGTTACCTGTGGAAGAAGAAAAGAACGCTTTTAAGTCTCCAATATTAGCAAGTCGCCCCTTCCGCTGGCCAGGTAGGCGGATTCGGACGACGTTGGGTGACGGGAAAGCAACCACTTTATATGGTCCGTCAAACTTTGGGGCGAGCTTTGCTGCGAACCCTTCTGCTGCTTTAGACAGATGATGTTGTCGCACGAGGACCAGTGATCCCATTTCGGGCTTCCAGGTTCGCCGACGCAGGTTATAATGTCTCCCCTGCTCCCGGCTGGCCTTTTGAACATTGTTCCGCACGATCTGGAAGATCTCCTTCAGGCGTTCCTCTCTCTCCGATGGGCTCGCGGGCGTCGTTGCTGTTCCGGGAGTTACGCTGTCATACCAGGATCCGGGTAGCCGTGGCTCTCTAGCTTGTAGAAGAAAGGCTGGGCTATACCCGGTCGATTCCGAGACACTTGTGTTAATCGCGAGCGAGAGTTCTGGTAGCAACATATCCCAGGTGTTCTGTCCATTTTCCACGTACTGGGCGATCATAGTCTTCACCGTGCGGTTTGCGCGGTCGGTCGGATTCTCTCGCGGGCAGTATGGGGCAGTGAATTGAGGTTCCACTCCCGTTTCCTTGAGGAAGTCTCTGAACGCCTTGCTGGTGAACTGCGACCCATTATCGCACACCAGTTTCCTCGGGGCTCCGAAATGGCCGATGATCCGTTCGCGGAAAGCTCGTATCAAAGTCGCCGTACTTGCTCTGCGTAGGGGTATTAACTCGACCCATTTGGTGAATATGTCGAAGAAGACGAGGAGCATGGTATTCCCCTCTTTGGAGCGGGGCAAAGGTCCGACGAAATCCGCACACAGAATGCCAAAGGGTTCGCTAACCTGTCTCGTTAGCATCTTTCCGGCCTGTTGTCGCTGTTCTGACTTGTATTTCTGGCACGGGATACATCGTCGCACATGTCGTCGCACGTCGCGGAACATCCCCGGCCAGTAGTACCTCTGCGAGATCCTGATGATGGTTTTCCTAATGCCAAGATGTCCGGCGGTGGGGGCATCGTGGCATTCATGTAGGATTCGATCCCGATGTTCGGCTGCTACACACAGCTTCCAGGGCACATAGTCCTGGTCGTCTGGACGGTGGCCGAGATGGCGATATAGTTCTCCTTTTTATACCCTTGTAGAGGGTATTATAATTTCAGTCAGATGTTTGCAACGCAGTGAAGGAGACGTTTCCGACCACATAAAGTATATATATTCTTGATCAGCACCAATAGCCGAGTCTATCTAGCCATGTCCGTCTGTCCGTCTGTCCGTCTGTCCGTCTGTCCGTTTCTATGCGAACTAGTCTCTCAGTTTTAAAGCTATCGCGATGAAACTTTCCCGAAGGTCTTCTTTCTATTGCAGGTAGTACATATGTCGGAGCCAGCCGGATCGGACCACTATATCTTAAGGCTCCCAAACAAATATAAGAAAATTCATTGTAACTTTGTAGGAAGTAGGCGTTTTGATTCTTGACTACTTAAAAACAAAATTGAAATAAATCGAAACGCTGAATCTGGAATCCCTGGAACTGCACCGAGTGAGTATTCTTTTATCTACAAGGGTATATAAGCTTCGGCTGGCCGAAGGTAGCTTCCTTTCTTGTTTAATGATGAAATCGGGGAACTTCTGTGGGTCGTCCCGAACGTCCTTCATCTTTCTTTGCAGCCACTTGCACTGGTGCTCGCCGTCCGTGAGTCTCTGTAAGTGTTCTAGTGGTTGCCGGGAGAGAGCATCGGCTACCACGTTATACTTCCCGCGCCGGTAATGTACATCGTACTGATATTGCTGGAGCTCTAAGGCCCATCTGGCAATCCTTCCGGTGGGGTTTTCGATCTGGTCCAGCCATTTCAGGGCCAGGTGGTCGGTAATTACATCGAACCTGTAGCCTTCGAGGTAGCATCGCAGTTTCCGTATTCCCCAGACGATGGCCAAACATTCCTTTTCCGTGGGTGAATAATTCAGCTCCGCGGCATCGAGCTTGCGGCTGGCGTAGGCAATGACTCGCTCCTGGCCGCCGATTTCCTGGGTAAGCACTCCCCCGAGGCCGTAGTTACTGGCGTCAGTTTGGAGCGTCATCTTAACGGAGAAATCTGGGCACGCCAGCACTGATGCGTCTGTCAGCAAACCTTTCAGAAGGTCGAATGCATTCTGCTGCTCCGATTCCCACTTCCACCGTTGGTTTTTCCTTAGCAGGTGCGTCATGGGGTGGACCACAGAGGCAGAGTTGGGCACGAATCGCCGGTACCATGAGGCCATCCCGAGGCATCTCCTTAGCTCCCGTAAGCTAGTGGGAGGGCTCAGGTTTCGCACGGCAGCTACCTTGTCCGGGTCGGTGTGGATACCCTGGTCACTGATCACATGTCCAAGGTAGGCCAGTTTTCTCTTGAAGAAGGAGCACTTTTCCTGGTTGATGCGCAGGTTAGCTCTCCTCAATCGGTCGAATACTTTGCGTAAGTTGTCCATGTGTTCCCCTAGACTGGCCCCAATGACAATAATGTCATCGAGGTAGGCGAACGCGTATGGGTCGAGGTCTGGTCCGATCACGCTATCTAGAGCTCGCTGAAAAGTTGCCGGGGCCGAATGCAGCCCGAAAGGCATGACGCGCCATTGAAATAGGCCGCGTCCGGGTACCGTAAAGGCGGTACATGGTCGGCTGTCTTTGGCCACTGGTATCTGCCAGTATCCGTTGCGCAGATCCAGGGTCGAAATGTATCTCGCGTTTCTCAGTCGTTCTAAGATGTGGTTAATGCGCGGCAACGGGTACGCGTCCGAAATCGATTTCGCGTTTAGTTGCCGGTAGTCCACGCACATGCGCCACTGGCCGGTTTTCTTCCGGACCAAGACCAACGGAGCACTGTGCGGACTACGCGACGGTTCGATACATCCCTGCTCCAGCAACGCGTCTACTTGCTCGTCTATGATCCGTTGCATGGCAGGGTTCTTTGGGAAATAACGTTGTTTGATCGGCCGGTCGTCCCTCATGGTGATCCGGTGTTCCGCTATGTTTGCTACCCCCGTCATTCCTTCAAATCGCGCTAGCTGTTCACTAAGGAACGCTTGGACCTGCGGATTAGTCTCGCAGCCGCGTTCCTTGCCCTCATGATTGAGTGTTTGATTCCCCTGGGACACAGTGCCCGTATCTGATGTCCCTTGAGGATTCTCGGCGGGTTCCTCCCGGTGTTTCCTGTCGTGGTCCTCGGTTGCCATGCTGGTGTTTCCTCCCGTGGTGCCGTTCGCGTCTTTTCCCTTGCAGGTTGTGGCGTCATGCGTTTCCCGTAAGCTATGCTGCCCTTCGGGTGCATCCCTGTCATGCTGTGGCAATGTCTCGGAGTTGGCTATACCTAGCCGAGGTCCCGTTCGAAAAGGGTTCCTTTTCTGGGCTATGGCGGAGTCGGCCAAGGGCTCCAGGTGAAAGGGGTTATTCACGGCAGGCGCCGGTTGAACACGTTCCTGTTGCTTGGGAGCTGTAGTGGCTGTATCCCTATGGGGTTTTCCCACCAACCGTCGCACAGTGGCGCCTTTTGACTTTTTTTTGGTAATAAATCATAACTTTTGAACCAGTGAAGATAATTGAATTTTGTAAACGGCAAATGATAGATAATTGATCCACCTTTCAAATTATTGCTTGAGACAGGGAGTGGGCGTGGCAGAGGCGTACTTACAAATCGGCAAAGTCAGAATTTAAAAACAAATCCATTTTTTTCCGACAAAAAAAAACTTTTTTTAAAAAGTTTTTGTTTTTTTTAGTTTCTTTTTTCATGTTGTAATTTTTAAAACTTATTAAAAAAAAACAAGAGAGAACGCTATAGTCGGGTTGTTGTCCCGACTATCTAATACCCGTCACTCAGCTAAAGGGAGTGCGAACGCTGTGTCGGGTTGGTGTCCCGACTAATAATCGTAACTCAGCTAAAGGGAGTGCGAGGGAGATAGATATATAATTTTTGATTGCGTATAACTTTTTAATGAATGGTCCGATTTGAAAAATGTCTTCTACATTTCGATAGGTATAAATATACACAACAAAATTGCATTTATACTTCTCGGAAATCTTTAAAGATGTGGACGCAGGACCCATTTTAAAATCGTTAGTGGGCGATTGTGGGCGTTAGAGGGGGCGTGGCGCTCGGCTAAAATAAACTTGCGCTGCGTAGGAAGCCAAAGAATATGTGTGGGAAATCTCAACCTTCTAGCTTTTGTAGTTTCTGAGATCTCAGCGTTCATACAGACAGACAGACGGACAGACAGACGGACAGACGGACAGACGGACAGACGGACAGACGGACAGACGGACATGGCTAGATCGACTCGGCTAGTGACCCTGATCAAGAATATATATACTTTATGGGGTCGGAAACGCTTCCTTCTAGCTGTTACATACTTTTGCACGAATCTAGTATACCCTTTTACTCTACGAGTAACGGGTATAATAAATAAAAAATTGGAATTTTTAAAAAAAAAAATTTTTTTTTTTAAAAATTACGTTTTGTTTAGTTTATTTTTTTATGTTTTAATTTTTAAAAACTAAAAAAACAAAAAAAAAAAAAATTAAAGTTTTTTTTTAAAAATAAAAATTTTTATATTTCATGTTTTTTGAAATAATGGTCACAATTTGGTAAACTTGGTAAATCCAATAGACTTAACATTTCTGGACTATAATTACTAGATTCTAACTCTGTGACAAGGTTGTGATTCCATGACCCTAGAATACAGTTTGGATTCGCACATACTAAATTCAATGCTTAGGCAGCGTAAGTTGTTTTGAGCTGGCAAAAGTGGCTATTTTCGTTTCTGAATAACATTTAAACGTGATTTTTTACAGTAACATGATATACACCAAAATTTAAGGAATCTCAAGGGCTATACAGTTTAAAGTTTTAAAGAAAATCGTTAGAGCCGTTTTCGAGAAAAATAAAAAAAACTAAACAAAAAAATTTAAAAAAAAATTGTTTTGTGCATATCTTTTTCAATATTACATTTACACAAACTAGATATAGGAGGCGCTTAAAGCTTTTTTAAAAACCTTTCAAACGAGATACAGCACAAGTCTGTTGCTTCTGTAGTTTAGAAGTTACGGCCTTCCGTATTTTAGCTATTTATAGCTGTTTTCCCGCTAAACTAGCGAGTTTTTCCAAAAGTGGTAGAACTAAAATTTCTTATATCGAGCTGTTGAACATCATATAAAATTTTCAGGACTTTAAAACCATGTTTTGGACAAATCTTTCACAAGGTTGCGCCATATGCAATTTCTTGGACCATGACTTTTTTCCCTTTTTTGGCTCTTAAAACCGCGGACGCAGGCGGACGCAGCTACAACTTTCGTAATATCAAGAAGAAAGTCCAAATAACGTTTTACGGAAGTATAAAAAAAATAGTATTAAATAGTTTTTTTTATTTTCCATCAAAGTTGAAAAATATGGAAAAAATGGACGTTTCGCAAATAACTCATAACTAAGAGATGCGCATGGCAAACTGCAATATGTTTTACTTTTTTTACTCTTAACTAACACACCAATCCGTGGAAAAAAGAAGCAAAGCGATTCGATACCTAGTTTTTAAGAAAAACCCCCCGGAAGTGCGAAAAATAACCTAAAAACGGTGTGTTTTTTTTAAGTGAAAAATTGTTCAACTTTGAAAATTCATATCTTTTACAACAATTTTTTGATTTGAAAAAGGGTTACATATTTGTAATAGTGGATCAATTACCTGTCGATTGGTATGGGTCACAACTTTCTAGGACAAAGTCAAAAAAGTGATTTATTGCACGTTTTTTGGCCCAAGGCGCCACTGTGCGTCGTGGGGCTGCCACGGGGTTTTCCTGGAGCTGCGTTGTAACAGAAGAAGCTGCCGCGCACACCGCGTTCGGTGCGCCGCTTCTTTCGAGAGGCTCCTGGAGTTGCGTTGTATCAGGAGAAGCTGCCGCGCACACCGCGTTCGGTGCGCCGCTTCTCGCTACGGGGTTTTCCTGGGTGTCCGTTGATGGATGTACGTTGGCTGTGCTGGGCGTAGCTTCGGGGCTGGGTGGTCCTCGCGATCGGAGTCGACTCCAAGATTTCGGCCACACGATTACCGATAAACTGTTTATAACGGCGATGCGTGCTGCCGATCCATCGAAGCACGAAGACGTGCAACTGTATTCCCCGTACAAGTCCGCGCCGAAAATAATGGCGAGGACATCGGAACTGTCCCACGGCGTCTATCTCTTTACGCCAATTCACAATGGCTTTGTTGATCTCATCCTGTAGTGGTTCATCCCATGCACTTTATGCCTCCAGATCTCTCGCAACAGCAACTTGGCTGTTATCATGACACTGCAAAGAAATCCCAGAGGATCAAACATAACCAAGCTCAAAAACTCCCTCTTGGTAGGGACTCGTTCTCCGTTTACTACGCTGCTCGGAGTTCGATAATACTTCACGTTAAACTTGAAGTGGCTGCCAGCCAATACATTCCCAGAATTTTCTGTTCAGACTCACCACATCCGACGCACCTCACGTGTCCTGGTGGACCCAATGCTGTCTCCACAACGGGTGAACTGGATAAAAACTGGCATAGCTCGAATCCAGCGCTCGCATGTATCTCCTTCACTCGGGTAGATACGCTGATGGCTTCGCTCTCGGTAGCAAAGCTGTCCACATAGTCATCCACATAATGACAATGGTTGATGGCCTTGACTGCTCTCGGATCCGAATGCTCAAACTGTTCGGGATTCACAGTCCTCACGTGATGCGCAGCACTTGGCGAGCAGGCTGCTCCGAATGTCATCACGTTCATCTCGTAGACATCAGGATCCCTGTTGTCGTTGCCATCTCTCCACAGGAAGCGTTGGGATAGTCTATCCTCGGGTCGGATCAGAGCTTGGTGGAACATTTCCTTGATGTCCCTACAAACTCCGACGGCTCCTTCTCTAAAGTGAAAAAGTACGGCTGGCAACGGTTTGAACTGTTGCGGTCCTTTGTCCAGCGCCGAGTTTAGCGATGTTCCTTTAGCCTTGGCTGCAGCGTCGAAAACCAACCGAATCTTGCCTGGCTTATTCGGGTTTTCGACTCCAAAGTGAGGCAAATACCATAGCCTGTCGCATTCTACCGCGACCTCGTTGGGCTCCAATCGTCGAGCGTATCCTTTAGACACGTAATCCTTGATGATCCTGCTGTAGGCCTGCGCGAACTGACCGTTCCGCTTCATCTTCTTCTCGTCATTGACCAACCGCTTGTACGCCATGTTATAGCTTGGTGGCAGCACAATGTGGTCGTCCTTCCATAGTAAACCTGTCTGGTAGCGTGGGCCCACTTTCATCGTCGTGTCTTCGAGTATCCTTTGTGCCCGCACATCATCGCTGCCTGCGACTGGTGGCGCGAGCTTCACACCAAAGTTCTCAATATCAAAGTAGTCTTCCACCATCCTCTGAACTGTGTCATCCATTGGCACGGTTAAAAGGCAGGACATCGGTAATGGCGAAATTGATTGTCCACTTACGGGCCCAAAGACAACCCAGACCAGCTCGGTTGCGGCCGCATACGGTCCCTGTCTGGCAAACCGTCGCGTTCGTAGTGGCAATCCCAAGTGTCCGTGATCAAGCCCAATCAGCAGTTGTGCGTCCTTATGCACGCCTTGAACATCTCGTCGGTGTAGGGTCTGGATAGGCAAGCTCAGGTCCGGAACGGAATACACGCTTCGCAATGCATGGCGAACTTGCTTGCCCAATCCACTGATTTGCAGACTCACGACGTTGGTAGGCTGTCTGGTCGCTCTACCTCCAAACCACTGTATATTAAGTTGTCGACGCTCACATTGGACCCCAAGGTCTCTGCTGATCGCCTTGGTTATGGTCGATGCTTGCGTGCAGCAATCGACGCCTTGGTTCTTTCCCTTCGACGTCCACGATAGTACACACTACATTCGCGTACTCCGTCAACCAAGCACTGAAATGCACAATGGTTGGGAAGGTATAATCGTCGCAGCATGCCTTGCCCACTCCACACCCTTGCTGGTAGGGAGCTTGGCCACAAGGTCTTCCATTAGTGTTGGATTCCCTAAATGCTGATCTGCCCTCGCTGACTGCAAGAAGGCTGTGAGGTTACTCACACGGGTTGCGAAGGGTACATCTTCCCCAGGTTGTGCTCCGAAATGGGAGGCACCTCTCGAATACCACTCAGCTGGCTGCGAATAAGTTGCTCCGGTCGGCCATACCTAAAACGCAGCTGCTGACATTCCTTGGATGGATCAGGAGAGACTTGACGGTCTCACGTGCCTCATCCTTCAGCGCCTTCAGCAAGCGTTGGTTGTTCCCCAAATCCGTGCAGTTGTTGTAAATCCTGAGTTGTCTCGGTAACACGCAATAGAAGATCGGCCAGTCCTCTGGCTGACCACCAAATACTGGCAGATCAGGAAGCTTGCGTGGCATGTAGTTCCCATTGTTCCCGTTTGACGTCGGCGTCATGATGTTCTGGATGCCCACGCCCGGCGGGGCAAAACCATGCGCTGCCTGCGCCGTACTTGTTGCACAATATGGGGGATGATGACTGTTACTTGCTATCAGTGCTGGCCCGCTACAAGATGGCGGCGCCACATGTGCCGTACTGCTCGTACCGACCCCGTTATGTGGGATCCCGTTACTGCTCGTCAAAGATGGCGGCACGATCCAAGATGGCGGCGGCCCTGACGCGGCGTTACCCACGCCGCCTTCGCCGACATTTAAATACACGTTGTCCTTAGCGTGAGTGGCGTTACTTCGCCTGGTCACAGGATTTGTGTATCGGGGGGTTGGGTAGCATACAGCACATAAACTGTCTACTGATTAGGTGTCGCACCCAGCACTTGGAACTAGATGAGTAACAATCAGTGGTATTCTGAGATTGAGACTGATTTTATTGAACAAACTTAACGGTATTTATAGGTACAAAAGTGTTTACGTTAACAAAATATGTAGAAAGGGAAAATGAAATTACAGCTATTCTGCATAACTCGCAGTGGGTCAAAGTGCTATATGCAGTGCTACGTTATTGCTCTATTTCCGAGTTGTGGCGTCAGCTATTTTCGCTGCGTCGGAAGATTGACCATTGTTAAGCATACTGAATGTCTAGGTGTATAATTGCAGTATCGGCAGCAAGTGTCATGAATCATGACTCATGATATATGATTCTTTGTTCGACATTCGTAATTGCGATAATAATTATATTATGTAGGTCGATGAGTCTTAACAGTTATTGAATCACCAGCACAAAAGTTGTTGCGAGCTCTTACATTTTCCAGCTCCTTCTCCAACGCTGCGATTCTCTCCAAGAGATCCAACACTGGAGGTGGCCAGATCTGTCCTAGTGCGGTGCCTCCAACCGTGGTAACAACACTCCCAGGCTGGGAGGCTGTCACGGTGATCGCACCGTAGTAGCTACTACCTTCTTCTTAGCCGGCTTATTTCCCGCGCCACTGCTCCCGGGTGTCTGACCCGCACTCGTTGATACAGGAGTAACCTGCTCCTCGTTCAACCGGTTACTTCGTCTGGGGGAATAATGCATTCTGCCCAGGAACTTAACCAAATCCTTACGCTGTCCGCCTTCCGACGCTGCCCGCGTCTTACTCTGCGCTGCCTGCACCTTACGCTGCCCGCGTGTAATCGCTGTCCGCGTAACTCTGCGCTGCCCGCGCCTTGCAGTCGACTTCTAAGACTGCGAATGAAAGACCATGTCGCTGGCCCCACGGAGTTGCCTTTAACGGCCGATTTCCACCCCGCGAGTAGAAAGGTTACTTCAGGCTGACTGCCGTTGTAAAGCCGTTTTATTTTGGAAATATTCACTTAGCACATAACCTACCACAATTCTGTTAACTAATCTTACCGCAGTATGTCCTTAATTCACCACGCGGCAATCAATGCGGAAGCTTAAAATCATAGCGCCAAACATGGCCGCTCATATATGACCGTTCAGCGGACGAGATCAAATACATACATTTTATCGATATATACTAAACTTAATCTTAAGACCTATCGGATGAACTATCGTCAGTCAACACCCATTAAGATGAATTTTACAGTTTAAATTTTCCATAAAATTGCTTTTATTTTTATAATGCAAAAAACTGATCAGCAAACAATTTATTAGTTTTCAAACGTTAAGATATTGACAAATTGTTGATTTGTAAAAAACATTATTTCGATTCGTTGCACACACACATGGACGAAATACATAAAAGCCATAAATGAGTTTTTTATAAACACAATCCCTAGATATGTGCGTGTGTGTGCATTGCAGCTGACTAAGGAAGTTAGATTCGCTGATGTTAATAGTGATATCCTTTTCGAATACATATCCTATATATCCTATCGAATCCTTTTTTTTTTATAGATTTTTGTGTTTTTAAATGCAAATAGCATTGAAAGTATTAAAAAAAAAAAAATAAATATTCAAATCAATTGATTCTCTTACCCTATCTTACACGTGCCTCACATTGTTTGAACAAATGGAAATGTTTAAACAATTTGATTCACGGCATCCCCTTCCACATGCCTTCCTTATCTTCTATCTCTAATCCAATAGAACTGAAGGGATAAAATTTGGTCACTAGCAAATTCCACCCAGAACGGAATGACCTAAAAATCTAAAAAAAATCAAATTAATTCGGAAATAATTAAGCAGAGAGTGTGACGTAGAGATTAAAACAAAAAACGACCCCAAAGTGCCCCAAAAATCGATTTGTTTTTTTTTAATGTTTTCTTTTGCCATTTCTCAGTTATAAATGTTGTTAAAATGGTTTACAAATGTGATGTTCATATTCTTATGGCATACCCGCAAATAACGGCATTTAAATTTTTTGGAGATTCAGCATCCTTAACGAAGTCCCCCAATATTTTCAAATTTGGCTAACCTGATGTGACGTCACGCCTCCCCATATGTTTGTATGTATGTTCTGCTGGCGCATGTATGTATGTTCTGCTGTCGCACTTTAAGTGTGACCGCGCAAGGGGAAAATGAAAATACCACAGCCAACACATTTAAAACGACACTACCACACTCAACACGTTTAAAATGCGCGGTTAACAAAATCGATTATATCGCAAATCTTTTGTTTTGCGCCTTTTTCTTAAGTAAACGTTAAATTTTAACGAAATTTTCCTTAAAATTGCTTTTGTTTTTTAAAATGCAAAAGCCCGATCAGCAAACTATTTATTAGTTTCCAAAT
Source organism: Drosophila takahashii (assembly GCF_030179915.1). Taxonomy (NCBI): domain Eukaryota; kingdom Metazoa; phylum Arthropoda; class Insecta; order Diptera; family Drosophilidae; genus Drosophila; species Drosophila takahashii. The sequence goes on from NC_091678.1 coordinate 37,752,299, forward strand.
GTTGAGTTATGGACAAACTTTGGATTTGTAAAAAACAAAAACAAACAATGATTTGCTCTGCTATGTACACACACACGCACAAAATAAATATATCCAAAAAATGCGCATTTTACACACACAGCCATTAGATACATATATGCGTGTGTACGTTTGTGTGTGTGCATTGCAGCTGACGAAGGAATTGAGATTTGATCAAATTCAAATTCCAGATAATACTGATATCCTTTTGCTAAAAGAATATTTCATTTACATTTCCACAACATACTTACATAAGACATTTTGTAACCGATTTTTGTGAACTAAAATTTAAATCGCATTGATAATATTAAAAGAACATTAAATATTCAAACCAATTGATTCTCTTGCTCTTTTTTACACGTGCCTCATATTGTTTAAACAAATTCAAATAAACAACTTGATTCAAGGCTTCCCCGCCCACCTGCCTTCCTTATCTCTAAAGATTATAAAATGAAAGACCGATTTTTAGGGGGATACGACCACAGCCTAAACCATAAGAGCTAGAGCAGCCAAATTTTTTCACAGTATTCCACTTAAGCTTAGCTTCTAAAGTGGTTGGAATTTCGAAATTTTGATTTTAGGTCTTGAAAGGGCCTAATTAGAAATCTAAAAAAAATTTCGATATCCCCCATAATTTGGGGGCTACATTTAAAATTAACTTTTCGATTTAAAAAATCTAAACCGCTGCTCCGAACGAGATGATTTTTTGGTAAATGGTTATTCTATGGCCCAAATGCTTAAGTTTAATTTTTTAAGTTTTTAACATTTTTTTAAAGTATTTTTAACGAATTTATTTTGATTTCCTAAGTTATTGCGTTGCATTTTGTGGAAGCCCGCCGAGAGAGCGAAACCCAGAGAGCGGATGGCAAAACAGCGACGGCCGAGAGAGCAACAGCCAAGAAATGGGGAGGGTAGTGCTGAAGGGAAAGGGGAGGGGAAAGAGGCAATTTAAGTTAAATTTGTTTTGGATTTTAAAAACCTAAACTCCGATCAAAATGATTTTCGATCAATAGTCAGTCCTGTGGATCAAATGCTTAGGTTTTATTTTTCATTTTGTAGCAGAAGTATGAACCTTATTTAATTTCCACCATGGAAGAAAATAGAAAATTACTACAAATTCTGTAAGCAAAGCCAAAATGTTTCAAAGTTAAATATTAATCTTAAGATTCGAACTTTTGACCAAATACGTATGTACATCTGTATATTTGGATATGTTTTGATTTGCTTATATGTATGTACAATACATGTACATTAGGGCGGTCCACATTTGTATGGAAATTTTTAAGGTGCTACTCTCACCCGCTTATACGGTGCGCAATGTGGTATTCAAGGTATACCAAAAGAAATTTTTTTAAAAAATCGTGTTTTAGGGTCTGCGAATTGGTTTCAAAGTTTATCACCCATACGCACTGTTGCCTTTGATCAAAAAGTTTTTCTGATCAAGGTGGCATAGATATCAACAATTCAGTTGATGTTTTACTCTCACTTTTAACCAATTATTCCACCGAAATTCATAATTTGACAAGACAAGAAATGGGAGAACGATTTAGTTCGACCAAATTCAAACTGTTATACATGTCGTATGAGTAATTTTAAAGCAAACTTTGAAGACGTTTCGCAAGGTCTAAATCTCGAAAAAAAAATTTTTTGTTTTTACATACATTTTTTGCATACTTTAATATACCATGTTAAGGGGTGAGAAAAGAATTTCATTTTTTGGACCGCCCTAATGTACATACACACAATGTGTGTGTATGTTTCTATTCGAAAGTAGATAATGTGCTTAAATACAAATAAAATGATTTATTTCCTTTCAGCCAATGCAAAATTGGAAGAGTTTAAAATTAATAATTATCAATCAAATGTGGAATCGGAAAATAATAAGTTACTTCGCTACTTTTGTATGGGATGTCAATCTTTTCGTGTGTGTACAAATGTTTTCGTTTCATTCAAAACAATAAATTTAAAAATAACAAATTCGAATTTAGAAACAAGTGTAAACTTGCGCGCAAATTAAAATTGCATTGATAACATTGTAATTGATAGAAAGTATAAAAATGCACTTCTTTTACTTAGATCGCATTCATTTATTATATAGCTCTACCAGTAGTCTTCGGAATCTCTCTCTTGAAGATTCTTCTAGAAAGGATGTTTACGCAAAGGGTTTCAACAAACGCGCAAATAAGATATAAGAAAGTCCTGACAACCTAATTTCCAAACTGCAAACTAATTTTGAGCGAACGAAGTCGCTCCGGGTATAGCTAGTATATAATAAATTTTTTAAAAAAATTTAAAAAAATATTTAATAAATTACGTAATACAGAAAAATAATAAATACAAAAATTTTAAAATTATTGTTTATTAAATGGACGGTTAAATAAATAATTGTAAGTTTTTAATAGATTAAAAAAAGACTTTTTACTTATTGTCATTCAGAAATTGTCAAAAGACTTAAAACTTAACTTTTAATTATTAACAATTGTTAAAGGACTAGTAAACGATGAGAAAATATGAATCCATAAGGATCCGATAAGAGTGAGAGAGAAGACCTACATGCTGCGACGTTTTTTCATTGAAAAAATCCGAGGCCTTGTTAAAACAAATTCGATATTTTAAAAACTAAAAGTGGATCCAACTTTTTACAAAAACCGATTGTAACTAACAATATGACGCAAGTATTAAAATAAAAAAAAAATTTTTTTTTTGGGGGATTGTTTAAAAAATTTTTTTAAATGTTAATTTGTTTTTTTTTTAAGAAATTAAAAATTTTTTTTTTAGAAATTTTATTTGAAAGAAGACGTTTTAGAGGAATTAATGCAAAAGACATTGAAGTCAATGAAGTCATGAAGATACAGATTTTCAATGAGAGGGTACTTTTTCAAATTTGACAATTTTTGGAAAACTTAAAAAAATTCTAACTAAAAAAATAATTTTTTATCGGTCAAATCCTGATACACGTGTTTAAATTTTTTTTTTGTCGAAATCTGTTCGGTTTGAAAAGAACGGCCTATGTATGTATATTAGGGTGGGTCGATTTGGGACCCCAAAAATCGTATAGGGGGAACGTAATCTTTAAAGGATTCTAAGCCATATTGGCGAACATACTTATGGTCTAAAATGATGTTTGACCCCCCCCAAACGCGAATGAAAAATACTGTTTTTTTGAGAAAAATATCATAGTAGTCAGCACATTTATAGTACTGAATATCAATTTCAAATTTTTATTTTAAATTTAATAATACATCTGAGCTGACTACTATGATATCGGTAGACCTTACAGAAATTCCATTAAGCTGAATTTTTCAAATCTTGAGTTATCGACAAACTTTGGATCTGTAAAAAACAAAACCAAACAATGATTTGCTCTGCTATTAGGGTGGACTTATTTTGTATGAAATTTCTAAGGCCATGCTCTCACCCCATCATGTATCCTTGTATCCTTAATCTATTGAAAAAAGAAAACGTAAAAAATAATTAGTTTTAGGCGGTGCGCAACGGCTTTAAAGTTTATTACGCATTTTTCAGATTCATCTAGATGCCGTAGACTTAATTTAATACTTTGACAGTATTTTAAAAAGTATCTTAATCACTTTCCCGAGCTTTATAACAAGGGATGAAGTTGTTGATAAAATTCGAGTCCCTGGGAGACAATTACAACTTAAAAATAACAATAATAACGTATAATCAAGGACTTTTAGAGTACAATTTATAAATATTATGGTCTCTAAAAAATAAAAAATTATACAATTTAATTATTTTAAATAACCTTAATTTAACTTTAAAAATACCAATTAAAAAATGTTTAATAAATTACATAGCACAAAAAAATAATTAATAAAATAAATTAAAAATTATTCTTTATTAAAAGGACGGTTAAATAAATAATTATAAGATTTTAATAGATTAAAAAATGACTTTTTACTTTTTGTCATTCAGAAATTGTCAAAACACTTAAAAGGTAACTTTTTATCATTAAATTGTTAATTGGTAAATTGTTAAAGGTCTAGTAAACGATGAGAAAACATGAATTCCATAAAAATTCGATAAGAGTGAGAGAGTAGACCTTCATGCTACGACGTTTTTTCATAGAAAAAAGGCGAGGCCTTGTTAAAACAAATTCGATATTTTAAAAACTAAACATGGCGTCACCTTTTTGACAAAAACCGATTGAAACTAACAATATAGCGCATATGTTTAATTTAAAAAAAAAAATTTTTGTGGGGAACCCGTAAAAAATTTTTTTTTTAATCTTAATTTGTTTTTATTTTTAAGAATTTAAAAACTTATTTTTTTGAAAAAATTTTTTTTAAAAGAAGAGGTTGTAGAGGAATTAATGCAAAAGACACGAAGTCAATCGGATTCCTACAACAGGCGATACAGATTTTAAATAAGAGGGTATTTTTTAAAAATTCACGTTTTTTGGCAAACTAAAAAAAAATCTAAAAAAAAAATTTTTCTTTTCGGTCAAATCCTGATACACGTGTTTACTTATTTTCCGAATAGTACACGTAAAAAAGTTTCAGGGAAATCAAAAATGTGACCCAAGAAAAGGTGTTCGGTTTGTAAAAGAACCGCCCATATGTACTTAGTTTCTCTCTCACCGACTCGATCCATTCTTTGAGGAATTATATTTTTTATTTATTGTTATATTTTTGTTTTTCTTGGACGTTGATGCACTATGGTAAGTACAATCAAGTGGCCCTTACGACACCAAGCAATGCTTGCAATGCTACACCGTTTTGGGCGAGTAAACGAAATCGCGGACAAAGAAGACAATTTCACAATAGACAATTAAAAATACATGCAGGTCAAAATACGAATAGTCAAGATACATAAAATAAAACTTATTAGTTGCTAAGTAGGATAGTATTATTGATTTAAAGATAGGCAGTGAGTCGGTAGTACATAGTGATATAGTCTATTATAGTCATTGCAGAGTACTCTAAAAGGTTCATGCATGGCGTAATTGGAGATACAATGATTTAAAACTAGAGGAATATAGTTTCTTGTGAATCTATTTGGCACATTAATATGCAGGCGACCCAGTAACTCGGCACTCTCCACATCCCCATGAATAAGATTCCTAATAAACGTAATACCAAGCATAGTCCTTCGATTAACTAATGATGGTAAGTTAATTAGAAGTAGTCTACTAGAGTAGGATGGCAGTGTTAGGCTTGTATCCCAGTTAAGTCCCCGTAAGGCAAATATTAAAAAGTTTTTTTGCACAGACTCAATCCGGTCTATATGCACCCCGTATTGGGGACTCCAAACTGGAGCGCAGTACTCAAGAATTGGTCGGACTAATGAAATAACCAGGTCTTAGTAACATAGGGATCATCGAATTCCTTCGACCACCTTTTGATAAATGCAAGCACACCCCTGGCTTTATTTACCATAGGATCCATATAGACTCTAAGCTCGTCAGCATGCGTTATTCTATCTAACCCACAACCGCTTAAAGTATAAGGGCTGACACGGAAAAAGGTCATTAGATTACACTTAGAACCATTTAAATTTAAATCATTATTCATGCACCATGTTTGAAATGCATTTAGATCAGATTGTAAAGCTAAACTTTGTGCGGGATCATTAAATTGCAGGCACAACTTAACGTCGTCTGCGTACATAAGTACACGTGAGTTCGTTAGGACTAGAGGAAGGTCATTTATGAATAATGTAAGCAGGAGCAGACCAAGATGACTTCCTTGTGGTACACCGGACGTAACTCGGATTAGGGATGATAAAGAGTTTTTAAAAATGCTTAAAAAAGCCTTGAAATACCTCTGTAATTACATGCCTTCAATTTGCTCCCCTTTTATGAAGCGGGATAACAAACGATTCCTTCCATCTATGCGGGAAATCTGACGTTTCTAAAGACAAAGTAAAAAGTTTGTGCAATGGTCTACACAAAGTCTCAGCGCAATACTTGAGCACACATCCAGGGACTCCGCCAGGACCCGGAGAGTAGACTGGTTTGACTCCTTGCAAATCTAAAAGAAGTGAGCTTTCACTTATAACTGGACAAAAAATAAAGTTTGATTTAGGCATCTGACGGACTTGTTGTTGAATAGGTGGTTTGGAAAAACTGTGCAAAAAGATCGGCTATGGCCTGATCTGTGTCTGCGGCAGAATTTTCAAATTTAAGGGTTGATGGGTAACTTGAAGATTTACGCTTAGTGTTAACAAAATTATAAAACTGTTTTGGATCCTGTGTAAACTGCGTCTTACAACAAGCTATTTAGTTTTTGGAACACTGAGCGTTAAGCACGGTAAAATCCGACCGAGCACTTAAGTATCGGGAAAAGGCAGCTTGTGATCCGGAAGCTCTAAACTTTTTGTACAGTCCAGACTTCACATTTTTAAGTCGTGACAACTCTGTACTAAACCACGGAGGTTGGCTAGAAATTTTAGGATAATACGTAGGAACGCATGTATCAAAAACTGCGTTTAATACATTATAAAATATATTAACAGCTTCAGTCATATTAGTACATAAGTACAGATTAGACCAATCCGAGCAAGCGATAAGGCTACTGATAAGTGCAAAGTTTGCTCTACGAAAGCAGATATTTCGAATAATTTTGTACCCGTGTCAACAGTCAGCTCCAGCGTTGTTTTTTGATTTTTGGTTGTTGTAGTAACTTCTCACTTTTATCCCCTCTTCATATGGGGGAGCATGCTTTTCCACCACCATCCCTTCCCTCGCAGTCATCCCTTTGAGAAGATTAGTTAGAAAATGCTAAGTTTGTTAGAAACCGAGTAGACAACAACCTGGTTGCTAGGACACGGTTCACATTCACCCCTCCCTCGCCATCAAATATTCAATGGAATCAACCAATGAAAATAATGCAAGTCTAATTTTTTATATTAAATTTAAGGAAAATATTGTCTTCAACCAATCAATTCGTTGCAACTCTAATTTCTTATATAAAATTTAAGGAAAATATTTTCATCAACCAATCAAAACTTTGAATTTTTTAATTTACAAACTAAAGTTTAAGTTCATACTAAAAATCTATTCTCAAAGTTATATTTAAGTCAGATTTTCGCTAAATTCATATCAGTGTATTCAAATTTCTTGAAGTGAACTACTCTTTTTACTAGTTTCGAAAAATAGTAAAGTGATTGTTTATGGGGAAAACAACGAATATGCCACCCTTATTTTAGTAACAAATAAAAACGCACGAATAGGTTCTATTATATGTATATCATTTATTCGGAGCGGCAAACGGACTGAGTCTTAAAGCTTGGCTCCACGCTCTTAATATATATATGCAGGCCTACAAAGTAGTCGCTGAATAGATAAGCGACAGCTTTAGAAGAATGAGAGAGACGGCGACAAAAGATAAGCAAAGAGCGCTGCAGGTGCCGTCGTACACCTATGCGCGCATGACTAGGAGCTGGCGCTCTGCTCCGAACATACTCCCCCCGTTGGAAGAGGTAAGGTTCCAACTATCTCGGAATCGATGGGCAGAACGGCTAGTTTGGCGACGGCTCGCTTGATCAGACTCGTAGCTACACGGACCATAGCTACTCTGATGACTCCGTCCCCGCCGGGTATGACTTCCTCGATGCGCCCAAGCTGCCATCTCAAGGGTGGAACGTTGTCCTCCTTCAGCAAAACTATACTTCCAACCTTGATGTTAGACGTTTCGACGCGCCACTTGCTTCTCTCTTGCAGAAGGAGTAAATACTCGCTGCTCCATCTTTTCCAGAAATGTTGCTGCATCTGAGTCACACTGAGTCAAATGCGCCGGTGTTAGCACCTCAAGGTTTTCAGCATTTTCTGAAATTGGACAGAGTGGACGTGAGTTAAGGATGGCAGAAATTTCATATGCAAGAGTTCTTAATTCATCGATGGCTAAGACGGATGCACCGACGACTCTGTAGAAGTGAAATTTAGCTGATTTCACAGCAACCTCCCATAAGCCACCGAAGTGCGGGGCACGCGGAGGGATGAACTTTCAATCGATCCCACCAGCTAAACAGCCTGAAGATATCGATGTTGTGTGGTGCTCGCTCAAAAAGAGCTCTTTCAGCTCGGCAAGCTCGCTCTTTGCACCGACAAAGTTGGTAACATTGTCGCTCCAAATGGTACGAGGACTGCCTCTAAGGCTGATGAATCTCCTCAGCGCTGCGATGAAAGAACCCGTAGTGAGATCCTGGACCACTTCCAAATGAGGGGCCTTCGTGGAAAAGCAGACAAAGACGGCGATATAGCACTTGTGGGGTGCCTTATTTCTGACCTCTGCCTTATGATAGAATGGCCCACAATAGTCCACTCCTGTGGTATGAAAGGCCGGATTGGGCTGCACTCTATTTGCTGGCAGGCTACCCTTGACGTGCTCCCAAGTAATAGGCTTCATTCTGAAACATCGGACGCATTTGTTGATAACGCTGGCGACGAATTTGCGGCCTCTTATACTTTCCTGTTTTGTGTTTTTTGCGGTTTTGGAATTTGATCCCAGTGCCAAATTTACTCGAGGTATATTTTTCACATTTTATTTTCTATTTCTTTAAATCAGGGATCGCAAGTAAGAATTACTTTTTTAAAAAAATTGACAAATAAGTCTTATTTTTCAATTTTTATTATAAAAGTTGACAAATAACTCTTATGCTTCAATTTTTATTATAAAAATCAACAAATATTTGTCAACTTTTATAATACAAATTGAATTGAAATAACTCTTGAACTGTGGGGTACATTGGTTTAAAATTTATATATGTATAATCTACGCTTTAATACCTTTCTGTTGATATGCCATATGTCCCAACATATTTTTTATAATTATAATATTTTTTACATCATCAAAAATATTTTGGGGACATACCATAAACCAATATACCCCACAGTTCAAGAGTTATTTCAATTCAATCTTTATTTTATTATAAAAGTTGACAAATAACTCTTATGCTTCAATTTTTATTATAAAAATCAACAAAATTGAAGCATAAGAGTTATTTGTCAACTTTTATAATAAAAATTGAAAAATAAGACTTATTTGTCAATTTTTTTAAAAAAGTAATTCTTACGTGCGATCCCTGCTTTAAATAACCTTTTTTTCCTATAAAATGGCCCTTATCTGTACAAAGAAAAGTTGTTCTCTTCCGATGTCAACCAAAGATTCTTTTGTTATCTGTTGGCTCTGCGATTCGGTCATGCACGTCAAATGTGCAGGATTTACTGGCAGAGTTAAAGACTTCATTGAAATGTGAGTCCTGCAAGGAAATGACAGTCGAAATGAGCAGCTTTATGAGGCAGACTCGAGACGGACTATTGAACCTTTCTCGAGTTTTCAAACAGCTCAATGACGGGTTCAACTCAGCTTGTGACCAATTTAATAATAAGAAATTATTATTAACCGAGTCGCCTAAACGCAAAAAAGCCAGCTCAGGGGCGGTTAATAAGACCGTGAAACAAAACAAAACATTGAACTCGGTGGCTGCAGGAGTTCCGGTCGGCACAGGGGTAAGCGAGCCACCTGTGCCTATAGTAACAGCCAGTTCCGGAGGTGACCCTGTTTCTGGATGCCAACCTGAGGCACAGAAGTCGGTGCTAACCGTAGATAAAGTAGGATCCGCTTCTGGGTCCCAGCCGAGTGAGGTTCAGACTGCTGCTGGGGGGCGTAAGAAACTTTCAGTTGTTCCACATAGGAAGCAATTCTTTGTTTCTAGATTTACCCCGGATACCAAATCTGAGGATGTTATGGAATTCATACGTGAAAAATTCCCATCCGATTGTTTTGGGTGACTTTAATCTCCCTAATATCTCTTGGTCTCTTCCCACTGACTCACTTGTCGCTACTCCTTTATCCGCCCATTATTTTGTGGATGGCCTTATAGAATTATCGTTACAGCAAGTAAGCTTTATACGAAATTCATTAAATAGACAATTAGATCTAGTATTTGTTTTAGATCCGCATGAAGTCACTGTAGCTAGAATTGACGCACTTGTTGTACCTGAAGACCGATATCATCCAACATTATAATTGACAATTGGTCTCCCCTGTACTGATACCCTTTCTCCTTTAGTTCCTTAAACTGAAAGGAGATGCTTTCGTAAATGTGACTATAATAAACTAAACTACATGATTTCGCAATATAATTGGAATGATTTGTACAATTGCATGGATATTGACAGTGCAATTGAACTTTTCTATAGCGTTTTAAACACTTTTTTTGGCGAATGCGTTCCTGAAAGTCTTCCTCCGAAGCTAAACAGGCCTCCTTGGTTTAACAATGCGCTTCAAAGACTTAAAAATCTTAAATCCAACACTTATAAAAAGTATAAAAAAACGGGTAAGCCATCTGATTTTGCGGAATACGTTGTGGCTCGTTCAGATTTTGATGTTCTCAACAGTCATTGCTATTCCATGTATTTAAATCGATGTAAATTCGAGTTTTCAAATGATCCGAAGCAGTTTTATAACTTCGTTAATGCCAAGCGTAAGTCTTCGGCATTGCCTTCATCGGTACGCTTAAACTCAAAAGAGGCATCGTCGGATTCTGAAATTGCGGATTTATTTGCCGAGTTTTTCCCAACTACTTATAGTTCGGCTGCTTGGTCAAACTCTATCTACCCTAACCCATTAAATAGGGCTAATTGTATTTTTACCCCTGTAATTACCGAAAGTTCTCTTTTAAAGGATTTAGCAACAACAACGCCAACGTATTCTCCCGGTCCTGATGGACTCCCTGGGAGTGTGCTTAAGTTTTGTGCTTCAACCATTTGTAAACCGATTCTTAAAATTTTTCATTTGTCTATTTCAACATCAGTTTTTCCAACTATCTGGAAGGACTCTTTCATTATTCCACTCCACAAAAAGGGTGCGAAGGCGGATGCCCAGAATTATAGAGGCATTTTTAAATTGTCGGCAATTCCTAAAGCATTTGAATGTATTATTACTTCTCATTTGCAGCATTTATGTTCCTCGCTAATATCACCGTGTCAGCATGGTTTTGTTAAGCGAAGATATACCACCACCAACCTTCTTGAATTGTCATCTATTGTAATAAATGGATATAAGAATAACATGCAGACTGACGTTATTTAGTAAGGCCTTTGACTCTGTTAACCACTCTCTCCTTTTATTCAAATTAGATCAGCTTGGTTTTCCATGTAATCTATTAACTTGGATTTCAAGTTACTTGAATGGTAGGACTCAGAGGGTTATATTTAAGAGCGCTGTTTCTAAAATGATCAACGTGACATCTGGAGTTCCTCAAGGTAGTCACTTAGGCCCTTTGCTGTTTACTTTGTTTATTAACGATCTTCCCTCTATCGTAGCTCATTCTCGTGTACTAATGTACGCTGACGATGTTAAGCTTTGTTTATCATATAAAGATGTAGGGTCCGGTTTCAACTTACAGTCAGATATTGATTGTTTTCAGGGATGGTGTGAGTACAATCTTTTAAATCTGAACTGCCTTAAATGCAACGTTATGACTTTTTATAGGGGTACTCCTACGTTTATTAGTTATTCTCTTCAAAATACACCACTCGACCGTATATATTCAATTAACGATTTAGGTGTTCTTCTCGACCCAAAACTTAAATTTGATTGCCACATAATGGCCACTGTCAATAAAGCTATGAGTGTTTTTGGGTTTATAAAGAGTTGGTCAAAGGAATTTGATGACCCTTATACAACTAGATTATTATTTACCTCCCTTGTCCGTCCTATTTTGGAATATTGCTCTTCAGTTTGGAGTCCACAATATCAAGTGCACATCGACCGTATTGAGTCGGTGCAAAAACAATTTCTTCTTTTTGCCCTTCGTAGTTTGAACTGGGATCAAAACGTAAGGCTACCTTCCTACCAGAGTAGATTACTATTGCTTAATTTACCTACACTTGAAAACCGTAGAATAATGCTTGGTACTATTTTTATGCAAAATCTTATAAAAGGTGATATTGATTCGGTAGAACTGGTAAACCGTTTAACTTTTAATGTTCCCGTTAGACTAACACGAAAATATTAACCTCTTAATTTGCCTCGATGTACATCAAATTTGACTCTGCATGAGCCCTTTCGTGTTCTATGTAAAAATTATAACAATCTTTATCATTTAATTTGCACTTCAACATCTATCCCCGTATTAAAAACTAAAATTGTATCTCATTTGCTTCAATCTTAGTTGTAGTATGTGTAGTATTTGTTTCATATATTTTCCTCGCGAACTCGCATTTTTGCCCTAATTGATAAAGGGTCCCGCGCGTAACAAGGACGTGCTTGGTATCGTTGGGCCACTTGTTTGTACTGATCGTAGTGCATCAACGTCCATCATATATGATAGTAAACAATGATCGCCTTGGTGACTGGATGATCCTTGGGCAACAGTATCGGATGCCTCGTATCATAGTCCAAGTTTGAGTTCTGCAGCCTTCTACCAACGCGAAGTAACCCTTCGGAACCGAGTACAGATCTAAGTGACACCAGCTTGCTTTTCTGTGGAAAGGGCTTGCCCTGGCTAAGAGATACGTACTCCTTCGGCAAGTTAACCTGTTGATGCCCCTTAAAAGAAGTACAGTCCCAGAGTTGATCTCCTCTACCGAAAGATGACCTTTTAACGGCGCAGATTTGGCTCTGCAATTTGAAATGAACCGATAAATGTATGCAAATACGCGCTGCAACTTATCGAAAGAGTTGAGAAATTTGTCTATGCAAACGGTCCCAATCAGCGCCACAGAACGATCAGGAACAGGAAGATCCTTTACAGAGTCTAGCAGGGACGGCCAATTCGACGAACTTTGCAGAAGGAATGGAGGCCCGTTAGCCCAAAGAGAATATTCCAACAATTCTCTCGGGGTACATCCTCGCGATACGACGTCTGCCGGATTCAAGTATGTCCTACAAATGCAAAGTCATATCTTTCGTAATCTCCTGAATTTTCGCGATTCTGTTTGATACGAAAACATTAAAGTCCCTCGGAGGTTGCCGAATCCACGCCAACACAATAGACGAGTCCGACAAGCAAAAGCAAGGTGCAATCGAAATCTATGGCTTCCTTGACGTTTACGATTAGCTCAGCCAATAAAAGCGCTGCGGAAAGTTCTAATCTTGGAATCGTTTAGGCCTTCAATGGAGCTACCCTTGACTTGGCACAAAGCAGATGAACTTTCGATTCTCCATTGGTCTCCGATCGCAAGTATAGACACGCCCCATAAGTTGACATGCTAGCATCGCAGAATCCATGCAACTCAACGGCGGCCCTTGGTTACAGTACGAATCGTGGAAATTTTAAGTTCTGTACGATCGATAACTGTGAGGTCAACTCCCCCCATGACGAAAGAATGGGCTCTGGCAGTGCGTCATCCCAATCCACGTTTGCACTCCATAGTGATTGCAGAAAAATCTTACATTTTGTGATAATTGGAGTTATTAAACCGAGTGGGTCATAGAATTTGGCCATCGTTGACAAAGCAACCCGCTTAGTGGGTCGTTGGTTAATTGGCAGTTGAGAAAAATGAAATAGGAGTTGATCAGAAGATGGATCCCAGACTAGTCCCAATGCCTTGGCGACATCCGATCCATCGTGAAATTTGATTAGCTGCTCCTTGTCGCATTCAGACACTCCTTCCAGGGCTGCTGACTCATTCGAACACCATTTGCGTATTGGAAAGTGGCCTCGCGACAGTAGTTCCTTCACCTGACGACGAATTTCTCTCACCTCTTAAACTGAGCCCCCACCAGATATTAAATCATCCACATAGAAATCTCTACGAACTATTTTTGATCCAATAGGAAATGATTCCTCCTCATCGTAAGAGAGTTGATGCATGGCCCTTATAGCCAAGAAAGCAGCTGACTTGGTTCCATAGGTCACCGTGTTCAATTTAAAAACACTCAACTCTTCTGTGGAGTTCTCTCTCCAAACGATGCACTGCAAAAAGTCATCCGGTCACCGTGTTCAATTTAAAAACACTCAACTCTTCTGTGGAGTTCTCTCTCCAAACGATGCATGGCAAAAAGTCATCCGGGTACGAAAGACGCACGCAACGGTACATCTTGCAGATATCTCCACAAAGGGCAACTTTAAAAAATCGAAAGCGAAGCAGTATATTGAAGATTTTTTGTTGAATTGTTGGTCCTGCCAGAAGTAAGTCGTTCAGAGAACTACCAGAGGTTGACTTGGCAGATCCATCAAAAACGACGCGAAGCTTCGTAGTCGTGCTCTCCTGCTTATGTACGCAATGGTGGGGCAAAAAGAATTGTGTTTCTGACAGTTCCTTTGTTACAAGAGACATGTGACCTAAATCAATATACTCCTTCAGTAATCCTGTGAGTCACTACCGCTGTGAATGCCGCACGATATCTTGCATCCCGTGATTGCGCAAGAATGTCGACAGTCTTATCAGAGATCATGGAGGATTCTCCTATCCCAGAAATCGAGGTTTGCGATCTTCTATGATTCAAATTTAGTTGGCTAGCTAAGCGAGAGGTTATGAAGTTAAGCTGGGAAGCCGAATCTAAAATTGCTCGGCAAGGCATAAATGCTCCAATTCTATTCTTAACGTAGATAATAGCAGTTGGAAGCAACACGTAGTCGATCGGCTAAATATTTGAGGTTTTGGGTTTAGGGCTTAGTAAATGACGATTAGGATGCGATAATGTATGCGAACATGATACTAATGCTGATGACGTAGATGGCAATGGCTGAGAGCTCGAGGATGGATCGCATGATGGAGATGAAAATGAGGCGGATGTTGCGGATGGGTAATGGTTCATGTGTAATAATGAATGGAGCTTCATACGACAATATTTGCAGTGAGTCGACTTGCATTGCCGCAAACTATGCCCCTTGCGCAAACAGTTGAGGCAAAGGTGCAACTTCTTTGCTTCTCTATATCGAAGATTCGGACTCAAATTTAAAAATCGAGAACACTTTGGCAAATAATGATCCCGTGCATCGCAAAATAAACATATCAAATGATTTGAGTTAGTAGCAGCAGCAATGAGTGAATTTTGGTTATATTTGTGCAAGTTTTTTCCCACCTGCTGGCCTGGTGTTTGAGTTACCAAGGCTTGATCCAAGTTTTCCATCATCCTGCATCTCTTTTCCAAAAACGACTCCATAGCATCCCAGGTGGACAGCTCAGTGATTGACAAATCATCTTCCCATTTTTCCCGCGTCCTCTGATCCAGTTTCCGAGTGACGATGTGAATTAAAAGTCCATCCAAAATTTGTTGCATAGTGGCCAGGGTTCGAATTGCTCGCAGATGCGAATTCATGCAATAACTGAGCTCCCGAAGACCCTTCGACGATCCCTTCTCGACACCCTTTAAACCAAATATTGCCTGAACGTGTGCCTGAAAGGGTAAAACTTTATTATCAAATCGATTAACCAGCTAATTCATAGCCTCTTTGTAATTAGCATTCGAGGTTTCGAGCGAGCGTATGGTTTCCAGAGCCACGCCGCCCAAACTCGAACGCAAATATTGTAGTTTTTCAATGTCACTTAGCTCATCATCATTTCCGGCAATTGCGACTTGCGATGAGCAGCCAAGCCTCGATTTAGTTTCGCCTTCACATTCATGAAAGCCTCGGCAAATTCAATCCGATGGTCGCTCGAGATCTCTGCGAAATCCAGTCTTTCCAGCGATATCTGCGCAGAATCAAATGCCTGGTTTACGGAATTGATCCATTCCATTCGCGCTAGCAAATCAGCTTCGTCAAACTGATCAATCGCCTCAGGGTTTAAATAAAATTTCATCGAGTTAATTTGCCGCAAAGTAGATTGGGCTTTGACTCGGTAGTAGTCAACGT
Organism: Drosophila takahashii; assembly: GCF_030179915.1. Lineage (NCBI taxonomy): Eukaryota > Metazoa > Arthropoda > Insecta > Diptera > Drosophilidae > Drosophila > Drosophila takahashii. The sequence goes on from NC_091678.1 coordinate 37,768,088, forward strand.
CACTTGTGGATTCATTTTGAGCCCGAACCGAGGCATCAGGCATTTTTATTTTGATCACAAGAAAAAAAGATAATAAAATAAAATGTCCAACCGCGTTAGAGGCACAAAACACCTTATATTTTTTACCGCGAAAATGTAGAGGTTAACAACCGTCGCCGAGATGCAACGGAACCTTTAACTTGGTTGTTGTTGTTCTTGCCGATAAATTGCCTGCCTAGCAACAGCGGATTTATGTAACTGGCAACGAATGTATGTATGGCTATATGTACATGTATATATGTAATATGCGCTTTTACCAACGATTAAATGCGATACACTTGCTAAGTATTATTTGCACAACAGTTTTGGTGTTTTTTCACAGCGCGAAATGCACAAAAAATCAAACGGCCGGCTGTGCACCTTTATATGCACAAATGTGTGTTTGTGAAACAAAGCGTTTGTTTAAACTATATTAAACAATCGCGAGACCGAGTTGCAGACTCCGATACAAACTGCTATCACGTCGGGGTCACCAAATGTTTATGGGGAAAACAACGAATATGCCGCCCTTATTTTAGTTATAAATAAAAACGCACGAATAGGTTCTATTATATGTATATCATTTATTCGGAGCGGCAAACGGACTGAGTGTTAAAGCTTGGCTCCACGCTCTTAAAATATTTTTATTTAATTTTTAAACGCTGTTCACAAATGAAGATTTTTAAGCTTTGCTGTGACTTTGAAATTTTGAATGCGCCCACCTCCTCTTGTGGTTGAGTTAGATTGAATTTTCCAAAACGACCGTATAAAAGAGACGTGTAACTATTTAATTCCGAAAAGATTACCAAAATTGGTTGACCACTCTTGAAGATATATCCCAAAAGACGAAGAAAATTTGTGATTTTCTTAAATTAAAGATACCGCAAATACCAGAGCTGATGGACTATAGCAGCGGTCGGCACACACATACGTTGACATTTTGTTTTATATTTGTGTGAGTAATTTGCACTGGCCAGCTCATCGATGTGTGTGTGCAGACCGCTGTTCTACGTTATAGGTGTGCGAGCTGCGCGCCGGCAGAACAAAACCCTATGCTCACTTAATAGGGCGCTGCCGACCGCTGGACTATAGGCGTAGTGGCAACTTATGCTTAGAAAAGCCTAATTTATCGAAATAAAATGGTGGCAGGCCTGGACATCGACCCATGTCACATTTTGTCGGCCTGTGTTATCAATCAAATGTGGAATCGGAAAATAATAAGTTACTTCGCTACTTTTGTATGGGATGTCAATCTTTTCGTGTGTGTACAAATGTTTTCGTTTCATTCAAAACAATAAATTTAAAAATAACAAATTCGAATTTAGAAACAAGTGTATACTTGCGCGCAAATTAAAATTGCATTGATAACATTGTAACTGATAGAAGGTATAAAACTGAAATTTGAATAATTAAAACAAAATTAATTCGTAAAGAAAAGAAATGAATATCATAAAATAATTTGACGTCGGACATAAATATTCCCCCTCTGACAAACCTTACGAAGATAAGAAAAGTGCATAGAAAAAAACATAAAATGCAATTGCATGTGCATTGCGCTTATCGCTTTGCCAAAAACTACAACAACAACAATAAGCGCCACTCGCAGACAGCGGCTAGCCGATCGTACGACCTTCGCGACAATGCCTATAATCCGAGCCGTCTGCTTCGCACTTTACAATTGAGGGGCATGTTAGCTATGCCTTTCATCGTGGTCAGCGAATCGAGTCAAAAAATTTGGGGATTTAAAACATTATAAAATATTTATTTAACAACTATAAGAAAAGTTTGAGTAATTCAGGGGGCCTGCTAAAATAACGCACATTGATATAAATAAGAGGACAGTAAAAATATAAAAAAAGAAAAAAGAGAGATTTGAACTAGACACACGTACACAGAAAGAGTCACCAAAAAGTCTTTGTTTTTGTGAATTTCCCGCGTCTAAAAAAATCCAAAATTGTTGAAAAGTGTCGTTTAAACTTTGTGTAGTTTTGATCCGTGCAGTGAATTTTGCTAAAACAATTAAATACGTTGGCAATAAGCAAATTTATATTTGCCAGTACCAGCCAAAGCAAACACAAAACAAGCGTCGAGCTAAGCAAAACGGAATCCGAAAAAAACTCACACGCACACGCACTCACTAAAACACTGAAATGGCTCCAGAAACAAAACGCTTGCGCGAAAATACGTCCACGGACCTTAAAAAAGACCGTCCAAATGAAACACTCTCAACTACGTTGATTGAGTTGGTAGAGCAGAAATTTGCTGAGCAGACTGCTAGCATTACTGCCACGATAACTGCCTCAATACAAAAATCTGAGGATCGCATTTTACAAGAAATGCATGAAAAAGTTAACGTGATGAGTGGAAAAATAGAAGAACTCACTCAACGGGTGCACCAACTGGAGAAGGAGGTCGCAGTGGTGGAAAAACTAAAGGAGAGGATGATGCAACTAGAGGCCGAGACCCAAGATGCACAAACTCTAGGAGGGCGGGTTGGAGAGATTGAAGCGCGGGTGGCAACGCAAGCGAACGAGTCCATCGCAGCGGACCTGAGAGTCCATGGAGTGCCTTACCAAGATAATGAAAACTTAAAATCATTATTTCACACACTGTGTTTCAATCTGAAACTTACGCCGCCGCCGAGGATTCGCGAGGCCTTTCGCATATCACCGAGAAGGCCAAATCCGACCGTAGACCCGATCATTATAATTAAATTCGAGCACGTGCGCGATAAAGCCGCAATACTGCGCGCGGCTGGTGCGTACCGAAGAGAATTTAAACAGCCACTAACCCTTCAACTGCTGGGAATGAACTCGCCGGCTGCTGTTTACCTTAATGAGCAGCTTTCAAGAGAAAACTACGAGATCTTCAGGGAGGCGAGACGCTTAAAAAGGCTTAAGCGCCTCTTTTGGGTCTTCACACGGCGGGGGATTGTTCACGTCACTCAATGCGTGGGAGCTGAGGTAATGTGCGTTGAGAGTATGCAGAAGCTTTACGATCTCTAAATGAATGTTTCGCTCTCTCTTAACAAATCATCTGTTGAGAAGGAAGGCGAACTAAGAGAAGCTGCAGATGACCAAAATCTTTTTCGTTAGAATATATCTCTTAAATATGAAATGTATTAGGATTAGTTATAGTTAGTTTTTTTATTGGTACAACATAATTGTTCTTAAATTGCGTGTGTTTATGTTTCCTATTCAACGTTTCTGATATAGAGGCATCCCAATCGAATAGTCGTACAATATTGAGGGTTCTCGCCAAACAAAATAATGGGTTACATATTTGCCATATAAATGCGCAAAGTTTATGCAAAAAGATTGAAGAGTTCAGGTATTTGTTTGTTAAGTCCAACATAGATGTTTTGTGTGTTTCTGAGACGTGGTTTGCTCCTCAACTTAATGACGCTATGGTAGCATGTGATGGTTACGATATGTACAGATCCGATCGTGAGGGGCATGCCGGGGGTATTAATTCAAAACTAAATACAAAACTAATATGTAAGCAGCCAACAGGTAGTGCAGTTGAATACCTATTCTTACAAGTCAACGGAAGTCGAAGCGCTTCCAATATGCTGCTCGGGTGTGTTTACCGACCGAATCGAACAGTAGACTATTCTGATTTTGTTGAAGTAGTGGCTTCATTATGTTGTAAATATAACAACGTTGTAATAACCGGGGATTTCAATAGTAATCTGCTTATTGAGCGGCATCTTAACTTAGAAATGGAGAGTCTTGGACTGATTCCTGTGAACTTTACTACACCTACACACTTCTCCAATACTCTCAACAGTCTTCTTGATGTTTTTTTTGTAAATGATCGTAGTAAGACTCTGTTATATGACCAAGTCTCAGTGCCAGCTTTCTCAAAGCATGACTTAATCTATCTGACATATGAATTTGACCCTATTCTTCTTGACCACACCATAAATTACAGAGATTTTAGGAGAATTGATCTTGACTTACTTAGCCAGCATTTAGATGCCCTTGATCTTAATTATATACATACATTAACAGACGTAAATGCCCAATTAGGCTTTTTGACAGAATGCATAGAGTCGTTGTATGAGAGATTTGTGCCCCTTAAACAAAAAATTATTAGGGCCACGGGAAATCCATGGTTTAATAATGCCATAGCTTTAAAGATATGCCAAAGAGATAATGCTTACAGAAGATGGAAAAGATACAAAATTCCTGATTACTATAAAGAATTTAAGTCATTACGAACTGTAGTAACCACCTTAATCGTTAATGCGAAGCGTGCTTACTATTCACAAAAACTTCAAACTGCCATGTCGATGAAGCAGAAATGGAAGGAGTTAAAAAATTTGGGTGTTGGCAAGTCCAAAAGCAAAAGCAATATAACTGCAGACCCCAATGAACTGAATATAAAATTTGTGCAATCAAACGTACCTGAAACTATGACCAACCCTTATCTTGACATTATTGTGAATAATATCTGTGATAATAGCTTTAGTTTTATGTGTGTTTCTTCTTGTGATGTTTTAGATTCGGTTCTTAAAGTAAAGTCGAATGCGGTAGGGCTTGATAATATACACCCTAGTTTCATAAAAATAATCCTGCCAAAAATCATTGACAAAATAACTTATGTGTTCAACACTGCATTTACGACTGCCTGTTTTCCTAATATCTGGAAAATGGCAAAAATTATTCCCGTCCCCAAAGCCAATGATGAATACAGACCGATATCTATTCTGCCATTTCTTTCTAAGGTCTTTGAACAATTAATGGGACAACAGATTTATTTGTTCTTAGGCCAAAATTCATTAATGTGCAATAACCAATCTGGTTTTCGAAAATTTAGAAGCTGTACAACTGCGATATTAGATATAACCGAGAACATCAGACAGAAACTCGACAGTAACCAGATTACATTTTTAACATTATTGGACTTCAGCAAAGCATTTGACACGGTTAACCACGAAATTCTATGTACAAAACTTTTAAAATTCTTCAGCTTTTCTGGACCCGCTGTTAAACTTATATCATCATACTTCAGTGGTAGAATGCAAGCTGTTTTTACTGAAAGTGGATATTCAGAACCACTTTTACTAAAACGTGGCGTGCCCCAAGGCTCTGTGTTAGGTCCACTTTTGTTTTCAATGTATGTGAACGATTTACCAACTGTATTGTCTAACTGTAATGTCCACTTGTATTCTGACGATGTTCAAATGTACGTGAGCTGTCCTATAGGAAGAATATTAGACTGTGTAGATATATGTAACGTTGAATTGTCTAATGTTAGTAAGTGGGCAACAAACAATGGTCTCTCGCTTAATCCGTCTAAATGTAAGTGTATCGTTATAAGTAAAAAATCTTCAAGCATCCGTAATCTCCCAAATTTACGTATTGGTAATTCTCCGATCTTCTATGTAGAACAGGTGGCTAATCTTGGCATTACAATGAATTCCAACTTGTCATGGAGTACGCATGTTGTCAAATCCGTGGGGAGATCATATGGCCAACTCAGGCAACTTTATTTGTCGCAACAATTTTTACCAACATCCATACGACTTATGATAGCAAAATCTTACCTCCTACCAACATTGTGCTACGGAATAGAGATTTTCGGTCATTGTGACAGTGCCTCGCAACACAAGCTAAACATTGCATTTAATAACATAGCTAGATATGTATCACCATTTTACAAAAAAAAATCGATGAAATATACCATGAATGAAACTTTTGTTGTCCGGTAAGGTACGTCTTCCTGGTTAAGAAAATGGCACTTACAATTTTTTTATGGATAAAATTTTTTTTAAGTGTAAAAAACGTTTTTGACACTTTTTGAATTTCTAACTTAAGTTATGGTTAACCGATTTCAACCATAAATGACTCATTTTACAGGTAATAGAATGCCCTCCAACTTTCTTATACACTGCATTGAGTTCCATTCATTAGTTTAGAAGCTACACTTCGTCAAAGTTGTAAAAGTGAGAAGAAATGCAAAAATGCTGGCATAAATGGCATCGTTAAAAATACACGCCTAAAAACCGAAATTAGTTTTATGTCTTATACTTAAAGATACATCTTTCAGTCAACTAACAGGACCATCAACAAAAAAATCAATCAATAGTTCGATTTTATATATATTTTTTACGTTGGGAAAACGGGGTATTACAGCTCTGTTAGAGCCCTGTTGTGTCAGTTAACAGCTGTAAACGGCCAAAAAAACACCGTTGTCGCAAGCTTCAAAAATGCATATCAAATTAATTTGCTGGTGGATTGTATTGATCAATAGCTTGTTTTTTTTGTCAAAGCACCTTCTACCAGTAGAAGTTATAAAAATAATTTCGGTTTTTAGGCGTGTATTTTTAGCGATGCCATTTATGCCAGCATTTTTGCATTTTTTCTCACGTGTACAACTTTGACGAAGTGTAGCTAATAAAACTAATGAATGGAACTCAATGCAGTGTATAAGAAAGTTGGAGGGCATTCTATTACCTGTAAAATGAGTTATTTATGGTTGAAATCGGTTAACCACAACTCAAGTTAGAAATTAAAAGAGTGTCAAAAACGTTTTTTACACTTTTAAAAAAATGTTATCCATAAAAAAAATTTTAAGTGCCATTTTCTTAATCAGGAAGACGTACCTTACCGGAAAACAAAGGTTTCATTCATGGTATATTTCATCGATTTTTTTTTGTAAACTGGTGTATTCAATATCAAATAAAAACACCTCTTAACGAGGTAAAAAACTAGTGACGACCGCACCTTCAACATACAAAAGTTCTGATATCAACATTTGTGACGAAAAATTATTACACTCGTCATTAAATAGACTTTCTAATCTTTTCTCATTCGGCCCGCCCTAGCAAACTATTCCAGCCTTTTTCCCTTTACAGGCATTTTCTATTGCAGCGTGACGAATAAGAAAAGATTAGAAAGTCTATTTAATGACGAGTGTAATAATTTTTCGTCACAAATGTTGATATCAGAACTTTTGTATGTTGAAGGTGCGGTCGTCACTAGTTTTTTACCTCGTTAAGAGGTGTTTTTATTTGATATCAGAAGTTTTTGTTTGTTTACATTTGCTCTCATAGGAGCTAATATATACATTTAAATTTAAATTGGTCAATCATAATTTTTAAACTATTGTATTTTAACAAATTAAGTTAAAAAGGCGTTGAAGTATTTCAAAATACCTTTTAAACGAGGTATAGCACATGTCTGTACCTTTAGTAGTATAGAACTTACAAACTAACGAAATTTAGCTATTTTTAGCTTTTTCCCGCTAAAGTAGCGGCTTTTTCCAAAAGTCGTAGAACAAAAGATTCCTATATGGAACTCTTAAGTGCAAATTTACAGATTCCATGACCCTAAAATACAGTTCGGATACCCTCCCACAAAATTCAATACTCAGGGAGCGTTAATTGTTCGAGCTGGCAAAAGTGGCTATTTTCGTATAAAAATAACTTTTAAACGTGACTTTTTACAGTAATGTGTTATATACCAAAATTTAAGGAATCTCAAGGGCTATACAGTTTAAGGTTTTAAAGAAAATCGTTAGAGCCGTTTTTGAGAAAAATAAAAAAAAGCTAAAAAAAAAGTTTAAAAAAATTGTCTTTTGTTCATATCTTTTTAATTATTACATTTACACAAATTGCATATAGAAGGCGTTTATAGCATTTAAAAATACCTTTCAAACAAGATGCAGCACAAGTCTGTAGCTTTAGTAGTATAGAAGTTACGGTTTTCCGAATTTTAGCTATTTATAGCTGTTTTCCCGCTAAGCTAGCGAGTTTTTCCAAAAGTGGTAGAACAAAAGTTTTTTATATCGATGGGATGAACGTCATATTAAATTTTCAAAACTTAAGAAACATGTTTTGGACAAACTGACAAACTGACAAACTGACAAACTGACAAACTGACAAACTGACAAACTGACAAACTGACAAACAGAATTAAATTTTCATTTTGGGAAGAAGAAGGAAATCTTATTTTGGCTATAACTTTTGAACGGAGCGTCGGATTTTGACAAATGACCCCTCATTCGACGGGTATTTTCAAAAGGAATACAACTAAAATATTGCGAGGGGGCATTTATCCCCACCGGCCCCAACAGCTCCAAATTTCGAAATTTTCATTTTTTCACTTTCACCGCTCTCTCTCCGAAGCCAATTGATTTTCTTAAAGTCTTGGTATGCAATCCTTTAAGTTATTGCAATACCTTTCGATTGGTGTATCATTCATTATGATCGGACCATCACACTAGATTTTCATTTCTTCGTGTATATATAGTAGTCGCCTTCGCACACTCTCCTGGTGCGCTTCGTCACTACATGGACTGCCGTCCATAGTGATTAAATATTAAACGAGGGGAACACATCACGTCATTTGCCAATAGCATATATGGCTTTAATTTTAAATCCTGGAGTAATGCCAGAAATCTCATTCTTTTACATAAATTTATAAAAACTAAAGAACCCAGTTATTTGTTTGAAAAATTGAAATTTGGCACCTCGACAAGAACCCGAAATATTATTAATATTAAACATAAGCTAGCATCCTCGGATCGCCAATTTTTTATTCACACTATTCGATTGTGGAACGAGTTGCCACAACATCTTAAAATAATTGATAGCACAACGCAATTTAGGGACAAATTATTTACATTTTTAAAATCGCAAAGTACCAATTAAAATTAAATCTATAATAAAATAACAAAACTAACTAATTAAATTTAAATTTGCAACAATTATTTAAATCGTCAATTCTTATTGTTAATTGTTAATTGTATTAAATGTTAGATATAAGTGCAAAACTCTAATATAAGTAGAGACCTACATATGTATTTGCATAATTCTTAATATTGTCTATGTGACTTGTGCACTAAATTATAAGGAAATCCTTGTAGCACTAGGAAATAAGTAAGAAATAAATTAAATTAAATTAAAGAGCAATATAAAAATATAATATATATATGAAATCGGTATAAAAATATAGAATAAAAATATATTATTTATATAAAAAGATTAGGTATTCATGCGATAAGATTGGACTTAAATATATAAAGATGAAATTAAAAATGGAAAAATTTAGAAAGGCGAATTAGATTTCTCTGGCAAACATAGCCATAAATTTGAGAAGTAAAAAAAAAGCAAAGAAAATTCCTTAAATTATCTTGAAGTGTATGATTGATTTTCTGCCACTCATTTTTTTTGATTCATTTTAGTCTTTCATTCTTTCATGGGATTTTCATTTACTGATTTTACTTTAAAGAAGAGTTTATATATCGCATTTTCTTTTTCTTTTTAACTGTGGATTTTTTGGTTATATCATCTTTTATGTGAATAAAAATATCAGGAACTTTTGTTCGCTCACCAAAATTTCAGCTGTAGTCCTCCTCGACGAAAGCGCTTTCTCGGGATAGACCTGAAACTTCAGAAAATATACTCTTTCTGGCACACAAGTATCACAGAATTTAATTTTTTTTATATACATTTAAGATAAAAACGACACAAAAAAAATGCGATTGAGTTCCCGGACAAAAATCACTCAATATTTTTTTTTCAAAAACCACTCAAATTGGCCTCTGCCCTTTCATCATCATTTTCGCTCGTCTTTTTTTTTCACCGCATGGCCACTATGCAATTACATTAAATTAAATAGGAAAAAATTAATCTCTTATGGTAAAACTTAACTACAAGAATTTCGGCTGCTTGACTTCCGCTCTTTTCTTTTAAACAATAATTTTTTCCACTTTTGGGTATTCGACCCTTTGGAGAACTTGCTGGGCGATCTTCTGTGGTCTTTGGGGGACTTTAATAGAATTTTTAAAACTTTTCACGCCACTAAAATCGGGCACACATGTAGACAATTTCCCTCTTTTCCCGAGACTGCAATTTTTCTGATACCAGCGACGTTTAACGGTTCCGAGTCATATTTTCCCCGGCGTAAAATAAATCGCCCTCGAAGGCGGCTGCGCGACAACTGCGCGAATCCAAAAAAAACTCAATCTGGGCGGCGTTTTGGAGATTCTTTGTTGTTGCAAGACTTCGGTGTTCTTCGGTTTTAGGCTCCCCAATATGCACTCAATTTCGTCTGTTTGCTTCCTAATTGATTTTGTTAAGCCCCAAGCCTAATTAAATAAATTTCAAGCTATGTTTGAATTCACCCAGACCCTACGCTTTAGAAACTTACCAGCTAGGACTCAGCGCTGCGCTGGATATTTAAGCTGTGGTTTTTCGGCTCGCTGAGATGCCGGGGATAACTTTCGCACTAAAAATGTAACTTCGGAATATATACTTTCACCCGGCACAACTTGCACCTTTGACGCCACGATTGGAATAGACAGATCTAGACGCCACAATTATGGCGGTAACCCCTAGCCGAGTAGATGAGATGGAGAAAGGGAAAGGGAAAGTTGACAGAAAGGTCTGTTGCTCTCCTTGCCGCTTTTCTTTTGCCACTAAGGCGCTAACCATATTTTACATTTAGCTAACTACAAGCGCTACAAGCCATCCTGCTACAATTCGGCCAATTCCTGACATTTTAAGATCCCCTGATCTTAATTTAATTTACAACTGATTTCATCCAACATTATCTTACATACTATCAGTCTTTACATATACAATTCTTTGGATTTATTTACAGCTATTTTCGTTTACCAATCCAATGCTTTATATTTTGACTACTCCAGACTCCTTGATAAGGGCAACGCCACACATACCTATCATTTCTCAAAACTTTATCTATCACATAAGCACCTTTGTGTTTGGGTATTAGCTTCCTTGCGACTCCTACTGCATTATGAAAATTTGTACCATTATATAATCTCCAACTTTGTACTGTAAACTATCTTTCCTTTTCTCATTATATCTTTGTTCGTTGTCATTTTGTAATTTGATTTGCAATTCCACTCCATTCTTCCTAATTTTGTCTAAATCTCTAATACCTCTAACATCACTAACATTATCTAATTCTTCTAAATTTTTGCCTCAATTTATCAATAACTTTTCCTTTCTGTATGATTCCAAATAACATTTTACACGGAATTTATTTTTTATTTTAGCTTTATCGCAGTGCTACAGGCTAGGTGAAGCCTTTTAATTATGGCACCAGTCACTTTGGGTAACATTTAACATTAATCATGTTGTCTTACTAACTTAGTTAGTAAAACAAACATCATAAATTTAAGCTAAACTTAAAGTTAAGGTTAGAGTGTGCCCCGAAGCACAGTGGGCGATTTGGTCTCGCTAGCGGCATTTAATTAATAACTTCTAAACGAAAATAGATGTCTTCAGTCGGTTTTTTCCACTGATCAGAAAAAAATCATAGAATTTAAAAAAAAAAATTTTTTTTTTTTAATTAAAAAAAAAAAAAATTTATTAAAATCATTTTTTTTTACTTTAATTAATATATTTTAAAGGCTAGAATGTTATTCGGAATCATCGAAATCTGAGAGAGGCATATCCAGAAGAACTTGCCACTTTTTTATAGGAATTATATATGCAATGTGCAAAACACACTCGAAAAACCTAATCCAGGCTTGAAGACTTGATAAGCCATATTCAAAGAGATTTTCATTAATAGACAAGCTCTTCACCAAATTCACATCGTTCATATTATCTAAACTATTATATAAGTCTACCCCTAAAAAACGGTTAGTAGCAAATTCCACCCAGAACGGATTGACATCAAAATCTAAAAAAATCACAGTAATTACTAAAATAATTAGGAGCCGCGTAAGGGGTACTTTGTAGAAATTCGTGTTGTTTTTTTTTTAATTCTTTTTTTGTAATTTCTCTGTTATAAATGTTGTTAAAATGGTTTACAAATGTGATGTTCATAATCTTTTGGCATACCCGCAAATAACTGCATTTAAATTTCTTGGAGATTCAGCATCCTTAACCAAGTCCCCAATATTTTCAAATTTGGATAACCTGATGTGACGTCACGCGTCCCCATATGTTTGTATGTGTGTTCTGCTGGCGCAAGTATGTATGTACATATATATCGTGCTGTCGCAATTTAAGTGTGACCGCGCAAGGGGAAAATAAAAATACCACAGCCAAAAAAAAAATCGATTATATCGCAAATCTTAAGTAAACGTTAAATTTTAAAATATCGGTAGACCTTACAGAAATCCCATTAAGATGAATTTTACAGTCGATATTTTCCTTAAAATTGACACACGGGGTTCGGTGAAATTGAAGGGTGTTGCATTTATTTACTTAAAGGTTAAAGAGTTTAAGACAAGGATAGAGTGGCGAGGCTGGATCTGTCTTCGGCGGTGTCGTCGAGTGCGGTCGTGGGCGGCTACTGGTCATCCTTCGGTAATTGCGCCTCGGCTGGCGTCCTGTAGATGAGAAAGATAGAATATGGCTCTCTGCGCCGGGAAGTATGCCCCCGGTGGGTTGACACGAGCGTCACGGCTACCTGTTTGCGCCGGAAAGTATGCCCAGGTATTATCTCTAAGTAATCTGCCCCGAAATCCCTGATGTGTGTGTGAGAGAGTTTGGAGGCCACTTAGGTCTTCCAGGTTATGCGAGAGAGTTTTGGCGGCCCCTTAGGTCTTCCAGGTTAGGCGAGAGAGAGAGAGTGTGGAGACCACTGAGGTCTGCCAGGTTGTGAGACGAGTCGAACCCCACTGTGGGTCTACGAAGGTGAGTTCGGTGAGACGAAGGGGGAAAGAAACCCGAGCGGGTGGGCGACTCGGTGAACCGAGGGATGGATCGAGCTTTAGAGTCCGCTGCCACTGATGGCGGCTTCGTCGCTCGGAGTCGGGTAGTGGTTGGTGGGTAGTGGTGGGACCCTAAAGATCGGCTGGCACTGATGACGGCCGGTCTTTCAGAGAGTGGGTAGAGGAGGGGAAAGGGGGTTTCGCTAACTACAATGTATTTGAACGGGGTACTAGACCCTATCCAAAAAAAGACTCCACAAGTAACTCACCTTCTCCGATCGCTGTCGGTTGCAGAGTGACTTGAACCAAACCCAAGTCAGATTCTAAGTCATTAAGACTTATTTTCTGTCTTAAGTCTTTAATATACTTCCACACTAGCTGGAAGTCAAGTGCAACCCACACCTTTAAATGGTGTAGGATAAAATCAATTTTGGAAAAGGTAATTGGACAACTACCTTTTAAATCGAGTATTACTATAAAAGAGTAGATGTCGATTTGCGTCATGTTCCCCCAGCCCAAAACATAAGACCTAAAATTCTGGAAAAAATGGGGTCTTAATCGTGTGTTAGAAGAGGTTTGCACGACTTCCGGTTGGGGGCACTTAATTATTTTTCCGCACCGATTATGCGATCGGATCCGTTTTTGGTTTAAAGTGTGGAGCTATGCCATACAATCGTAAGCAATTTTTTTTTTTTTTGGACCCACGGTTGATTTTAAATAATTTTTTTTGTAAGATTGCAGGGGTTTCTGGGGGCCTTTTTGGCAGCACGTTGATTTTGTTGTTTGTATGCTTGCTCACGAACGAATTCCGAACACAGCTCCCACAAAAACAACGTGAGCAGAAGCAGACCGAGAGAGCAGAGAAGAAGTCATTTAAAGCAAAAGAGAGGCGGCCAATGTTTTTTTTCTGGTTTGGAAACACCTGATCAAAACTTTACTATTTCAATACCAGAACGTATAATTTAATAGATGCAATTCTTAGTCAAAGTGTGAAGCTAGTGTAGTATGCACACATATTAAATATATATATCGAGCACCCACGCTGTGCCTTGGCCTGCACGCTGAAAGTGCAAGTGTCAGCATAATTGCAACACGAGCGGACCTCATACATTTGCATATATCTCCGCGCTCCCGACTAAGAGAGCATAGCTATATACTTTAGAATATAAGAATATACAGGCCGTCTCTCCGCTGCTGCTGTTGGCAGCGCCGCTACGGTACTTAGACCTTTTTACCTCCTAAGTAAATTGGGCTCGACAAGATCCTCTGACAAGCTTGGAGCGGCAACAACGGCTGCTCCTATAGCTCAACCTCAAATTAATAAAAAACTCTATCTTTAATAAAAATTAAAAGAATAAATTGGAATTTAATTATTATTGATGGCGGGAACAAAAACTCATTTTTACATGGCGACCGTGATTTTGGTCAGGAAATGAACTGGACCTGGACCTGGATTGGGATTTCGGACAGCGGTAACAGCAGCAACAAGGGCAACAAACAGCAACAACAACAAAAAACAACTGCAAAGCAGCCTACAATAACAAAAACAAAAAACGCAGTGAGTAGAGTGTGATGTGTGCTGTGGCGTGATGAAAAGACTAAAAGCCAGAAAGGCTGAACTGGTAAAGCTGCTGAACAGCGGCAATGAAATAAGTTGGAACAACTCGGTAAAATTACATGCCGAAGTTGAACACATCAAAAATTTGCTAACAGTGCGAAAAAATAAAACCACAGCCACACACACATCCACCTACCCTGTAATTCAGAATATTGCCAAAAATATAAATAAATTTCCTCCCCCAGAAAAAATTGCAATTCCAAAGCTGAAGAAGACATGCCCGGATGACTGCAAGGGCCCTCTGTGCTCACCTCATTGCAACTACACCTGTGCAGCCAGCACCGGTGCCCCATTAAAGAAGTAACAACCTGTGCAGCCAGCACCGGTGCCCCACCGTAGAACTACAGCCTGTGCAGCCAGCACCGGCACCGTCGGGCGCACCAAGCCAGACCAAGGATAAGTGAACCGACAGCACTACCAAGAGCGCATAATTTTTTTTTACCATGCACTGCGTTGCATAATTTTTTTCATTGCACTGCGATGCATATTTTTTATATGTAATATAAATATATGTAAAATTGAGCGACATTAAAGTTGCCCAATTAGCGTGTGGCCTGAAAACCATACAAAAACTAGGCAGGTTTTCCATTGTTAAAACGATACCTACGGCCCAATAAGGCAAATTTTTAATTAGATGAGCCAAATCAAATGGCAAATAAACTATAAATTAAATTATACGATTAATAAAAACAGTCCTTTAGCAACTAACAGAAAAACACCCAAAATGGGTTTAGTAGATGTAAAAGAAGTGGACTCCACAGCAAATGTCATAAATAAAATCGAGTCCAAAACAATAAATACAGATCTAACGAACATTTTATTATCAATTATTGTCTTTATTCTGAGCGCATTTATTTTGTACAAGGCATATATTTTTCACAACAAATGTATTTCAAAAAGAGCCATACATAAAAGCCAGGCTAATGATCTGGACAAACTATAAAATATATAAAGCGCCAACAATAATTATTAACAAGATGTTCGAAATAAACAAAACAAAAGAGAAATAATAGAAAACTATCTTATATAAATATGTATGACCATATATTAATATATTGAAAAATCTTATCTAATGTACAACGAAAAAAAATGTATAAGTAAAACAAAAAAAAAAATAAATAAAAACATATATATAGAAAAATTAATACTACAGAGTGTATTAGAATCACTCTTGATAAGGAGCCAAACTTTCAGATTTTAGATTTTTTAAATCGAAAAGTTAATTTTAAATGTAGCCCCTAAATTATGGGGGATATCGAAATTTCTTTTAGATTTCTAATTAGGCCCTTTCAAAACCTAAAATTCTGCAAAATCAAAATTTCGAAATTCCAACCACTTTAGAAGCTAAGCTTAAGTAAATCTAATGATTTTTTGCTCTAAATATGGATATTGGAGCTGTTTGGGGCCACTGGGGGGACATGTCGGACCTTAGTGGGCGCCTACGCCCCCAATGGAATACTGTGAAAAAATTTGGCTGCTCTTGCTCTTATGGTTTAGGCTGTGGTCGTATCCCCCTAAAAATCGGTCTTTCATTTTATAATCTTTAGATCTTATCTAATGTACAACAAAAACAAATGAATAAATAAAACAAAAAAAATAAATAAAAATATATATATACAAAAATGAATACTACAGAGTGTATTAGAATCACTCTTGAGAAGGAGCCAAACTTTCAGAATAGGGCATTATCAATTATCGAAAAATGAGCTGAGGCTCTACTCATAAATGAATTAGAATATGAGTACATGAATAGGTACAACTTAGACTTTTCTCCACTAATACATTGCTCACATACGCAAAAAGCAATTATATTGACCACCATCCCAGGTGTAAAAGTAAAATCCATCATAAAAGAACATTCCATACTTGGTAGAACACTAAATTTTGGTGTATATAAAACAACTTTGTATGGAATGGGATCAATTAACAAAACAAATTAGGGAAATAAAAGAGAAATTCGAGAAATCTTACAAATGTGTAAGCCAGAATAGGTTAATCCAAGGAGAGACAATAAAAAAACATGCGAGAATACTTGTCGAATCTTTTAACGAGGCAAGAATATTAGTACATGAAAACAGGAGGACAATAAATGAAACAAACTGGTCAAAAATATCAAAATTATTGATCAAGTTACGTTCAAATTTAATAACAGTCAAAGAAAGGTATAAATTAGATATTTCTATACCTACAATTCTAAATACCCCTTTGACAATAGATACTAAGGAAAAACAAGAATTACCAGACCAAATAGAACTAGAATCAGCTGAGGAAGAAGATTCAGAATCAATCGAAAATGTTGATATATAAGAAAAAGATCTACACGATCTAACGATTCCGGCGGTAATAAATTTACCGGAACAGGAAGAAGAAATTGAGGAGGAGAAAGAAGAAGAAGAATTAAAGTCCTTAACAAGTGTAATAGAGACAACAGCATACATAATGACGGACGCAGCTGCCCAACGGGCCTACATAAAAGACATCTCAAATGCCATCCCAGAATTTAATGGGCAAAAACTTCATCTTCAAAGATTTATAACGGCCTTGAAGTTAGTCAAAAGGCACATTTGAGGACATAGCTGTTGAAGTAATAAAGTCCAAAATAATAGGATCTACCCTATACAAAATACAAAATGAAAACACTATAAGTGCCATTATAAAAAAATTGCAAGATACTATAGTCGGTGAAACATCTGACGTAGTAAAGGCAAAAATGCAAAGACAACCCAAAAAGGAAAAACCGCTGAAAAGTTTACCTCAGAAATTGATAACTTACGAAAGCTTCTTGAATATCGATGAGGGCTTACCAGCCGAACATGCTGATAAATTCAGTACCAAAGAAGCCATCACAACAATGGTCAAAAATTGTGAACATGGTAGACTCAAAACTATTCTTGAAGCAGGAAACTTCTATACAATGAATGAAGCTGTCACAAAGTATATACAATGTAGTACTGAAATGACAGGAAATGCCAATTCAATCCTATACGCTCAAAGAAGCCAAAGCCAGCGTGGTAATTACAATAATAGAGGTAATTATCGCGGCAGAGGCAATGGCCGCGGTTATTATAATAATAATAATTATAATAATTATAATTATAATAATAATCATTATAATAATAATAATTATAATAATAATAATTATAACAATAATTATACACGCAACAACGGACAGAATTACAACAACAATTATAGAGGAAATAACAGAGGAAACAATAGAGGAAATTATAGAGGGAATAACCATCAAAATGGAGGTTATATCTCTAGCAATAATAATAATAATAACAACAGCAATGTTAGGGTAGCCCAAACGGCTTCGGAAAACTCCCAACAACCTTTAGGTACACAGCAGTAGAAAATATTAAAGTTCATGCCATCAATCTCAGTCAAAGCACATTCGTCACTTTTATAAATGTAGAAACAGGAAAAGAATTAATATTTTTAGTAGACACTGGTGCGGAAATATCCATATTAAAAGAAAATTCCGATGGTTTTAAGTACATCCAAGATAATTATATAATAAATATACAGGGAATAAGTAAGGAAGTTGCCAAATCAAAAGGCTTAATTTCTATTGAAATTCAAACTTCTAAGTACATAATTCCACATGATTTCCATATCGTAAATATGCAATTCGCTGTTCCATGTGATGGAATACTAGGAATCGATTTTATCAAAAGATACAACTGTCAATTAGACTTCAAGCCGTCTGAAGACTGGCTTATAATAAGACCAAATAACCTCAAATATCCGATTTATGTTCCAATAACATACAGTTCTGGCAACAACTCCCTAATTCTGCCAGCAAGATCCCAAGTCGTCCGAAAAATCAAAATAAATTCAGAAGAAGACAGCGTATTAATTCCGAATACAGAAATTCAGCGTGGTATCTATATCGCAAATACCATAGCAACAGTCCAAAATGCATATATAAGATAACTTAATACCACAAACACAGATCAAGTAGTTTATATCAAAAATATACATCATGAATCACTTTCAAACTACGAAGTAGTAAAAACGGATTTAGAAACCAGACAAAAAATTGTATTATCCCAACTTGCAAAAAACTTTCTGCCTCAATTCAATGAACAGCTTACAGCATTATGTACCCAGTATAGTGATGTATTCGGACTAGAAACCGAATCGATCACTACCAATAATTTTTATTAATAAAAGCTGAGATTAACTGATGATGAACCCGCATATATAAAAAATTATGGAAATCCTCATAGTCAACAAGACGAAAATCAAAAACAAGTCCAAAAACTCATCAATGATAAAATAGTGGAACCCTCTGTATCACCTCATAATAGCCCACTTTTGTTAGTACCAAAAAAGTCACTTCCAAATTCGCAAAATAAAAAATGGCGAATTACTAATCGTCTTTGACTATCGTCAAATTAATAAAAAACTCTTGTCTGATAAATTTCCACTCCCTAGAATCGATGATATTTTAGATCAACTAGGTAGAGCAAAATACTTCTTATGCCTTGACTTAATGTCAGGTTTTCATCAAATTGAATTGGAAAAAAGTTCACGGGATATAACATCCTTTTCAACAAACAGTGGTTCGTATCGCTTCACGCGATTACCATTCGGTTTAAAAATAGCGCCAAACTCTTTCCAAAGAATGATGACTATAGCTTTCTCTGGATTATATGGATGACTTAATAGTCATAGGTTGTTCCGAAAAACATATGCTCAAGAATTTAACTGATGTTTTCAAGAAATGTAGGCAACACAACCTAAAATTACATCCTGAAAAATGTTAATTTTTCATGCATGAAGTCACTTTCTTAGGACATAAATGCACAGATAAAGGAATCTTACCCGACGACCAAAAATACGACGTCATTCGAAATTATCCAGTCCCACATGATGCGGACAGCGCTAGAAGATTCATTGCATTTTGCAATTATTACAGAAGATTTATAAAGAATTTTGCTGAATACTCCCGTCACATAACAAGATTATGTAAGAAAGATGTTAAATTCTAATGGACAACAGAATGTCAAAACGCCTTCGAACATCTTAAATCAGCGTTAATAAACCCTACTCTGTTGCAATACCCAGATTTTAGCAATGAATTTTGCATAATCACAGATGCTAGCAAATACGCTTGTGGAGCAGTTCTAACTCAAAATAAAACAAGAAGGGAAGCTACCTTCGGCCTGCCGAAGCTTATATACCCTTGTAGATTAAAGAATGCTTACTCGGTGCAGTTCCAGGAATTCCAGATTCAGCGTATTTATTTATTAAAATTTTGTTTTTAAGTAGTCAAGAATCAAAACGCCTACTTCCTACGAAGTTACAATGAATTTTCTTATATTTGTTTGAATATTCCTATGGGAGCCTTAAGATATAGTGGTCCGATCCGGCTCGCTCCGACATATGTACTACCTGCAATAGAAAGAAGACTTTCGGGAAAGTTTCATCGCGATAGCTTAAAAACTGAGAGACTAGTTCGCATAGAAACGGACAGACGGACAGACAGACAGACGGACAGACGGACAGACGGACAGACGGACAGACGGACAGACAGACAGACGGACAGACGGACATGGCTAGATGGACTCGGCTATTGGTGCTGATCAAGAATATATATACTTTATGTGGTCGGAAACGTCTCCTTCACTGCGTTGCAAGCATCTGACTAAAATTATAATACCCTCTACAAGGGTATAAAAGGACTATAGCTTCCAGTTGCATACGCATCAAGATCCTTTACGAAAGGTGAAAGCAACAATAGCACTACGGAACAAGAATTAGCAGCTATTCATTGGGCACTAACACACTTCAGACCATATATTTATGGTAGACACTTCACTGTCAAAACAGACCATATTTTCAATGGTAAATCCCAGTTCTAAACTAACACGAATGAGACTTGAATTAGAGGAATATAATTTTACGGTAGAGTATCTAAAGGGCAAAGATAACTATGTAGCCGATGCGCTCTCTAGAATAACCATAACAGACTTAAAAAATATACAAACAAACAATACAAATCTGAAAGTCTCTACCAGAAACCAAAGTAGACTAAAATCCTGCGCAGGAAAAGAACAAATATATCTGCATAAACAATCTATAGAGAAAGCTTCAAAGCCCAACGTATATGATGTCATTAATAATGATGAAGTACGTAAAGTAGTGACCTTGCATGTAAATAATAAGATGTGTTTATTTAAGCACGGAAAGAAAATTACAGCAAGATATGATGTTAGCGATTTGTATACTAATGGAACCATTGAATTAGTTCAATTCTTTCAAAGGCATGAAAAGCAGGCCGGTATTCACAAAGTCAGCCAACTCAAAGTGGCACCGTGGGAAAATATCTTTGAACATGTTTTAATTGATAATTTTAAAAATATGGGCAATAATATATTGAAATCATTGAGAGTAGCGCTACTCAACCCGGTGACCGTAATAAAAAATAATAAAGAAAAAGAAGCTATATTGTCTACATTCCATGATGATCCAATACAAGGTGGTCATACAGGCATTACAAAAACCTTGGCTAAGGTTCAGAGACACTATTACTGGAAAAATATGTCCAAAGACATAAAAGAGTACATAAAGAAATGTCCTAAATGCCAAAAGTCGAAAACGACTAAACATACCAAGACCCCACTAACTATAACCGAAACTCCACAAAGACCTTTCGATAAAGTAATTGTAGATACTATTGGTCCACTTCCAAAATCTAATAATGGAAATGAATACGCAGTAACACTCATCTGCGATTTAACTAAATACCTAGTAACTATACCTATACCAAATAAAAGTGCCAATGCAGTAGCAAAAGCCATATTTGAAGATTTTATTCTAAGGTACGGTCCAATGAAGACGTTCATTACGGACATGGGAACAGAATATAAAAATTCAATTATTGAAGATCTATGTAAATATTTAAATATTAAAAACATAACTTCAACTGCACACCACCACCAGACAGTAGGTACCGTGGAGCGAAGCCACAGAACACTCAATGAGTTTATTTGTTTATACATCTCAGTTGACAAAACAGATTGGGATGTATGGCTGCGATACTTCGTATATTGTTTTAACACGACCCCATCTATAGCACATGACTATTGTCCATATGAGCTAGTTTTTGGTAAAACTTCAAATCTACCAAAACATTTTAATAGCATAGATAAAATAAAACCCCTTTATAGTATAGAAGATTATGCAAAGGAATCCAAATTTAGATTAGAACAGGCATTTAAAAGAGCTAGACTAATGCTAGAATCTCATAAGCTAAAACAGAAAATTAATTACGACAAAACAAGTTGCGATTTCGATTTAGAAATAGGAGATCAGGTTTTATTAAAAAATGAAACAGGGCATAAGTTAGATTTCAAATATACAGGTCCTTATAAGGTAGAACAAATAGGAGACAGAGATAACATAACCATAATAAATAACAAAAATAAAAAGCAAATAGTACATAAAGATAGATTAAAACTCTTTATATCATAATCAATTTTTAAATATATCACGTATGGCCATACATAATATAAGAGCACATAAGATAACCAAATCCAAACTAAGAATACACACTAATTAAAAAAAAAAATGTCAAATGTTGGCAGCGCCGCTACGGTACTTAGACCTTTTTACCTCCTAAGTAAATTGGGCTCGACAAGAACCTCTGACGAGCTTGGAGCGGCAACAACGGCTGCCCCTATAGCTCAACCTCAAATTAATAAAAAACTCTATCTTTAACCTTCTAAGACACGTATTATTTTCGCTCGAAAAAACATAAATAAATGATAAGTCTCGTTAGAAGCTTCGGAGAGCTTTCAAGCCTGAGACTCATAACTTTGTCTGCCTTTTATCAACCGCCAAAAAATATTTAAACAATTGAAAAGATGTTAGTTTATTTGTTAAGACCAAAAACGTAATACTTGCCTTTAGGCACGCAAGTCTTAGAGGGTTAATAAGAATTAAAAGAATAAATTGGAAATGAATTATTATTGATGACGGGAACAAAAACTCATCTTTACACTAGCCCATAAAATGCATAAGGAGTTTTTGTTTTGATTTAAAAAAAATTGTTGATTGGTTTTCACATTTGAATGTAAGAAACGCAATGACACTCAAACACATCGACTAATTGGCATGTACATAAGTATGTGATCATTAAATTAGGATAAAACACCTAACGGATGCAATTCCTCATCGAAATGTGAATGTATCCCATAAAATATTCAGGAGTTTTAGTTTCTGGTCTCTATTCTAAAACTGTAAAGAAATTAGAAAAACTATTGAGATATGCGTATACACACAGTCATATGAACATATGCATTTATGTACTTTAAAAACATAAAATGAAATATATGCGTGCACAAATAACATTCCAATTTAAGAAAAGGTCGTATTCGCACAACGTTGACAATCTGGAAATTGTACCAGCCAAAACGTACCTACAAAACTTTTTAAAAAATTTAGAATTACACCCACAGTTTTCACCTAAAAAAGTTGGAGCCTTAGTTTCGTTTTTTTTTTTAATTTTTCCTATTTCCGGAAATATTTAACTGCAGCTGTTGATCCCCAGCCGACATGGGGGCACTTCTTTACTTTTTTTGTTTACCTACCGAATCGCTTACCTACCGTTTTTCGCTTAAAACCTTGGCCTTTCATAGGTATTTGTGTGTTATTTTTAATATATTTTTTTTAAGTTTTTAAGGTTTTTGGACTTTAGATCTGTTCGAAAAACGGTAAAAAAAATAGTAATAGTTTTTCTCTGCATTCGCTAAGCTAACAAAAATTATATATACTACCAGAACGGTGGAGTTACGGTGGGAATAAGGTGAGGTTAGTGCGGGGTTAAGTTGCGATTAAAGCCTAGTACTCAGTTCGGCTAAGAGTTTCACTAGTCGAAAAATATTATTCTTTTGTAGTGTGACCGAAGTTTTCAGAGTTCATTAGAGTTGCACTAGTCGAAAAATATTATTCTTTTGTAGTGTGACCGAAGTTTTCAGAGTTCATCCGTATTGCGTGTAGTATGGTCTTATTGTAAAGCAGCTGGGTTCACAAACAGCAAATAAATCAACTGGCGCCAATTTTCAAATATTACAAAATGTTGAGCCGACCTGGGTCGCAAGCTTATAGCGTAGTAAGCGCCGGTGGACGATGGACGGTTACCCAATGTTTTGAGTATCAATTGTATTCCGTACCATCCCCCAACTTTCGGCTTGTCGATCATTACTCGAACAGCGGAGCGGGACCCTTTGAACCCTAGCTCTAGCGGGAGTAGTGGGGGGGTTTTTTGCTGCGGGTAATGACTGCTACACCCAGGTTTTATTATAGAGTCCCTTCTGAAGCTAAATATATTTACGGAGCTGATTCTCCGTTGAAAACCACACGGGATAGAACGTGGCAAAACCAGATACGTGTGACAAATGAAGAAAAGAATTAGCAACGCGATATTTTTAGTGGACCAGAGGAGGGGTAGGCTTGAGATGTTGTTTGCCTCACCCTTGTTCATTACCCTCCCAACCATAGCCTGCTATTTAAATTAACGGTTATTCAGACCCCATAAGTAACTTTATATTTATCATTTAATTATGCTCCCATGCCATCAGAATTTAGAAAGATTTAGAAGTTTATTATCATAAACAATTCTTTAATAATTCTCCAGAAATCAAATTTCACAATCCAAAACATGATTCACTTAAATTCCAAAAAATAATTTTTTTCATTACTTAATTGGTTTAACCAGCAAAAACTAATTTTATTTAATTTATTTCGTTCCGGGTAGTACTTTCATTTCTTCATTTGGGCAAACTATGACTCTATTCCCTAAAGTACCTGTTTGGTGTTGTTTTTTTTTTGTTTTTTTTTTTAAGTTAAATTAAGTATCGAACTTGAATGGCAGTGTACGTGCGTTATATGGGAAGGGGGGAGTACTTTACTAATTACATTTTTGTTTTAAGCCGGTTTTGTGATATGTATTAGATTGTTTACGTTACTTTTAGTTACCGGCAGGAGTAACAAATTTATTAGATCGCTACTAAAGACAATTGGGTTTCAGAAAAATATTTTGGCTATTATGTATTTTAAGTTAGTTGTTTTAAAGCTTTTATTTCATTGCATTCCAATAACCGAAATCATGTAAAAGAGAATAGCAAAATATCGGTGCGAGCGACTGATAAGCGTACATGAGGTGTTTTGATTTTAACTTGGGGGCTGTCCATATATTACGTAATCACCTAGGGGGGGGGGAGAGGGTCATTGAAATGATTATGTTTGATTACATGGGGAGGGGGGGGTCTTGCACAATGATTACGTAATCATTTTATATACATTTTTTTATTTAAAGAATTTATTTAAAAACTTTTTTTTTTAATTATATCTACAAACTTAGATAGGAAAGCACAGAAAAAATTTTTTTAGTGGCTGGGCGGCGAAAAAGAAAATGTTTAGTGGTTCAATCACACGAAGGACGCGAAGACCTGGAATGGCTTGACGAAGAGTATGTTGGAGATAATTTCAGCGTAGACGAACCGAATGTGTCATACCAAACTCCATTTATAAACAATATATAAGATTGGGTTGCATCTCCGTTTGAATCCACAGATTAAAACAAAAAAATTTTATTCTTGGGATTACGTAATCATTGGGGGGGGGGGGGGGGTTTTGTTTATTTAATGATTACGTTTGATCACCAGGGGGGGAGGGGGTAAAAAATCACCAAAAACGTGATTACGTAATATATGGACAGCCCCTTGCCACTTTTCACTTTGCCATTCGAGTTGGTATCAAATCTTTTTAATTCGTTAATTTTAGACTTCAAAAATATAGAAAAATAACTTAGCACTATTGTGATAATTTTCTGGCTTTAGCTAATAATTTTTGTAGCTGTTTTAATTGTGTATAGATTTAATGATTTTTAACTTTGTTCACATTCTGTCGTTTGCTTATCTGGCTTTTAGATTTGGTTTTCCACTGATTTTATTTCCTTGCGGCTATCTTCAGAATTTTCTGCCAACAGCTAACTGCGCCTCTTCTGCCGTACAATTTTCCGGCCTTTTCCGGCGTGGAGATCGGGGAAACTGTTTCCTCGTGGTTCGAAATTTTTAGGCTTTCTTGGGTTTTTATTTCGCTGGTGGTTTCTTTCGTTCATGCGAACGACAGGGTTTTTTTCTCGCCGTGTTATCGCAGATAACGGACCGAGAGGCCAGAACTAAAAAAATGGGCAAAGGTTATCTCAAATTGAACTAATTTATTTCTCGAAAATATTTACCTCGCCGGCCTGCAATGATATAGATAATGGGTTTCTTTTCAACGCTTCAGTAGGATGCTCGAATTGAATGAAGATTTTTGGTTAACAGCCACACGTGCTTAACCTTTTTTTTTACAACGAATAAGGAGAGCTTTAGGTCTGCTCAGCGTGACGACTTTTTAGAAAAGAGATCGAGGCCCGATGCTGGGGACCCGACAAACCCTTTGCCGAATTCACATTCGGAATTCACCACCTGGGGGATGGGTATCAGTCAAGATTTAAGGGTTGCCAGAAAGGTACTCGATACTAACTATCGGTAGGGCCGTAGGGCGCCTTACTATTTGATTTTTAAAAAAATCTACTTTGGGGGAATTCTATTAAAGGGGGGCCATTACAAACCACAGATAATCTAACGAGTCTACGAGGTACGATTAGCTGGAATCACGGGCGCAAATCCTTGGCATGATATGTACCTATTTCTTTGCCTTGTAAATTCTCTAAGATATAGTATGCAGTACCTACTTTTTTTCTCACTCGACACTTTGAAAACTGCGGACCTAATTTCTTTCTCGCAGACAATTTAATTTGTCTAAAAGGGACAACTTTTTAAGTAATCTATAATCATTACCATGATTTACCATATTAAAACCAAACAAGGCTTTATAAGGGGAACTTCCAATGGCTTGATGCATCGAAGAACGCAACGCTGATGAAATACTGGTTAAGTTTGCATCCCATTCGGTCTGATCGGCTCGTAGATAGGATCGAATCGCGGTTAACAAGGAGCGATTCACCCTCTCCGCAGCATTGCTCTGAGGGGAATATAATGCTGTAAAGTTATGCTTGATCTTAAATTTGGTCAAGAAAGCTTCAAACTCATTAGACTTGAACTGAGAGCCATTGTCACTTACAATGGTCTCGGGTACTCAAAACTCAAAACGCTGTCCTAGAATGTCAGTAATGGCATATGTTGTAAATTTCTTGAGCGGACACAACCAATGGTAACGACTGAAATGAGGACAATAAGCAATCCTAAGGACCCTTTCTTGCTTCGCGGGTAAGGACCTAAGATGTCAATATACAACTTTTGAAAGGGCCTACACGACACGCTTTGTTGCCTCATTGGTGGTCTTAATGTAACATTTGGAACTTTCGTCGGCTTAAAAACATCACACTCTCGAACGTAGTCTCTAACTTGCTTAGACAAACCTGGCCAGTACAAATGTCTCCGCAGCCGTTCGATAGTTTTCTGCATTCCACCGTGAGCAGATGTAACGCAATCATGTGCTTGGCGGATCGCAGCTACTCGTAAAGTAGCAGAAAACTTTTCTGCATTGGCTTCAACTACTTCCTTGACCTGAATGTAATCAGAATCAAGAAAGGCTGATGAATCCAAGTCAATTTCTGGACCTATCCATTCGACACTATCAATCTCCGCTTCACAAATCCTCGATAACGCATCAGGAACTATGTGATCTTTTCCTTTTCGGTGGGTAATTGTGAACTTGAAGGCTTGCAACCGAAATATCCAACGTGCCAATCTCCCTGATACATTCTGCTGCCGCATTAGCCAAAGCAGACTTGAATGATCTGTTACGACTTCAAACGGCTGTAATTCCAGGTAGCACCTAGACTTTTCAATTGCCAGAATTACCGCAAGACATTCGCGTTCGGTAACTCTATATTTACGTTGTGATTTGGATAATTTCTTTGACATGAATGCCAAAGATCTTTCTTCTCCTGTATCTGACAATTGCACCAGCACAGCGCCAATGCCATGGTCACTGGCATCGCAATGCTAGAAAAATTTACGCGTGAAATCCGCATTTTGTAGCACGGGAGCTGAGGTCAGCAACATTTTAAGTTTTTTTATAGCTACCTGAGCTTCCGTAAACCATTGAAAAAAATTCTTTGTTTTTAATACGTCGGTAATTGGACAAGTAATTTCAGCAAAGTCCTTTATAAACCGCCTATACCAGCCACAAACCATTAAGAAGCCTCTTACTTGCTTCAAGTTCTTCGGAGTGGGCCAGTTGAGCACACAGGATATTTTATCCGGATCTGTGGCTACTCCGCCACTACCGATAACGTAACCTAGATAATTCACCCTAGTCACACAAATGTGACTTTTAGTTACATTTAAGGTAAGGTTAGCTTTTCTAAACTGATCGGCTAAGCGAACTAACACTGCTAAATGTGAAGCAAAATCTTCGGATACTATGCATAGATCGTCGAGATAGCCAAATACGCAATGTCGTAAATCCGGAGGGATTAAATCATCCATAAGGCGTGACATGGTAGAAGCAGCATTACAAAGTCCAAATGGCATGACCGTAAATTGAAATAATGCTCGCCCTGGAACGGTAAACGCAGTCAACGGTTTTGCTTCCTCAGTGAGCTCGATCTGCCAGTAGGCATCTTTAAGGTCCAATTTAGAAATTAAATTTGCTTTTGGAAGACGGGCGAAAATGTCTTCGATGCTTTGCAACGGATACGCATCTTTTTTTGTAGCATCATTGAGTTTCCGGGCGTCAAGGCATAAGGGAACTTTGTTTGGCTTTACTACAAGGCGCATGGGTGAACTCCAAGCGCTTTGCGACGGCTCGATCACCCCTAACTTGAACATCCGGTCAATTTCCGAGTACATTAGCTTTTCTACCGCAGGACTGACAGAATAGTACCGCTGTTTTACTGGCTTACTATCACCAATGTCAATACTATGCTTTATTAAAGCGGTGCGACCTAACCCATTCTTTTCAAAATTTGGAAACAACTCCTTAACAGCCTCAAGTTGTTGTCTTTCCTGAATAGTTAATGGAAATTGATCTTCACGTGGGTCTAGTTCTACGTCCTCGTTCAAGATAGAGCTGATAATCCAAGGCGCTAATTCAAAAGCCCGCCAGAAGTCTATTCCTAGTATTAATCTTTGGGCTATTGAAGGGATAATGTACAGTTCAATATCTTTTTTCCTTTCCTAATATTTAACTTTTACTCTCAGTATTCCCCAAACTTGGTGCAACTTGGCATCTGCTGTTCGGACTTGTGACAAAATTGGCTTAAAATTTGGATACTTAGAGAAATCCAAAAGCGCTAGCGGAGATCCGAGACAACTTATATTTGCTCCAGTGTCAAGCAAACCTAGTTCCTCGAATTCCAAAAATGTTACGCTTGCATAACTGCGTCGGTCAATGTTATTTTGAAAAACCGTTGAAACAATCATTTTTTTTTTTTCTTTTCAATGAACGAAAATATGATCGCATTCGAATTGTATTTCGGCGACTTTTTCTTTCTAATCCTGCAAAAATTCTTTCTCGTACTAAATTATAGTTTCTTAATCTTTCATGATAGGGCTTAAAAGGTAATTTTTCTTCTTGATCTAATTCATTTCTTAATATTCTAACATTTTCAAAATTGCTAACAGGGATATTTTCTACTTTTGGGACACCCTTCCTGGAATGAATGCCCCCCCCTGCCGGTTTTCCGCCTTTCGCTTGCAGTTTTTGCAGCTTGGTGTATACGACTGCGGATCTCCGCAGATGTAGCAAAACACTTTCTTTGCAGCCAAACACTGTTTCCAAAGGTGGCCGGGAGCCTCACAGTTCCAGCACAGTAGAGAAGCTGTGCGAGCAAGAGCTGAAATTTCGTTCTCTTCTCCAGCTTCTGCAGTTTCATTAGGTGGTTCGTCATCTAATGCGTAAACTCGATATGGAGAAGGCTTTGCTTGTGGCGGACGTGCTCTACTGACTTCTTTGAGGAAATGTTCCCGCTTATGAACTAACCGGCGTAACTCGGAAATAGATGAGATCTTTTCAAACAACAGTCTCTCTTTCATGTCTATCACCAAATTTCCTTGTATCATCTCTACTAGTTCATCTTCGGCAAAACTTACTGATAGTCTATCCATTGGCTTACAAACACTTTCGTAAAACGTATCGAATGACTCTCCCTGCTTTTGTTTACGTGAGCGAATTTGTTCTCTTAACTCCGTAGCCGATCTACTCTCCCGATACTGTTCTCTAGAAGCCGCACAAAATTCACTCCAGTTAAACGTTTGCACCCTCTTGTGGTATCTCCAGAACCAACTGCTGGCTTTACCTATTAAAAGCTGATGAATATTTCGGCTAATAATTTCTAAGTCTCCATCAAAATGTTCTATTGTTAATATTTTCACTCTATAAAGGAATTCTTCCACTGATAACCCCTCGACCGATCCATCGAACCTTACCCCCCATTTTTGTAAAACATCTGCAATTTTATGTGGCTCCAATGAATGCGTACTCCTAGCTGACCTATAACTCGGTTGAGAAATTGGAGTTACATTTTCGGCTATTGTCGCGGGTTGAGCTATAAGACTTCCAGATCCTGACAGGGATGATAAGACTCGAGTTACCGTGTCTCGGACAATTATTTCTATATCTCCTACCGGTACAGAAGCTTCCGCAGGGGGATTAGTCTGTCTTCTTGACCTCGGCGGTCGGCCTCTTCTAGCTGGTGCGTTTGTGATTTGATTGGCGTGCGACCTGGCTCCTTGATTTGTAGGAGTACTACCTGGTGGATTGGCGTTAGCTTGGTTAGATATTTCAGACGGATCTTCTATCATAATTAAAGCTTCGGCTCCTTCTGGTACTTGTAGGTCAGTGGCATCTAGTTGCGTAGCTAATGAACGTGTACACATACGTTATCCTGTTGCGACAATTCTCTTCTGTTTACTTGGTGCCGCCATCTTAGCTTTGGGTGAATGGTTACCGACTACTACCTTCCACTCCTTTAATTGAACTGGAACTAAGCAGCTGGGACATTCTTTATGAGCCTGCACCCGCGTTTCCAAACAATTCTTATGGAAAACATGATTACATGAAGTAATAGCACAAGGTTGCGTGTTTAACATAACTTCACTGCAAATTATGCAGATATTCTCTGCAGAATCCATCTGCTGCTGTGCCTTGTTCACCTCAAAACTATGTTCTATTGGCATTTTTATTTATAACAACTTATTTCTGATGACTTTTTCTGGGAGACATAAATAACGATAAATATTTTCTGGCTTGCCTACAACTATCGGTGCTTTAGAATTTATATGTTTTGGGCTAATGTGACTATGAATGTTTTTATTAAATGAACAGCTACTCTCTAACTTTACAAGTCGGAATTCCACGGATAACAAAACACAATTGCATTTTTATTATATTCCAGTAGAATACCTATGGTGAAAATTATCAAATATTGCTCACTAACAAAACCACTGTTCAAGAAATTTACGTTTTTATTTTATTCAAGTAGAAAATATGCTGACAAACTAAATCTACTAGTAATCTCGGTCGAAGGCTTGCGAATATTCGAAAACTCGATTTCCAAAGATGTATAGACAAATTTTACTCAACTTTCTTAATTAACTGCTTTCACAAAATTGCAAATTTCTATCGAAGAACAGAAGAGCTGCATAATTAATGTATATTGTAAATATTTTCTCTCGTCCCTACGGTCAAATCCTATCAGCATTCGCTAATAACGGATCGATGTCCAGCAGAAAACCTATGTTTTTATTTTAACCCGATTTACAACATGCATTAATCCGGGGTTAGTATTTAATTAACTTAACGTTCATTAATTAATACATGCCCCACGTTTTGGGCGCCAAAAACTTATAGCGTAGTAAACGCCGGTGGACAAGGGACGGTTACCCAATGTTTTGAGTATCAATTGTATTCCGTACCATCCCCCAACTTTCGGCTTGTCGATCATTACTCGAACAGCGGAGCGGGACCCTTTGAACCCTAGCTCTAGCGGGAGTAGTGGGGGGGTTTTTGCTGCGGGTAATGACTGCTACACACAGGCTTTATTATAGAGTCCCTTCTGAAGCTAAATATATTTACGGAGCCGATTCTCCGTTGAAAACCACACTGGATAGAACGTGGCAAAACAAGATACGTGTGACAAATGAAGAAAAGAATTAGCAACGCGATATTTTTAGTGGACCAGAGGAGGGGTAGGCTTTAGATGTTGTTTGCCTCACCCTTGTTCATTACCCTCCCAACCATAGCCTGCTATTTAAATTAACGGTTATACAGACCCCATACGTAACTATATATTTATCATTTAATTATGCTCCCATGCCATCAGAATTTAGAAAGATTTAGAAGTTCATAATCATAAAAATTGATTATTAATTCTCCAGAAAACAAATTTCACAATCCAAAACATAATTCACTTAAATTCCAAAAAATAATTTTTTTTATTACTTAATTGGTTTAACCAGCAAAAACTAATTTTATATAATTTATTTCGTTCCGGGTAGTGCTTTCATTTCTTCATTTGGGCAAACTATGACTCTATTCCCTAAAGTACCTGTTTGGTGTTGTTTTTTTTTTGGTTTTTTTTTAAGTTAAATTAAGTATCAAACTTGAACTTAGATTTTTTACGTTACTTTTAGTTACCGGCAGGAGTAACAAATTTATTGGATCGCTACTAAAGACAATTGGGTTTCAGAAAAATATTTTGGCTATTATGTATTTTAAGTTAGTTGTTTTAAAGCTTTTATTTCATTGCATTCCAATAACCGAAATCATGTAAAAGAGAATAGCAAAATATCGGTGCGAGCGACTGATAAGGGTACATGAGGTGTACCTTTTGTTTTCTTTTGTTCTTTTTTTTTTATTACACTGCGCAACACAATATGTGCACGCTCGACGACTTTTGCTTTTATCTTGTTTTGGTGTTTTTAAGACTCACCCATTGCTCCTCGAAGAAGGCCTTTTTGATGATGCGATATGGACTCGTTGTGGATTTGTTTGCTTAGGAGAAATAATATAATTGGGGACATTTTCTTTTACATGTTTTAGTTATTGTATTACTCTAGTGCCAATTTGATTTATTATTATGATTTTTTAAATTGTATTTGTTTTTAACTGGTTTAGGGGGGGCATTAATGAATTCAATTAGAAAATTTCACTACATAATCAATTCAGAATATTCTTTTTTTTTTAGTGTGCCATTTTTGGGGCTGCTTCTTGGTTTTATTATCTTTTTTTTTTTGATTTTAACTTGCGCTTGCTGTAAACAGACACCACTTTGCCATTCGAGTTGGTATCAAATCTTTTTAATTCGTTAATTTTAGACTTCAAAAATATAGAAAAACAAGAGAGAACGCTATAGTCGGGTTGGTGTCCCGACTATCTAATACCCGTCACTCAGCTAAAGGAAGCGGGTTGGTGTCCCGACTAATAATCGTAACTCAGCTAAAGGGAGTGCGAGGGAGATAGATATATGTAGATATTTTGATTGCGTATAACTTTTTAATGAATGGTCCGATTTGAAAAATGTCTTCTACATTTCGATAGGTATAAATATACACAACAAAATTCCATTTATACTTCTCGGATATCTTTAAAGATGTATGCGCAGGACTCATTTTAAAATGGTTAGTGGGCGATTGTGGGCGTTAGAGGGGGTGTGGCGCTCGGCTAAAATAAACTTGCGCTGCGTAGGAAGCCAAAGAATATGTGTGGAAAATCTCAACCTTCTAGCTTTTGTAGTTTCTGAGATCTCAGCGTTCATACAGACGGACAGACGGACATGGCTAGATCGACTCGGCTAGTGCCCCTGATCAAGAATATATATACTTTATGGGGTCGGAAACGCTTCCTTCTAGCTGTTACATACTTTTGCACGAATCTAATATACCCTTTTACTCTACGAGTAACGGGTATAATAACTTAGCACTATTGTGATAATTTTCTGACTTTAGCTAATAATTTTTGTAGCTGTTTTAATTGTGTATAGATTTAATGATTTTTAACTTTGTTCACATTCTGTCGTTTGCTTATCTGGCTTTTAGATTTGGTTTTCCACTGATTTTATTTCCTTGCGGCTATCTTCAGAATTTTCTGCCAACAGCTAACTGCGCCTCTTCTGCCGTACAATTTTCCGGCCTTTTCCGGCGTGGAGATCGGGGAAACTGTTTCCTCGTGGTTCGAAATTTTTAGGCTTTCTTGGGTTTTTATTTCGCTGGTGGTTTCTTTCGTTCATGCGAACGACAGGGTTTTTTTCTCGCCGTGTTATCGCAGATAACGGACCGAGAGGCCAGAACTAAAAAAATGGGCAAAGGTTATCTCAAATTGAACTAATTTATTTCTCGAAAATATTTACCTCGCCGGCCTGCAATGATATAGATAATGGGTTTCTTTTCAACGCTTCAGTAGGATGCTCGAATTGAATGAAGATTTTTGGTTAACAGCCACACGTGCTTAACCTTTTTTTTACAACGAATAAGGAGAGCTTTAGGTCTGCTCAGCGTGACGACTTTTTAGAAAAGAGATCGAGGCCCGATGCTGGGGACCCGACAAACCCTTTGCCGAATTCACATTCGGAATTCACCACCTGGGGGATGGGTATCTGTCAAGATTAAAGGGTTGCCAGAAAGGTACTCGATACTAACTATCGGTAGGGCCGTAGGGCGCCTTACTATTTGATTTTTAAAAAAATCTACTTTGGGGGAATTCTATTAAAGGGGGGCCATTACAAACCACAGATAATCTAACGAGTCTACGAGGTACGATTAGCTGGAATCACGGGCGCAAATCCTTGGCATGATATGTACCTATTTCTTTGCCTTGTAAATTCTCTAAGATATAGTATGCAGTACCTACTTTTTTTCTCACTCGACACTTTGAAAACTGCGGACCTAATTTCTTATTGAAATTCTGGGAAAATTTGCTCAAGTAGAAGTTCCGCTTGAACACCCCTTGGCCTTCTTTATACGAGACCGGACGATAGCGCAAATTGTATTGCGTGGCGTTCCGTTCATAAGCAGCGCGACTATTTTCTTTAATATCCTCTCGCAGACAATTTAATTTGTCTAAAAGGGACAACTTTTTAAGTAATCTATAATCATTACCATGATTTACCATATTAAAACCAAACAAGGCTTTATAAGGGGAACTTCCAATGGCTTGATGCATCGAAGAACGCAACGCTGATGAAATACTGGTTAAGTTTGCATCCCATTCGGTCTGATCGGCTCGTAGATAGGATCGAATCGCGGTTAACAAGGAGCGATTCACCCTCTCCGCAGCATTGCTCTGAGGGGAATATAATGCTGTAAAGTTATGCTTGATCTTAAATTTGGTCAAGAAAGCTTCAAACTCATTAGACTTGAACTGAGAGCCATTGTCACTTACAATGGTCTCGCGTACTCAAAACTCAAAACGCTGTCCTAGAATGTCAGTAATGGCATATGTTGTAAATTTCTTGAGCGGACACAACCAATGGTAACGACTGAAATGAGGACAATAAGCAATCCTAAGGACCCTTTCTTGCTTCGCGGGTAAGGACCTAAGATGTCAATATACAACTTTTGAAAGGGCCTACACGACACGCTTTGTTGCCTCATTGGTGGTCTTAATGTAACATTTGGAACTTTCGTCGGCTTAAAAACATCACACTCTCGAACGTAGTCTCTAACTTGCTTAGACAAACCTGGCCAGTACAAATGTCTCCGCAGCCGTTCGATAGTTTTCTGCATTCCACCGTGAGCAGATGTAACGCAATCATGTGCTTGGCGGATCGCAGCTACTCGTAAAGTAGCAGAAAACTTTTCTGCATTGGCTTCAACTACTTCCTTGACCTGAATGTAATCAGAATCAAGAAAGGCTGATGAATCCAAGTCAATTTCTGGACCTATCCATTCGACACTATCAATCTCCGCTTCACAAATCCTCGATAACGCATCAGGAACTATGTGATCTTTTCCTTTTCGGTGGGTAATTGTGAACTTGAAGGCTTGCAACCGAAATATCCAACGTGCCAATCTCCCTGATACATTCTGCTGCCGCATTAGCCAAAGCAGACTTGAATGATCTGTTACGACTTCAAACGGCTGTAATTCCAGGTAGCACCTAGACTTTTCAATTGCCAGAATTACCGCAAGACATTCGCGTTCGGTAACTCTATATTTACGTTGTGATTTGGATAATTTCTTTGACATGAATGCCAAAGATCTTTCTTCTCCTGTATCTGACAATTGCACCAGCACAGCGCCAATGCCATGGTCACTGGCATCGCAATGCTAGAAAAATTTACGCGTGAAATCCGCATTTTGTAGCACGGGAGCTGAGGTCAGCAACATTTTAAGTTTTTTTATAGCTACCTGAGCTTCCGTAAACCATTGAAAAAAATTCTTTGTTTTTAATACGTCGGTAATTGGACAAGTAATTTCAGCAAAGTCCTTTATAAACCGCCTATACCAGCCACAAACCATTAAGAAGCCTCTTACTTGCTTCAAGTTCTTCGGAGTGGGCCAGTTGAGCACACAGGATATTTTATCCGGATCTGTGGCTACTCCGCCACTACCGATAACGTAACCTAGATAATTCACCCTAGTCACACAAATGTGACTTTTAGTTACATTTAAGGTAAGGTTAGCTTTTCTAAACTGATCGGCTAAGCGAACTAACACTGCTAAATGTGAAGCAAAATCTTCGGATACTATGCATAGATCGTCGAGATAGCCAAATACGCAATGTCGTAAATCCGGAGGGATTAAATCATCCATAAGGCGTGACATGGTAGAAGCAGCATTACAAAGTCCAAATGGCATGACCGTAAATTGAAATAATGCTCGCCCTGGAACGGTAAACGCAGTCAACGGTTTTGCTTCCTCAGTGAGCTCGATCTGCCAGTAGGCATCTTTAAGGTCCAATTTAGAAATTAAATTTGCTTTTGGAAGACGGGCGAAAATGTCTTCGATGCTTTGCAACGGATACGCATCTTTTTTTGTAGCATCATTGAGTTTCCGGGCGTCAAGGCATAAGCGAACTTTGTTTGGCTTTACTACAAGGCGCATGGGTGAACTCCAAGCGCTTTGCGACGGCTCGATCACCCCTAACTTGAGCATCCGGTCAATTTCCGAGTACATTAGCTTTTCTACCGCAGGACTGACAGAATAGTACCGCTGTTTTACTGGCTTACTATCACCAATGTCAATACTATGCTTTATTAAAGCGGTGCGACCTAACCCATTCTTTTCAAAATTTGGAAACAACTCCTTAACAGCCTCAAGTTGTTGTCTTTCCTGAATAGTTAATGGAAATTGATCTTCACGTGGGTCTAGTTCTACGTCCTCGTTCAAGATAGAGCTGATAATCCAAGGCGCTAATTCAAAAGCCCGCCAGAAGTCTATTCCTAGTATTAATCTTTGGGCTATTGAAGGGATAATGTACAGTTCAATATCTTTTTTCCTTTCCTAATATTTAACTTTTACTCTCAGTATTCCCCAAACTTGGTGCAACTTGGCATCTGCTGTTCGGACTTGTGACAAAATTGGCTTAAAATTTGGATACTTAGAGAAATCCAAAAGCGCTAGCGGAGATCCGAGACAACTTATATTTGCTCCAGTGTCAAGCAAACCTAGTTCCTCGAATTCCAAAAATGTTACGCTTGCATAACTGCGTCGGTCAATGTTATTTTGAAAAACCGTTGAAACAATCATTTTTTTTTTTTCTTTTCAATGAACGAAAATATGATCGCATTCGAATTGTATTTCGGCGACTTTTTCTTTCTAATCCTGCAAAAATTCTTTCTCGTACTAAATTATAGTTTCTTAATCTTTCATGATAGGGCTTAAAAGGTAATTTTTCTTCTTGATCTAATTCATTTCTTAATATTCTAACATTTTCAAAATTGCTAACAGGGATATTTTCTACGTTTGGGACACCCTTCCGTGAATGAATGCCCTCCCCCCTGCCGGTTTTCCGCCTTTCGCTTGCAGTTTTTGCAGCTTGGTGTATACGACTGCGGATCTCCGCAGATGTAGCAAAACACTTTCTTTGCAGCCAAACACTGTTTCCAAAGGTGGCCGGGAGCCTCACAGTTCCAGCACAGTAGAGAAGCTGTGCGAGCAAGAGCTGAAATTTCGTTCTCTTCTCCAGCTTCTGCAGTTTCATTAGGTGGTTCGTCATCTAATGCGTAAACTCGATATGGAGAAGGCTTTGCTCGTGGCGGACGTGCTCTACTGACTTCTTTGAGGAAATGTTCCCGCTTATGAACTAACCGGCGTAACTCGGAAATAGATGAGATCTTTTCAAACAACAGTCTCTCTTTCATGTCTATCACCAAATTTCCTTGTATCATCTCTACTAGTTCATCTTCGGCAAAACTTACTGATAGTCTATCCATTGGCTTACAAACACTTTCGTAAAACGTATCGAATGACTCTCCCTGCTTTTGTTTACGTGAGCGAATTTGTTCTCTTAACTCCGTAGCCGATCTACTCTCCCGATACTGTTCTCTAGAACTCTGGTATCTCTGGTATCTCCAGAACCAACTGCTGGCTTTACCTATTAAAAGCTGATGAATATTTCGGCTAATAATTTCTAAGTCTCCATCAAAATGTTCTATTGTTAATATTTTCACTCTATAAAGGAATTCTTCCACTGATAACCCCTCGACCGATCCATCGAACCTTACCCCCCATTTTTGTAAAACATCTGCAATTTTATGTGGCTCCAATGAATGCGTACTCCTAGCTGACCTATAACTCGGTTGAGAAATTGGAGTTACATTTTCGGCTATTGTCGCGGGTTGAGCTATAAGACTTCCAGATCCTGACAGGGATGATAAGACTCGAGTTACCGTGTCTCGGACAATTATTTCTATATCTCCTACCGGTACAGAAGCTTCCGCAGCACTATGGGCAAATATTCAGTCCTTGAGGCATAAACTCCAGTTTTAAAGATACAAATCTAAAATTTTTGTTATATATTTTTAAGGCTAAGATGTAATTTCGGTTTTTGTTGCTTTTTGAATCGGACCACATCTTCATCCTACGCCCACGCCGCAGATATACATTTGAAGGCAAGGATTTAAAGAAAATGTTTTTTGTGTTGGTAACTGTAATACAATTTCTGTTTTTGTTAAATTTTGAATTGGACCAAGTCTCCATCAACCGCCAACGCCGCATATTTACTTTTAAAGGCAAGGATATAAAAAAAATGAATTTGTTAATAAATATTTCATATTTAACGCCTTTCGCAACAAAACTGAAGTATCTTCTTGTTTGATATTTTTTGCCAAAAAGAAGCACCATGCCAAATTAATGGCATCGAATTTTCTTTTTCTTTCGCCAATTGAGATGCCACCTTACGCTTTAATCGTGGTCCTGCCTCATTAGAAGTTAGGCATTTGCGACCAGGTTTGTCGCTTGGCAAGCCCTTTTCCAAAAATGAAATTTTCATGTTCGACGAAAGCCGCAGGAAATGTTCTTCCTTGAATCGGTCTATTATTCTATGACATTTTGGCAAATTACGACTAAAAAAGGCAACAATCTGCTTAATTTTTTTTTGACTATTGTGTGCTGACTATCGCTTAATTCGATTCCGTTCATAGTTTGCAAAACAAATTCCATCACAGCGGTTTGTTGCCGGTTGTTGCCGATACAAACATTAAGCAATGTGTAGTGACAGAACTCGAATGCAACTACAACATGGAGGTTTTACGTATAACGTGCAAAAACGTGCAAAAAGTATTGATAGGGTTCGATTAGCAATTGTTTTGTTTATAACTTCCTATTTTTACCTTGCCTATACTCTCCTATACTCACATCTTACACTCCACAGAAAGCAAAAATACATTTCTTATTTGTCATCTAAAAACTAAGCGACAACTCATCAAACAAATGGACAAAAAGCACATATAATAAACATTCAGTGTTTATAATTTATTTAACAATCCTTCACTCTTTGTATCCATATTTAAACTTTTTGGTTCGCTTACAATAACCAAAGAAATCGAGGTGTGAAAACTACAAAGTTTTTCGTCCCTTTTTGTAAACGAGTGACCCTATTTCAAACTTTCGAATTTCTTAAGGGAAAAAATAGCGAAAAACGCCAAATAAAATTCTTTGAAAATGGATTTTAGGTTCCTTTAAGTATTGTAAATAACCACAGAAGGTCATTTATGTAATACTGAAGAACAAAAAAATGTAAAAATGCCTCACTTTCGAATTTTTTGCCCATAGTGCGCAGGGGGATTAGTCTGTCTTCTTGACCTCGGCGGTCGGCCTCTTCTAGCTGGTGCGTTTGTGATTTGATTGTAGGAGTACTACCTGGTGGATTGGCGTTAGCTTGGTTAGATATTTCAGACGGATCTTCTATCATAATTAAAGCTTCGGCTCCTTCTGGTACTTGTAGGTCAGTGGCATCTAGTTGCGTAGCTAATGAACGTGTACACATACGTGATCCTGTTGCGACAATTCTCTTCTGTTTACTTGGTGCCGCCATCTTAGCGTTGGGTGAATGGTTACCGACTACTACCTTCCACTCCTTTAATTGAACTGGAACTAAGCAGCTGGGACATTCTTTATGAGCCTGCACCCGCGTTTCCAAACAATTCTTATGGAAAACATGATTACATGAAGTAATAGCACAAGGTTGCGTGTTTAACATAACTTCACTGCAAATTATGCAGATATTCTCTGCAGAATCCATCTGCTGCTGTGCCTTGTTCACCTCAAAACTATGTTCTATTGGCATTTTTATTTATAACAACTTATTTCTGATGACTTTTTCTGGGAGACATAAATAACGATAAATATTTTCTGGCTTGCCTACAACTATCGGTGCTTTAGAATTTATATGTTTTGGGCTAATGTGACTATTAATGTTTTTATTAAATGAACAGCTACTCTCTAACTGTACAAGTCGGAATTCCACGGATAACAAAACACAATTGCATTTTTATTATATTCCAGTAGAATACCTATGGTGAAAATTATCAAATATTGCTCACTAACAAAACCACTGTTCAAGAAATTTACGTTTTTATTTTATTCAAGTAGAAAATATGCTGACAAACTAAATCTACTAGTAATCTCGGTCGAAGGCTTGCGAATATTCGAAAACTCGATTTCCAAAGATGTATAGACAAATTTTACTCAACTTTCTTAATTAACTGCTTTCACAAAATTGCAAATTTCTATCGAAGAACAGAAGAGCTGCATAATTAATGTATATTGTAAATATTTTCTCTCGTCCCTACGGTCAAATCCTATCAGCATTCGCTAATAACGGATCGATGTCCAGCAGAAAACCTATGTTTTTATTTTAACCCGATTTACAACATGCATTAATCCGGGGTTAGTATTTAATTAACTTAACGTTCATTAATTAATACATGCCCCACGTTTTGGGCGCCAAAAACTTATAGCGTAGTAAACGCCGGTGGACAAGGGACGGTTACCCAATGTTTTGAGTATCAATTGTATTCCGTACCATCCCCCAACTTTCGGCTTGTCGATCATTACTCGAACAGCGGAGCGGGACCCTTTGAACCCTAGCTCTAGCGGGAGTAGTGGGGGGGTTTTTGCTGCGGGTAATGACTGCTACACACAGGCTTTATTATAGAGTCCCTTCTGAAGCTAAATATATTTACGGAGCCGATTCTCCGTTGAAAACCACACTGGATAGAACGTGGCAAAACAAGATACGTGTGACAAATGAAGAAAAGAATTAGCAACGCGATATTTTTAGTGGACCAGAGGAGGGGTAGGCTTGAGATGTTGTTTGCCTCACCCTTGTTCATTACCCTCCCAACCATAGCCTGCTATTTAAATTAACGGTTATTCAGACCCCATAAGTAACTATATATGGGCACTTCCAGAAAAAAGTCCACCAAGCCAAAAACCTTGAAACTTGAATAAAACATATTTCCACATGATTTTGCCCCGATATTAGTTTCTAATTAGTTGTATACTGAGCTTAACTACAAATTTGGAGTATAGTTTGATTATTTTTATGACAAACCCCACCAATATATGCAAAAATCAGTTTTTGGCTATTTTTTTGTTATTTTTTGGACCTGTCTTCTGTTGTAAATTTATCCTATAGGAATGCTAATATGTGACATTTTTCTGTACTGAATGCTTCATTCACATGCTAAACTATTAGGTTAAAAGCAAAACATCCAGCAATTGAGAGTTAGAGGTAAAGAAATCCGCTTTACAAAACAGTCGGAAAAAATGTCCCGAGCGACATGTCCCGAGCGAATGTGGTTGAAACTGCATAAAAAAAAAACGGCAAAGAATTTTTGAGTAAAACCAAAAGCATTTCACAGCGACATGTTTGAACAACATTCTAAAAAAAATCGCATTAAAATATTCCATCAGAATTCGCTAATTTCTGGTGTTGTATGAACTTCCCCGAAATCCACTTCTATTTTTGTCCCGAGCGAATACGGCAGTTTTTTACCGATATCTTAAAAACTAAAAGTGGTACAAAATCAAGATTTTTACCAAAAATAGAGCTTAGGAAGAGTGAAAAGAAAAGCCCATAATTAAAACTAAAATCCATTGTTTTACAATTTTTTTTTTCAACTTTAAAGGTGTGCAAATGTCCCGAGCGACATTTTGGAAGTGCCCATATTTATCATTTAATTATGCTCCCATGCCATCAGAATTTAGAAAGATTTAGAAGTTTATTATCATAAACAATTCTTTAATAATTCTCCAGAAAACAAATTTCACAATCCAAAACATAATTCACTTAAATTCCAAAAAATAATTTTTTTCATTACTTAATTGGTTTAACCAGCAAAAACTAATTTTATTTAATTTATTTCGTTCCGGGTAGTACTTTCATTTCTTCA
The DNA here is from genome assembly GCF_030179915.1 of Drosophila takahashii. Lineage (NCBI taxonomy): Eukaryota > Metazoa > Arthropoda > Insecta > Diptera > Drosophilidae > Drosophila > Drosophila takahashii. The sequence goes on from NC_091678.1 coordinate 37,810,231, forward strand.
TTTGGGCAAACTATGACTCTATTCCCTAAAGTACCTGTTTGGTGTTGTTTTTTTTTTGTTTTTTTTTTTTAAGTTAAATTAAGTATCGAACTTGAATGGCAGTGTACGTGCGTTATATGGGAAGGGGGGAGTACTTTACTAATTACATTTTTGTTTTAAGCCGGTTTTGTGATATGTATTAGATTGTTTACGTTACTTTTAGTTACCGGCAGGAGTAAAAAATTTATTAGATCGCTACTAAAGACAATTGGGTTTCAGAAAAATATTTTGGCTATTATGTATTTTAAGTTAGTTGTTTTAAAGCTTTTATTTCATTTCATTCCAATAACCGAAATCATGTAAAAGAGAGTAGCAAAATATCGGTGCGAGCGACTGATAAGCGTACATGAGGTGTTTTGATTTTAACTTGGGGGCTGTCCATATATTACGTAATCACCTAGGGGGGGGGGGGGGAGAGGGTCATTGAAATGATTATGTTTGATTACATGGGGAGGGGGGGGGGGTGTTGCACAATGATTACGTAATCATTTTATATAAATTTTTTTATTTAAAGAATTTATTTAAAAACTTTTTTTTTTAATTATATCTACAAACTTAGATAGGAAAGCACAGAAAAAATTTTTTTAGTGGCTGGGCGGCGAAAAAGAAAATGTTTAGTGGTTCAATCACACGAAGGACGCGAAGACCTGGAATGGCTTGACGAAGAGTATGTTGGAGATAATTTCAGCGTAGACGAACCGAATGTGTCATACCAAACTCCATTTATAAACAATATATAAGATTGGGTTGCATCTCCGTTTGAATCCACAGATTAAAACAAAAAAATTTTATTCTTGGGATTACGTAATCATTGGGGGGGGGGGGGGTTTTTTTTATTGAATGATTATGTTTGATCACCAGGGGGGGAGGGGGTAAAAAATCACCAAAAACGTGATTACGTAATATATGGACAGCCCCTTGCCACTTTTCACTTTGCCATTCGAGTTGGTATCAAATCTTTTTAATTCGTTAATTTTAGACTTCAAAAATATAGAAAAATAACTTAGCACTATTGTGATAATTTTCTGGCTTTAGCTAATAATTTTTGTAGCTGTTTTAATTGTGTATAGATTTAAGTATTTTTAACTTTGTTCACATTCTGTCGTTTGCTTATCGGGCTTTTAGATTTGGTTTTCCACTGATTTTATTTCCTTGCGGCTATCTTCAGAATTTTCTGCCAACAGCTAACTGCGCCTCTTCTGCCGTACAATTTTCCGGCCTTTTCCGGCGTGGAGATCGGGGAAACTGTTTCCTCGTGGTTCGGAATTTTTAGGCTTTCTTGGGTTTTTATTTCGCTGGTGGTTTCTTTCGTTCATGCGAACGACAGGGTTTTTTTCTCGCCGTGTTATCGCAGATAACGGACCGAGAGGCCAGAACTAAAAAAATGGGCACAGGTTATCTCAAATTGAACTAATTTATTTCTCGAAAATATTTACCTCGCCGGCCTGCAAAAACTCTTATGGGTATAGATAATGGGTTTCTTTTCAACGCTTCAGTAGGATGCTCGAATTGAATGAAGATTTTTGGTTAACAGCCACACGTGCTTAACCTTTTCTTTTACAACGAATGAGGAGAGCTTTAGGTCTGCTCAGCGTGACGACTTTTTAGAAAAGAGATCGAGGCCCGATGCTGGGGACCCGACAAACCCTTTCCCGAATTCACATTCGGAATTCACCACCTGGGGGATGGGTATCTGTCAAGATTAAAGGGTTGCCAGAAAGGTACTCGATACTAACTATCGGTAGGGCCGTAGGGCGCCTTACTATTTGATTTTTAAAAAAATCTACTTTGGGGGAATTCTATTAAAGGGGGGCCATTACAAGCTTTAAATTTGCTGTTGGCGATATGTATTGCCGCAACTCCTACAGGCAGTTTTCCATTGGTGTTTAGGGTTTTCGTTCCATTTATAATTTGTTATTGGTACACCGCTTCTGTACATACACAGCCAAAGATCAAATTTGTTATTCTTTGGGCCGCGGCTAAAGGCGTTCAGCCTAGTACGACGAAAACTGCTAGCTAAGCATAGGAATAAGCGAGAGGCAAATAGGTAGCTAACGCCTTTAGTCGGGAACTTTTTCCCACCTTGGTACTCAGTTGAGCTTAGGAAATAGTAAGAAAATACCAAAAAAATACTAGATTTACCAAAGAATAAAAAATTGTGTCTTTGGCTGTGTTTGTGCAGAAGCGGTGTGCCAATAAAAATTTATAAATGGAAGGAAAACCACAAAAACCAATGGAAAACTGCCTGTAGGAGTTGCTGCAATTCATATCGCCAATCCAACAGCGAATTTAAAGCTTGCGACCCAAGTCGGCTCAACGTTTTGAAATATTTTAAAATTGGCGCCAGTTGATTTGTTTGCTGAGAGTAAGACCAAAGATATTTTAAACACTAAGATGTGTAACGAGGAGCAAGAAAATGTACGGAGGCAGCGTCATTTTTGTCAAATGCGACTCACACGTATTCAGTCTATTTTTAGAATGCCGTTTCTTGACTTTTCTCTCTCTCGCTCACTTGCTCTCTCGCTCTCAAAACTCCGCGCTGTAGAAAAGTCGAAATTCAATTTTTGTCTCATTTGTTGATTCTTGAATTATGTTGCCGAAAAGGAATCGTCCTAAAAGGCACATTGCGCACAACATTTCAAAAAGGGCTGTGGCGCATTGCGTTAGTTGGTGGCCCGCGAATAATGCGATTGAGGTTCGAGTCCACTCTGAGGCGAAGTGGTTTTATTTTTATCTTCATTTTTTTTTTATTTTACTTTGTTTTTTTTTAATTTTTTATTTTTTTTAATTTTTTGGTTTGTTTTTTAATTTTTTTTTTTGTGTTTTTTGTTTGTTTTTAATTTTGTCAGTTCTAAAAGCAGAAGCATTTTGAGCAAATCTTTTAAATTTATTACTTTTGAATTAAAAGTTTATGAAATACGCATCCGAGTTTACTTTTATAATTTTATTTAATTTTTATTGAAGTATACAATTTAAATGCAATTCAGGGACTAAAAATAACAATAATTTTAATTTTTAAACAAAAAAGCGAGCACACAATCCCTAGAAAGAATTGATTTACACCGAAATCATTCAATCCATTAATGGTCTTTACCTTTCTTTCAATTTAAAAAAAAAATATATTCAATAAGCAATGTTTAAAAAAAAAAATACTTAAAAAAAAAGGTTGCGTTCAGTTGGAGTTGAACTCGGTCCGACACGATCCGCAGTCGAGCGACTACACCCCTAGCCCACAGTGCCTTGTTTCGAGACGTCAGACAGATGCGACATTGAGCCTATTTCGCAGTAGAGCAAACGAAATTGCACACTAACACAACCAAAGAATCTAACACGGACAACGTACACTAAGAAATTATAAATCCACTTTCTGAATCCACACCAAAAATTATGCCGTACATTCAGTTGTATGGGCGTTACACCTCTTAGTGTTTATATTCTCTTTGGTAAGACCCTGCTACATGCCTTGCGGATGAACTCCGAAAACTTCGGTCACACTAAAAGATTAATATTTTTCGACTAGTAAAACTCTTAGCCGAACTGAGTACTAGGCTTTCATCGGAATTCATCCGCTAAATCTGGTATTTTTTTGGTATTTCCATACCATTCCGTTAGCTTATCTGAGTATCATGGTGAAAAAAGTCCACGGCTAAAGGCTTAAGCTACCTATTTGCCTCTCGCTTACTCCTATGCTTAGCTAGCAGTTTTCGTCGTACTGAGTACTAGGCCTAAGGAGGTATTAGGTAGATTAGGGTAAAAGTAATGTAAAGAAAGGGTGAAGGTAAGAAAGGTAAGGTTCGTTTGGGTCAAGGTGACAAACAAGTTTAAATAAGAAAAAAGTGAAGTTAAAGTAAGTAAGTTTAGAAGGGAAACATTTTTTTTCCGGTGAGACTAAAGTTAGGTTAGCTAAGAAGAGGAAAAACTGGTGTTAAGGTGGGTTAAGACGAGGAAATAGTGAAAACAGCATTAAGGTGCTAAAAAAGTATGCAAAGGGTGAGAATAACATACGTGGGGTTAAGGTGAGGTAAGGGTTAATGCGGTGTTAAGGTAAGGTATGTAATGGCTAGAAAGATATGGATAGAATGTTAGTGCGCTTTAGGTGGGTTTACTGTTTAGCTAAGATTAGGCGGGATTTTACTCGGATATTAATTTGAATTTGGTATTATGAAAAAATCAGCAAAAAATGCTTTGCTTATAGTAGCGGACAAAGTCGCTTCGGGTATTGCTAGTTTAATTTTTCTTAATTTATTTATTTCTTTCTTACTTCCTAGTGCTACAGGGAATTCCTTATAAATTAATGCACTAGTCACAAAACAAAATGAAGTATAATGAAAATGAAGAATATGTAGGTCCCTACTAGAGACCTGCACGATACGATGCCGATGCCGATTCCACGAGTAAAAGTAATCAAGTTGGCGATGCCACGATTATTTTTTGTAATTTTTTATTTTAATTTTAATTTTAATTTTAATTTTAATTTTAATTTTAATTTTAATTTTAATTTTAATTTTAATTTTAATTTTAATTTTAATTTTAATTTTAATTTTAATTTTAATTTTAATTTTAATTTTAATTTTAATTTTAATTTTAATTTTAATTTTAATTTTAATTTTAATTTTAATTTTAATTTTAATTTTAATTTTAATTTTAATTTTAATTTTAATTTTAATTTTAATTTTAATTTTAATTTTAATTTTAATTTTAATTTTAATTTTAATTTTAATTTTAATTTTAATTTTAATTTTAATTTTAATTTTAATTTTAATTTTAATTTTAATTTTAATTTTAATTTTAATTTTAATTTTAATTTTAATTTTAATTTTAATTTTAATTTTAATTTTAATTTTAATTTTAATTTTAATTTTAATTTTAATTTTAATTTTAATTTTAATTTTAATTTTAATTTTAATTTTAATTTTAATTTTAATTTTAATTTTAATTTTAATTTTAATTTTAATTTTAATTTTAATTTTAATTTTAATTTTAATTTTAATTTTAATTTTAATTTTAATTTTAATTTTAATTTTAATTTTAATTTTAATTTTAATTTTAATTTTAATTTTAATTTTAATTTTAATTAATTTTAATTTTAAAAGTAGCTTATTAAGCTTATTTTAAAAGTAATAATGTTTCGGGTTCTTGTCGAGGTACCAAATTTCAATTATTCATATAAGTAACTGGGTTCTTTGGTTTTTAAAATTTTATGTAAAAGAATGAGATTTCTGGCATTACTCCATGATTTAAATTTAAAGCCTTATATACTATTAGCAAATGACGTAATGTGTTCCCCTCGTTTAATATTAAATACACCAGTTTACAAAAAAAAATCGATGAAATATACCATGAATGAAACCTTTGTTTTCCGGTAAGGTACGTCTTCCTGATTAAGAAAATGGCACTTAAAATTTTTTTTATGGATAACATTTTTTTAAAAGTGTAAAAAACGTTTTTGACACTCTTTTAATTTCTAACTTGAGTTGTGGTTAACCGATTTCAACCATAAATAACTCATTTTACAGGTAATAGAATGCCCTCCAACTTTCTTATACACTGCATTGAGTTCCATTCATTAGTTTTATTAGCTACACTTCGTCAAAGTTGTACACGTGAGAAAAAATGCAAAAATGCTGGCATAAATGGCATCGCTAAAAATACACGCCTAAAAACCGAAATTATTTTATAACTTCTACTGGTAGAAGGTGCTTTGACAAAAAAACAAGCTATTGATCAATACAATCCACCAGCAAATTAATTTGATATGCATTTTTGAAGCTTGCGACAACGGTGTTTTTTTTGGCCGTTTACAGCTGTTAACTGACACAACAGGGCTCTAACAGAGCTGTAATACCCCGTTTTCCCAACGTAAAAAATATATATAAAATCGAACTATTGATTGATTTTTTTGTTGATGGTCCTGTTAGTTGACTGAAAGATGTATCTTTAAGTATAAGACATAAAACTAATTTCGGTTTTTAGGCGTGTATTTTTAACGATGCCATTTATGCCAGCATTTTTGCATTTCTTCTCACTTTTACAACTTTGACGAAGTGTAGCTTCTAAACTAATGAATGGAACTCAATGCAGTGTATAAGAAAGTTGGAGGGCATTCTATTACCTGTAAAATGAGTCATTTATGGTTGAAATCGGTTAACCATAACTTAAGTTAGAAATTCAAAAAGTGTCAAAAACGTTTTTTACACTTAAAAAAAATTTTATCCATAAAAAAATTGTAAGTGCCATTTTCTTAACCAGGAAGACGTACCTTACCGGACAACAAAAGTTTCATTCATGGTATATTTCATCGATTTTTTTTTGTAAAATGGTGATACATATCTAGCTATGTTATTAAATGCAATGTTTAACTTATGTTGCGAGGCCCTGTCACAATGACTAAAAATCTCTATTCCGTAGCACAATGTTGGTAGGAGGTATGATTTTGCTATCATAAGTCTTATGGATGTTGGTAAAAATTGTTGCGACAGATAAAGTTGCCTAAGTTGACCATATGACCTCCCCACAGATTTGACAACATGTGCACTCCATGACAAATTGGAATTAATTGTAATGCCAAGATTAGCCACCTGTTCTACATAGAAGATCGGAGAATTATCAATATGTAAATTTGGAAGATTACGGATGCTTGAGGATTTTTTACCTTTAACGATACACTTACATTTAGACGGATTAAGCGACAGACCATCGCTTGTTGCCCACTTACTAACATTTGACAATTCCACGTTACATAAATTTACACAGTCTAATATTCTTCCTATAGGACAGCTAACATACATTTGAACGTCGTCAGCACACAAGTGGACATTACAGTTGGACAATACAGTTGGTAAATCGTTTACATACATTGAAAACAAAAGTGGACCTAATACAGAGCCTTGAGGCACGCCACGCTTTAGTCCAAGCGGTTCTGAACATCCAATTTCAGTAAAAACAGCTTGTATTCTGCCACTCAAGTATGATGATATGAGTTTAACAACGAGTCCAGAGAAGTTAAAGAATTTTAAAAGTTTAGTACATAGAATTTCGTGGTTAACTGTGTCAAATGCTTTGCTGAAGTCCAATAATGTTAAAAATTTAATCTGGTTACTGTCGAGTTTCTGTCTGATGTTCTCGGTTATATCTAATCAAATAAAAACACCTCTTAACGAGGTAAAAAACTAGTGACGATCGCACCTTCAACATACAAAAGTTCTGATATCAACATTTGTGACGAAAAATTATTACACTCGTCATTAAATAGACTTTCTAATATTTTCTCATTCGGCCCGCCCTAGCAAACTATTCCAGCCTTTTTCCCTTTACAGGCATTTACTATTGCAGCGTGCCGAATGAGAAAATATTAGAAAGTCTATTTAATGACGAGTGTAATAATTTTTCGTCACAAATGTTGATATCAGAACTTTTGTATGTTGAAGGTGCGATCGTCACTAGTTTTTTACCTCGTTAAGAGGTGTTTTTATTTGATATCAGAAGTTTTTGTTTGTTTACATTTGCTCTCATAGGAGCTAATCAAATAAAAACACCTCTTAACGAGGTAAAAAACTAGTGACGATCGCACCTTCAACATACAAAAGTTCTGATATCAACATTTGTGACGAAAAATTATTACACTCGTCATTAAATAGACTTTCTAATATTTTCTCATTCGGCCCGCCCTAGCAAACTATTCCAGCCTTTTTCCCTTTACAGGCATTTACTATTGCAGCGTGCCGAATGAGAAAATATTAGAAAGTCTATTTAATGACGAGTGTAATAATTTTTCGTCACAAATGTTGATATCAGAACTTTTGTATGTTGAAGGTGCGATCGTCACTAGTTTTTTACCTCGTTAAGAGGTGTTTTTATTTGATTAGCTCCTATGAGAGCAAATGTAAACAAACAAAAACTTCTGATATCAAATAAAAACACCTCTTAACGAGGTAAAAAACTAGTGACGATCGCACCTTCAACATACAAAAGTTCTGATATCAACATTTGTGACGAAAAATTATTACACTCGTCATTAAATAGACTTTCTAATATTTTCTCATTCGGCACGCTGCAATAGTAAATGCCTGTAAAGGGAAAAAGGCTGGAATAGTTTGCTAGGGCGGGCCGAATGAGAAAATATTAGAAAGTCTATTTAATGACGAGTGTAATAATTTTTCGTCACAAATGTTGATATCAGAACTTTTGTATGTTGAAGGTGCGATCGTCACTAGTTTTTTACCTCGTTAAGAGGTGTTTTTATTTGATTAGATATAACCGAGAACATCAGACAGAAACTCGACAGTAACCAGATTAAATTTTTAACATTATTGGACTTCAGCAAAGCATTTGACACAGTTAACCACGAAATTCTATGTACTAAACTTTTAAAATTCTTTAACTTCTCTGGACTCGTTGTTAAACTCATATCATCATACTTGAGTGGCAGAATACAAGCTGTTTTTACTGAAATTGGATGTTCAGAACCGCTTGGACTAAAGCGTGGCGTGCCTCAAGGCTCTGTATTAGGTCCACTTTTGTTTTCAATGTATGTAAACGATTTACCAACTGTATTGTCCAACTGTAATGTCCACTTGTGTGCTGACGACGTTCAAATGTATGTTAGCTGTCCTATAGGAAGAATATTAGACTGTGTAAATTTATGTAACGTGGAATTGTCAAATGTTAGTAAGTGGGCAACAAGCGATGGTCTGTCGCTTAATCCGTCTAAATGTAAGTGTATCGTTAAAGGTAAAAAATCCTCAAGCATCCGTAATCTTCCAAATTTACATATTGATAATTCTCCGATCTTCTATGTAGAACAGGTGGCTAATCTTGGCATTACAATTAATTCCAATTTGTCATGGAGTGCACATGTTGTCAAATCTGTGGGGAGGTCATATGGTCAACTTAGGCAACTTTATCTGTCGCAACAATTTTTACCAACATCCATAAGACTTATGATAGCAAAATCATACCTCCTACCAACATTGTGCTACGGAATAGAGATTTTTAGTCATTGTGACAGGGCCTCGCAACATAAGTTAAACATTGCATTTAATAACATAGCTAGATATGTATCACCATTTTACAAAAAAAAAATCGATGAAATATACCATGAATGAAACTTTTGTTGTCCGGTAAGGTACGTCTTCCTGGTTAAGAAAATGGCACTTACAATTTTTTTATGGATAAAATTTTTTTTAAGTGTAAAAAACGTTTTTGACACTTTTTGAATTTCTAACTTAAGTTATGGTTAACCGATTTCAACCATAAATGACTCATTTTACAGGTAATAGAATGCCCTCCAACTTTCTTATACACTGCATTGAGTTCCATTCATTAGTTTAGAAGCTACACTTCGTCAAAGTTGTAAAAGTGAGAAGAAATGCAAAAATGCTGGCATAAATGGCATCGTTAAAAATACACGCCTAAAAACCGAAATTAGTTTTATGTCTTATACTTAAAGATACATCTTTCAGTCAACTAACAGGACCATCAACAAAAAAATCAATCAATAGTTCGATTTTATATATATTTTTTACGTTGGGAAAACGGGGTATTACAGCTCTGTTAGAGCCCTGTTGTGTCAGTTAACAGCTGTAAACGGCCAAAAAAACACCGTTGTCGCAAGCTTCAAAAATGCATATCAAATTAATTTGCTGGTGGATTGTATTGATCAATAGCTTGTTTTTTTTGTCAAAGCACCTTCTACCAGTAGAAGTTATAAAAATAATTTCGGTTTTTAGGCGTGTATTTTTAGCGATGCCATTTATGCCAGCATTTTTGCATTTTTTCTCACGTGTACAACTTTGACGAAGTGTAGCTAATAAAACATAAGTGTATAAGAAAGTTGGAGGGCATTCTATTACCTGTAAAATGAGTTATTTATGGTTGAAATCGGTTAACCACAACTCAAGTTAGAAATTAAAAGAGTGTCAAAAACGTTTTTTACACTTTTAAAAAAATGTTATCCATAAAAAAAATTTTAAGTGCCATTTTCTTAATCAGGAAGACGTACCTTACCGGAAAACAAAGGTTTCATTCATGGTATATTTCATCGATTTTTTTTTGTAAACTGGTGTATTTAATATTAAACGAGGGGAACACATTACGTCATTTGCTAATAGTATATAAGGCTTTAAATTTAAATCATGGAGTAATGCCAGAAATCTCATTCTTTTACATAAAATTTTAAAAACCAAAGAACCCAGTTACTTATATGAATAATTGAAATTTGGTACCTCGACAAGAACCCGAAACATTATTACTTTTAAAATAAGCTTAATAAGCTACTTTTAAAATTAAAATTAATTAAAATTAAAATTAAAATTAAAATTAAAATTAAAATTAAAATTAAAATTAAAATTAAAATTAAAATTAAAATTAAAATTAAAATTAAAATTAAAATTAAAATTAAAATTAAAATTAAAATTAAAATTAAAATTAAAATTAAAATTAAAATTAAAATTAAAATTAAAATTAAAATTAAAATTAAAATTAAAATTAAAATTAAAATTAAAATTAAAATTAAAATTAAAATTAAAATTAAAATTAAAATTAAAATTAAAATTAAAATTAAAATTAAAATTAAAATTAAAATTAAAATTAAAATTAAAATTAAAATTAAAATTAAAATTAAAATTAAAATTAAAATTAAAATTAAAATTAAAATTAAAATTAAAATTAAAATTAAAATAAAATTAAAATTAAAATTAAAATTAAAATTAAAATTAAAATTAAAATTAAAATTAAAATTAAAATTAAAATTAAAATTAAAATTAAAATTAAAATTAAAATTAAAATTAAAATTAAAATTAAAATTAAAATTAAAATTAAAATTAAAATTAAAATTAAAATTAAAATTAAAATTAAAATTAAAATTAAAATTAAAATTAAAATTAAAATTAAAATTAAAATTAAAATTAAAATTAAAATTAAAATTAAAATTAAAATTAAAATTAAAATTAAAATTAAAATTAAAATTAAAATTAAAATTAAAATTAAAATTAAAATTAAAATTAAAATTAAAATTAAAATTAAAATTAAAATTAAAATTAAAATTAAAATTAAAATTAAAATTAAAATTAAAATTAAAATTAAAATTAAAATTAAAATTAAAATTAAAATTAAAATTAAAATTAAAATTAAAATTAAAATTAAAATTAAAATTAAAATTAAAATTAAAATTAAAATTAAAATTAAAATTAAAATTAAAATTAAAATTAAAATTAAAATTAAAATTAAAATTAAAATTAAAATTAAAATTAAAATTAAAATTAAAATTAAAATTAAAATTAAAATTAAAATTAAAATTAAAATTAAAATTAAAATTAAAATTAAAATTAAAATTAAAATTAAAATTAAAATTAAAATTAAAATTAAAATTAAAATTAAAATTAAAATTAAAATTAAAATTAAAATTAAAATTAAAATTAAAATTAAAATTAAAATTAAAATTAAAATTAAAATTAAAATTAAAATTAAAATTAAAATTAAAATTAAAATTAAAATTAAAATTAAAATTAAAATTAAAATTAAAATTAAAATTAAAATTAAAATTAAAATTAAAATTAAAATTAAAATCACAAATGTTGATATCAGAACTTTTGTATGTTGAAGGTGCGATCGTCACTAGTTTTTTACCTCGTTAAGAGGTGTTTTTATTTGATATCAGAAGTTTTTGTTTGTTTACATTTGCTCTCATAGGTGCTAATATATACATACATTTAAATTTAAATTGGTCAATCATAATTTGTAAGCCATTGTATTTAAACAAATTAAGTTAAAAAGGCTTTTAAGTATTTCAAAATACCTTTTAAACGATGTATAGCACATGTCGGTACCTTTAGTAGTTTAGAACTTACAAACTAACGAAATATAGCTATTTTTAGCTTTTTCCCGCTAAAGTAGCGGCTTTTTCCAAAAGTCGTAGAACAAAAGATTCCTATATGGAACTCTTAAGTGCAAATTTACTGATTCCATGACCCTAAAATACAGTTCGGATACCCTCCCACAAAATTCAATACTCAGGGAGCGTTAATTGTTCGAGCTGGCAAAAGTGGCTATTTTCGAATAAAAATAACTTTTAAACGTGACTTTTTACAGTAATGTTATATACCAAAATTTAAGGAATCTCAAGGGCTATACAGTTTAAGGTTTTAAAGAAAATTGTTAGAGCCGTTTTTAAGAAAAATTAAAAAAAGATTAAAAAAAAGTTTTAAAAAATTGTCTTTTGTTCATATTTTTTTAACTATTACATTTACACAAATTACATATAGAAGGCGCTTATAGCATTTAAAAACCCCTTTCAAACGAGATGCAGCACAAGCCTGTAGCTTTAGTAGTATAGAAGTTACAGCTTTCCGAATTTTAGCCACTTATAGCTGTTTTCCCGCTAAACTAGCGAGTTTTTCCAAAAGTGGTAGAACAAAAGTTTTTTATATCGATGTGATGAACGTCATATCAAATTTTCAAAGCTTAAAAAACATGTTTTGGACAAACTGACAAACTGACAAACAGAATTAAATTTTCATTTTGGGAAGACGAAGAAAATCTTATTTTGGCTATAACTTTTGGACGGAGCGTCGGATTTTGACAAATGACCCCTCATTCGACGGGTATTTTCAAAAGGAATACAACTAAAACATTGCAAGGGGGCATTTATCCCCACCGGCCCCAACAGCTCCAAATTTCGAAATTTTCACTTTTTCACTTTCACCGCTCTCTCTCCCAAGCCAATTGATTTGGTATGAGTCTTGGTATGCAATCCTGTTAGTTTTTGCAATACCTTTCGATAGGTGTATCATTCATTATGATCGGACCATCACAGTAGATTTTCATTTCTTCGTGTATATATAGTAGTCGCCTTCGCACACTCTCCTGGTGCGCTTCGTCACTACATGGACTGCCGTCCATAGTGATATCGCAGTTGTTCAGCTTCTAAATTTTCGAAAACCAGATTGAATTTTGGCCTAAGAACAAATTAATCTGTTGTGCCATTAATTGTTCAAAAACCTTAGAAAGAAATGTCAAAATAGATATCGGTCTGTATTCATCATTGGCTTTGGGGACAGGAATAATTTTTGCCATTTTCCAGATATTAGGAAAACAGGCAGTCGTAAATGCAGTGTTGAACACATAAGTTATTTTGTTAATGATTTTTGGCAGGATTATTTTAATGAAGCTAGGGTGTATATTATCAAGCTCTACTGCATTCGACTTTACTTTAAGAACCGAATCTAAAACATCACAAGAAGCAACACACATAAAACTAAAGCTACTAACACAGATATTATTCACAATAATGTCAAGATAAGGGTTGGTCATAGTTTAAGGTACGTTTGACTCCTTCCATTTCTGCTTCATCGACATGGCAGTTTGAAGTTTTTGTGAATAGTAAGCACGCTTCGCATTAATGATTAAGGTGGTTACTACAGTTCGTAATGACTTAAATTCTTTAAGCACTATCTCTTTGGCTTATCTTTAAAGCTATGGCATTATTAAACCAAGGATTTCCCGTGGCCTTAATAATTTTTTGTTTAAGGGGCACAAGTCTCTCATACAACGACTCTATGCATTCAGTCAAAAAACCTATTTGGGCATTTACATCTGTTAAAGTTTGTATATAATTAAGATCGAGGGCATCTAAATGCTGGCTAAGTAGATCAATGTCAATTCTCCTAAAATCTCTGTAATTAATGGTGTTGTCAAGAAAAATATGGTCAAATTCATATGTGAGATAGATTAAGTCATGCTTTGAAAGGCTGGCACTAAGACTTGGTCATATAAAAGAGTCTTATTACGATCATTTACAAAGAAAACATCAAGAAGACTGTTAAGAGAATTGGAGAAATGTGTAGGTAAAGTAGAGTTCACAGGAAACAGTCCAAGGCTCTCCATTTCTATGTTTAGATGCCGCTCAATAAGCAGATTACTATTAAAATCCCCGGTTATTAAAACGTTGTTGTATTTACAACATAACGACGCCAGCACTTCAACAAAATCAGAATAGTCAACTGTTCGATTCGGTCGGTAAACACACCCGAGAAGCACATTGGAAGCGCTTCGACTCCCGTTGACTTGTCAAAATAGGTTTTCAACTGCACTTCCTGTTGGCTGTTTGCAAATTAGTTTTGTTTTAAGCTTTGTATTAATGTATATAGCGACACCCCCGGCATGCCCCTCACGATCGGATCTGTACATATCGTACCCATCACATGCTACCATTGCATCATTAATTTGAGGAGAAAACCACGTTTCAGAAACACACAAAAAATCTATGTTGGACTTAACAAACAAATACCTGAACTCTTCAATCTTTTTGAATAAATTTAAATAAATATAAAATTTTGAAAAAAGGCCGGTACCCTGAGATAACCATAATAGAGGCCACTGTACTTTAAAATAAATATCATTTAAATGTAAAATTACACAAAAAACCAGCAACCGGAGATACTCAAACGAGAGGCCACTGTACTTTGACGTGGGTCAGTTACAAAGCGATTACATAATTGCAGCGTGGTGGTCTTGCAGGTTACATGTGTCTCTGTTGCAATCAGGGATCGTAATTATTATGATTTTTAAAATATAAATTAAAAAATAATAATTATTTGTTGATTTTTATAAAAAAAATTTTAAAAAAGTAAGTCTTATTCATAAATTTTTATTACATAAATTGAAAATAAGGCTTATTTTCAATTTTTCAACCATAAAAATAAGGCTTATTTTCAATTTTTATTATAAAAACTCTCCAATTTTTATTATATAAATTAAAAATAAGTCTTATTCTCCAATTTTTATTATATAAATTGAAAATAAGTCTTATTCTCCAATTTTTATTATAAAAATTGGAATTAAAAATTGAATGCAAATATCTTTTAAACCAATAGGAATATGGGCCAAAATCTAAAAACAGGATTGATCTTCGAGTCAATACCTTTCATATGAGCTATGACATGACTATGTCCAAGGATATTTTATGGACTTATAACGCCTTTTAATGTTTTATATATGTAACTTCTATGTTCGGTGGAAGTACATGACGTCAAAAAAAACCATTTAGTACCAGAAAATCCAAATGATAAGAATAAATATCCCAGTCGAAATGCACCTGTCCATCTGTCTGATTTTGCATATAGTAATTAAAAAATGAAAGTCGCGAATTTTCCAATTATTTATAAGTACCTATATTTAGTTAAGTTAAGTTATGTGTGATCCACACAAATAAATCCTCTTGTTCCTAAGAATTCGCGGTTTTTAAAGAATCGACATAGAATACATATTTAGGTATCTGAAGTGAAGTTATGTAAGATACAGAAAAATATATCCTCTTGTTCTTAAAAATTCTTTAGTTAAACTGTGTATAATCCACTCAAGCTAATCCTAAAAATTCGCGGAATACATCTTTAGGTAAATTAAGCAATAGTCAATGTGGGCACTATATTAATTTTGTATTTGAATGGAAACGACATATCGAAAATATGAATTTTTTATGCAAAGAAATATGCAAGATATTATCGATTATATGCAAAATATGTCGCAATATGCAAAATATGTCGTACACCGAGAAAAAAAACCGTTCTCATCGATGTTGATTTTAGTATTTTTGATCACAAAACCTAGCCGAGATCGAAAATACTAAAAACAACATCGATGTCATCTCGGTTTTGAGAATGGTTTTTTAGTATGTGTGCTACCGATATCGAGATGACGTCTTCTCGGTTTCAACATCGAATCGATGTCGATTTCAAGATAAAAATTGAATAAGAAGAAGAAAAAAATATAATTGAGGAATCGGGAATTATGCCTCTTGCACCATCCCCCCCCCCCTACTGTCCGACGGTGTTGTTGTTGGTTCCCCCGTTTCTCAACTTATTTTTCTCTCCTTTATTTAAACACATGGATGACATTTAGTTTCAAATTTTAACTGAAACAATAACTGAAAATATTATATAATTAACAAATGATAAATATAAAAATCAATTAACTTACTATCTTGGGAAAAACACGTTTGGTCGCTCGTAGGAATCGAACCCGTTGCCTCACAGTTTGCAGTCAAACACGCTACTCTCTCCTTTTCCTCTCATTTTTTCGATGTCTTTCCCTCACGTCCCTCTTCTACAACATCAAAACTAAGATTGATTTTGACTGGGAATACTAGAATCAACACTGCTTTCATCTTGATATCAAGAAGAAAAAAGTGAGAATACAAATACTAAAATCAAGATCGGTCGATGTTGATATTTTTCGTTCTCAATTTTTCTGGGTGTATATGTTTTTATGCCTTATAGGCACTAAGATTTCGAGCTTTGTGGTTAAAATATGGTGTCTTTCTGTAGTTCTCAGGGAACTACTATACATAAAAATAGCTTCATTTGGGCCACTATATCTAAAAGAAAGAAATGGTCCCGAAAAGAATAAGTTCAATTTTCACTGAACTGCTTGATATTCGATGTCTTAATTCTATGTCTTAACGAGTAGGAACAAAAAATATATTATTTGTATTACCGCCACACCATTTATGGTAATAAATAACAAAATTTTAAAATTATTGTTTATTATATGGACGGTTAAATAAATAATTGTAAGTTTTTAATTGATTAAAAAACAAGAAAGGAAGCTACCTTCGGCCAGCCGAAGCTTATATACCCTTGCAGATAAAACAATACTCACTCGGTGCAGTTCCAGGGATTCCAGATTCAGCGTTTCTATTTATTTACATTTTGTTTTGACTACTTGACTACTGTCAAGAATCAAAACGCCTACTTCCTACAAAGTTACAATGAATTTTCTTATAATTGTTTGAATATTCCTATGGGAGCCTTAAGATATAGTGGTCCGATCCGGCTCGCTCCGACATATGTACTACCTGCAATAGAAAGAAGACCTTCAGGAAAGTTTCATCGCGATAGCTTTAAAACTGAGAGACTAGTTCGCATAGAAACGGACAGACGGACAGACGGACATGGCTAGATAGACTCGGCTATTGGTGCTGATCAAGAATATATATACTTCATGTGGTCGGAGACGTCTCCTTCACTGCGTTGCAAACATCTGACTGAAATTATAATACCCTCTACAAGGGTATAATGACAGTTTAACTAAAGAGATCAATTTTTTAAAAACCGTGAGTTTTTAGGAACAAGAGGATATATTTTTGTTTATCTTACATAACTTTACTTCAGATACCTAAATATGTATTCTATGTCGATTCTTTAAAAACCGCGAATTCTTAGGAACAAGAGGATTTATTTGTGTGGATCACACATAACTTAACTTAACTAAATATAGGTACTTATAAATAATTGGAAAATTCGCGACTTTCATTTTTTAATTACTATATGCAAAATCAGACAGATGGACAGGTGCATTTCGACTGGGATATTTATTCTTATCATTTGGATTTTCTGGTACTAAATGGTTTTTCTTGACGTCATGTACTTCCACCGAACATAGAAGTAACATATATAAAATATTAAAAGGCGTTATAAGTCCTTAAAATATCCTTGGACATAGTCATGTCATAGCTCATATGAAAGGTATTGACTCGAAGATCAATCCTGTTTTTAGATTTTGGCCCATATTCCCATTGGTCTAAAAGATATTTGCATTCAATTTTTAATTCCAATTTTTATAATAACAAGAAAGGAAGCTACCTTCGGCCAGCCGAAGCTTATATACCCTTGTAGATAAAAGAATACTCACTCGGTGCAGTTCCAGGGATTCCAGATTCAGCGTTTCGATTTATTTCAATTTTGTTTTTAAGTAGTCAAGAATCAAAACGCCTACTTCCTACAAAGTTACAATGAATTTTCTTATATTTGTTTGGGAGCCTTAAGATATAGTGGTCCGATCCGGCTGGCTCCGACATATGTACTACCTGCAATAGAAAGAAGGCATTCGGGAAAGTTTCATCGCGATAGCTTTAAAACTGAGAGACTAGTTCGCATAGAAACGGACAGACGGACAGACGGACAGACGGACAGACGGACATGGCTAGATAGACTCGGCTATTGGTGCTGATCAAGAATATATATACTTTATGTGGTCGGAAACGTCTCCTTCACTGCGTTGCAAACATCTGACTGAAATTATAATACCCTCTACAAGGGTATAAAAATTGAAGAATAAGACTTATTTTCAATTTATATAATAACAAGCTTCGGCCAGCCGAAGCTTATATACCCTTGCAGATAAAAGAATGCTCACTCGGTGCAGTTCCAGGGATTCCAGATTCAGCGTTTCTATTTATTTAAATTTTGTTTTTAAGTAGTCAAGAATCAAAACGCCTACTTCTTACAAAGTTACAATGAATTTTCTTATATTTCTATGAATAATCCTATGGGAGCCTTAAGATATAGTGGTCCGATCCGGCTCGCTCCGACATATGTACTACCTGCAATAAAAAAGAGACTTTTGGGAAAGTTTCATCGCGATAGCTTTAAAACTGAGAGACTAGTTCGCATAGAAACGGACAGATGGACAGACGGACATTGCTAGATAGACTCGGCTATTGGTGCTGATCAAGAATATATATACTTTATGTGGTCGGAAACGTCTCCTTCACTGCGTTGCAAACATCTGACAGAAATTATAATACCCTCTGCAAGGGTATACAAATTGGAGTATAAGACTTATTTTTAATTTGTATAATAAACATTGGAGAATAAGACTTATTTTAAATTTTTATACCCGTTACTCGTAGAGTAAAAGGGTATATTAGATTCGTGCAAAAGTATGTAACAGCTAGAAGGAAGCGTTTCCGACCCCATAAAGTATATATATTCTTGATCAGGGGCACTAGCCGAGTCGATCTAGCCATGTCCGTCTGTCCGTCTGTATGAACGCTGAGATCTCGGAAACTACAAAAGCTAGAAGGTTGAGATTTCCCACACATATTCTTGGGCTTCCTACGCAGCGCAAGTTTATTTTAGCCGAGCGCCACGCCCCCTCTAACGCCCATAATCGCCCACTAACGATTTTAAAATGTGTCCTGCGCCCACATCTTTAAAGATTTCCGAGAAGTATAAATGCAATTTTGTTGTGTATATTTATACCTATCGAAATGTAGAAGACATTTTTCAAATCGGACCATTCATTAAAAAGTTATACGCAAACAAAATTTATATATCTATCTCCCTCGCACGCCCTTTAGCCGAGTTACGATTATTAGTCGGGACACCAACCCGAGTACAGCGTTAGCACTCCCTTTAGCTGAGTGACGGGTATTAGATAGTCGGGACACCAACCCGACTATAGCGTTTTCTCTTGTTATTATAAAAATTGGAAAAAATTTTAATAATAATAATAATTTTAAAAATAAGACTTATTTTTAATTTATAAAATAAAAATTAAAAAAAAAAGGTTTATCACGTTTTCCCATTTGCCGAACCATACTAAGTGGTTTTTTTCCCGTTTTTTTGGACGGTATTTTGACTATCAATTTTTTTAAACTCATATAATATGAATATAATAAGATGACTAGAAATATTCCGTTAGGTTACTTCCTAGAATGCATAAGCTGGAATTAACCGTTACTTGAGATGCGAAATTTCGCGTCCTCTTTGAGTTATGCTTCATTTTGCGATCAAAGCTCAGTTCGACCTGTGAAAAATAATAGGAACAGCTGCTTAAAAATTCCAATTTATCGTCGAAAAATTATTTTCTCTTTATTATTTTTGCTTAAAAATAATGGAAGTATGTAATTCTAATTTAAATTAAATTCTTATTTAAAAAACATCCATAACATAATGTTTTAATACTTAGAATGGGAAGGGGAGTACATTGTAGTCCCCAGCTTCGCTTGGATATCAAGAACATGCATAAAAATGGCTTTTCCTACCGTAAAATTTCGGAAACTTTACATGTTTCGAAGGGAATGGTAGCAAATGCCATTAAGCATACGTTGAGTGCCGAAACCCGTAGACGAAAGTCTAAAATAAGCCCTGCCCTGGAGAGGAATATGCTGCGGTACGTGCGGCAAAACCCGTTTGCATCTGCTAGCGAGGTACAAAAAAACTTTTTAATGTATGTCGATCCATCTACAATTAGAAAAAGACTCATTTAAAACAATTTGAAGTCAAGGAGACCACGTAGAGTGCCTAGCTTGTCGACACGAAACGTACAAAAGAGGCTGCAATTTGCTAGGGAGCATGCCACATGGCCAGTGACCAAATGGCGTAATATGCTTTGGTCAGATGAGACCAAATGGAACCTTTTCTACCCCGATTGTGGTACTCAACATGTGCGCAGACCAATTAACACTGCCTTTAAGCCCCAGTATACTGTTAAGACTATAAAACACGGAGGAGGCGCAATAATGGTATGGGACGCTTTTTCGAACAAAGGTGTTGGTCCGATACATCGAATTGACGGCATACTCACAGCTGTGAAGTACTGCGAAATATTAAGTAATGTTATGTTACCTTATTCCGAAGACAACATGCCGCTTAAATGGGTGTTCCAGCAGGACAACGATCCTAAACACACCTCAAGGGCAGCCAAGCAATGGTTTTTGCTGGCCAGCTCAGTCCCCAGACCATAAGACCATAGAAAACCTATGGTGTGAGGTTGAAACAGCCCTAAAAGGAAAAAATCCAACCAATAAGGATGATCTGTGGACTATCGTGAAGGCAGCATGGGAGGATATTCCCCAAGCCAATTGTCAAAAGTTGGTTGATTTGATGACGGCTTTGCAACCAAATATTAAATAAGTTGAAATAGTAAATAAGTGTTGAAAGATATGAAATCTATGGAAAATTTATGTTTTTTTTTCATCATTTTGTACAATATTTACTTCTGTCCCTATTATTTTTCACACTTGAAAACGTGTAAACTATGAAAATTAATTTTTTATTTGTTTTTTAAGCCATATGTTTGGTCTCTTTATTTTGAAAATTTGTAGAAGAATCATCAATGAACCTAAAAAAATGTAGATACCATCAACATCTTTAATAACATAAATGTTGTACACATTTTGCTATGACGTTGCACAGTGTCCCTATTATTTTTCACATGACTGTAAATAAAATAAAACAAAAACACCTCTTAACGAGGTAAAGGGTCGTGACGATACAAATAATACAACACTATCAACCTACAAAAGATCTGATATCTAATTTTGCGACGAAAAGTCCTTGTATATGCTTTATAAAATATTTTCATTCGGTCCGCTTCAGTAAATTTGGTAATACTCTAGTTTACGGTCTCGACGGACCGCGAATTCTTAAGAATTTACATGAAGAAATATAGGCGCGGACTGCCATGGCTCTCTTGTAATGGAATTTTAACGTTACGTGTTTTGCTATAAAAATAAAGTAGCCTTTTCTATGATTTTTAGTGCTTTGCTATAAAATACATAAGGGCTTTTCATCCATTGTCAAAATAATCTGCGTTCAGAAAAAATCGACCAATATGTGAAATTGTTTTTATATAATTGAATATCCTCGATGGACCGCGATTCCTTAAGAATTCGTTGACTATCGATGACCAACTTTTAAAAGCGAGTCTGAAGAAGTCGCGGTTGTTGACTGACAGGAGCCAACATAGTAGTCCATGGACCGCGACCTATAAAAAAGTCGTGATAGCAGACAAATTTAATCTAACTCTGTAAAGAATTTGACTAATTATATTCAACGTCTGCATCTGCTGGATCCTAAATAAATAAATATTTATGAGAATATATCACTATGGACGGCAGTCCATGTAGTGACGAAGCGCACCAGGAGAGTGTGCGAAGGCGACTACTATTATATAGCCGCAAAATTGAAAATCTGCTGTGATAGTCCGATCGTAATGAGTAATACAACAATCGAAAGGTATTGCAAAAACTTAAAGGATTGCATACCAAGACTTTAAGAAAATCAATTGGCTTGGGGGAGAGAGCGGTGAAAGTGAAAAAGTGAAAATTTCGAAATTTGGAGCTGTTGGGGCCGGTGGGGATAAATGCCCCCTCGCAATGTTTTAGTTGTATTCCTTTTGAAAATACCCGTCGAATGAGGGGTCATTTGTCGAAATCCGACGCTCCGTTCAAAAGTTATAGCCAAAATAAGATTTTCTTCTTCTTCCCAAAATGAAATTTTAATTCTGTTTGTCAGTTTGTCCACTTGTCCACTTGTCCACTTGTCCACTTGTCCACTTGTCCAAAATATGTTTTTTAAGTTCTGAAAATTTGATATGACGTTCATCACATCGATATAAAAAACTTTTGTTCTACCACTTTTGGAAAAACCCGCTAGTTTAGCGGGAAAACAGCTATAAATAGCTAAAATTCGGAAAGCCGTAACTTCTATACTACTAAAGCTACAGACTTGTGCTGCATCTCGTTTGAAAGGTATTTATAAATGCTATAAACGCCTTGTAAATGCAATTTGTGTAAATGAATTAGTTAAAAAGATATGAACAAAAGAAAATTTGTTTAAACTTTTTTTTTAGCTTTTTTTTAATTTTCTCAAAAACGGCTCTAACGATTTTTCTTACAACTTTAAACTGTATAGCCCTTGAGATTCCTTAAATTTTGGTATATAACACATTACTGTAAAAAGTCACGTTTAAAAGTTATTTTTATACGAAAATAGACACTTTTGCCAGCTCGAACAATTAACGCTCCCTGAGTATTGAATTTTGTGGGAGGGTATCCGAACTGTATTTTAGGGTCATGGAATCAGTAAATTTGCACTTAAGAGTTCCATATAGGAATCTTTTGTTCTACGACTTTTGGAAAAAGCCGCTACTTTAGCGGGAAAAAAGCTAAAAATGGCTAAATTTCGTTAGTTTTTAAGTTCTACACTATTAAAGGTACAGACATGTGCTATACCTCGTTTAAAAGGTATTTTGAAATACTTCAACGCCTTTTTAACTTAATTCGTTAAAATACAATTGTTTAAAAATTATGATTGACCAATTTAAATTTAAATGTTTACATTAGCACCTATGAGAGCAAAAGTAAACAAACAAAAACTTCTGATATCAAATAAAAACACCTCTAAACGAGGTAATAAACTAGTGACGATCGCACCTTCAACGTACAAAAGTTCTGATATCAACTTTTGTGACGAAAAATGATTTTAGATGCGACTAAATAAGTGCGTTACCTAAAATTTATTCATTCGGCACGCTACAACAAAAAACTTTCGTGTAGATATTAAATATTTGCTAAAGCGGGCCGAATGAATACATTTTAGGTCACGTACTTATTTAGTCGCATCTAAAATCATTTTTCGTCACAAAAGTTGATATCAGAACTTTTGTACGTTGAAGGTGCGATCGTCACTAGTTTTTTACCTCGTTTAGAGGTGTTTTTATTTGATTTGATGTAAGTTAAAAAAAGAAAACTAAAAATTCGTAAAGGTAAAAATTAAAAAAAAAAGGGTGTGACCAACCTAAGCACGACAGAAGTGAAACTTCAAGTATTCCTCTCTCGTTTATCATTTCATTATCTCTTTTTATACCCTTGCAGAGGGTATTATGATTTCAGTCAAAAGTTTGAAACTCAGTGAAAGAGACGTTTCCGACCCTATATATATATTCTTGATCAGCATCACTAGACGAGTCGATCTAGCCATATCCGTGTGTCCGTCTGTCCATGCGTCTCTCTGTTTTAAAGCTATCGGGCTAAAACTTTCCCAAAAATCTTCTTTCTTTTGCATAAAAGAAAATAAATTATATCTTGGTTGTTTTTGAACATAGAACCTCCAAATTTTGGAAATAATATCTTTCAAATAAAATTTTATCAAAATCGGACTATAAATTATTGCTTCGATGGATTTTATTGTATTCTCTTCTACTTTGGGATATAACTCATTTTAAATATTTTAAATGAATTCGAGCGTCAGTTCGTTTCGAGATTTCTTTGTGATCAGTGCGATTTAGTCTGAATTTCTGTGTTTGTGATAAAATGCGGAGTCAACTCGTTATTTTTTAAGTATTACATACTGCGTACGGTGGAATATAAAAAAATACATCACTATGGACGGCAGTCCATGTAGTGACGAAGCGCACCAGGAGAGTGTGCGAAGGCGACTACTATATCAAATAAAAACACCTCTTAACGAGGTAAAAAACTAGTGACGACCGCACCTTCAACATACAAAAGTTCTGATATCAACATT
Source organism: Drosophila takahashii (assembly GCF_030179915.1). NCBI lineage: Eukaryota > Metazoa > Arthropoda > Insecta > Diptera > Drosophilidae > Drosophila > Drosophila takahashii. The sequence goes on from NC_091678.1 coordinate 37,834,359, forward strand.
TGTGACGAAAAATTATTACACTCGTCATTAAATAGACTTTCTAATATTTTCTCATTCGGCCCGCCCTAGCAAACTATTCCAGCCTTTTTCCCTTCACAGGCATTTTCTATTGCAGCGTGCCGAATGAGAAAATATTAGAAAGTCTATTTAATGACGAGTGTAATAATTTTTCGTCACAAATGTTGATATCAGAACTTTTGTATGTTGAAGGTGCGGTCGTCACTAGTTTTTTACCTCGTTAAGAGGTGTTTTTATTTGATATCAGAAGTTTTTGTTTGTTTACATTTGCTCTCATAGGAGGTAATATATACATTTAAATTTAAATTGGTCAATCATAATTTTTAAACTATTGTATTTTAACAAATTAAGTTAAAAAGGCGTTGAAGTATTTCAAAATACCTTTTAAACGAGGTATAGCACATGTCTGTACCTTTAGTAGTGTAGAACTTACAAACTAAAGAAATGTAGCTATTTTTAGCTTTTTCCCGCTAAAGTAGCGGCTTTTTCCAAAAGTCGTAGAACAAAAGATTCCTATATGGAACTCTTAAGTGCAAATTTACTGATTCCATGACCCTAAAATACAGTTCGGATACCCTCCCACAAAATTCAATACTCAGGGAGCTTTAATTGTTCGAGCTGGCAAAAGTGGCTATTTTCGTATAAAAATAACTTTTAAACGTGACTTTTTACAGTAATGTGTTATATACCAAAATTTAAGGAATCTCAAGGGCTATACAGTTTAAGGTTTTAAAGAAAATCGTTAGAGCCGTTTTTGAGAAAAATAAAAAAAAGCTAAAAAAAAAGTTTTAAAAAATTGTCTTTTGTTCATATTTTTTTAATTATTACATTTACACAAATTGCATATAGAAGGCGTTTATAGCATTTAAAAATACCTTTCAAACGAGATGCAGCACAAGTCTGCAGCTTTAGTAGTATAGAAGTTACGGATTTCCGAATTTTAGCTATTTATAGCTGTTTTCCCGCTAAACTAGCGAGTTTTTCCAAAAGTGGTAGAACAAAAGTTTTTCATATCGATGTGATGAACGTCATATAAAATTTTCAAAACTTAAAAAACATGTTTTGGACAAACTGACAAACTGACAAACTGACAAACTGACAAACTGACAAACAGAATTAAATTTTCATTTTGGGAAGACGAAGAAAATCTTATTTTGGCTATAACTTTTGAACGGAGCGTCGGATTTTGACAAATGACCCCTCATTCGACGGGTATTTTCAAAAGGAATACAAGTAAAATATTGCGAGGGGGCAATTATCCCCACCGGCCCCAACAGCTCCAAATTTCGAAATTTTCACTTTTTCACTTTCACCGCTCTCTCTCCCAAGCCAATTGATTTTCTTAGAGTCTTGGTATGCAATCCTGTTAGTTTTCGCAATACCTTTCGATAGGTGTATCATTCATTATGATCGGACCATCACAGTAGATTTTCATTTCTTCGTGTATATATAGTAGTCGCCTTCGCACACTCTCCTGGTGCGCTTCGTCACTACATGGACTGCCGTCCATAGTGATATACACGAAGAAATGAAAATCTACTGTGATGGTCCGATCATAATGAATGATACACCTATCGAAAGGTATTGCGAAAACTAACAGGATTGCATACCAAGACTCTAAGAAAATCAATTGGCTTGGGAGAGAGAGCGGTGAAAGTGAAAAAGTGAAAATTTCGAAATTTGGAGCTGTTGGGGCCGGTGGGGATAATTGCCCCCTCGCAATATTTTACTTGTATTCCTTTTGAAAATACCCGTCGAATGAGGGGTCATTTGTCAAAATCCGACGCTCCGTTCAAAAGTTATAGCCAAAATAAGATTTTCTTCGTCTTCCCAAAATGAAAATTTAATTCTGTTTGTCAGTTTGTCAGTTTGTCAGTTTGTCAGTTTGTCAGTTTGTCAGTTTGTCCAAAACATGTTTTTTAAGTTTTGAAAATTTTATATGACGTTCATCACATCGATATGAAAAACTTTTGTTCTACCACTTTTGGAAAAACTCGCTAGTTTAGCGGGAAAACAGCTATAAATAGCTAAAATTCGGAAATCCGTAACTTCTATACTACTAAAGCTGCAGACTTGTGCTGCATCTCGTTTGAAAGGTATTTTTAAATGCTATAAACGCCTTCTATATGCAATTTGTGTAAATGTAATAATTAAAAAAATATGAACAAAAGACAATTTTTTAAAACTTTTTTTTTAGCTTTTTTTTATTTTTCTCAAAAACGGCTCTAACGATTTTCTTTAAAACCTTAAACTGTATAGCCCTTGAGATTCCTTAAATTTTGGTATATAACACATTACTGTAAAAAGTCACGTTTAAAAGTTATTTTTATACGAAAATAGCCACTTTTGCCAGCTCGAACAATTAAAGCTCCCTGAGTATTGAATTTTGTGGGAGGGTATCCGAACTGTATTTTAGGGTCATGGAATCAGTAAATTTGCACTTAAGAGTTCCATATAGGAATCTTTTGTTCTACGACTTTTGGAAAAAGCCGCTACTTTAGCGGGAAAAAGCTAAAAATAGCTACATTTCTTTAGTTTGTAAGTTCTACACTACTAAAGGTACAGACATGTGCTATACCTCGTTTAAAAGGTATTTTGAAATACTTCAACGCCTTTTTAACTTAATTTGTTAAAATACAATAGTTTAAAAATTATGATTGACCAATTTAAATTTAAATGTATATATTACCTCCTATGAGAGCAAATGTAAACAAACAAAAACTTCTGATATCAAATAAAAACACCTCTTAACGAGGTAAAAAACTAGTGACGACCGCACCTTCAACATACAAAAGTTCTGATATCAACATTTGTGACGAAAAATTATTACACTCGTCATTAAATAGACTTTCTAATATTTTCTCATTCGGCACGCTGCAATAGAAAATGCCTGTGAAGGGAAAAAGGCTGGAATAGTTTGCTAGGGCGGGCCGAATGAGAAAATATTAGAAAGTCTATTTAATGACGAGTGTAATAATTTTTCGTCACAAATGTTGATATCAGAACTTTTGTATGTTGAAGGTGCGGTCGTCACTAGTTTTTTACCTCGTTAAGAGGTGTTTTTATTTGATAATACAATACTACAATATTTATTTACATCAAAAATTAAAGTGATTGGAGAAATCGAGATTTAAGCGTGTACGATCAAGGCTGCCATGCAATGCAAAAGGAATTACTTGGCGTGAAACTCTTTGCAAACCGAAAACTTAACTATACTCCACTTATTTAATTATAAAAGGTAAATACCTCCTCCGATTTTTATGAGGCACAATATTAATTTTTTTGTTGTCGTTGTTAGCATTTTCATAGACGGAACTGGAATTAAATAAAATAATACAACATAATTTTCTACAAGCTTATGGGCCGTGATTATATGCCGCAATGCTTTTGTAACTATATGTTTCAATAAACGTGTTGAAAGAATAAACATGAAAAATTAGCTCAAAAAACATATTTTCTTTTAACCATTTTGCAATTGGGAAAGGGTCTTCTAGGTATCTCCTACAAGTGTCTTCTGAGTAACTTCCAGAAGTGACTTCGGCTACACTTCTACAAGTGACTTGCACTATATCGCATTCGGATCGCCGAAGTTACCCCCGTCGGGAAGAAATGTTCCACTACGGCGGCACTTCTAGGAGTCACTCAGAAGTGACTTCGGGAAACCCGTTAAAAAAAATTTTTTAAATCTTAATTTGTTTTTATTTTTAAGAAATCAAAGACTAATTTTTTTTTTAATTTTTTTTTTAAGAAGATGTTGTTGAGAAATTAATGCAAAAGACACGAAGTCAATCGGATTACCACAACCGGAGATTCAGATTTTCAATAAGAGGGTACTTTTTCCAAAATTCACGTTTTTTGTCAAACTAAAAAAATTAAAAAAAAAATATTTTTTTTCGGCCAAATCCTAATACACGTGTTCACTTATTTTCCGAATAGTACACGTAAAAAAGTTTCAGGCAAATCAAAAATGAGACCTAAGAAAATGTGTTCGGTTTATAAAAGAACCGCCCATATCTATGTGTATATATGTATTTGCACATAAATAAATATATATATTCACATATAGTTGCACCATGCGCTCGCACAAAGTTGAGAGAGTAAAATTTAAAACAAGAGGGAACGCTTTAGTCGGGTTGGTGTCCCGAATATTTAATACCCGTCACTCAGCTAAAGGGAGTGCGAACGCTGTACTCGGGTTGGTGTCCCGACTATCTAATATTCGAACCTCAGCTAAAGAGATACATACATTTTGATTGCGTATAACTTTTTAATGAATGGTCCGATTTGAAAAATGTCTTCTACAGTTTTTATTGTATTCTCTTCTTCTCTATGATATGACTCTTTTCAAATATTTCCGAATTTCAATTTTAATTTGATCAAAATCGGACGACTATATCATATGGCTGCCATAGAAACGATCTAAAAATTAATGGGATATTAATTGGAAACAAATTTTAGCTCCGTTGATTTTTATTGTATTCTCTTCTACTCTAGGATATGATTTTTTTTTAATATTTCGGAATTTCGAATTTCGGAATTTAACAAATATTTATATAGCTGCCATAGGAAGGACAGAAAAATTCATGTCAAAACAATACGAAATATTTATATTTTAAATATTTGCAATTTGCAAGTTAATATGAATGATCTGCAGAGGTATATAAGCTTCGGCTGGCCGAAGATAGCTTCCTTTCTTGTTTACTTACATGTCTTCTTCTTCTTCACAGCCAGCGTTTTACCAGGCAAAAATAGGAAATTTTTTCTCGACAGTGATGCCAACTTTTTGCAAAGGCGGCCTGTTTTTATTAATTTCTCAATAACTTCAACTACTTTTACCATGAAATTTTTACCAGAAATAAGTTTAATTTTTAACTACAATTCTATGTACCTTTGAATAAATAATTCGTTAACAAAACATATCGATAACTAACTCCGAAATTTTGGCAAATTTGGTATTCTAAAATTCTAGCTAATTGGTAACACTGCCAGGTAGACGGTTTGCCGACGGATTTTTTTTAGCTTATTTTTTCAAAAGGTTTTATAAAAAGCATATTTTTAAATATAACCCGAAATAGGTATAAAAATCGTAGACGTCAAAAATGACGTCTGTGACACCGAGATTTGCTATTCGGGGGAAATTCGGTTGGAATGAATTTCTGTGACACCCCGGTATATAACAATTTAAGTTCATTTGATAGTGGAATTGAATTCGCCGGTGAAATTTTGAAAGCCGTATGAACGGTTGTGCCCCCAATTGCTACTGCTGCCTTTCCTGTTGATGCGCAAGCAATATAAGCGTTCAAGTACCCATCAGTATTCGAAAATCGGTTGAATATCTCCATTAATAAATTAATGGTGAATGTTTTTTCACATCCAGCTGGCCCAGTTAAGAATAAAAGTAAAGGTAATACGTTTTCCATTTGATTTAAATATATACAGTGTTGTAACAATTCGAATTGCTTCCCATTTGTTAATTTCATTAAATCATAAAACTTGTCATCTCCATAATGTTATCTTTTTTCCTAGCAATTGCACCAAGTTTGTTCAATAATGCTTGCCGCAAATCTAGATTGGCAATTGAATGGGGATCATTTATGAGTTGTTCATACGGATCAGGCTCTTGATGGACATTCACTTGATTTCGGTCGTTATTATCAAGAAGCTCTTCACGACATAACTGAGCGCATGTTTCCATAGTTTTAGCAATGTCTAAATTTGACTCGAACTCTTTTCTACGTTCTATCATTATTGCCTCATTTTGTTCAAATATTTCTAGAAATTTCATGTCTGCTAAAACATCTGCTTATTCGACTCTGAACTTTAGGTCTCAAGTCTTTTCCAATGTCGTTATTTCTATACCTAATTATTTGTGGTATTTTCCTTTCAGAAATTTCCGTTGGGACCTACATTATATTTCGAAATGAATTGTGCTAATGTTACGTCTTCGAGTTCTTCCGGCCTCTTTTCATATTTGTCAAACCAATTTTGTTTCCTAATGTCAGTGCAATAACCAAGTTCTTCAAGTTCTTTATTTGTTTTCCAAATTCGTTCACGCTCTTGTGGCCAGAGTGTTGGTATGTAAACGACTGCTTTTGACGTTTTGTACATTAGCAACCGATAAAAACCAAGCGGCCTTTTGAGTTGTCATTTCAATATTATTTAGCACGTTAACAATAAGTTTTCTGAGTGCCTCAACAATATCAAAGTCCGGATTTTCGTCAATAACCTCTACAATTTGTCGCTGCAAAGCGCTGATGCCTCTATTAGTTTTGTTGACATATTCTACAACGTATTGTGCGCATAAAAACTCTTCAATAATATATTGAATACTGAATGTCCTAATACATTTAATAAGAAAGGATTGAAGAAATTATGCCATTTTTCCGAAGGAATTCGTTTAACAAATACTCGTGGTCTCATTATGCCGGCTCGTATAATGTTAATGTATTGTATTGTATTGTATTGTATTTTATTAAGCAATGGACTGCTTGTGAAACATTTATAATATTTTGTATTTAAGAACTAGAACGCCAAACCACATAAGGGGAATTTTTAAGCGATATGCCCCTGCTCACATCGAGTGGTAGGCACGTTGAATTACATATTTGAGGACAATAACAATAATAACTTATTATAATTAGACACTGAAGAGACTCCATACAACAAGACGTGACTGAGATCATTATATTTTTCACAAAGAACACGGAAAGGGTCATTAAGGGCAAAATTTGTCCTGCAAAATGGCAGAGACAAAGGCCGATACCGGCGAATTGTCCTGCATGGCACATTCCAGTTTAGGGAACTAAGGAGAAAGGAGGAGTCGACATCACCATTTATTAACTTGTGTATAAACATAACACCGTGACAAATCCTACGGTTGATCAGGGTGGGCATGTCTAGTAAACGCAATCTGGCATTATAGGATGGCAACCGACGGTTAGCGTCCCAGTTAAAACCTCTTAGAGCAAATAACAAAAACTGCTTTTGAACGGACTCTAACATATTTTGGCAAGTTAACGTCTGCGGTGACCATATACATGAACAATACTCTAACGATGGGCGAACAAGAGATACATATAAAGCTTGGTTGTATACGGGTCATCAAACTCCTTAGACCAACGCTTCGTAAAGGCTAAAAGGCTCCTAGCTTTATTACAAATTAGTGATATGTGATCATTAAAACAAAGTTTATGCTCAAATATAACTCCCAGGTCTTGTATAGTAGAAATACGGTGAAGGACATTGCTGTCAATTGGGTACGAATACAATGACGGATTACGACGATAAAAGGTCATAACATTACATTTAGAATAGTTAAGATATAAATTATTGAGTTTGCACCAAGTCTGTAAATAGTCAAGATCTAATTGAAGACGAGAACAAGAATCCGGTCATGACATAGACAAACACAGTTTAACGTCGTCAGCAAACATTAAAACAGTTGCGGACTTAATAACTTGAGGTAAGTCGTTAATCAACAAGCCAAATAATAAGGGTCCCAAATAACTTCCTTGAGGTACACCAGAGGTAACATTTATAGCTTTGGACGTTATATCATTATATTTCACCCTCTGACAGCGGTCTGTGAGGTATGAAAGTAACCACGCACAGTGGGGCGAAAAAGCCAAAAGTCTGCCTTAAATCAGCGGAGCCCTATATCGAATATCTTTTGATGGGGCATTGTTGAAGGCAATTAAATATGTAAAAAAACATCATAAGGTGAATTTTTTTAGTGAAATTTTTTTGTTGTAGAAATTTTTTAAGAAAAAATAAATTGTTTTTTTAAGAAAAAAAATATAAATAAATTACTTATAGGGTTCTAAGTTTCCCAATATTTTTTTTAAATTTAACTTGATTTTTGAAAAAAAAAAATTATTTAAATCGGTCAACTATATCTTATAGCTGCCATATAAACGCTTATTACAAAGGGGAATGTCTCGGTTCTATTTCAATATTGGTTCATATAAATTGGGATTAAGTCATTATTTATCATTTTAGCTCTATGCTTACCTTTTTTTTAATTGGTCAATGATATCTTATAGATGTCATAGAATCAATCAAGGAAATATAGCATATTTTCAAAAAAAAACTGGTAGAAACCGGTATTTACTTCATATATGTATTTTTAGTAAAATAACATAATTTAAAATTTTAAACCCAAATTTGTTTATTAATTTATCATTATCTTCATCAATACCTTCACATAAGTAAAATATCTTCATGATGTTAGGGCGCGCGAATGAACCAGGGCTGACGATATTTCAAATTATGAACATTTCTTGCTAACTTAAACTGCGGTTTTCTCAGAAGAGGCACAAAAGGGCAGGCTAATTTTTTCAGAATATGTAGTTAAATATCTAAACTTTTTTTTAAAAAAAGAATTAAACGGGGATCTAGGGTGTAACACTACTTTACGTCCAAGGATATCCAAAAAATCCCTTTTTTTTTTGACCACTTTTAAAAAATTAAAAAAAAATAGTAATTATGTATCTAAAATTTTTATTTTTTTTTTAATATTTTAAGAATTGGTTGCTCTTAAAATTTCAATCGTTACATATACGACTTAGGCCCTTGGGCGCTTTCAGAAAAATTTCAAAGATGTGTAAAAATACCTTTTTTTCTTATTGGCTAAAATTATATTTCGAAAAATCCACTTTATAAATCTGTAGTGGGAGAACCATTTAACACAGATCACTCTTTCCTTTTGATGTGTATAGAGAATTCAATTGTTTTTGAAGTTGCATTGCAACATTTTGGGAAATCTTAAAAAAAAAAAAACCATTTTGGCAGGCTTTTTGTTCTAGGCGCCCCACTGTGCCACGCTAACAACTTTGGGGGGAACCCCATAAGATTAAGTTTTTTTATAAGTACGCAGTGGTTTACCGTGTCAAATGCTTTGGAAAAATCCGTATAAATAACATCTGTTTGTTGCTTATGGAGAAAGCCACGGTTTACTAATGAGGTAAACTCAAGCAAATTGGTGGTAGTAGATCGGCACCTGGTGAAGCCATGTTGACATGGCGAAATAAGCGACCTACATTGATTCCTCACTTGACTAGTTATTAATTTTTATGAATAATTTAGGAATAGCACTGAGCTTTGCAATCCCCCGATAGTTAGCAATATCGGACCTATTACCTTTTTTAAACAGCGGAACAATGAAAGATTCCTTCCAAGCAGATGGAAAATTACATTGATTTATAGACATATTAAAAAGGATTGTTAGAGGACTGGAAAGAAAATTTGCACAATTTTTTAAAATACAGCTAGGAACCATATCTGGTCCTGCTGAAAAGGAGAGTTTCAAAGCGATTAGGCCCTGGAGAACATCGGCTTCGAGAATAACCGGATTAAAGATTGAGTCCAGATGAGGTAGAGAATGAGGATAGTTAAAATCTTTACTACTGTCATCATTGGTATAAGTTGATTGGAAAAAATCAGCAAATAAATTAGAAATACCATTTTCATCGGAAGCAACAGCAGAATTAAAAAACAAGGAGGGAGGAAAGGATTGAGACTTTCGTTTGGCATTCACAAATGAATAAAATAGTTTTGGATTACTTTTAAAGTCATTTTTACAGCGAGCTAGATAGTTATTGTAGCATTCAGAATTATGCTTTAAGTAGTCTGATTTGACTACCGAATATTTGGCAAAGTCCGTCTGTAAGCCAGTTTGTTTGAATCGTTTAAAGAGTCTGGATTTTTTATTCTTAAGATAAAAAAGCTGGCGAGTAAACCACGGAGAGCTGTAAGGAGTTTTACCACTAAAAAGGGGTACATATTTATCAAACAAACTATAAAGGATACCATAGAAATACGCCACACCATCCGCAACAGGGACATCTGTTAGGCATGACCAATCAGTTATAGATAACGAATGCAAAAGCTGCGAATAATTAGTTTTTCTAAAGCAAAATCTTAGCTGTGGCCTTGCTGAAGCTCTCGCAGAGTGGAAAACATCATTTAAAGAGAACTGGAGGGTAGGATGATGATTATCTTCAGGGAGAGATAGAGGAGGAATACGAGACACAGCGGCATCGCAGTTATCAGATACAAAAGTCAAGTCTAAAATTCGTTCATTGTGATTGGAAATCCAATTTATCTGAAGCAAAGATAGTTCAATGAGGCCTTCAATAAAGTCGTTTTGAGTTCTGGGAGTCATTAATATCGAGTCATTACTCTGGAACCAAGAGACATTTGGGAGATTAAAGTCACCAAGAACAATAAGGTGATCATTATCGTCAGCCAACGAAGATACATAACGTATTGCAGACAGGTGGAGTAAATACATGTCTATTTCAGACCCTGGAGGTATGTAAGAGCAGGTAATCAACATATTAGACTTTGGAAGGGAGAGTTTGACAGAAATAAATTCAATACTTGAGTTAGGACAGTTAATAAGCTCTGAAGTCAAGTTGGATTTAACCGCAATAAGGACCCCACCACCACGACGACACGGACGATCATTTCTATAAATAACGTAGTTTTTAGACAAGATTTCACTATCATTTACAGTCGAGTTAAGCCAGGTTTCGGAGAAAGCAATAACATTTGCATAAAAAGTAGTACTATCTAGAAATAGTTTGGAGAGCTTACTTAGCAAACCTCGAACATTTTGATAGTGAATCAAGAATTCTAGTTTTTTGAAACCGTTGAAACATTACGCGAAGCAGCAGAGGTTCTAACTGTGGAATTGTCTTTTTTCAAGTACTCATGCACAATAGTATTTTCTGGCAATATCGATATCAAAAACTCGAACAAATAATTTTACTAAACAGCCCATCCGGAACATGAATTTTAAAGGAAGAGTAATCCCTTTTGAGTTTAAAATTAAATTTGGTGATGCCGACAGCATTGGGATCGGTAAGGGAGAGTCTCGTGACAATATGATGTCTCACATCATTCTCGGTTGCAGAAGCTAACAGTCTCGACACAAAGATACACTTTTTTGGAGCCAAGGCCGCCAGAGTAACGGGTGCAGAAGATGCAACAGTGGATGGACGTCGGGGAATAGCCAGCAGAGCCATCACAGGGGCAACGGTTTATGCAGCCAATGAAGTTCCAGCAGCCATATGGTCGATATCAGCGGATAAACCTTCCCTCTCGCCAGCATCAGCATGATCACAAACGCCTGGATCCAAATCGCCCCGAACTTCCGTCTGGGAAGAGGGGTGAGGAGTTGCGTCTGAATCGAGCGATTCATCCTCGGCCGAGAGGTGGGGAGCAGCTCGATTGAAGTCCATCAATTTCCTTGAAATAGGGCTCAATCGCATAAGGGCGGCAGACTCTGGAACAGTTAAATTGTTATTAGGTAAGGAGCAATTATTATCCGCGTTAGAACAATGGGGAACACTTAGCATTTTAAGATTTTTAAAGTGGGATTCCGCGGCATTGAACTTATCATAAAGCTCACGAAATCCAGTTGACAGAGCTTGGAACTCCAGATGGGTTTGCCGCATAAACGATTTCATGTCTACTCCGATGATTCTACAGCTCGGACACGTCCAGTTAAGGCCAACCCGTAGCTTTAGCTTGTCTACGATTTGGCCGCTAGAGCGCCCCAGCTCAACTCAGATAGGGTGCGCCAAGTTGTCGCAGATCCAGCAACAAACCAACGGTTGGCGAGCGGTAATTTTGTTGTTAAACGCACACGAAGAAGCGCAACACAAAGTCATCTTGATTTAACAGCGTAAATAGCAGCAGCAAGGCAAAGAGCAGTCCGATGCAAGCGATCGAAGATCAGCGTAGCAGTCAGGCAGAGCAGCACAGCAACAGCAGGGCAGAACAGCGCAGCAGCGGCAGAGCAAAGAGCAGTCGGATACAGCAGTCGAAGAGCAGCGCGGGAGTCAGGCCGAGAGCGGACTGATAGGCGCTGAAGAACCGCACAGAGCGAAATAACCGATTGCACGTTCGCGTAAACACAGGGAGAGTGGTTACAAACCAACAACACAAACAATAGGCTTAGCGGTACCGCTGGCAACACAGAGTAGGTTCTCGTGGATGTTCGCGGCAGACACAGAGAGAGTCGTTTCAACAACAACACAAACTATGGGTTTTGCGGTAACGCTGGCAAAACAGAGCAGTAGCAAAAATATTTTGTTTACAAATTTATTTTGCAAATAGTAAAGTCACTGTCCATTTAGATTAACCGAATGGCACGAATTAAGCAAGATTGCAGGGTTACTGACAAAATGTTCAAAATCTGATTCGAACGGAATAGGTTTTCACAGAAAAAACACGATGTGAAGGAGGAGCGTCGAAAAACACGTCCGAATACTAGAACAGCTTTGTTCATGTACTCTTCATCCAAAGTAATTAAGTTGCAGTCATAAAAATGTTCAATGCTGTCATTATCAATGTCTTCTAGACTTATCCTGATTAATTTATAACGATTCTTTAGCTCCCGAATATGTGGATGTTCTTTCTCGAATGGTGTGAGAATGACAGTCTAACGCATAGGCATAAAAGGTGCATCAAAGCGGCAAGTGGGTGAGTGATTCGGATGGTTATTTTTGTAGCACGAAAATGTATGTTTGTGAGATTGAAGTTTAATATTTCCTGAAGCTTCTGCTGTAGAGACTGAGATTAAAGTATCTATGAGGGATACAGTAGCCTCGTAATCTGCGCCTAGTGGATCTTTTAAAGCACTGTCTAACCATATAAGTGAATGAACATGTGGACTACCTCGGTGCTGAAATTCGATACGCTTAAAGTAATAAATGACTCTATGTTTTTCAAATGGGCTACATTTTTATACCCGTTACTCGTAGAGTAAAAGGGTATATTATATTCGTGCAAAAGTATGTAACAGGTAGAAGGAAACTACAAAAGCTAGAAGGTTGAGATTTTCCACACATATTCTTGGGCCTCCTACGCAGCGCAAGTTTATTTCAGCCGAGCGCCACGCCCCCTCTAACGCCCACAATCGCCCACTAACGATTTAAAAATGTGTCCAGCGCCCACATCTTTAAAGATTTCCGAGAAGTATAAATGAAATTTTGTTGTGTATATTTATCAAATAAAAACACCTCTTAACGAGGTAAAAAACTAGTGACGACCGCACCTTCAACATACAAAAGTTCTGATATCAACATTTGTGACGAAAAATTATTACACTCGTCATTAAATAGACTTTCTAATATTTTCTCATTCGGCCCGCCCTAGCAAACTATTCCAGCCTTTTTCCCTTCACAGGCATTTTCTATTGCAGCGTGCCGAATGAGAAAATATTAGAAAGTCTATTTAATGACGAGTGTAATAATTTTTCGTCACAAATGTTGATATCAGAACTTTTGTATGTTGAAGGTGCGGTCGTCACTAGTTTTTTACCTCGTTAAGAGGTGTTTTTATTTGATATCAGAAGTTTTTGTTTGTTTACATTTGCTCTCATAGGAGGTAATATATACATTTAAATTTAAATTGGTCAATCATAATTTTTAAACTATTGTATTTTAACAAATTAAGTTAAAAAGGCGTTGAAGTATTTCAAAATACCTTTTAAACGAGGTATAGCACATGTCTGTACCTTTAGTAGTGTAGAACTTACAAACTAAAGAAATGTAGCTATTTTTAGCTTTTTCCCGCTAAAGTAGCGGCTTTTTCCAAAAGTCGTAGAACAAAAGATTCCTATATGGAACTCTTAAGTGCAAATTTACTGATTCCATGACCCTAAAATACAGTTCGGATACCCTCCCACAAAATTCAATACTCAGGGAGCTTTAATTGTTCGAGCTGGCAAAAGTGGCTATTTTCGTATAAAAATAACTTTTAAACGTGACTTTTTACAGTAATGTGTTATATACCAAAATTTAAGGAATCTCAAGGGCTATACAGTTTAAGGTTTTAAAGAAAATCGTTAGAGCCGTTTTTGAGAAAAATAAAAAAAGCTAAAAAAAAAGTTTTAAAAAATTGTCTTTTGTTCATATTTTTTTAATTATTACATTTACACAAATTGCATATAGAAGGCGTTTATAGCATTTAAAAATACCTTTCAAACGAGATGCAGCACAAGTCTGCAGCTTTAGTAGTATAGAAGTTACGGATTTCCGAATTTTAGCTATTTATAGCTGTTTTCCCGCTAAACTAGCGAGTTTTTCCAAAAGTGGTAGAACAAAAGTTTTTCATATCGATGTGATGAACGTCATATAAAATTTTCAAAACTTAAAAAACATGTTTTGGACAAACTGACAAACTGACAAACTGACAAACTGACAAACTGACAAACAGAATTAAATTTTCATTTTGGGAAGACGAAGAAAATCTTATTTTGGCTATAACTTTTGAACGGAGCGTCGGATTTTGACAAACGACCCCTCATTCGACGGGTATTTTCAAAAGGAATACAAGTAAAATATTGCGAGGGGGCAATTATCCCCACCGGCCCCAACAGCTCCAAATTTCGAAATTTTCACTTTTTCACTTTCACCGCTCTCTCTCCCAAGCCAATTGATTTTCTTAGAGTCTTGGTATGCAATCCTGTTAGTTTTCGCAATACCTTTCGATAGGTGTATCATTCATTATGATCGGACCATCACAGTAGATTTTCATTTCTTCTTTTTATTATTTTATTAGGCATAACATCTTTAACTATTTGCTTCTTATATCTTGGTTTAAGTTTATTTTTTTCTCCATATTTGTTGTGAGGAGTCGTAAAACTCCCCACAAATCTCGAGGCAGGAGAGCCCCTAGCAACAGCGAGAATGCAGCAGAATCCAAGGGCATCCAGGTCCACCGGTGAATACTGGACCTTGGACCCGGCTAAAGCGGAGAGACCGTGAAATAACGGTGCCGCGCTGGACCTTGGACCCACGCCGCCAAAGGGCAATAAGGTCGAACGGTAAAGCCGTGGACTTTGAACCGGCGCAAAGAGGATGCACCGTGAACTAACGGGGCATCTTGGACCTTGGACCCGATACGTGCCGAGTGCAAAGGGAACTAACGGGACACACTTGAACATTGGACCCTAGCGAGCCGTGTGCAAAAAGGGAAATAACGGGACCCCGCCGCTGCCTATAAAAGGACGGCGCAGGCGCAGCTGGAGGCAGTCAGTTGGAGTTCGCGCGACAGTCAGTGCAGTAAGCGCCGCAGTTCATGCAGCCAGGAGGCACGGGACGTGTCGGTCGGAAGACGCGACGCTGGCAGCCGGAGTACAGGAGACAGACAACCAAGATACGCGAGCGAAAGTACAAGTGCAACCAACGAACCAGAGATCAAGATCAAGATACAAGTGCGAGGACTCAATCGAGTGCGTGGCCGTGAGAGTACCGTAGAAACCGAGTGCTCAACGCCAAGATCAAGATACCAGAGTCAAGACGCTAGGCCAAGGCTGAGACTGCAACGGTGAGATCTGCAGGACACAGAGATTGCAGTGGAGACGAGTGCAGGACAGAAGCAGAGTCGAGAGAAGGACGAGCTACCGGCAGGGTAAGCGCGGATCAAGAGTTTGTGCTGAAACTCGGATTTGACCTGCCGGGACATTTGTTTCTCAGGCTAGAGCCAGACCGACCCCAGGGAACACGACGAAGCAGGTGATCCCAGGATCATTTTGGTCGGACCCGAAAGGAAGGTTGTGCAGACTTCTTGAGTCCTACAAGCCGGGCGGAACTGGAGAGACGCCGTTGGAAAACGACGCCGCAGGAGTCCACAAGCACCACGAAGGGAGACGAGAGCAGCGACGCCGTCGAGGAGCGCCGCCGAGAAACGCACAGAGTGAATCCTGAGCCGAGGAAGGCACGTCGCCGACCCGGCAAGCCGCAACAGCCAGCTGACGAAGAAACCAATTCCAGCGAAAAGAAAAACCTAATAAAGTTTTCCGATTTGTCCCAATCGGATATGCCTGCATTTTCTTGGGTCACGGGCAGTCACGCAATACAAATTTGGTGGGACGAACACACAATATCTCTGAGCTAGTCGCGGCGTTTACGTAGCGATCAAACAGTTGAAAACAGTTCGTTACATTGTTTTTCTTTTCTGTTTTCATGATGTGTTTCTAACATTTTCTCCTGTGCATTTTTTAATAATTGTGGAATATTATCATGTTCGATTTTGTTTTAAAAGAATGTCAACCGGTTTTTGGTTTGTTGTGCATTGAATACTCTGATTACATCCTGAGCCGCTCCTATTACGATTTCGGAATAGTCAGTTAAATTAAATTGTTTTTTTATACAGCGAGCTAATTCTGTTAATGTCGAATGTGCCCTTTCCACTTGTCCGTTTGAGGTACTGTGCCTCGGATCTGCATAATAAAGAGTAATAAAGTACGCGTCAATACAAGTTAAAAAAGTTAAGCCTTGCGCATAATATATATCAACGTGTAAATTATCGCCTTCTTTAGTTGGGATTGGGGCTTCCCCAATTGGAATTTTAATGGGTGTCTGTTATATTTGTTCTCATTGCAAATTTTAAAATTTTTATATATTCTTTTAGTTTTACAAATAGATTGGGCCAATAATATAATCTACTGATTTGTTTATGATTTTGGTCTAGTCCCCTATCAGCTCGATTGTGTGTTTCCTCTATTATTATAGCTCCCCGTTGTTAATAGCAATTGTTGCTTAAATTGATTTAACGGTTTACGGGTCTCTTGTATTACATTTTTTAAACTACTTTCAGCTGAATGCTGTGTGTCTTGGTTTGAGTTTGACTGTTCAGAAACGTCTATATCGCTGTTTGTAATATTATTTATTTTTATTCGTGATAATGCATCGGCTAGAATATCATCTTTTCATCTTTACCTTTAGATTTTTATCCGATATTGTGAACATTGTAACTGATAGAAGGTATAAAAATTCACTACTTTTACTTAGATCACATTCATCTCTAAAGATTATAAAATGAAAGACCGATTTTTAAGGGGATACGGCCACAGCCCAAACCGTAAGAGCTAGAGCAGCCAAATTTTTTCACAGTATTCCATTGGGGGCGTAGGCACCCACTAAGGTCCGACATGTCCCCCCAGAGGCCCCAAACAGCTCTAATATCAATATTTAGAGCAAAAAATCATTAGATGTAGTTAAGCTTAACTTCTAAAATGATTGGAATTTCGAAATTTTGATTTTGGCCAAAATGCTTAAGTTTCATTTTTCAAGTTTATACCATTTTTATACCCGTTACTCGTAGAGTAACTAGCCGAGTCGATCTAGCCATGTCCGTCTGTCTGTCTGTCTGTCTGTCCGTATGAACGCTGAGATCTCGGAAACTATTAAAGCTAGAAGATTGGCATTTTGCATGAATATTCTAGGAGCTCCTACGCAGCGCAAGTTTGTTTCAAAAAGGTGCCACGCCCCCTCTAACGCCCACAAGCGCCCTTTAACGCCCACAGTTTTGAAGCTATTATGAAAATAGTAACTGATATGTATTCGCTTCGTCAATACCTATCGATTGGCCAAGTAAAAAATTGCCACGCCCACAAACCCAATAAACGCTTAAGCCTGGCCAGCGCCTACATATCCGCCTTTCATGACCAGTAGTACCAATATCTGGCGGTAGATGGCGCAATACAATATACACTAGCGCCACCTAGGAAATGGCATTGGAAAAAATCTGCCTTTTTTTCTGTGGTCACTCTAATTCACAATATGTTAATGCAAATTTTAAATTATTTGAAATGGGGCGCGCATTTTGTCTCTTTTTGATCGTATACGCTTTTCACAATTGCATTCACCTGCGCTAGAGAGAGGCGGAAGATGTGCTAGGCACAATTGAAAGTTATAGAAAGCCTCTTCTAGAAAGAGATCCCTGGGTAAAAATCGAGCGGCGAAAAACATATAAGAAGGCATATTTCTATTAAGTTGTTTAGCTGAGTAACGGGTATCTAATAGTCGAGGCACTCGACTATAGCGTTCTCTCTTGTTTTTAAGTATTTTTTACGAATTTATTTAGATTTTCTAAGTTATTGCGTTGCATTTTGTGGGAGCCTGCAGAGTGAGCGAAACCCAGAGAGCGGATGGCAAGAGAGCGACGGTCGAGAGAGCAACAGCCAAGAAAACTGTTGAGGGGGAGGGGTAGTGCTATGCGGAAGGGGGAGGGGAAAAGGGAAATTTAAGTTAAAATTTGTTTTGAATTTTAAAAACTTAAGCTGCTGCTCCGATCAATATGATTTTCGATCAATAGTCAGTCCTGTGGATCAAATGCTTAGGTTTTATTTTTCAAGAAGTAAGAGCCTTATTTAATTTTCACCATGGAAGAAGATAAAAAATTACTACAAATTCTGTAAACAAAGCCAAAATGTTTCCAATTTAAATATTAATCTTAAGATTCGAACTTTTGACCGAATAAGTATGTACATATGCATATTTGGATATGTTTTGATTTGTTCAATACATGTACAATACAATACATACACACAGTGTGTGTTTATGTTTCTACTTGAAAGTCAATAATAAATACAAATAAAATTATTCATTTCCTTTCAGCCAATGCAAAATTGGAAGAGTTTAAAATTAATAATTATCAATCAAATGTGGAATCGGATAATAATAAGTTACGTCGCTACTTTTGCATGGGATGTCAATCTTTTCGTGTGTGTACAAATGTTGTCGTTTCATTCAAAACATCAAATTTAAAAACAACAAATTCCAATTTACAAACAGGTGTACATTTGTGCGCAAATTAAAATTGCATTGATAACATTGTAACTGATAGAAGGTATAAAAATTCACTACTTTTACTTAGATCACATTCATTTATTATATAGCCCTGCCAGTAGCCTTCTGATTCTCTCTCTTTAAGGATCTTCCACATAGATTGTTTATACAAAGGTTTTAAAAAACGCCCATATAAAACCAAATTTCCTAACTCCAAACTAATTTTAAGCGAACGAAGTCGCTCTGGGTATAGCTAGTTTATTATATAGCCCTGCCAGTAGCCTTCTGATTCTCTCTTGAAGGATCTTCCACAAAGATTGTTTACACAAAGGTTTTCAAAAAACGCGCAAATAGAACCAAATTCCCTAACTCCAAACTAATTTTAAGCGAACGAAGTCGCTCCGGGTATAGCTAGTTACATTATAAACAAGAGAGAACGCTATAGTCGGGTTGGTGTCCCGACTATCTAATACCCGTCACTCAGCTAAAGGGAGTGCGAACGCTGTACTGGATAGTGCGAGGGAGATAGATATATAAAATTTGATTGCCTATAACTTTTTAATGAATGGTCCGATTTGAAAAATGTCTTCTACATTTCGATAGGTATAAATATACACAACAAAATTTATACTTCTCGGAAATCTTTAAGGATGTGGGCGCAGGACCCATTTTAAAATCGTTAGTTGTTCTTTATTTTTTAGATTTACACGCTAATCGATTTGAAATTTAATTACATGCTCAAGCCAGTATAAAATTCTATATTTAAATAATATTTTTCGGATAAAGTACTAATGTTATGAAGAAAACAAGAAAGGAAGCTACCTTCTGCCAGCCGAAGCTTATATACCCTTGCGTGGTCAAGAATCAAAAAGCCTACTTCCTACACCCAAAAAAAAATCCGAAAGTTTACAGTTAATACGCGTTGTATTAAAAGTATACTACAGCTAGTATCAAACTGTCAGTATTAATTTAAAACTAAATAATGTAAGGAGCAGACTCAATAGTGTTAAGTTAAGACTAAATAGTGTTAAGTTTATGTCCTGAGTTTAATTTCTATACCGAAGTTTTCGGTTTTCGTTCCTGGTGTGAAGCCAGGATGCTCTGGTTTGGAACCTGGACATTTCGAACAGAAAAAGTGTTACCGCTTTTTAATGCTATTCGGACGCGTTAGTATTTTAAGGGTTTTACATTAGTGTATTTTGTAAACGACGCTGCGGTCTGTTTAAGGTTTGTTTGTGAAAATTACTTGTGAAAATTTTAATATTTGCTTATTTTGGGCTTATTTGAAATGTAAGTACATTTAAATTGTGTCTTAGTGCATAACTAATGAGTAAATTCTTTTCTTTTTACGGACACCACCTTGAGTTGCGCTCCAGATGCCGGGAAACTAAGGATCTTGCAATTGGCTTGCATTTTTTCTGACCGCGGCCAGCGCAATGTTAACTTCAATATCAGCGTCCTCGACCAAGATTTGTTATTCATCTGGACGGCGTTCACTCTGGAGATGATCAGCGACATAAGCGGTAAAACGGCATTTGCCCAAATATGCATACATACGTACATATTTTGTACATGTATTGTATTTATATTATTTGTTAAATTAAAAATTACCTTCAGTAATTTATAAAAATGTAAAAAATATGTTTTATAATATATGAAAAGTACAAAACAACATTTTTTAAATTTTGTCTCTTTAATACGGGGGGTATAATATTTATACTGGCATTATACTAAATAGTATACAAAATAAACTAGCAGCCTGAATTTCAGTACACTGAGTGAGTATAAACTGTATACTCGTTAGTTTAAACTTGACAACTTCGAAAGTTTCATTTTTATACTTTCGAAGTCCATTAGTTTAATACTCAGAGTATCGAGAAATTTTTGACACTCAATAGTTTACTTTTAATGTAGAAATAGTTTACTTTCTATGATCATTTTTTTTTGGGTGTACAAAGTTCCAATGAATTTTCTTATATTTGTTTGAATATTCCTATGGGAGCCTTAAGATATAGTGGTCCGATCCGGCTCGCTCCGACATATGTACTACCTGCAATAGAAAGAAGACTTTCGGGAAAGTTTCATCGCGATAGCTTTAAAACTGAGAGACTAGTTCGCATAGAAACGGACAGACAGACAGACGGACAGACGGATATGGCTAGATAGACTCGGCTATTGGTGCTGATCAAGAATATATATACTTTATGTGGTCGGAAACGTCTCCTTCACTGCGTTGCAAACATCTGACTGAAATTATAATACCCTCTACAAGGGTATAATAATGTAAGGATTTGTGTCGAAAAATGAATTTCTTTGTTTCTGTTTTATGCAGCTGATAACATACGCAAGCAATAAGAATTTTAGGATTCATTTTTGCAAGCTTTTTTATATTTCTTAAGTAGTTTGCATAGGACAATATACTGTTGTTTTTACGGAAATTAAGGAAAAAAATTTATGATTAAATCTTTTCTCGGCTTATAGGCTAGAAAGAGGAATTTTGTTTGCTCTTTATTTTGATTTGGGCGATAGTAATTTGAACGATTATTATCTCTAACGATTATAAAATGAAAGTCCGATTTTTAAGGGGATACGACCACAGCCCAAACCGTAAGAGCTAGAGCAGCCAAATTTTCTCACAGTATTCCATTGGGGGCGTAGGCGCCCACTAAGGTCCGACATGTCCCCCCAGTGGCCTCAAACAGCTCCAACATCCATATTTTGAGCAAAAAATCATTAGATGTACTTAAGCTTAACTTCTAAAGTGGTTGGAATTTCGAAATTTTGATTTTGCAGAATTTTAGGTCTTGAAAGGGCCTAATTAGAATCTAAAAGAAATTTCGATATCCCCCATAATTTGGGGGCTACATTTAAAACTAACTTTTCGATTTTAAAAATCTAGCCGCTGCACAGTGGTCGATCCCATAGGCCAAAAATTAAAAAAAAAATGTTTGAATTTGGTCGCCAAATTGGCATCACTGATTCTTGAAATGGTAAAGAATTTAAATGTAAATTTACTTTTGCTCTATTTTAAACAAGCTCATTGTAAAAGTTTTTGTAAATCGGAGATTGAAACTCTTCAAACGTGCAGTCAAGCAACACAAAAAAGTCAGCTCGCCTTGAAAAATTTATAAAAAATATTAAATCAAGGAATATTAAAGTAACTTAAAATAATAATCGTGAAAAAAGGTTTTTATTTTAAAATTAAAGTGTTTCTGTGAATTTATTTGTTGTTGTTTTGTTGTAATATAAATTGTTGTCCAGTGTTTTTGCCATTGTTATAAAAACCAAAATAGCGTACATTTAAAAAAGAAAAAGTTGTGATCCGGATTTGTCCCGTGCGCTATTTACCGTTTTTTCATCAGTTTCGTGACTTTCATTTTGTGTGTGTTCTTAGCTTTTGTGTATTTGATTTTATCCATTGATGGAGCTTTTTTCGTGCTTTGTTTTTATCTTTCTTTATATTTATTATTCTATCATAGCACCATTCTTTATCTATATCAATATTTGTCTTGATTAAAAAACGGTCAGTAGCAAATTCCACCCAGAACGGATTGACCTAAAAATCTATAAAAATCACAGTAATTACTAAAATAATTAGGAGCCGCGTAAGGGGTACTTTTTAGAACAAAATACGACCCCAAAGTGCCCCAAAATTCGATTTGTTTTTTTTAATTCTTTCTTTTGCCATTTCTCTGTTATAAATGTTGTTAAAATGGTTTAAAAATGTGATGTTCATACTCTTATGGCATACCCGCAAATAACTGCATTTAAATTTCTTGGAGATTCAGCATCCTTAACCAAGTCCCCAATATTTTCAAATTTGGCTAACCTGATGTGACGTCACGCGTCCCCATTTGTTTGTATGTATGTTCTGCTGGCGCATGTGTGTATGTACATATGTATGTTTTGCTGTCGCAATTTAAGTGTGACCGCGCAAGGGGAAAATGAAAATACTACTACTTTTCTTTTGCGCCATTTTCTTAAGTAAACGTTAAATTTTAAAATATCGGTAGACCTTACAGAAATCCCATTAAGCTTAATTTTCCTTAAAATTGCTTCTGTTTTTTTAAATGCAAAAGACCGATCAGCAAACTATTTATTGGTTTTCAAATGTTGAGTTATCGACAAACTTTGGATTTGTAAAAAACAAAAACAAACAATGATTGGCTCTGCTATGTACACACACACGCACAAAATAAATATATCAAAAAATGCGTATTTTACACACACAGCCATTAGATACATACAGTTGCGAAAAAAATAATAGCACCACATCGTCACAGGTTCTTAATATTAAAGAAATATGTGAAAAACTGGGATTTTTATATAAGAAGTGTTTTTTATTATCTTGATTAGTATTCCACCTATTTGAAAAAATTGATACGGGTATCGAAAATATTGTCTACATATAATTTTTTCAGATTTTAAGAAAAAAAGTCAAAAAAAGGCCGAAAAAAATAATAGCACCACTTCCGTTTTCTTTAAATAAAACGGTACGATGCGCTAATATTCTTGTGTATAAAGGATATATTTTATGAGATTTGACTAAAACTAACTTCTCCTGATATCCAGACATCAAATTGATTACCATTTGGCAATACAACGACATGTGGAAAATTTTCCCAGTCGGAAAAGAAAAATATTCAAAAAAGAAACATATTGGATGGAAAACGGTCATGAAAACCGGTTCGATTGGTTAGGTTTTGGATCATCTTCATTAAGAATGTCATAAACTTTGAAGGATAACACAGAAAAACCGAGTCCTGGCCCATTTTTCCTTCCAAAATGTTATATTACAAAGCACAAAGAATCTTATCAGGGCCAAAACAAAACTAAAACACGTACTTAAAATAATAGCGAATATTTTAATAATTGGATAATGTTTCAATAAACAAATTTATAAAACATGCACTTAAAAAAAAAATCCTATCCGAAATGCGAAACACATTTACAAGGGCTAGGGCTCGTCATAAAAAGTTACAAATGAATGCCCGTAAAACTTATCAGAATGTGTGAAGGCAAAGTTAAATTGGGTAAGAAGAAATCCATTTTATAAGTCATGTGTCTTCTAAACACCTAAATTGACCAAAAACATGGTACCAAAACATGCATTTATTAAGCATGGACCTAGTATTAACATAGGCTTGTTTTTCCTTCTTGAAGTAAGATCAATACGGATGAATACATCGTTCATGAATCATCCTATGATGTAAATAGTAATACGGTAGTAATTCGTAGCTTAAACTGAATACAAAATACTTCTTAAATGAATCTTTGACCAATAAAATCCGGCCAGGATCACGGTCAGGATAGCAAAGAAAGAGTTCGAAAGTACTCAGTAAGCAATATACATTGACTTGTGTACTCGCTTGACCATAACACAACCAAAAATATTCGAGTTTTTTTTTTAAAGACAGTTTATACAGTTAATCTAAAACGTCTTAAATCATTTCCGAACAAAATTTGAAAATATATCATGACTTTTGGGCCCCAATTCCTTTATAGGTAGGGTCCTGACTTGTTTAATCGATAGTAAGTCATTATATCCAAAAATCGCAAAAGATTTACACTTTAAACTTAGATTTACTTGTTAGCTACCGCCAACTTAAGATTAAGTTACCCATTTGTCATTTTTCTACCTTTTATTCTATTTTTAGAGAAGTGGTGCTATTATTTTTTTCGTACGTTTTTCCAGTTTTGCATAGATTTTCTTAAATAAGTCCAGAAACCTTTTATAAAGCTAACATTTTTTTTCATATTCAAATTATGTTTAGTCATACTATTTCAAACCCGTTTTGAAAAGTTAAAAAAGTTAAAAAATGTGAGTAGGGTGACTAGTTAAAGTTTTTTTGGGTTAGTGGTGCTATTATTTTTTTCACAGCTGTATGTATATGCGTGTTTACGTTTGTGTGTATGCATTGCACCTGACTAAGGAATTGAGACTCGCTCAAATTCAAATTCAAGATAATACTGATATCCATTTGCTAAAAGAATATTTCATTTACATTTCCACAACATACTTACATTTTGTAACCGATTTTTGTGAACTAAAATTCAAATCGCATTGATAATATTAAAAGAAAATTAAATATTCAAACCAATTGATTCTCTTGCTCTTTATTACACGTGCTCATATTGTTTAAACAAATTCAAATGTTTAAACAATTTGATTCACGGCTTCCCCGCCCACCTGCCTTCCCTATCTATTATTAATATAATTCTAATCAAGGTGAAAAATTAATGTGAAAACAAAAATACTGAAACAAAATATCAATGATAAAATGCAGTAATTTGGAATTGCCTTTCTTGATGTCTTTTCTTAAATTAGTCAAATACATAAAGCAAAACATTGCTCCGCATATTTGTTTCCCTTATAATAGTTGTCTACTGTGGATACCTTCCAAAAACCCCCCGGTAGCAAATTCGCCAAGAGTATTTGGTTTGTACTTACCCATGTGCATAAAATTAGCTTTGCTACATTCTTAGGTAACTAATTAATTATCAAAAAATCTTTACAAAGAGTAAACATAACTTTAAATAGTTTAAAAATTGCATTTTTAAAAAACAAAAAATAGAAATAGAAAGTAGAAAATAGAAATAGAAAATAGAAATAGAAAATAGAAATAGAAAATGAAGAACGAGGTAGCAAGGCCAATATCAACAGGATTTGTTTTAAGGGACCGTTGAAATAAAAATAAGCCTAACATTATCCTATCTCTGGCATTAATTTTTTTAAAATAAGAATTGGAGACATTAATTTTTTTTAACTGTCGACGTATAAACATCCCATCACATTTTGAAGCGGTTATAACATTTCAAGGCGAACTTAAATTAAAAATATTCCCTCAAATTTTTTAAAAAGCTTTTAGCAATTTTTTAAAGAATACAAGTTTTTTTCCAGAGTTAAACGCTAATCGATTTGGAATTGAATTACAAACTTAACGCGGCGTAATAATCCATATTTTGGCAGTTTTTTGCTTTGTTTTCGATAAAGTACTGCTTTGAAATTCATATTTTTGCACTCTTAATTCATACAAAAAATGCATAAATTTATCTGGGTAAGAGCGGGACAGCAATAGTCAAAACTCTCCGAAATTGAAAAAGAGTTTAATATTTTTAACATGTATATTTAATCAAATTCGTATCCTATCTATTTTTTTCTTAAAGAAATTTTTTTTCAAATAATGTTTCTAGTCTTTTATGGCAATGGATTGGGAATTTAATTACATGCTCAACGCAGACATTCTATATTTAAATAATATGTTTTGGACAAAATACTAATGTTTTGAATGAAATTAGTGTAAGGATTTGTGTCGAAAAAGGAATCTGTTTTTTTCTGTTTTGTCCATCTGTTAACTTATGCAAACAATCCATAATAATTTTAAAAAGATTTAAATAAGACACATGTTTTTTTAAGTAGTTTTCAAAGGACAAAATATTTTTGTTTTTACGGATATCAAGGGAAAAAGTTCTGATAAAATCTTTTCACGGTTTATAGAATAAAAATTAGGAATTTTTTAAATTTAAAATAAGTACCAAAGATAAAGCAATTCTTAATTTTTAATTTTAATTTCCGCAGGCGAAGCTGCGGGCTTCAGACCTTGCTAGTTTCTTTATAAATTTCGATTTCTTGATTCTCTCAGTGTGAGTCAGTGATAGATTAGCATAACTAATAAATTTTATTTATATTAAATAACTAAACTTGATTTTTATTAAATAAGTTTAATAATTGCGTTGTTGTTAATAACGCATTAAAAAGTGTTGCATGCTTTAAGGGGTAAAATGTAAAATTTTTCCATTTCATATAAAATTTCAGGCATATACGGCCCTGTTCTAGTTTTCACTTCCGAAAGATTCACACGAAATCGAACTTCTCAGACCTGTTCCAGGACTCACTTTCGAAAGAATTGCAAGGATTTCAATATCCCTCGTTGTTACTCTGTTAACTTCCGAAAAATTCACATGGAAACTTTCCGCCAAGCATTTGACAGGCGCTAGCATGAAATCAAATTCACTTCCGAGTGAAAACTGGAACAGGCCGGATATACTTAGTCAATTGGGCCATTTTTTATCAGTATAATCTAATTATATTATTATTAAGTTACAAAAAAAATTTCAAGTTGATATCTCCACTGGAAGTATTTTTGGCCACCATCTCCATACAACACCAACCACTGTGCGCTGCTCCGATCGAGATGATTTTTCGGTCAATGGTTATTCTATGGCCCAAATGCTTAAGTTTAATTTTTCAAGTTTATAACATTTTTATACCCTTGTAGAGGGTATTATAATTTCACTCAGATGGTTGCAACGCAGTGAAGGAGACGTTTCCGACCACATAAAGTGTATATATTCGTGATCAGCACCAATAGCCGAGTCTATCTAGCCATGTCCGTCTGTCCGTCTGTCTGTCTGTCCGTCTGTCTGTCTATCCGTTTCTATGCGAACTAGTCTCTCAGTTTTAAAGCTATCGCGATGAAACTTTCCCGAAAGTCTTCTTTCTATTGCAGGTAGTACACATGTCGGAGAGAGCCGGATCGGACCACTATATCTTAAGGCTCCCATAGAATTTTCAAACAAATATAATAAAATTCATTGTAACTTTGTAGGAAGTAGGCGTTTTGAAACAAAATTTAAATAAATAGAAACGCTGAATCTGGAATCCCTGGAACTGCACCGAGTGAGCATTCTTTTATCTACAAGGGTATATAAGTTTTGGCTGGCCGAAGGTAGCTTCCTTTCTTGTTTTAAGTATTTTTAACAAATTTATTTAGATTTTCTAAGTCAGGGGTGCTCAGTCCTATGGCACACGAGCACAATTGTTTTTGTAATAGCACTAAGCATACGGCAGTGCACTAGTAATGCTTGCCTATGCACGCCCCGAGTCCTCTTTGTGTCGCTATCCGCAATAGATAAGAGCGAGCCAAGCCAACAACAAATTTCATTGAACTTTTTTTTTCTCCTCAACTCACAGTGCAAAGTGTTGTTGTCTTTTTCATGACTGTGTCTGAGTCGATACTTGCGTGCATGTGATTTTCTTTAAATTGTGTTGGTAAGGGCACTGCCGTAAGGCAAATTTGAGCACCCCTGTTCTAAGTTATTGCGTTGCATTTTGTGGGAGCCTGCCGAGAGAGCGAAAACCAGAGAGCGGATGGCAAGAGAGCGACGGCCGAGAGAGCAACAGCCAAGAAAACTGACGAGGGGGAGGGATAGTGCTGCGCGGTAGGGGGAGGGGAAATTTAAGTTAAAATTGGATTTTAAAAACTTAAACTGCTGTTCCGATCAATATGATTTTCGATCAATTGTCAGTCCTGTGGATCAAATGCTTAGGTTTTAATTTTCAAAAAATATTTTTTTATTTTGTAGCAGAAGTAAGAGCCTTATTTAATTGCCACCATGGAAGAAGATAAATAATTACTACAAATTCTGTAAATAAAGCCAAAATGTTTCCAAGTTAAATATTAATCTTAAGATTCGAACTTTTGACCAAATACGTACGTATGTGCACTTCCACCAAAAGGTCCACCAAGCCAAAAACCTTGAAATTTGAATAAAACATATTTTCACATGATTTTGCCCCGATTTTAGTTTCTAAATAGTTTGATCCTGAGCTTAACTAAAAATTTGGAATATAGTTTGATTATTTTTTTGTTATTTTGGACCAGGCAGTTGGCTCTGGCATAATTTTGACGCCTGCTAATACGAACATGAGTCCATTACAGTCAACCTTATGTGGAGTAGCTCAAAGGGTACCCATGCCCTTATCGGGCGTTGCACAAAAAAAACAAATATTTGTCTCCCGCCTTAATCCTGGTGCTTCTGAAGATGACGTAAAAAACTACCTGAGCAGCAAACTGAATGTTTCTCGATCCGTACTTACCGTCTTGAAGTTCAAGTTTAAGCAGAGACGTGAGATATCTTCGTTTAAAATTGGACTTCCTGAGGAACATCTTGATAAGGCTCTATATGTTTCTATATGGCCTGAACATGTTATTGTTCTCGAATATGTAAGCAAGCTCACTCCTTGGGTTCACGGGCCTCAGATTCGTTCAAACAATGCTTCAAAAAACTAAATAATTCTTTTTCTCTATTCTACCAGAACGTTCGCAGTTTATTGGGCAAACTTAGTAAACTGCACGTGAACAGTGTCTCCTTTAATGCCAATGTGATTGCTTTAACAGAAACGTGGCTTAATTCTTGGCGGTGGTGTTCTCATTGCCGTCAAGTCCAATCTTGTCTCTCAACGTATTCCGATAATTGGTACGGACAGTACATTAGAGTTTGTCGCTGTTCGGATTAAACTTCACGATTATTTCGATTTCGTATCATGCTCATACATTCCTCCCCGGTCTGATATTACCCTCTACCTCCAACATTTGGATCAAATACAGAGTATTCATACTACCCTTGGCGATAACGACCAGCTTATTGTTATGGGTGACTTTAATCTCAACTGATTCAAGTACTCTTGTTCCTACCACAGCGCATGAGTTTGTACACGGTCTTATTGATCTTTCATTAGGTCAACTGAACTCAGTCATCAACTGCTCTAGCAAAGTTTCAGACCTTATTTTTGCCTCGGAGTTCGGAAATGTATATGTAACTCGAATTAGCCCTCTCTCCAATCCTGAAGATGCGTATCATCCTACACTTGAGGTTACTTTAGAAGCATCAGCTCCTTTACTGTCAAGTCCCGAAATCGAACCAGCAACTTTTCGCTGTTTTCGAAGAGCTAAATTTGCTGAAATGAATAGGCATTTATCCGAACTCGATTGGTCTTTTATGGATTCAAATGATAATCCCTCACATATTGTAGAACAGTTTTATGGCTTACTATATTCAGCCTTCGATACGTTCGTTCCTTCATTTCCCACCGGTAACGCGTCTCATAAGCCTCCGTAGTTCTCTCGTCGACTCTCTTTCCTTAAAAACACCATGTCTAGACTTTTTAAGAAATATAAGAGAACCGGGCTGCAAGTTGACCATTCTAGGTATCTAATTGCTCGTTCAAATTTTTTAGTCCACAATTTCGATTGTTAAAACAGTATCCGCCTGTAGCGACTCCGACTCCAACTGCTTTTTCACACCCCTAATTAGTGAGGACGATGTTTTACAAAATTTTAATACAATCAAGACGTCTTTCTCTTCTGGCCCTGATCTTGTACCGAGCTATATCTTAAAAAAATGTGCCGATGCGTTGTGCAAACCGCTATCTAAATTTTTTCAGATATCCCTCCTTTATTCATTTTTTCCTGAAGTTTGGAAGGAATCTTTTATCATTCCACTTCATAAAAAGGGAAGCAAGTCGGACATTAAAAACTACCGTGGTTTTGCAAAACTAAGCGCGATCCCCAAGTTTTTCGAACAGCTTATTACCGCTCAGCTACAGCACCAATGCAGCTCAGTAATGTCCCCAACTCAGCATGGCATTATGAAACGAAGATCAACGACTACGAATATTCTTGAGTTTACTTCAGTCATCAGAAGCGCTTTTAGAAATGATAATTAAACCGATGTTATTGAACTTGAACGCATAAATTTCGTTACAGACCTTGGAGTGTTATTCAACCACAACTTAAATTTCTCTAATCACATTGGTATCATTGTTAGTAAAGCAAAAGGGGTTTTTGCCTTTGTTAAGCGTTGGTCGAAGGAATTTGAGGACCCCTACACCACAAAACATTTATACATTTCCTTGGTTCGTCCAATTCTTGAATACTGCTCGTGTGTTTGGTCACCCCAATATACCATTTTAGCAGAACCTTATCGAATCGGTACAGAAACAGTTCCTTTTGTTTGCTCTACGTGGTTTAAACTGGGAAACACATCGACACCTGCCATCGTAGGTGGATAGACTGCGTCTATTTAACCTGCCCTCCCTCAAGGATCGTCGGACCTGCTATGGTGTTATGTTCCTGCACAAATTAATTACTGGACTTGTAAATTCAAGCTACCTTCTTGGTCAAATTCGTTTCTCCATCTTTGTAAGGTCTACTCTGCACTTTCGAGCAATTGCCCTCGATATTTGTGAAACGAACTTTCAGTTACATGATCCATTTCGCGTTTTATTTTTGTATTTTTTGATATTTTCGGAATGCTCTGTTAATTTAATTATAACAAACATCCTAACTTACCTGTCCTTGCCCCCTCCCACTTGATGTGAGTAGGGTACTATGTTTATGTTGGCAGATATTTGTTAACTTTAATTAAATAAATAAAAACAGCCAGTAATTAAGGGATAGAGGTAAAGAAATACACTTTACAAAACGCTAAGAAAAAATGTCCCGTGCGACATGTCCCCAGCGAATGTGGTTGAAACTGCATAAAAAAAACTGCAAACAATTTTTGAGTAAAACCAAAACCATTTCATAGCGACATTCAAATATTCCATCAGAATTCGCTAAATTCTGTTCTTGATTGAACTTCCCCGAAATCCACTTCTATTTTTGTCCCAAGCGAATACATCAGTTTTTTAACGATATCTTAAAAACTAAAAGTGGTACAAGATTTTTACACAAAATAGAGCTTGGGAAGAGTGAAAAGAAAAGCTCATTATTAAAATTAAAATTCATTTTTTTCCAATTTTTTTTCATCTTTAAAGGTGTGCAAAAGTCCCGAGCGACAATATTGAAGTGCCCATATGCATATTTAAATATGCTTTGATTTGTAAAATACATGTACAATACAATACTTACACACAATGTGTGTTTATGTTTGTACTTGAAAGTTGATAATGTGCTTAAATACAAATAAAATTATTCATTTCCTTTCAGCGAATGCAAAATTTGACGAGCTTAAAATTAATAATTATCAATCAAATGTGGAATCGGAAAATAATAAGTTACTTCGCTACTTTTGTATGGGATGCCAATCTTTTCGTGCGTGTACAA
The DNA here is from genome assembly GCF_030179915.1 of Drosophila takahashii. Lineage (NCBI taxonomy): Eukaryota > Metazoa > Arthropoda > Insecta > Diptera > Drosophilidae > Drosophila > Drosophila takahashii. The sequence goes on from NC_091678.1 coordinate 37,865,851, forward strand.
ATGTTTTCGTTTCATTGAAAACAACAAATTTAAAAACTACAAATCCATACAAGTTTACATTTGTGCGCAAATTAAAATTGCATTGATAATATTGTAACTGATAGAAAGTATAAAAATTCACTCAGTGGCGGATCTAGGATTTTATTGTTTATTTTTTGTTGCATATTTTTTAAATATCAAAATTCTTTTCATTTTTCACCCGAGTGGGGGGTAATATAACACCCATATCCGCGCATGAATTCACTACTTTTACTTAGATCACATTCATTTATTATATAGCTCTGCCAGTAGCCTTCCGATTCTCTCTCTTGAAGGATCTTCTACATAGGTTGTTTACGCAAAGGTTTTCAAAAAACGCGCTAATAAGAAATAAGAAAGTCCTGACAACCTAATTTCCTAACTCCAAAACTAATTTTAAGCTAACGAAGTCGCTCCGGGTATAGCTAGTTTTGATAATAATTATTATTATATATCTTCCACGATTATTATTTGCCTGCCAATTATTATTTGACTGCCAGTTATTATTCGGCTGCCGATTGGGTTTTACTCTAGTTTACGGTCCTTACCTCTAAAATTTGCGAAAAAATTATCCTCGACGATTTTCAAAGTTACGTGTTTTGCTATAAAAATAAAGTAGTCCTTTCTATGATTTTGTGTGCTTTGCTATAAAAAACATAGGGGCTTTTCATCCATTGTCAAAATAAAAGGCGTTCAGAAAAATTCGACCAAAATGTGTAATTGTTTTTATAGGGGGCCAGACCCTACAGCCGCGAACTAAATATCCTCGGTGGACCGCGATTTCTTAAGAATTTATTTGACCATGGAGAACCAATATATAACTTTTTAAGGCAAATCTGAAGAAATCGCGGTCCAACGAGGATCATTTCCGTTCATTTAATTTGTGGTAATAGCCGTCACACAAGCCCATTACGAAGAGTTAATACATCTCTGCCATAGACGTTATTTATAAAATTGAACGCAATGTAAGCATTAAACAAAAGAAAAACTGAAATGAAAAAATTGCGCCGCGCGATTTTTTTACATTTTGCTGGCCTGCGGCGCAGGTTTTTTATTTCAGGTTTTTTATTGTTTAATGTTTTCAAAATGCTATAATGCTTTTCGGTATAAGGAAAATAAAAAATCATCATTGACGTTTTTTTTTAAATTTTATGCCACATTTTTTTTTAATTTTTACGATTACGAATTTTTAGTTTTCTTTTTTTTTAACTTTCAGCAAATATATTCTCATTTATTTATTTAGGATCCAGCAGCATTCGGCCAATGAGCTAGTGGGATGGCTTGGAGGGCGGCGAGCTGAAGGCTACCGAACGGGTCGCTGGTTGCGGATAGCGAACGGCCGGGTTATCCAGGGTAGCTTTGAATAAGCGTGGATGTTGACACGGCCCAGCCACTGCTAAGCCCCAACATGAAGCGCGAATAAGTAGCCCCGGACAGTCAGCGGGTATCTGCGCCGTAGCAGTACCGACGTCGCGCTTGTGTTGCCGCCTCCGACAAATAACTCACACACACCCCCTCCCCACACATAAGCCTACCTCTTCCCTATTCCCCCAACATTCATCTCACCCCGGGCTGGTCAATCTGGCTGAGAGCCCGAGTCAACAACTAACTCAGTCTCTAACGGTGGGCTCAGGCAAGTGGCGAACGCTTGTTCTAAACAGCCTTACCCGGGTACAGCGGATCTCTGCCCGGGTGGACCTGTCCTTTCTCCGCAGCTCGTGGGAACAAGCATGGAGAAGTTAAACAATAATATTAAAATAAACGCAGAGTCCGACACTCTTAAAAAGTCGAAGTCAACACCAAAGAAGACTAAATGAGCATGGGTGCTGTACCGAAAGCCCCAATGCATGCAACATCGACACAAGCCAAGGCCAGCGGACCAACAATGCTGGGGCGGCTCACCAGCCAAACCAACCGGAGGGAGGTGCAAGGGCTGACCTTGTGGTAAGTACCAGGGCCAAGGAGTTTAAGCGGACACCACCTAACCAGTCAGGACTCGAACGGAAGAAAGCTTACCGCATCCTAAAACGTCTGGCCACCAACCCCATACGGGAGGATCGGACATCCAAGGAGAATTACCAGAAGATCCAGGAAGACATAGCCTGGGCAAAGGCGGTAATACCAGACTTCGACCCCGCAAAGACACCAAGCGGGAGAGGTCGATCGAAGTGGCTTAACCAGCGAGCAAGAAGGCCAAGACAACCAGCCGAAGTGAAGGATCGGAAGATCATCGGCGTCATCGACCAGAACGAACAGAACAGGCGGCAGGATTCCAAGGAACCAGTGGGGTCTGGTTAGGCGGGCACTTGCGACGGTGGCCTTAAAAGTGCTGGACAAAAACCCAGGACCGCCCCCTGACTGCATAGATGCAGGGTGGTACCAGGGCAACGTTAAGTTGATTGCCTGTGAGGACGAGAGATCGGCAGCGCTCTATAAGGCTGCCATTACCAAAGTTGGCGAGGTCTACCCCGGGGCCAAGCTGGCCGTCTGCGAGGCAGCGGATATCCCGTCCAGACCAAGGGCGAGGGTGTGGTTGCCGTTTGAACCCTCTGAGCCAGAGGCTATTCTTAGCCTCTTGACATGGTTCAACCCCAAGCTCCCAACAGAAGGTAGGAAGGTGGTGAAGGTTGAGAAGGCAGAACGCGTCACCATGAACGTGGTGATTCTTCTCAACCAGGCATGCCTGGAGCCCCTGGCAGCAGCGCAGAACCCTGTCAACTACCGATTCGATAATGTGCAACTCCGCATCTACGACACGGACAAGCTAGCGGCAGACAATTTGCGACGACGGGATGGAGCACGAGGAGGCCCTCCACACAGAGTACGTGTCGACTGATTCAGAGCTCACTGAGAATCTGAAGCAATTGTGCACCCATGACACGGCCCGACCGGCGCGTAGTGTGCTCCAGGACATAGTGGAGGAAGTAGAGAAAACCCAACCCGAGCCCAACGCCCAAAATGGTGCAGTACCTACAAATTAATCTGCACCACAGCAAGGCAGTATATGCTACCCTCCGCACCCGCCTGAAAACGGGCAAAATAGACATAGTCCTCATCCAAGAGCCATGGATTGTTGGACACAACATCTGTGGCTTATCAACCCCCACATACAAGCTTTTTCATATGAAGGGTAAGGGTAAGCCTGGGACCTGCATTCTCACTAAAACACACTTTAACACATTTCTAATCCCACATTTAAGCGAAGGCGACCTTACCACGGTCAGGCTGGAGCTAAACTCACACACACATCACTCCATATCATAGTTTTACCAGGCTCATGACCAAGAGGGGCCATTACCAAACATCATAACACAACAACTCATACACACACACTCATCTAAGGAACTCATCCTGGGTGAAGACGCCAATTCACACCACACACAATGGGGAAGTAAAAATACAAACGAAAGTGGCGAGTTACTATATGACTATCTCCTTCAATCCAACTTATTCATTTGCAACAAGGGTATTGACCCTACTTTCATCACTAGAAATAGGAGGGAAGTTCTAGACATTACCCTGTTATCTGACACCTAACTTAACTATCCTGAAGAGTGGAAAGTGGGAACAGAACACTCCTTCTCCGACCACCGATATATAGAATTTACAATATCATTAGAATGTCCTCCCCCCGAAAACATAAGAAATCTAAGACGCACTAACTGGGGTTACTACAAAAAACTCCTCGATAGAAACCTAAATACTCCACCGACTCAAATACTCGACAGTAAGGAATTAGAAAACATAGTCAATACTTTCACTGGCATCTGTGGTGAGGTCATTAAAAAGCAAAGCACAAACCGCCTTGGTGGAACACCACCCTGGCGGCTCTTAAAAGCGACTGCAGAAGTCACTTCAACAAAGCTAAATACAACAACAGCGAAGCTTCCTTAAACACGTACCATACGAAGCTAAGGCAAAACAAAAAGGAAATTAGAATATCAAAGCGAGCTTCAGCAGTCGCGTGTAGACGTGTTTTCTTAACGCTCCGGAAAAACAAAAGAAAAACAATCTTTCACCCAGTTGAAAACGTTCGAAAATTTAGAACAGCGTGGTCTTGCGTTTCGCGATGCTAATCGCATATTGTAAACTAAAGTTTTAATTAATTAATTAATTAATCTTTACGCACTAACAATAAGCAAATGATTAAGAACGTGGATCAGCGCACTCAACGCCAAAAACAACAAGACGAAGCCCGTGAAAAAATTCAGAGAGAGCAAGACAAACGTCGTCTTTCTTTGGCTTATTTCTCTTTTACGAATAATACTCTAGAACCGAAAGTGCAAGAAAATGCAAGTTTACTGACCGCCGAAAACCAGAGAGCTAGTTCTTGCTCTCCCGCCCTGCTTCTCAACGCTCAAACGCCATGGAGTGAGCAATGCAAAACTCCAACCGAGCTTCAGCCACCTGGTGCAACAACAACAGCAACTACTACGTCAACTACAACGGCCTCTGTCGCCAACATTGCAATAACGACTCCACTCTCTTCTTCTGCAACGGGTAAAGCAACAACACTACTAAGTGCAAAAATCGGGTCAAACGGCAAAAACAAAGTTACGGTTGAAGAAATGACAAATCCGCAAGCGGGTTCGGCCATGCAAACAGGCATGGATCGCTACATAAATATTTCCAAGCGCAAGCTTACGCCCTCAAAAAATGCTGACGGCAATAAGCCCAAAGTAAACCGTACCAGCAAAGGCCCTGAAAATCTCGGGCCACTAAATGAAAATAGATTTTCCATTCTGGCGGAGCACGAAACAAAGTCTGAACAATTAGCCCCAAGGAAACTGAAGCCGCCACCTATCTTTATTCGGGAGAAGACCTCGAATGCCCTAGTCAACAAAATAGTTGAGCTAGTCGGAAAAGATAGCTTTCATGTTATTCCGCTTATGAATGGGAATATAAGTGAAACTCAACTGCAAACCAGAACTGAAGACGATTTCCGAGCAGGGTCAAAGTACTTAAACGATGCCAAAAATAATTACTACACGTACCAGCTAAAAAGCTGCAAAGGCTTGCAAGTTGTGCTTAAGGGAATAGAACCCGATGTGACCCCCTACGAAATTACAGAGGCTTTAAAAGAAAACGGTTTCTGTGCAAAAAATGCTATAAACATTATGAACAAAACCAAAAAAGCCGCATCCACTATTCAAGGTCGAGCTGGAGCCAGACAGCAGAACTTTGAAAAAAAACACAGTGCACCCGAGCTACAAGTTGCAGTACCTGCTGCACAGATCATCCAGATGGTAAAGCACATGGCGGAACCGGCATCTTAATAAGAGACCGCATCAAACACCACTTTCACCAAAGGTTTGCAAAAAGTTATTTGCAAGCTACTGCGATAAAATTACAGTTGGGCAACTGCAACCTTGCCATTGCCGCTGCTTACTCTCGTGTCTGTCAAAACTGCTCGAAAAATGCCTTTTGACGCGCATAATCCCATATCTGAAAGAGCACAACGTTATTCCGGCATATCAATTTGGCTTTCGAGAAAGGCATGGAACAATAGAGCAAGTCAACAGATTAACAACGGAAATACGGTCTGCATTCGAATATCGAGAATACTGCAGTGCGGTATTCCTTGATGTTGCACAGGCTTTCGATCGAGTCTGGCTTGATGGCCTTATGCACAAAATCAGAACTATTCTGCCGGAAAACACTCACATGATACTTCAATCCTACCTTTACAACAGAGAATTCGCCGTGAGATGCAACACTACAACATCCGACGATTACACTATAGAGGCTGGAGTTCCCCAAGGTAGCGCCCTTGGTCCAACTCTATTTCTCCTTTACACCGCAGATATTCCCACGAACGTCCGGCTAACTACTTCCACATTCGCAGACGATACTGCGATCATAAGTCAGGAAACAGCAATACTAGCTGATCACCTCGTGGTAGTGGAGAGGTGGTTATCAGACGGGCGTATAAAAATAAATGCGCAAAAGTGTAAACACATAACGTTTACTCTTAACAGACAAACGTGTCCCCCGCTAACTCTGAATAACACGCCACTTCCACAAGCTGACGATGTAACGTACCTTGGCGTTCACCTAGACAGGAGACTTACATGGAGGAAACATATCGAAGCTAAGAAAATTCATCTAAAACTAAAATCCATTGGCCTCCATTGACTCTTAAATGCTCGCTCCCCCCTGTGCCTGGACTTCAATGTCCTGCTCTACAATTCAACGCTTAAGCCAGACTGGACATACGGCTCCCAGTTGTGGCGAAACGCGAGCAGCAGCAACATCGACATTATCCAGCGAGCACAATCAAAAATCTTGAGAACTATCACTGGGGCACCTTGGTATGTTCGGAACGACAACATCCACAGAGACCTTGGCATTCTGCCCGTAAAAGACGAAATATCAAAACAAAAAGCGTCCTACCCAGTGTTGGGAAAGGTACTGTGTTTTTATACCCGTTACTCGTAGAGTAAAAGGGTATACTAGATTCGTGCAAAAGTATGTAACAGCTAGAAGGAAGCGTTTCCGACCCCATAAAGTATATATATTCTTGATCAGGGTCACTAGCCGAGTCGATCTAGCCATGTCCGTCTGTCCGTCTGTCCGTCTGTCCGTCTGTCCGTCTGTCTGTCCGTCTGTCTGTCTGTATGAACGCTGAGATCTCAGGAACTACAAAAGCTAGAAGGTTGAGATTTCCCACACATATTCTTTGGCTTCCTACGCAGCGCAAGTTTATTTTAGCCGAGCGCCACGCCCCCTCTAACGCCCACAATCGCCCACTAACGATTTTAAAATGGGTCCTGCGCCCACATCTTTAAAGATTTCCGAGAAGTATAAATGCAATTTTGTTGTATATATTTATACCTATCGAAATGTAGAAGACATTTTTCAAATCGGACCAGTCATTAAAAAGTTATACGCAATCAAAAATTATATATCTATCTCCCTCGCACTCCCTTTAGCTGAGTTACGATTATTAGTCGGGACACCAACCCGACACAGCGTTCGCACTCCCTTTAGCTGAGTGACGGGTATTAGATAGTCGGGACAACAACCCGACTATAGCGTTCTCTCTTGTTTTACCTAGGTAAGGTAAAAGGTATTGGGCAAAAATAAATACCTAGGTAAGGTAAAGGTACTTCAATTTCCCAGTACTTAGGTAAAGGTATAAGGTAAATATATTGTTTTTTTTTTTTTATTTTTTTATAATTTTTTTGTTTTGTTCAATGTAATCATTTAAACTTAAAATAAGACTAGTTTTCAGTTTTTAGTCGTCTTAATCAAACCATATCTTTTCATTTCATTTAAATTTCAATGTTTTAATTTTCTGCATATATTTTTAAAACACGCGGCATGAATAATTGTATGCACGTATCACTTCATTAATGTATTTATGAAACCCTCATGAAGGGGAGTGTAGGGTAAGGTGACGAACGATTCGTTTTTTGAATGTAACTTTTGTAAAAATCAATATTTTTTAAAAGTGTAAACGCAGAAAGTTGCTTACATCTACTGAGCATATCCCTGTAAAATTCGAAATTCCAATGCAGCTAAATCCCACAGCGTTTGGCGTGAACCCTACTTTGTTTGCACTTTCAAAAGTTGTAGGGTAATGTGACGAACGATTTGTTCTTTAATGTAACTTCTCCAAAAATCAATATTTTTTAAAAGTGTAAAAGCAGAAAGTTGCTTACATTTACTGAGCATATTTCTAAAAAAATTTGGATTCGAAATTTCAACGTAGCCAAATCCCACAGCGTTTGGTGTAAACCATCCTTTTTACAAAAAAAAAATACATTTTTTTATATATTATTTACGGAAAGGGTTTTTTCGATACGGAAAAGAAAAAAGTAATAAGATAATACCCAAACTTACAAAAAAAAAAAAATGGTCAAAGTGCAAATTTTTTTTTAAATTAAATTAAACTGACGTCACTATTAAAAACAACAATAAAACTGCAGCAGTAAATGTTATCTGGTATTATTATATTTTTTTACAAATAATCAACGATAACAATTAAAATTCTTTAATAAAAAAAGTTCGTCACAATACCCTACAAAAAGTTCGTCACGATACCCTACAAGGTAGACTTGGAGCAAAAGCGGTGTCACTCTCAAACGGCGCAAAAGAAAAAAACGCGAGGTACCAAAAACTGTTGATAAAGATCTCATGTATACGTGCATATATTTGCCTGATTTTATTTTCCACTCATCTTTGCTCTGGCACTGCTGAAACACAAGTAAATTGAATGGGTTTGATAGTTTGCGCACCACATTTTTAGCGAAAATTACCTCACGAACAAATTACGGGACTTCTTATTAATATTACTGTAAATACATTGTCGACACGATAAGGGGAGACGACTACATTTATTTGGAATTTTTGTCGTGACGTAATATATGAGATTCGACGAGTTCGTCACATTACCCTACTCGTCAAATTACCCTACACTCCCCTACATATTTGGCGCGCAAAAATTCCGTTTGTAGAAACATTGACTATGTATATGTATATGCCGTTTGTTTACGTACATACGGCATTTTTGCGCGCCAAATACACTTTGGTTTCATAAATAAATTGATGTAGTGATGGGAACATACATACGTGCACAAAATGATATAAAATAAAACTGCGATTAGTTTTAACTTCACAAAACAAACCATAGAACGGCTGAATTCCAATGACTTTTAATGCTGCGTTCCGACTATTACAATTTCGAAACGAAACGATACAATGAAACGATACTACAGTGTCGCAGTCAGATTTGGCTATTTTAAATCAGAGCAATGTTTAATACCTATGTAAGTACCTTCATAATTCCAAAGGTATATAAAAATCTCTAGCTAGGTAAGGTAAAAGGCACTCAATTATTTTTATACCTAGGTAAGGTAAAAGGTACCACTACATTGTACCTAGGTACATACCTAGGTAAAAGTATCTAGGTATGTCCCAACACTAGTCCTACCTCACCAAGCTAACTTCTCATCCAAACCAACTCGCCAGGGGGCTAGCCAGGGTCTCATACCGGACCCGATTGCAACGAAATGACCTTCCAGCTCAGCAATAGTTATTAGAGCCCTTTAATCTCGCGTCAGTCATCATGACTGTTAGATAGTTTTTTAATTTAAGATTTTATATACTTATTGTTAGTCTCAATTCAGAGAAGATCCAATAAATAAAATGCATACGTAATAATAATAAAAAAAAAGGCTTTCAGGCTCAGAAGAATCTTAGCAAAATCTCCAGCAACCGTTGGATACCTAATGGACTAGGAACGTTAGTAGAGGAACACCGCAAGGCGGTGTACTTTCCCCTCTGCTATGGGTTACAGTTGTTAATAAACTTCTATCTCTTCTAGAGGAAGCGGGAACAAAAGTGGTGGCCTATGCGGACGACGTGGTTATCGTAATACAAGGAAAATTTCCTCTAATACTCTGCAACCTGATTGAAGCAATAGCAATCTGCAATAGTCAGACCCATTCTCCTCTATGGAAACATCGTCTGGTGGCACTCCCTAGAAAAGAAATGCAACCTAAAGAATCTGCACAAGATCCAAAGAAGCGCAGAACTCTGCATAAGTGGAGCGCTTCGCACAACCGCCACTGAAGCATTGAATACAATTCTTGACCTAGAACCTTTAGACCTGCTGGCCAAAAGCTGGGCATCAGCATCGGCGCTGAGGCTCCGCGAAGCGGCACACGTAACAGACTACGTCCCACCCGTAGTCAACTTCGAAAAAAGATACAAGATCCTCATACCCACTCGCACAGACTGGGATCACCTCCCTCACCAGATCGAAAACGCCGTCAATATATACACGGATGGCTCCAAGCTTAACTTACAAACAAAAGGGGGAGTTTTCTCGCCTAAACTAGGCATAAAAGTCTCTTTTCGACTACCAGATCACTGCAGTGCCAGGATGCCATGTCTTACCTGGATACAACAAAACACTGAATCACATACTATGTTTATACGATAGGAATCACGATTTCTTGAAAACACGATATAGAAATAGCCCCTGTTTATACGACAACCGAGAATTCATGCTTTTATTCACTCTCAGCTGATAGGGATGCCGGACCGGTAAAAATATCTCATTTTTAATAACACTGATTAGAAAAATACCCTATAAAAGGCCATAAATTTCTAGAGATCTGGCAACGTCGATCATTTTTTACAGAGTTACCAGATTGCTTATCACCAAATCACGCTTTTGGGCTGAAATCATAGTCAACTTTCGTGTGTTGTCTAATTCACGAAATGGCGTTTATACAGACACTAATCGGCCGAAAGCGTGAAATGATAGCGTGAATTCGACATCGTATAAACACAGTAACAGACATCTTCATATTTTCGGACAGTCAAGCAGGCCTCAGGGCCCTCGACTCCTAATCAACTAACTCACTTACTATCTCTGAATGCCGCAAATCTCTGAACGAGATGGCCACTCATCTCAGAATCAGCCTCATTTGGGTGCCTGGACCCGTAACATTGAACGCAACTGCATAGCGGACGAACTAGCAAGACAAGGGACAACCACCGACATCCTTCGCGATAAGGACACGGTGGGCATGCCCCTAGCCACCTGCAAGCTTCTGCTCAAGCAAAGATTGTATACCCTCTCCAACAACCGTTGGAATACGATCTCAACATGCCACACCTCCAGGCTCATCTGGGGTAATTATAACCCGAAAGGAACCAAAACCATTTTACAATGTAACAGGGCAGACATTTTCCTCTCAATTAATGCCCTCACGGGCCACTGTCTTTTAGGGACACACGCGCGCAGGCTACGACTCAGCAGCTACGACTAGGGGAGAGTGGGGGAATTTCGTCACAGGGGCAATTTCGTCACCTGCAATATCTCGGAATCCATAAGTCGTAAAAATATATAATTTTTTTGTTTTAGTCCTTCAAGACGGCCAGACACAACCAATGCATTTGTTTTGCACAGAAGGCCAAGATAATTAAGCTATAATATTAAATGTGTTTTAACAGTTCAAAAGCTACATTTAGTTATCGACGAAATTTTTTGTGTATGCCACAATTCAAAAGATACAAATAAGATACACGATTTTTTAAATAATACACAGTGCTATAATGTGCATTTCTGCGTCAGTGATTTTTAACTTCGCGCCTAATTTCGCAAGAAAAATAATTATTTCTAAAAAAGTACGGTCTGGGGAAATTTCGCCACCCTAAGCTAAGGGTAAATTCGCACCTATTTTAAATACATATTTTTATATTTGACGAGCTGGCTAACGAACAGACTACCAGCAGCAGCAACAAATATAGGACGTCAACAAAAATGGTACGCTTGATCAGTGTAGCATATTTTCAGGCGTTAAACTCCCTACATTTTTCAGGTGACGAAATTTCCCCAGTTGTGTGGTGATTTTACCCCCCTGTGTGGTGAGATTGCCCCAGTATATTGGTTTTACATTTTATTTTTTTATAAATCACCAAGCTAATTAAAAAAATAGGGGAATGTCACATTTTAAAGCTTGGTGCTAACCGCATTCAACAATAAAAATAGAAATATGATAACGTGTCTCAAGATGGACAAAAAATAGCTGACGAAATTCCCCCACTCTCCCTTACTACAGCTACGATATAAACAGACAGAAGAAGAGGAAAACATTGAACACCTTCTATGCTTCTGCCCAACACACAGCCTCAAACGTTTTCAAACACTAGGAAGCTACACGCTTCCGAACCTTGCCGCCATACAAGGCACAAGCACCCCAAAACTCCTTTGTTTTCTGAAAAGAACCAACTGGTTTGAGAAACCCAATAACCCATGAGCTAGGGAAATGGATCTATTCTGAGATCAAATGGTAAGGGGGGCAAGGCGGCCTAAGTGAGGGGATTATTTTATAATCCCCAACCATGCTCACCTAACCTAACCTAGGATCCAGCACATGCAGACGATGAATATAATTAGTCCAATTCTTTGATTCCTGATACAATATGGAGTGCGGAAAAGTGTTAATGATTAAAAAAAAAAATTAGATTGTGTAAAATTTAATGCTTTACAGAGTTTGATCAAATTTGTCTGCAATCACGACTTTTTTATAGGTCGCGGTCCATGCACTACTATGTTGGCTCCTGTCAGTCAACAACCGCGATTTCTTCAGACTCGGTTTTAAAAGTTGGTCATCGATAGTCAACGAATTCTTAAGGAATCGCGGTCCATCGAGGATATTTAATTCGCGGGTGTGGGCTCTGGCCCCCTATAAAACCAATTTCACATTTTGGTCGAATTTTCAAGAACGCAGATTATTTTGACAATGGTTAAAGGGACTTTCTGTTTTTTTTATAGCAAAGCACTCAAAATCATAGAAAAGGCTACTTTATTTTTATAGCAAAACACGTAACTTTGAAATCGATTACAAGAGAATCATGGCAGTCCGCGCCTATATTTCGGTTTGTAAATTCTTAAGAATTCGCGGTCCGTCGAGGATAATTTTTTCGCGAATTTTGGGGGTGAGGTCCGTAAACTAGAGTATTACAGCCGATTGTTATTAGGTTTATTCTGGAGTTGAATCGATGGATCAACATCCATGGGCTCGACAGCTTGTTGCTTTTGGGTGTTATTTTGGTTATTGTTTTGCCAAAAATTTCACTTTTGTGGCCAGTTATAATTTTGGTTATTACCCGAATGATTGCCCGTTTTATATTTATTATTATTATTATTTAGACGTTGGTGATCAAATCGTAAGTTGTTTTCCTGATATTTATTTTCATTTTTAAATCCATTAAACCTGTTTGCAAAGTGAGCACAAAAATTGTTTGATTCTGATTCCTGGCCCTTTGCCAAAGTCCGGTGGATTTAATGAGAAAAGGGTTTGTGCTATCGGACCATTTAATCCACAGATCAAAATTGGTAATTACGTTATCCTTTCCGTATGTCATTAGAGTTTTGTTTATTAGCAAAGTCATTTTTTTATTGACTTCATTATAGTATTCAGTAACTAGCATTCTACCTTGTCTAAGGATACTTAATTCGGACTCAAGAATATGGATTGGTCGTTTATCACTATATATAAAATCGAATCTAGATAAAAGTCCTTGAAAATTTAGGACAGTGACATGATTGGTAAGAGCGTCATGGGCTGCTCCCATGATTTTATTTCGTAAAATTGTAAACGCGATAAAATACTGCTGACTCTGAATTTTATAAAGGCTCTTTGCAGTTTCTGCAGCTTCTATCCCACCTACGTGCTGGATCCCCGGTGAACTTCGGGTTGAACTTATGTCAACTTCTTGAATTTTACAGTTCTCTACTGTGTTTGCGCCGGGTGCATGTCATAACGCCCGCGGGCGTCGTATTCAGGTTGAGCGCGCGCAGTAAACAATAATGCGGCTTGCACTTTTATTCAAACATATTTTTGTCTGCGCCCTATATAACATTTTATTGATATACTTGTAAATGCGAGTAACATAGAGGCAACATAGTAATCAGTTGTGTAAAAAATTTTTTTTTTTTTAAAATGGCGCGATTTTTTAGAAAAAAAATTTTTGTCTGAGGTAATAGAGCAATAGAGAGTTTTTTGAACGCTGTTCCAGATTTTTGAAGCACTCAAAGCATATTTTGAAGTGCCTACATGGTAGAAAAACTACGGCCTATCAATGCAAATAATACATTTTAGCACGTCAGCCATTTGAGTGAACTGCAAAGTATTTTCCACATCTTCATCTTCTAAATCAGAACCGGAACATAACTCCTGAAATTTTTAACTGAAAAAGCATGAAAGGAATCATAACAAACGGTATTCTCTTCTCGGTAATCTCATTGATTCGAATGCGCTTTACGACAAAAAGTAATTCTCTTATCGGTATTCTCATTAACTCAAAATGCATTTTTTAAAAGGGCGTTATGAAACTCGTAAAAGTGTCATAAGGCCGTTATGACACGCACCCGTTTGCGCCACGTAGAGTGTTTGTGTGTTTGTGTGTTTACTCGTAGAGTAAAAGGGTATAATGTATTCGTGCAAAAGTATGTAACAGGAAGACGGAAGCGTTTCCGACCCTATGAAGTATATATATTTTTTATCAGGGTCACTAGCCGAGTCGATATAGCCATGTCCGTCTGTCTGTCTGTCTGTCCGTCCGTATAAACGCTGAGATCTCGGAAACTACAAAAGCTAGAAGTTTGCGATTTTCCACACTTATTCTTGGGCTTCCTATGCAGCGCAAGTTTATTTCAGCCGAGCGCCACGCCCCCTCTAACGCCCACAATCGCCCACTAACAATTTTAAAAAAAGGTCCTGCGTCCACATCTTTAAAGATTTCCGAGAAGTATAAAAGCAATTTTGTTGTGTAGAAATGTAGAAGACATTTTTCAAATCGGATCATTCATTAAAAAGTTATACGCAATCAAAACAGTTTTATATATAGATCTCCCCCGCTTCCCTTTAGCTGAGTTAGGATTATTGGATAGTCGTGACACCAACCCGACTATAGCATTCTCACTTGTTTAAAGTTCAAACTGTTAAATTACGTTTTTTTTTCGAATTTCTTCCTATATTTCTTCACATATGCGCCCAATTGGACCAGTTTTCGTTTTATTTTATACTCAATAGACCAGAGATTAACTATGTCCACTGGTCCACTGTAAGTCATTTCCTTTATAATTTTCTAGCTTTTAAATATCAGTTCACCAGTTCGCCGCAGCGAAGGGTATTTGATAGTGGGGACACCAGCCCGACTACAGCGTTCTCTCTTGTTTAATATATAAAAAACAAGAAAGGAAGCGGGGTGACGACTTAATTCCGCCGACATAATTCCGCCGTTTTTAAACGACATAATTTCGCGCGATCTTATGACGTTTGAGAACGTCATAAGTCCGCCGCAGAAAAAACGACATAATTTCGCCAGCCGCGGAATTATGTCGCTGCTAAGGGACATAAGTTCGCGCGAAATTATGACGTTTAAAAACTACTTGTGGCGGACTTATGTCATTTTAAAGTGACATAAGTCCGCCGAGGAATAAACGACATAGTTTCGCCAGCCGCGAAATGAAGTCCCTGCTAAACGTCATAAGATCGCGCGAAATAATGTCGTCTCTAAATTTGATATGGCGAACTTATGACGCTTTAAAGTGACATAAGTTCGCGGCAGAAAATCGACTTAATTTCGCCGGCATATGTACGTATGTATGTATATATTTATTTACATATGTACATATGTGTATACATATTTTTCGTGTATACATACATATGTATATTTGTATATATATCGTTTATATGTATATATCTTTTGCATATATATATCGTTTGTATGTATGTATATATATTTTTATATATTTATTTTTTATTTTTATAGAAAAATATATTTATATATGTACATATTTAAATATACATATATATATTTCTGTTTTTATTTATTTATTTATTTCTGATTCAACAACATTTATGTATTTATTTATTTATGTTCACACATGCATTCATACATAGTACATACATACATATGTAGACAATAGATGAATTATCCTCAAAACACAAAATATTGCTGATTTTAAAATGGGCTTGTGGTTGGAATTCATAAATAAAACCAATCACCAAAAAACACTTCGTCGCGATCGATGTACATACATATGTACATTAGGGCGGTCCACATTTGTATGGAATTTTTTAAGGTGCTACTCTCACCCGCTTATACGGTGCGCAATGTGGTATTCAAGGTATACCAAAAGAAATTTTTTTAAAAAATCGTGTTTTAGGGTCTGCGAATTGGTTTCAAAGTTTATCACACATACGCACTGTTGCCTTTGATCAAAAAGTTTTTCTGATCAAGGTGGCATAGATATCAACAATTCAGTTGATGTTTTGCTCTCATTTTTTTTAACCAATTATTCCACCGAAATTCATAATTTGACAAGACAAGAAATGGGAGAACGATTTCGTTCGACCAAATTCGAACTATTATACATGTCGTATGAGTAATTTTAAAGCAAACTTTGAAGACGTTTCGCAAGGTCTAAATCTCGAAAAAAAAATTTTTGTTTTTACATACATTTTTTGCATACTTTAATATACCATGTTAAGGGGTGAGAAAAGAATTTCATTTTTTGGACCGCCCTAATGTACATATTCAAAATCTTAAATGTTTTAAGCAAGCTTTACAATACATATGTACATACAAATCAAGCGGCACGTGCCATGGAAAAATGTTACTGTATGTGTAAAGTTTTCGGACCGCTTAAGTTTCACATATGTATGTACATACATACATATACAGTGTATATTATACACACATACATATGTAGGGGAGAGTGGGGGAATTTCGTCAGCATTTTTTCAAAGCTATTTTTTGTCCATCTTGAGACACGTTATCATATTTCTATTTTTATTGTTGAATGCGGTTAGCACCAAGCTTTAAAATGTGACATTGCCCTATTTTTTTTATTACCTTGGTGATTTATAAAAAAATAAAATTTAAAACCAATATACTGGGGAAATCTCGCCACACAGGGGGGTAAAATCACCACACCACCGGGGCAATTTCGTCACCTGAAAAATGTAGGGAGTTTAACGCCTGTAAATATGCTACACTGATCAAGCGTACCATTTTTGTTGACGTCCTATATTTGTTGCTGCTGCTGGTAGTCTGTTCGTTAGCCAGCTCGTCAAATATAAAAATATGTATTTAAAATAGGTGCGAATTTACCCTTAGCGTAGGGTGGCGAAATTTCCCCAGACAGTCCTTTTTTAGAAATAATTATTTTTCTTCCGAAATTAGGCGCGAAGTTAAAAATCACTGACGCAGAAATGCACATTATAGCACTGTGTATTATATAAAAAATCGTGTAAATTATTCCTTTTGAATTGTGGCATACAGAAAAAATTTCGTCGAGAACTAAATGTAGCTTTTGATTTGTTAAAACACATTTAATATTATAGCTTAATTATCTTGGCCTTCTGTGCAAAACAAATGCATTGGTTGTGTCTGGCCGTCTTGAAGGACTAAAACAAAAAAATTATATATTTTTACGACTTATGGATTCCGAGATATTGCAGGTGACGAAATTGCCCCTGTGACGAAATTCCCCCACTCTCCCCTACATGTACTTCTGAAAAAATGCAGACATCTAGCAAAATCTAACATGATTTTTATTGCGCGCAAAATAAATGTACGGGACTCGTTACGTTATATGCGTTTGTATGCACAACAACAATTATTATTTTTTTTTGAATGTACATGCATATTTCTATTACTTACGCTTACAATTGATTGGTATTTGGCTTATTGCAATTTACCATGCTTAATATGAATAAACTGCAGCAAACGTAATAGAACTTCATATGTACATATGTACATACATTATGGTAACCGATATGTTAGCACGAAAATAATTGTTGATGTGCATACAAGCGCACATAATATAAAACTCCCATACATATACATATGTACTTCTTTGGCGCGAAAAAGAAGAAAGAAGAGGAAGAAAATTGTTCCAAGTAAGTTTTGCGCGCAAAAGAATTTTGTTAGATGTCTGAATTTATGAATGTATGTATGTATATGGGCCGTTCTTTTACAAACCGAACAGATTTGGCCAAAAAAAAAATTTCACGTTTTTGATTTGCCTGAAACTTTTTTTACACGTACTATTCGGAAAATAAGTAAACACGTGTATCAGGATTCTACCGAAAAAAAATTATTTTCATAGTTAGAATTTTTTTAAGTGTGCCAAAAATTATCAAATTTGAAAAAGTACCCTCTCATTGAAAATCTGTATCTCCGGTTATATGAATCCAATTGACTTCATGTCTTTTGCATTAATTCCTCTAAAACCTCTCCTTTCAAAATAAAATTTCTTAAAAACAAATTTTTTTTAATTTCTTAAAAATAAAAACAAAATAAGATTTAAAAAAAATTTTTAACTATTGCCCCCACAAAAAAAAATTTTTTTTTATTTTAATACTTGCGTCATATTGTTAGTTACAATCGGTTTTTGTAAAAAGTTGGAGCCACTTTTAGTTTTTAAAATATCGAATTTGTTTTAGCAAGGCCTCGGCTTTTTTCTATGAAAAAACGTCGCAGCAAGTAGATCTACTCTCTCACTCTTATCGGATCCTAATGGAATTTATGTTTTCTCATTGTTTACTAGTCCTTTAACAATTGTTAATGATTAAAAGTTAAGTTTTAAGTTTTTTGACAATTTCTGAATGCCAAAAAGTAAAAAGTCATTTTTTAATCAATTAAAAACTTACAACTATTTATTTAAACGTCTATTTAATAAGCAATAATTTTAAATTTATTTTATTTATTATTTTTTTATATTATGTAATTTATTAATCATTTTTAAATATTTTTTTTTAAGTTTTTAAAAAAATGTATTTAATAAAAATAAAAAATTATAAAATTTAATTAATTTTTTTTTTAATTTAAAAATAAATATTTAAAAATGTTTAATAAATTACATAATATAAAAAAATAATAAATAAAATAAATTTAAAATTATTGTTTATTAAACAGACGGTTAAATAAATAGTTGTAAGTTTTTAATTGATTAAAAAATTACTTTTTACTTTTTGTCATTCAGAAATTGTCAAAAAACTTACAACTTAACTTTTAATCATTAACAATTGTTAAAGGACTAGTAAACAATGAGAAAACATAAATTCCATTAGGATCCGATAAGAGTGAGAGAGTAGATCTAATTGCTGCGACGTTTTTTCATAGAAAAAAGCCGAGGCCTTGCTAAAACAAATTCGATATTTTAAAAACTAAAAGTGGCTCCAACTTTTTACAAAAACCGATTGTAACTAACAATATGACGCAAGTATTAAAATAAAAAAATTTTTTTTTTTTTGTGGGGGCAATAGTTAAAAAATTTTTTTAAATCTTATTTTGTTTTTATTTTTAAGAAATTAAAAAAAATTTTTTTTTAAGAAATTTTATTTTGAAAGGAGAGGTTTTAGAGGAATTAATGCAAAAGACATGAAGTTAATTGGATTCATATAACCGGAGATACAGATTTTCAATGAGAGGGTACTTTATAAAATTTGACAATTTTTGGCACAATTAAAAAAATTCTAACTAGGAAAATAATTTTTTTTCGGTCAAATCCTGATACACGTGTTTACTTATTTTCCGAATAGTACGTGTAAAAAAAGTTTCAGGCAAATCAATCATCATTTTTTCATGACCCGCGCCGCTTGTTTTGTATGTATGTATTTACATTTTAAAGCTTGCTTAAAACGTTTCAGACTATAAGAAATGTAAATGTATTGCATAAGATTTGTAAGCATCAAATAATTTTAGCTCTGCATACAAACATACAAATGTACATATATATGTATGTAACTTAACATGCACCGTATATATACCTACATATATATGTATATATATACCTACATATGTATATATATACCTACATATATATATATATATATACTAGCTGTACCCGGCGCGACTTCGTTCGCTTAAAATTAGTTTTGATTACGGTTGTCAAGACTTTCCATTTCCACACCACCCCTGAGGTCCAATTAGACCAATTCCACTGAAACTTTCTGGTTTAATAATGTTAATTAATAGATTACTTTAAAACCTCTGTGTAAAGAACATTTTTAGAAGATCCTTTAGGAGCCAGAATAATAAGGCTACTGGCGGAGCTAACTCTAGAGCATGCGACATAAAATTGTCTTCTCTAAGATCTAGTCCAGCCAGCTTTAAAGTCTGCCCCTGCGATTTACTTATAGTTATTGCAAAACAAACTTTTAGAGGGAATTGTAACCTTTTAAACTGAAACGGCAGACTGGATGGTATTAATGGGATCCTGGGTAGAAACACTGTTTCCCCCTTCGCGCATCCCGTAAATACTGTTGCTTCAATTACATTCTTATGAAGACCTTTTATCTGCAATCGTGTCCCATTGCATATCTTTGGGGGACTTAAATTTCTCAATAACATTACGTGTGCTCCAATCCTAAGAGACAGATTATACTGAGGACTTCCTGGAGGATTCAAAGAATTTAAAAATTCAAAAGGGTAATGAACAGCATTATCAGCATCAGGAACAGAGTCGACCGATTTATAGGAGACTTCTAAACCATCAAATGAGTTTAGCAATAAATTATTAATAGTAGCTGCTCTTTCATTTTTCGTTGACAAAATGGCGCGCTCAGATAGCCAATCTAAGCTGTTACTTGATATGTTAGAAATGTCAGGAAATATTTTGGATGTAAGGTCTTGAACGTTGTTGACTACATTTCCTAAGCGTTATAACTATTTTTCCATCAGCTGTTTCGTGAGCGCTAGTTTTTATACCCTTGCAGAGGGTATTATAATTTTGGTCAGAAGTTTGTAACGCAGTGAAGGAGACGTTTCCGACCCCATAAAGTATATATATTCTTGATCAGGATCAATAGGGGAGTCGATATATATGTATGTATATGTATATGTATGTCTGTTTCAATACCGTTTGCGAGCTCAGTTTAAAAGCTAGCGCCTTGAAACTTTCTCAGTCGTCCTAAAACATGTGTACGCAGATCAAGTTTGAAAGCCGACCCGATCGGACGTCTATATCCTATAGCTCCCATAGGAACAATCGGATATAGCTTTCACAAAAATGAAGATATTTCGCTCAGTGTAAGAGCTATTGGCATGAATCTTTCCAAATCGTATTTTTTTGTGCGTACCTTGATCAGGGTAAAAGCGCGTGCCGATCGGACGTCTATATCTTATAGCTCCCATAGGAACAATAGGGTGAAATCGGTCAAAATTTGACGTTTTTCAGGATATTTCGCGCAAAATATTAGCTATTCCCATGAAACTTTCCAAATCGTATTTTTTTGTGCGTACCTTCACCCAGAAAAAAAAATGACCTAAAATGTCTAAAAATGGCCTAGAATTTAGGTAAAATTGGCCTAAAACTGGAGCTAAGTCCTTGAATGGCCTAAAATTTAGGATTGTATGACCTAAAATGTTAGGCCATTAATGGCCTAAAATGGGGTAATTTTTGGCCTAGATTTTAGGTAATTGGCTGCCTTAAAAAAAAATTTTAGGCTTTATTTGGCCTAAAAATTTGTACTGAAAAATGTTTCATATTATAAAGTAAATACAGAGAAATTTATAGCTAACTCGAGGTCAATGTCGGCTTAGTATTCAAGAAGTCGTCATTATGCCAACACACAAAAAGGAGCGAGGAGGCTTCACTGTTCAGCAGTGAAATCGCTGTTTTATTCAACGATCGAAGTGGGTTACCATGCAAGCCGCGCTATAACTGGTTGGGAATTATAGCGTCGCTAGAACGGTATCAGAGTTCCGTGCAAATTTATTTAGGTAAAATGCATTAATTTTAAGGCCCTCGATGACCTAAAATATTAGGCTATACGGGACCTAAATAGTAGGGCAAATATACCAAAAATTTAAATTTTTAGGCTGTGCATGACCTAAAAAGGAACTTTTAGTCCATTTAAAATGTTTTAGGCTATGCATGACCTAAAATGTTGTCCATCATTTTTCTGGGTGTTGATCAGGGTAAACGCGCGTGCCGATCGGGCGTCTATATCCTATAGCTCCCATAGGAACAATAGGGTGAAAAATTTTAAAATTGTATTTTTTCAATTATAAAATACTAGCTATACCCGGAGCGACTTCGTTCGCTCAAAATTAATTTGCAGTTAGGAAATTAGGTTGTCAGGACTTTCTTATATCTTATTTGCGCGTTTGTTGAAAACCTTTGCGTAAACAACCTTTCTAGAAGAATCTTCCAGAGAGAGAATCCGAAGGCTACTGGTAGAGCTACATATATAATAAATGAATGCGATCTAAGTAAAAGTCGTGAACTTCTATATTTTTTATCAGTTACAATGTTATCAATGAAATTTTAATTTGCGCACAAATGTACACTTGCTTGTAAATTGGAATTTGTTATTTTTAAATTTATTGTTATACCCGTTACTCGTAGAGTAAAAGGGTATATTAGATTCGTGCAAAAGTATGTAACAGGTAGAAGGAAGCGTTTCCGACCCTATAAACTATATATATTCTTGATCAGGATCACTAGCCGAGTCGATCTAGCCATGTCCGTCTGTCCGTCTGTCTGTCCGTCTGTCCGTCTGTCTGTCTGTATGAACGCTGAGATCTCGGAAACTATAAAAGCTAGAAGATTGACATTTTGCATGCAGATTCTAGGAGTTCCTACGCAGCGCAAGTTTGTTTTAAAAGGGTGCCACGCCCCTCTAACGCCCACAAACGCTTATATAGGATTTTAAAAATCTCAATATTTCGGAAAAGTAAAAATGCAGTTCTATTGTGTTTATGAATACCTATCGAAATGTAGAAGAAATTTTTTAAATCGGACCATTCGTTAAAAAGTTACGGCGGATCAAAGTCCCTTTAGCTGAGTAACGGGTATCTGATAGTTCTCTCTTGTTTTGAATGAAACGAAAACATTTGTACACACACGAAAAGATTGACATCCCATACAAAAGTAGCGAAGTAACTTATTATTTTCCGATTCCACATTTGATTGATAATTATTAATTTTAAACTCTTCCACTTTTGCATTGGCTGAAAGGAAATGAATAATTTTAAATGTATTTAAGCACATTATGTACTTTCAAGTAGAAACATAAACACACATTGTGTGTATGTATTGCATTGTACAAATCAAAACATTTCTTAATATGCATACATATGTACATACGTATTTGATGAAAAGTTAGAATCTTAAGATTAATAATTAACTTGGAAACATTTGGCTTTGTTTACAGATTTAGTAGTAATTTTTTATCTTCTTCCATGGTGGAAATTAAATAAGGCTCTTACTTCTGCTACAAAATGAAAAATATTTTTTGAAAAATAAAACCTAGACATTTGATCTACAGGACTGACTATTGATCGAAAATCATATTGATCGGAACAAATTTTAACTTAAATTGCCCTTTTCCCCTCCCCCTTCCCCACAGCACTACCCCACCCCATCGACAGTTTTCTTGGCTGCTGCTCTCTCGGCCGTCGCTCTCTTAGCATCCGCTCTCTGGGTTTCGCTCTCTCTGCGGGCTCCCACAAAATGCAACGCAATAACTTAGGAAATCTAAATAAATTCGGTAAAAATACTTTAAAAAAATTTTAAAAACTTAAAAAATTAAACTTAAGCATTTGGGCCATAGAATAACCATTTACCAAAAAATCATCTCGATCGGAGCAGCGGTTTAGATTTTTTAAATCGAAAAGTTAATTTTAAATGTAGCCCCCAAATTATGGGGGATATCGAAATTTCTTTTAGATTTCTAATTAGGCCCTTTCAAGACCTAAAATTCTGCAAAATCAAAATTTCGAAATTCCAACCACTTTACACTCAGAAAAAAAAAATTCCTAGATTTAAGGAAACATGGACTACATTGCCTAAAATGGTGATTTAAGGCCATTGTGGACTTAAAAATAGTAAAAATGGCCATAAATGTTCAATTTAAGGCCATAGATTTTAAGGAATTAAAAGCGTGATATACAGTCCACTACCTAAAAAATAGCACATGCCTATAAACAACACAAAAAAACTTTTTTTTTTAACAAAAAATAAAAACTAATAATTTTTTATTATTCGTAGGGAAATTACGATCTTGGTACTTATCAAAATTTTACCCATATATGAGTATATTTAAAAAAAATAGTCTATAAACAATAATATATGTATTTGTTTTTATATTTTCAAGAAAATGTTTAATTAATTTTTTTGTGTTGATTTTTTATATAGCGAAAACGTATAAAACTATACATTTAGTTTTTTTTTGCCATACAGTAATCATTTGGTAATTACTTAATGTATGGACAGCCCCAAGTTTGATGATTTGGCTTCAATGTATTTTTAGGAAAAGTATCCCTAAATGGAAAATAATATGCAATTAAAGACGCTCTAAATCCTTCGTTCAAGGACTAGCTATCGATCGGATTAATAGTTTTTTAGTAATCGTGTCCACCGCAAAGGTAATTTCGAAAAAACAAGATTCTGAGATAATCGCGTTTAAAGTTTCAAGTTTGTAACGGCCGATGTGCAGGTAGTGGTAGTGCGCTATAAATAGCTACAACTTCGGTTCTAATGCTCCGATCGTTCTGAATTTTTGGAAGAGTATTCTCAACAGTATATACTTCAAGAATATGCAATAAAAAAAAAACCGATTTTTTCATCTATCACAACTGTATATAAAAAATAGTCATAAATATGTTAACTATGCTGTTAAATTAACAATGTTTATCTTATCCATATGATTTGTTAGCTTAGTAAGAGAGTGCGGCGTACACATAATATTTTAAAATTTTTTTCTAATGTCGCTTAGACACATGTACTTAACAGTGTTTGATGGTGTGATTGGTAAGGCGAACCCCGGTTCGAAGCCCACTGGTGCAAATGAGTTGGAAGTTTTTTTCAGTTGTAAAATTCATTTACTAATAACAATAAAAAATAAATACAATAATAAAATTAAAAAATAAATGTAAAAAAAAAAAATAAAACATGTCTTGTACTGGACTCGAACCCGGTTCAAAATAACCGGAAGCTGGCATAATTTCCTCTGGGCTACGCCCTTATTAAAGTTTCGAGTGGCTAACGGCTTTTGTAAGTTAAGATGAATATCTAAATGCTTTAATTTTTGGGTAATATGGACTTTTTAAGGACCATCATGGCCTTAAAACAAGTCAGTGTGTTAGGACTTAAAACAAGTCTAAGATTCCTTAGGTCCAAAATTAGTCCATATTACCTTAGTTTAAGTCCATTTTTTGGGTTTTAAGTCCATATTTTTTTCTGGGTGTAGAAGCTAAGCTTAAGTAAATCTAATGATTTTTTGCTCTAAATATGGATATTGGAGCTGTTTGGGGCCACTGGGGGGACATGTCGGACCTTAGTGGGCGCCTACGCCCCCAATGGAATACTGTGAAAAAATTTTGCTGCTCTAGCTCTTATGGTTTAGGCTGTGGTCGTATCCCCCTAAAAATCGGTCTTTCATTTTATAATCTTTAGAGATATATACCTATATATGTTTGGTATACTCATTTTAATACGACATTATTTCGCGCGAACTTATGTCGTTTGACAGTGACATAATTTCGCGGTGTGCGAAATTATGTTGTTTTTTCCTCGGCGAACTTATGTCACTTTAAAACGACATAAGTTCGCCATAAGTAGTTTTTAAACGTCATAATTTCGCGAGAACTTATGTCGTTTAGCAGCGACATAATTCCGCGGCTGGCGAAATTATGTTGTTTTTTCTGCGGCGGACTTATGTCACTTTAAAACGACATAAGTTCGCCACAAGTAATTTTTAAACGACACAATTTCGCGCGATCCTATGACGTTTAGCAGCGACATAATTTCGCCAGAAAAAAACGACATAAGTTCGCGGACCAAATGTACTGCGCGGAATTATGTCCGCGGAATAATGACGCTATGCCAAAAACAAGAAAGGAAGCTACCTTCGGCCAGCCGAAGCTTATATACCCTTGCAGATAAAGTAATACTCACTGGGTGCAGTTCCAGGGATTCCAGATTCAGCGTTTCTATTCTTGAATTTTGTTTTTAAGTAGTCAAGAATTAAAACGCCTACTTCCTACAAGTAACAATGAATTTTCTTATATATGTTTGAATATTCCTATAGGAGCCTTAAGATATAGTGGTCCGATCCGGCTCGCTCCGACATATGTACTACCTGCAATAGAAAGAAGACTTTCAGGAAAGTTTCATCGCGATAGCTTTAAAACTGAGAGACTAGATCGGATAGAAACGGACAGACGGACAGACGGACATGGCTAGATAGACTCGGCTATTGGTGCTGATCAAGAATATATATACTTTATTTGGTCGGAAACGTCTCCTTCACTGCGTTGCAAACATTTTGAACATTTTGAATTTTGAAAAAGTATCCTCTCATTGAAAATCTGAATCTCCGGTTTTCCTTTATTTCTTTATTTCCTCTAAAACCTCTTCTTCTCAAAAAAAATGTTGAAGAAAATAAGTTTTTAACTTCTTAAAAATAAAAAAAAATAAAAAAGATTTAAAAAAATTTTTTTAACGGGTTCCCCACAAAAAAAATAGTTTTTTTTAATTTAGCATGTGCGCCATTTTGTTAGTTTCAATCGGTTTTTGTCAAAAAGGTGAAGCCATGTTTAGTTTTTAAAATATCGAATTTTTTTAACAAAGCCTCGGTTTTTTTGTATGAAAAAAAGTCGCAGCATGAAGGTCTACTCTCTCATTCTTGTCCTCATGGAATTCATGTTTTCTAATCGTTTACTAGTCCTTTAACAATTTTTAATGATTAAAAGTTAACTTTTAAGTGTTTTTTGACAATTTCTGAATGACAAAGGGTAAAAAGTCATTTTTTAATCTATTAAAAACTTAAAATTATTTATTTAACCGTCCATTTACTAAACATAAATTTTACAATTTTTTTTTTTTTTTGTATTATGTAATTTATAGGGATGTCGAAATATTTAAAAATATCGTATCGATGATATTTTTTATTTAAACAAAAAATCAAAATGATATTTGATATATCAGAAAAAAAATATCTATATATCAGATATTTTTGATATTTTTGTTTTATTATTATTTTTTTTTAATTTTAAGCTGCATAAGCATTAACCACTAAACATTACCCCACATACGATCTTAAATTATATTTTTATAATTTTTAGTTTATATTTATTAATAAATGAAAGAAAACAATATTTATTTTGGCTTTCTTTTGCTTTTATTTATAATATTAAAATCTAGTATTTCCCGCGATTTTTTTTCTTGAATTCTGAATGCTATGCTATGCATTTTCACTTGCCGAAAAATAAATTTTAGCGGTGCTCATTTTTTACATATGTATTTTTTCTTGTCCCGATGAAAAGTGAGACCACTTAAAATTATCAAAAAAATGTGAAAAAAAAATCGATGATATATGATAATTATTCAAAAAAAATATCACGATAAAAATATTTATTTTTTCGTAAAATATATCGATATATTGATATTTTGATATATTTTCGACATCCCTAGTAATTTATTAAACATTTTTAAATATTTTTATTTAATTTTTAAAAAAAAAACTATTAAATTTTTTATTTTTATTAAATTAATTTTAAAAAAAATAAAAAAAAATGTTTAATCCTAATTTTTTATTATTTTTAAGAAATTAAAAACTGATTTTTTTAAAAAGAAGTGGTTTTAGAGGAATTAATGCAAAAGACACAAAGTCAATCGGATTACTACAACCGGAGATTCAGATTTTCAATGAGAGGGTACTTTTTCAAAATTCACGTTTTTTGCCAAACAAAAAAATTCAAAAAAAAACAAGAAAGGAAGCTACCTTCGGCCAGCCGAAGCTTATATACCCTTGTAGATAAAGTAATGCTCACTCGGTGCAGTTCCAGGGATTACAGATTCAGCGTTTCTATTTTAATTTTGTTTATACATAAGTAGTCAAGAATCAAGACGCCTACTTCCTACAAAGTTACAATGAATTTTATTATATTTGTTTTAATATTTCTATGGGAGCCTTAAGATATAGTGGTCCGATCCGGCTCCCTCCGACATATGTACCACCTGCAATAGAAAGAAGACCTTCGGGAAAGTTTCATCGCGATAGCTTTAAAACTGAGAGACTAGTTCGCATAGAAACGGTCAGATGGACAGATGGACAGACGGACAGACGGACATGGCTAGATAGACTCGGCTATTGGTGCTGATCAAGAATATATATACTTTATGTGGTCGGAAACGTCTCCTTCACTGCGTTGCAAACATCTGACTGAAATTATAATACCCTCTACAAGGGTATAAAAAAGGTATTTTTCGCCCAAATCCGGATAAACAATTTTCCGAATAGTACACGTAATAAAAGTTTTATAAAAATCAAAAATGTGAAATTTTTTTTTTGGCTAGATCCGTTCGGTTTGTGGAAGTACCGCCCATATGCGCCATATTGTTAGTTACAATCGGTTTTTGTAAAGAGATGGATCCATTTTTAGTTATTTAAATATCGATTTTTTTAACAAAGCCTCGGCTTTGCTAATGCAAAAGACATGAATTCAATCGGATTCATATAACTGGAGATACAGATTTTCAATTAGAGGGCCAGCCGAAGCTTATATACCCTTGCAGATCATTCCTATTAACTTGCAAATCGCAAATATTTTAAATTTCGTATTGTTTTGATATTAATTTTTCTGTCCTTCCTATGGCAGCTATATAATATAGTCATCCGATTTTTGTTAAATTCCGAAATTCGAAATTCCGAAATATTAAAAAAAAATCATATCCTAGAGTAGAAGAGAATACAATAAAAATCAACGGAGCTATAATTTGTTTCCAATTAATTTCCCATTAATTTTTAGATCGTTCCTATGGCAGCTATATGATATAGTCGTCCGATTTTGATCAAATTAAAATTGAAATTCGGAAATATTTAAAAAGAGTCATATCATAGAGTAGAAGAGA
The DNA here is from genome assembly GCF_030179915.1 of Drosophila takahashii. Classification (NCBI taxonomy): domain Eukaryota; kingdom Metazoa; phylum Arthropoda; class Insecta; order Diptera; family Drosophilidae; genus Drosophila; species Drosophila takahashii. Next base: position 37,894,265 of record NC_091678.1, read on the forward strand.
ATACAATAAAAACTAAGGAAGCTAGAATTTATTTCCTATTACTTAGTGATTTTAATCGACCTATGTTTACTATTGAGTACGTTTTTAGCGGGCTCGAGGTCATTTTTAGAAGTTGAGTATATAATCAACAGTCTAGCATTTCAACACACTGCACTCGGTGAGGAGTGAACCTCGGACTTTCTGGGACTTGCAAATTTCGGTAGGTTGTCAACGCTACCTCATCAGCCAGAGAAAAGGATGAGAGCTGAGCGTCGAAACTTCTATTTATACCACATCTAGGAGTATGTAATTAAGCATTACATACTTATACTTATATAAACTTATTTTATTCCTCATTTATTCCATTATTTTTCCGATCGTTCCTATGGCAGCTATATGATATAGTCGTCCGATTTTTCAAATATTTAATTCAAAATTCAGAAAAATTTAAAAAATAACATTTTCAAGAGTAGAAGGTAATATTTCAAAAAACACCGAAGCTAGAATTTTTTAACGATTTTTTTTCCGACCCTTTCTATGGGAGCTATAAGATATACTTCTCCGATCCGGTCGGTTCCGACTTATATACTACCTGCAATAGAAAGAAGACTTTTGGGAAAGTTTCAAGCCAATAGCTTCAAAACTGACAGACTAGTTTGCATAGAAACGGACGGACAGACGGACCGACGGACAGACGGACATGGCTAGATCGACTCGTCTAGTGATGCTGATCAAGAATATATATACTTTATGGGGTCGAAAACGTCTTCTTCACTGCGCACAGTGGGGCGAAAAAGCCAAAAGTCTGCCTTAAATCAGCGGAGCCCTATATCGAATATCTTTTGATGGGGCATTGTTGAAGGCAATTAAATATGTAAAAAAACATCATAAGGTGAATTTTTTTAGTGAAATTTTTTTTAGTTGTAGAAATTTTTTAAGAAAAAATAAATTGTTTTTTTAAGAAAAAAAATATAAATAAATTACTTATAGGGTTCTAAGTTTCCCAATATTTTTTTTAAATTTAACTTGATTTTTGAAAAAAAAAATTATTCAAATCGGTCAACTATATCTTATAGCTGCCATATAAACGCTTATTACAAAGGGGAATGTCTCGGTTCTATTTCAATATTGGTTCATATAAATTGGGATTAAGTCATTATTTATCATTTTAGCTCTATGCTTACCTTTTTTTTAATTGGTCAATGATATCTTATAGATGTCATAGAATCAATCAAGGAAATATAGCATATTTTCAAAAAAAAACTGGTAGAAACCGGTATTTACTTCATATATGTATTTTTAGTAAAATAACATAATTTAAAATTTTAAACCCAAATTTGTTTATTAATTTATCATTATCTTCATCAATACCTTCACATAAGTAAAATATCTTCATGATGTTAGGGCGCGCGAATGAACCAGGGCTGACGATATTTCAAATTATGAACATTTCTTGCTAACTTAAACTGCGGTTTTCTCAGAAGAGGCACAAAAGGGCAGGCTAATTTTTTCAGAATATGTAGTTAAATATCTAAACTTTTTTTTAAAAAAAGAATTAAACGGGGATCTAGGGTGTAACACTACTTTACGTCCAAGGATATCCAAAAAATCCCTTTTTTTTTTGACCACTTTTAAAAAATTAAAAAAAAATAGTAATTATGTATCTAAAATTTTTATTTTTTTTTTAATATTTTAAGAATTGGTTGCTCTTAAAATTTCAATCGTTACATATACGACTTAGGCCCTTGGGCGCTTTCAGAAAAATTTCAAAGATGTGTAAAAATACCTTTTTTTCTTATTGGCTAAAATTATATTTCGAAAAATCCACTTTATAAATCTGTAGTGGGAGAACCATTTAACACAGATCACTCTTTCCTTTTGATGTGTATAGAGAATTCAATTGTTTTTGAAGTTGCATTGCAACATTTTGGGAAATCTTAAAAAAAAAAAAACCATTTTGGCAGGCTTTTTGTTCTAGGCGCCCCACTGTGCTGCGTTGCAAACTTCTGACTGAAATCATAATACCCTCTGCAAGGGTATAAAAATTCCTACTGAGGTTTAAAGAGGCCTGAATTTAAAACACGTGAAATTTGCCTAAAATTGTTACCAAGGTAAAAATAGCTAAAAATATGCTTTCTAAGTTGATTTTGAAATAAATAATGCGTACTGGTGATGCTAAAATGTTACAGAGTTGCCACGACTTTTTAAAAAAGGTGACAACTCTGGCTTTTTAGGAATTCAACAAAATTTTCAACAGCCTCGAGGCTGTTGAATTGCTGAAATTTCTGAAAGTTGGCTTTGTATGGGACAGCTGATTAACAGCTGACCAAAATTCAACATTTCAGCAATTCAACAGTTTAGTGAATACCCTGATTATAAAATTATTCTGGGTATAGGGCTTAACAGATAAAGAGTGTCACTTTTGAAATATTTTTTTTAGCAAAACAAACCATGAATCCATTTTCCTGTGATACCCCCAAAAAGTTGGCCAATTTCAGAATTGTTTTCTTCTGCTAAGAATCTTTGCTTCGGGGAACTTTTTGGAAAACGCAGCTTAGGAACTCGTAACGAAATCAAATTTATAGCATCAATCGAGGTAAATGTTAATGGGTTCAGATGACTATCTTGTGGTACGGCTGAAGTAACTTTTACCAAGGTGGATACTTCGTTCTTGAACAATGGAATTTTTCACTTTACTTTGTGAGACTAGATCTGAAAATATTGAATATAAAAACACTTCGGTTTTGAAGAAAGTTTGCCTTTAAACATTTCGAAACCCCCTTCTGTTTTAGATGGAGTACGCTTGCCGGTTAACATATGACAGCGTGTACAAAACGCGACACTTACTATAGAAAACGTTCAGCGATCCGCCGATCAAGGCATGTACACTTGTATTGCAAGTAACAGGCACAATTATACTGCACAGAGGTCATTTGAATTAAAAGTCCTGGGTAAGTACATTCCAGCAAAAAAAATTCTAAAATCTATATATATATATATATATATATATATAAATATATAAAAATCATATTTTTGACGGCTTGTCGAAATCAAATTTCCATTGCACTGAAATTCGTTTTACGTTAAAATAATAAGATTAGGCCGCATATTCGACATATTTTGCATGTCAAGAACATATCCAACATATATTACGACATATTATCAAAGCAGGCTTTTTTCAGAACGCTTAAATATGTTAAGTATTTGACAAGAGCGTTTGTTTGGAATACAATGCTAAGAAAATACGAATACGCATGTAATAAATTCTACAATTTTGTATAGTTTCCTCATTCCCTATTGTAAAAACCTTAAAACTCTAAATCTGCGTTACGTTCATTTATTTTTTTTTCATTTTTCCATTTATTTTTAAAACTATACCTTTAGAAAAAAAATCACAGGAGGAGATCTGATCCTGTGAATTCACTTATGGGCCGTTCTTTTACAAACCGAACAGATTTGGCCAAAAAAAAATTTCACATTTATGATTTGCCTGAAACTTTTTTTTACCCGTACTATTCGGAAAATTAGTAAAGACGTGTATCAGGATTTGACCGAAAAAAAAATATTTTTTAAGTTCGAATTTTTTTTAAGTGTGCCAAAAATTGTCAAATTTGAAAAAGTACCCTCTCATTGAAAATCTGTATCTCCGGTTATATGAATCCAATTGACTTCATGTCTTTTGCATTAACTCCTCTAAAACCTCTTTTTTCAAAATACAATTTCTAAAAAAAAAATAAAAATTTTTTTGTTGTTTTAATACTTACGCCATATTGTTAGTTACAATCGGTTTTTGTAAAAAGTTGGATCCACTTTTAGTTTTTAAAATATCGAATTTGTTTTAGCAAGGCCTCGGCTTTTTTCTATGAAAAAACGTCGCAGCATGTTGATCTACTCTCTCACTCTTATCGGATCTCATTGTTAATGATTAAAAGTTAAGTTTTAAGTCTTTTGACAATTTCTGAATGACAAAAAAAAAAAAGTAATTTTTTAATTAATTAAAAACTTACAATTATTTATTTAACCGTTCATTTAATAAACAATAATTTTAAAATTTTGTTATTTATTACCATAGGATGCAACATGACTTTATTGATGGTCTTGTTGAACTATCTTTGCAGCAAGCTAACAGGACTCCCAATCACATTGGCCGTCTTCTTAACTAAATCTTTGTTTTTAATAGTAGCGATGGATTGTTAATTGTTTTTAATAGTAGTATTCCGCCTCCATCTTTACCTGAAGATTGTTATCATCCAACTCTGGAGCTCTGTATTAATGGATTTTTTAATAATCCTAGGACTTTTATTAATGTACAGCCTAGTTTGTGTTTAAGAAGGACCGATTATTTTTTTATTTTTATTTATTTGATTGTTTTTATCCCATGAAGCATACTTATAAGTTAAGGCGCTAGTCATAGGTGTATATTGAATATTTCTCATGTATATGGCTTTTATAAATATTCTAGAGTCTGTCCAAAAGCAATTCCTTCTATTTGTTTTGAGAGGGTTAAACTGGGACACAGGAAGTCGATTGCCCTCTTATCTTGCGAGGTTGTGCCTGCTCGACTTACTAACCCTCTACCATCGTAGAATGTGTCATGGAACTATGTTTTTTCATAAACTTGTTAATGGTGTGTCGACTCCCCTTTCCTTCTTAGTTCACTTAACTGGAACGTACCCTGTAGAACAGTTCGTCGTTTTCGTCCGTTGTCCCTGCCAATATGTAGATCTAATTATGCCCTTCATGATCCTTTTCGTGTTCTTTGTGACGACTATATATACTATATATACTGTGTCACGTCTTTATGTTTGATACCCCTAAAGCTACTCATTACAATAAACTTATGTATTTTCTGTCTTCAAATAATTTGTAAATTCTATGTGAGCATGTATTTTAAACTGTCAATTATTATATCGCCTTTTTCCATGTCCTCGATATCGCTTACTTGCCAAAATCGGCTTAGGGCTCCGCGCGTAACAAGCTTTGCTTGGTGTCTTAAGGGCCACTTGTTTGTACCAACCATATTGCATCAACGTCCAAGATTTTAATGTCAGATTTTTAGATCAGCGCTTAACCTTGCCATTCAAGTCAATATGATTAGAGCAGCTCAGCAGCTCGACAAAGATGAAAAATGTAATTTTGGTCGACTGTAAGCCAGCTGTATATATCGTCAATACTCGAAAAAAATTTAATATTTCGAACTTAAAAAATCGTTTAAAGAAAACTGTATTTTATTTTTGTGATCTAGGGCTTCAGCACTAACAGAATTTGCCAATAATTGCTGGGAGTTTTAATTTAGAAACTACTCCTTACACGTTTTTTTTTTAAAAACAACTCCACCAAATTTTTATCTTTCTGACTTTTTTTTAGATTGCTAAGCTGGAGGATAATAACAATTTATATTTTATACGATTTTAGGGAGTTTACTATAATGGGTAGGGGGTGGCTGCGGGTGGTGTTTTTACAACCAAGGCGGTTGTCCAAAAACAAAACAAGAGAGAACGCTATAGTCGGGTTGGTGTCCCGACTATCTAATAATCGTAACTCAGCTAAAGGGAGTGCGAGGGAAATAGATATATAAACAATTTTGATTGCGTATAACTTTTAAATGAATGGTCCGATTTGAAAAAGTTTCGATAGGTATAAATATACACAACAAAATTGCATTTATACTACTCGGATGAGGGCGCGGGACACTTTTTAAAATCGTATGTGGGGGGATTGTGGGCGTTAGAGGGGGCGTGGCGCTCGGCTAAAATAAACTTGCGCTGCGTAGGAAGCCCAAGGCTTCCTCATAGCGCAGTGGAGGATTTGGATGATAACATTCCCTCTTCTTTTGTGCTGTGTTATAGCTAAGAATAGAATTGAGATTTATCTGTTGGTCGGTCAAGTATCGATTGCAAGGTGCCGTTAAGTGCAGTATACAGTGCTATTATGCGCAATGTGGAACGTAAATATTCATTACAAAAACCCAAAATTTATGAAAACACATCGAATAATATGTTTTTCTGCATACCGCCAAGTTTTGGATTTATATGATGGACGTTGATGCACTACGAGCAGTACAAACAAGTGGCCAACGATACCAAGCACGTGCTTGTTACGCGCGGGACCCTTTATCAATTGGGGCAAAAATGCGAGTTCGCGAGGAAAATACATGAAACAAATAGAGATGGGACATATCTAAACTATTATATAAGTCTACCCCTAAAAAACGGTCAGTAGCAAATTCCACCCAGAACGGATTGACATAAAAATCTAAAAAAATCACAGTAATTACTAAAATAATAAGGAGCCGCGTAAGGGGTACTTTGTAGAACAAAAAAGACCCCAAAGTGCCCCAAAATTCGATTTGTTTTTTTTTTAAATTCTTTCTTTTGCCATTTCTCTGTTATAAATGTTGTTAAAATGCTTTAAAAATGTGATGTTCATAATCTTATGGCATACCCGCAAATAACTGCATTTAAATTTCTTGGAGATTCAGCATCCTTAACCAAGTCCCCAATATTTTCAAATTTGGCTAACCTGATGTGACGTCACGCGTCCCCATATGTCTGTATGTGTGTTCTGCTGGCGCATGTATGTATGTGCATATGTATGTCTGCTGTCGCAATTTAAGTGTGACCGCGCAAGGGAAAAATTTTAAATTTAAAAAAACAAAAGCAATTTTAAGGAAAATTTCGACTGTAAAATTCAGCTTAATGGGATTTCTGTAAGGTCTACCGATATTTTAAAATTTAACGTTTACTTAAGATTTGCGATATAATCGATTTTTTTTGGCTGTGGTATTTTCATTTTCCCCTTGCGCGGTCACACTTAAATTGCGACAGCAGACATACATATGCACATACATACATGCGCCAGCAGAACACACATACAGACATATGGGGACGCGTGACGTCACATCAGGTTAGCCAAATTTGAAAATATTGGGGACTTGGTTAAGGATGCTGAATATCCAAGAAATTTAAATGCAGTTATTTGCGGGTATGCCATAAGATTATGAACATCACACTTTTAAACCATTTTAACAACATTTATAACAGAGAAATGGCAAAAGAAAGAATTAAAATAAAAACAACTCGAATTTTGGGGCACTTTGGGGTCGTTTTTGGTTCTGCAAAGTAACCCTCACGCGGCTCCTAATTATTTTACTAATTACTGTGATTTTTTTAGATTTGTATGTCAATCCGTTCTGGGTGGAATTTGCTACTGACCGTTTTTTAGGGGTAGACTTATATAATAGTTTAGATAATATGTTTTGGACAAAATACTAATGTTTTGAATGAAATTAGTGTAAGGATTTGTGTCGAAAAAGGAATCTGTTTGTTTCTGTATTGTCCATCTGTTAACTTATGCAAACAATCCATAATAATTTTAAAAAGATTAAAAAAAAACACATGTTTTTTTAAGTAGTTTTCAAGGATAAAATAATTTTGATTTTACGGATATCAAGGGAAAAAGTTCTGATAAAATCTTTTCTCGGTTTATAGAATAAAAATTAGGAATTTTTTAAATTTAAAATAAGTACCAAAGATAAAGCAATGCTTAATTTTCAATTTTAATTTCCGCAATTTTTATTTTCCGAAGCTGCGGGCTGCAGACCCTGCTAGTAAAGAATATAAAGATTATGAACTAAGATTAAAGCAAATGAGATAAAATTTTAGTTTTTAATACAGGGATAGATGTAAAAGTGCAAATTAAATGATAAAGATTGTTTTAATTATTACATAGAACACGAAAGGGCTCATGCAGAGTAAAATTTGATGTACATCGAGGCAGATTAAGAGGGTAATAATTTCGTGTTGGTCATTAAAAGGTTTACCAGTTCTGCAGAATCAATATCACCTCTTATAAGATTTTGCATAAAAATAGTACCAAGCATTATTCTACGGTTTTCAAGTGTAGGTAAATTAAGCAATAGTCAATGTGGGCACTATATTAATTTTGTATTTGAATGGAAACGACATATCGAAAATATGAATTTTTTATGCAAAGAAATATGCAAGATATTATCGATTATATGCAAAATATGTCGCAATATGCAAAATATGTCGTACACCGACTCGCCGTTCTCATCGATGTTGATTTTAGTATTTTTGATCACAAAATCTAGCCGAGATCGAAAATACTAAAAACAACATCGATGTCATCTCGGTTTTGAGAATGGTTTTTTAGTATGTGTGCTACCGATATCGGATGACGTCTTCTCGGTTTCAACATCGAATCGATGTCGATTTCAAGATAAAAATTGAATAAGAAGAAGAAAAAAATATAATTGAGGAATCGGGAATTATGCCTCTTGCACCATCCCCCCCCCCCTACTGTCCGACGGTGTTGTTGTTGGTTCCCCCGTTTCTCAACTTACAAATTTTTAAAATTATTGTTTATTATATGGACGGTTAAATAAATAATTGTAAGTTTTTAATTGATTAAAAAACAAGAAAGGAAGCTACCTTCGGCCAGCCGAAGCTTATATACCCTTGCAGATAAAACAATACTCACTCGGTGCAGTTCCAGGGATTCCAGATTCAGCGTTTCTATTTATTTACATTTTGTTTTGACTACTTGACTACTGTCAAGAATCAAAACGCCTACTTCCTACAAAGTTACAATGAATTTTCTTATAATTGTTTGAATATTCCTATGGGAGCCTTAAGATATAGTGGTCCGATCCGGCTCGCTCCGACATATGTACTACCTGCAATAGAAAGAAGACCTTCAGGAAAGTTTCATCGCGATAGCTTTAAAACTGAGAGACTAGTTCGCATAGAAACGGACAGATGGACAGACGGACATGGCTAGATAGACTCGGCTATTGGTGCTGATCAAGAATATATATACTTCATGTGGTCGGAAACGTCTCCTTCACTGCGTTGCAAACATCTGACTGAAATTATAATACCCTCTACAAGGGTATAATGACAGTTTAACTAAAGAGATCAATTTTTTAAAAACCGTGAGTTTTTAGGAACAAGAGGATATATAAAGTATATATATTCTTGATCAGGGGCACTAGCCGAGTCGATCTAGCCATGTCCGTCTGTCCGTCTGTATGAACGCTGAGATAAAAAGACTCATTTAAAACAATTTGAAGTCAAGGAGACCACGTAGAGTGCCTAGCTTGTCGACACGAAACGTACAAAAGAGGCTGCAATTTGCTAGGGAGCATGCCACATGGCCAGTGACCAAATGGCGTAATATCCTTTGGTCAGATGAGACCAAATGGAACCTTTTCTACCCCGATTGTGGTACTCAACATGTGCGCAGACCAATTAACACTGCCTTTAAGCCCCAGTATACTGTTAAGACTATAAAACACGGAGGAGGCGCAATAATGGTATGGGGCGCTTTTTCGAACAAAGGTGTTGGTCCGATACATCGAATTGACGGCATACTCACAGCTGTGAAGTACTGCGAAATATTAAGTAATGTTATGTTACCTTATTCCGAAGACAACATGCCGCTTAAATGGGTGTTCCAGCAGGACAACGATCCTAAACACACCTCAAGGGCAGCCAAGCAATGGTTTTTGCTGGCCAGCTCAGTCCCCAGACCATAAGACCATAGAAAACCTATGGTGTGAGGTTGAAACAGCCCTAAAAGGAAAAAATCCAACCAATAAGGAGGATCTGTGGACTATCGTGAAGGCAGCATGGGAGGATATTCCCCAAGCCAATTGTCAAAAGTTGGTTGATTTGATGACGGCTTTGCAACCAAATATTAAATAAGATGAAATAGTAAATAAGTGTTGAAAGATATGAAATCTATGGAAAATTTATGTTTTTATACCCTTGCAGAGGGTATTATGATTTCAGTCAGAAGTTTGCAACGCAGTGAAGGAGACGTTTCCGACCCCATAAAGTATATATATTCTTGATCAGCATCACAAGACGAGTCGATCTAGCCATGTCCGTCTGTCCGTCCGTCTGTCCGTCTGTCTGTTTCTACGCAAACTAGTCTCTCAGTTTTTGATCTATCGGGACGAAACTTTCGCAAAAGTCTTCTTTCTATTGCAGGTAGTATATATGTCGGAACCAACCGGATCGGACAACTATATCTTATAGCTCCCATAGGAAGGATCGGAAAAAAAAACTTAAACAAAATTCTAGCTTCGGTGTTTTTTGAAATATTACCTTCTACTTTTAGGGATCTTATTTTTTAAATATTTCTGAATTTCGAATTAATTATTTAAAAAATCGGACTACTATATCATATAGCTGCCATAGGAACGATCGGAAAATTAATGGAAAAGTAATTGAAAATAAATTCTAGCTTCTTTGGTTTTTATTGTATTATCTTCTACTCTAGGATATGACTCTTTTTAAATATTTCCGAATTTCAATTTTAATTTGATCAAAATCGGACGACTATATCATATAGCTGCCATAGGAACGATCGGAAAATTAATGAGAAATATTAGAAAATTGAACATTTTTGCGATTTGTTAATTAATAGGAATGATCTGCAAGGGTATATAAGCTTCGGCTGGCCGAAGCTAGCTTCCTTTCTTGTTTTTTCATCATTTTGTACAATATTTACTTCTGTCCCTATTATTTTTCACACTTGAAAACATGTAAACTATGAAAATTAATTTTTTATTTGTTTTTTAAGCCATATGTTTGGTCTCTTTATTTTGAAAATTTGTAGAAGAATCATCAATGAACCTAAAAAAATGTGGATACCATCAACATCTTTAAAAACATAAATGTTGTACACATTTTGCTATGACGTTGCACAGTGTCCCTATTATTTTTCACATGACTGTAAATAAAATAAAACAAAAACACCTCTTAACGAGGTAAAGGGTCGTGACGATACAAATACTACAACACTATCAACCTACAAAAGATCTGATATCTAATTTTGCGGCGAAAAGTCCTTGTATATGCTTTATAAAATATTTTCATTCGGTCCGCTTCAGTAAATTTGGTAATACTCTAGTTTACGGTCTCGACGGACCGCGAATTCTTAAGAATTTACATGAAGAAATATAGGCGCGGACTGCCATGGCTCTCTTGTAATGGAATTTTAACGTTAGGTGTTTTGCTATAAAAATAAAGTAGCCTTTTCTATGATTTTTAGTGCTTTGCTATAAAATACATAAGGGCTTTTCATCCATTGTCAAAATAATCTGCGTTCAGAAAAAATCGACCAATATGTGAAATTGTTTTTATATAATTAAATATCCTCGATGGACCGCGATTCCTTTAGAATTCAATGACCATCGATGACCAACTTTTAAGAGCGAGTCTGAAGAAGTCGCGGTTGTTGACTGACAGGAGCCAACATAGTAGTCCATGGACCGCGACCTATAAAAAAGTCGTGATAGCAGACAAATTTAATCTAACTCTGTAAAGAATTTGACTAATTATATTCAATGTCTGCATCTGCTGGATCCTAAATAAATAAATATTTATGAGAATATATTTGATGTAAGTTAAAAAATGAAAACAAAATAAACAAAAAAAACAAGAATGGAAGCTAGCTTCAGCCAGCCGAAGCTTATATACCCTTGCAGATCATTCCTATTAATTAACAAATCGCAAAAATGTTCAATTTTCTGATATTTCTCATTAATTTTCCGATCGTTCCTATGGCAGCTATATGATATAGTCGTCCGATTTTGATCAAATTAAAATTGAAATTCGGAAATATTTAAAAAGAGTTATATCCTAGAGTAGAAGATAATACAATAAAAACCAAAGAAGCTAGAATTTATTTCCTATTACTTTTTCAATAATTTTCCGATCCTATGGCAGCTATATGATATAGTAGTCCGATTTTTTAAATAATTAATTCGAAATTCAGAAATATTTAAAAAATAACATCCCCAAAAGTAGAAGGTAATATTTCAAAAAACACAGAAGCTAGTATTTTTTACGTCTTATATTCCAATTTGTATACCTTTGTAGAGGGTATTATAATTTCAGTCAGATGTTTGCAACGCAGTGAAGGAGACGTTTTCGACCCTATAAAGTATATATATTCTTGATCAGCATCACTAGACGATTCGATCTAGCCATGTCCGTCTGTCCATCTGCCCGTCTATACATCCGTCTCTCAGTTTTAAAGCTATCGGGCTAAAACTTTTCCAAAAATCTTCTTTCTTTTGCAGGTAGTATATAAGTCGGAACGAGCCGGATCGGACAACTATATCATATAGCTCTCATAGGAATAATCGGGAAAAAAAACTTTAAATAAATTATATCTTGGTTGTTTTTGAACATAGAACCTCCTAATTATACCCGTTACTCGTAGAGTAAAAGGGTATATTAGATTCGTGCAAAAGTATGTAACAGGTAGAAGGAAGCGTTTCCGACCCTATAAACTATATATATTCTTGATCAGGATTACTAGCCGAGTCGATCTAGCCATGTCCGTCTGTCCGTCTGTATGAACGCTGAGATCTCAGAAACTGCAAAAGCTAGAAGGTTGAGATTTCCCACACATATTCTTTGGCTTCCTACGCAGCGCAAGTTTATTTCAGCCGAGCGCCACGCTCTAACGCCCACAATCGCCCACTAACGATTTTAAAATGGGTCATGCGCCCACATCTTTAAAGATTTCCGAGAAGTATAAAAGCAGAAGACATTTTTCAAATCGGACCAAAGTTATACGCAATAAAAAAAACCTTATATATCTATCTCCCTCGCACTCCCTTTAGCTGAGTTACGATTATTAGTCGGGACACCAAACCGAGTACAGCGTTCCCACTCCCTTTAGCTGAGTGACGGGTATTAGATAGTCGGGACACCAACCCGACTATAGCGTTCTCTCTTGTTTTGGAAATACCATCTTTCAAATCAAATTTTATCAAAATCGGACGTCTATATCATATAGCTGCGATCGGAAAATTAATGGGAATATAATTGGAAATAAATTATTGCTTCGATGGTTTTTATTGTATTCTTTTCTACTCTGGGATATGAGTCATTTTAAATATTTTTGAACTTCGATTTTAATTTTATCAATATCAAACTTCTATAACATATAGCTGTCTTAGGAACGATTGGAAAATTAGTGAGAAATAATAGGAAAATTAACATTTTTGAGATTTGTAAATTATCAGAAATTATTTGCAAGGATATATAAGCTCCATAACATAATGTTTTAATACTTAGAATGGGAAGGGGAGTACATTGTAGTCCCCAGCTTCGCTTGGATATCAAGAACATGCATAAAAATGGCTTTTCCTACCGTAAAATTTCGGAAACTTTACATGTTTCGAAGGGAATGGTAGCAAATGCCATTAAGCATACGTTGAGTGCCGAAACCCGTAGACGAAAGTCTAAAATAAGCCCAGCCCTGGAGAGGAATATGCTGCGGTACGTGCGGCAAAACCCGTTTGCATCTGCTAGCGAGGTACAAAAAAACTTTTTAATGTATGTCGATCCATCTACAATTAGAAAAAGACTCATTTAAAACAATTTGAAGTCAAGGAGACCACGTAGAGTGCCTAGCTTGTCGACACGAAACGTACAAAAGAGGCTGCAATTTGCTAGGGAGCATGCCACATGGCCAGTGACCAAATGGCGTAATATCCTTTGGTCAGATGAGACCAAATGGAACCTTTTCTACCCCGATTGTGGTACTCAACATGTGCGCAGACCAATTAACACTGCCTTTAAGCCCCAGTATACTGTTAAGACTATAAAACACGGAGGAGGCGCAATAATGGTATGGGGCGCTTTTTCGAACAAAGGTGTTGGTCCGATACATCGAATTGACGGCATACTCACAGCTGTGAAGTACTGCGAAATATTAAGTAATGTTATGTTACCTTATTCCGAAGACAACATGCCGCTTAAATGGGTGTTCCAGCAGGACAACGATCCTAAACACACCTCAAGGGCAGCCAAGCAATGGTTTTTGCTGGCCAGCTCAGTCCCCAGACCATAAGACCATAGAAAACCTATGGTGTGAGGTTGAAACAGCCCTAAAAGGAAAAAATCCAACCAATAAGGAGGATCTGTGGACTATCGTGAAGGCAGCATGGGAGGATATTCCCCAAGCCAATTGTCAAAAGTTGGTTGATTTGATGACGGCTTTGCAACCAAATATTAAATAAGATGAAATAGTAAATAAGTGTTGAAAGATATGAAATCTATGGAAAATTTATGTTTTTATACCCTTGCAGAGGGTATTATGATTTCAGTCAGAAGTTTGCAACGCAGTGAAGGAGACGTTTCCGACCCCATAAAGTATATATATTCTTGATCAGCATCACAAGACGAGTCGATCTAGCCATGTCCGTCTGTCCGTCTGTCCGTCTGTCCGTCTGTCCGTCCGTCTGTCCGTCTGTCTGTTTCTACGCAAACTAGTCTCTCAGTTTTTGATCTATCGGGACGAAACTTTCGCAAAAGTCTTCTTTCTATTGCAGGTAGTATATATGTCGGAACCAACCGGATCGGACAACTATATCTTATAGCTCCCATAGGAAGGATCGGAAAAAAAACTTAAAAAAAATTCTAGCTTCGGTGTTTTTTGAAATATTACCTTCTACTTTTAGGGATCTTATTTTTTAAATATTTCTGAATTTCGAATTAATTATTTAAAAAATAGGACTACTATATCATATAGCTGCCATAGGAACGATCGGAAAATTAATGGAAAAGTAATTGGAAATAAATTCTAGCTTCTTTGGTTTTTATTGTATTATCTTCTACTCTAGGATATGACTCTTTATAAATATTTCCGAATTTCAATTTTAATTTGATCAAAATCGGACGACTATATCATATAGCTGCCATAGGAACGATCGGAAAATTAATGAGAAATATTAGAAAATTGAACATTTTTGCGATTTGTTAATTAATAGGAATGATCTGCAAGGGTATATAAGCTTCGGCTGGCCGAAGCTAGCTTCCTTTCTTGTTTTTTCATCATTTTGTACAATATTTACTTCTGTCCCTATTATTTTTCACACTTAAAAACATGTAAACTATGAAAATTAATTTTTTATTTGTTTTTTAAGCCATATGTTTGGTCTCTTTATTTTGAAAATTTGTAGAAGAATCATCAATGAACCTAAAAAAATGTGGATACCATCAACATCTTTAAAAACATAAATGTTGTACACATTTTGCTATGACGTTGCACAGTGTCCCTATTATTTTTCACATGACTGTAAATAAAATAAAACAAAAACACCTCTTAACGAGGTAAAGGGTCGTGACGATACAAATACTACAACACTATCAACCTACAAAAGATCTGATATCTAATTTTGCGGCGAAAAGTCCTTGTATATGCTTTATAAAATATTTTCATTCGGTCCGCTTCAGTAAATTTGGTAATACTCTAGTTTACGGTCTCGACGGACCGCGAATTCTTAAGAATTTACATGAAGAAATATAGGCGCGGACTGCCATGGCTCTCTTGTAATGGAATTTTAACGTTAGGTGTTTTGCTATAAAAATAAAGTAGCCTTTTCTATGATTTTTAGTGCTTTGCTATAAAATACATAAGGGCTTTTCATCCATTGTCAAAATAATCTGCGTTCAGAAAAAATCGACCAATATGTGAAATTGTTTTTATATAATTAAATATCCTCGATGGACCGCGATTCCTTTAGAATTCAATGACCATCGATGACCAACTTTTAAGAGCGAGTCTGAAGAAGTCGCGGTTGTTGACTGACAGGAGCCAACATAGTAGTCCATGGACCGCGACCTATAAAAAAGTCGTGATAGCAGACAAATTTAATCTAACTCTGTAAAGAATTTGACTAATTATATTCAATGTCTGCATCTGCTGGATCCTAAATAAATAAATATTTATGAGAATATATTTGATGTAAGTTAAAAAATGAAAACAAAATATTCGTAAAGGTAAAAATTAAAAAAAAAAACAAGAATGGAAGCTAGCTTCAGCCAGCCGAAGCTTATATACCCTTGCAGATCATTCCTATTAATTAACAAATCGCAAAAATGTTCAATTTTCTGATATTTCTCATTAATTTTCCGATCGTTCCTATGGCAGCTATATGATATAGTCGTCCGATTTTGATCAAATTAAAATTGAAATTCGGAAATATTTAAAAAGAGTTATATCCTAGAGTAGAAGATAATACAATAAAAACCAAAGAAGCTAGAATTTATGTCCTATTACTTTTTTAATAATTTTCCGATCCTATGGCAGCTATATGATATAGTAGTCCGATTTTTTAAATAATTAATTCGAAATTCAGAAATATTTAAAAAATAACATCCCCAAAAGTAGAAGGTAATATTTCAAAAAACACAGAAGCTAGTATTTTTTACGTCATTTAAAACAATTTGAAGTCAAGGAGACCACGTAGAGTGCCTAGCTTGTCGACACGAAACGTACAAAAGAGGCTGCAATTTGCTAGGGAGCATGCCACATGGCCAGTGACCAAATGGCGTAATATCCTTTGGTCAGATGAGACCAAATGGAACCTTTTCTACCCCGATTGTGGTACTCAACATGTGCGCAGACCAATTAACACTGCCTTTAAGCCCCAGTATACTGTTAAGACTATAAAACACGGAGGAGGCGCAATAATGGTATGGGGTGCTTTTTCGAACAAAGGTGTTGGTCCGATACATCGAATTGACGGCATACTCACAGCTGTGAAGTACTGCGAAATATTAAGTAATGTTATGTTACCTTATTCCGAAGACAACATGCCGCTTAAATGGGTGTTCCAGCAGGACAACGATCCTAAACACACCTCAAGGGCAGCCAAGCAATGGTTTTTGCTGGCCAGCTCAGTCCCCAGACCATAAGACCATAGAAAACCTATGGTGTGAGGTTGAAACAGCCCTAAAAGGAAAAAATCCAACCAATAAGGAGGATCTGTGGACTATCGTGAAGGCAGCATGGGAGGATATTCCCCAAGCCAATTGTCAAAAGTTGGTTGATTTGATGACGGCTTTGCAACCAAATATTAAATAAGATGAAATAGTAAATAAGTGTTGAAAGATATGAAATCTATGGAAAATTTATGTTTTTATACCCTTGCAGAGGGTATTATGATTTCAGTCAGAAGTTTGCAACGCAGTGAAGGAGACGTTTCCGACCCTGATATTTCTGATATTTCTCATTAATTTTCCGATCGTTCCTATGGCAGCTATATGATATAGTCGTCCGATTTTGATCAAATTAAAATTGAAATTCGGAAATATTTAAAAAGAGTTATATCCTAGAGTAGAAGATAATACAATAAAAACCAAAGAAGCTAGAATTTATTTCCTATTACTTTTTCAATAATTTTCCGATCCTATGGCAGCTATATGATATAGTAGTCCGATTTTTTAAATAATTAATTCGAAATTCAGAAATATTTAAAAAATAACATCCCCAAAAGTAGAAGGTAATATTTCAAAAAACACAGAAGCTAGTATTTTTTACGTCTTATATTCCAATTTGTATACCCTTGTAGAGGGTATTATAATTTCAGTCAGATGTTTGCAACGCAGTGAAGGAGACGTTTTCGACCCTATAAAGTATATATATTCTTGATCAGCATCACTAGACGATTCGATCTAGCCATGTCCGTCTGTCCATCTGCCCGTCTATACATCCGTCTCTCAGTTTTAAAGCTATCGGGCTAAAACTTTTCCAAAAATCTTCTTTCTTTTGCAGGTAGTATATAAGTCGGAACGAGCCGGATCGGACAACTATATCATATAGCTCTCATAGGAATAATCGGGAAAAAAAAACTTTAAATAAATTATATCTTGGTTGTTTTTGAACATAGAACCTCCTAATTATACCCGTTACTCGTAGAGTAAAAGGGTATATTAGATTCGTGCAAAAGTATGTAACAGGTAGAAGGAAGCGTTTCCGACCCTATAAACTATATATATTCTTGATCAGGATTACTAGCCGAGTCGATCTAGCCATGTCCGTCTGTCCGTCTGTATGAACGCTGAGATCTCAGAAACTGCAAAAGCTAGAAGGTTGAGATTTCCCACACATATTCTTTGGCTTCCTACGCAGCGCAAGTTTATTTCAGCCGAGCGCCACGCTCTAACGCCCACAATCGCCCACTAACGATTTTAAAATGGGTCATGCGCCCACATCTTTAAAGATTTCCGAGAAGTATAAAGGCAGAAGACATTTTTCAAATCGGACCAAAGTTATACGCAATAAAAAAAACCTTATATATCTATCTCCCTCGCACTCCCTTTAGCTGAGTTACGATTATTAGTCGGGACACCAAACCGAGTACAGCGTTCCCACTCCCTTTAGCTGAGTGACGGGTATTAGATAGTCGGGACACCAACCTGACTATAGCGTTCTCTCTTGTTTTGGAAATACCATCTTTCAAATCAAATTTTATCAAAATCGGACGTCTATATCATATAGCTGCGATCGGAAAATTAATGGGAATATAATTGGAAATAAATTATTGCTTCGATGGTTTTTATTGTATTCTTTTCTACTCTGGGATATGAGTCATTTTAAATATTTTTGAACTTCGATTTTAATTTTATCAATATCAAACTTCTATAACATATAGCTGTCTTAGGAACGATTGGAAAATTAGTGAGAAATAATAGGAAAATTAACATTTTTGAGATTTGTAAATTATCAGAAATTATTTGCAAGGATATATAAGCTTCGGCTGGCCGAAGATAGCTCCCTTTCTTGTTTTTTATGAAATTGGAGCTGGTGTTATAGCGTCAGCTGTAGCAGATCGCAGGCGCTCTCTGTATGCTTTACTATTTTCTTGCATCTGAATTGATGTCACAGAAATGATTTCGGCTTAAAAATCGTATTCTCACACAAGCAACCTTAGATTTACTTTTGATTTTACTCTCTCAACTTTATGCCAGCGCATGCTGCAACCAAAGAGTTCAAGTGCATAATTTCGTTTGCTTATACACTTACACAACCAAAGAATCTAATACGGACAACGCACATTAGGAATGTGTAAAGTGGCAAGAGCTGCTCTCTTTTAAAACGTCATTTGTGCCAGTCTCTATCTAGCTATTTCATTCTATCGCTCAAGAGAAACAGACAGGTAAACATATTTAACGTTCTCAGCATAGCTGTCCTCGCACCATGTGCGAGCACGCTCAGAGCGGAAAGTGGACAAAGATAACGTTTGTCAGCGGTGAAGAAAATAACGGGAGATGTACGATTTTCGTGACGGTCATGAATCGGTTTTACTCTGTCCTCGAAAATCCATAACGCGCCCAAAGAAGTTTCACTTTAAAAATTTGGCATAAAATTTAAAAAAAAAAACTAATGATGATTTTTTACTTATACCGAAAAGCATTATAGCATTTTGTAAATATTAAATAAAAGAAAAACTGAATTAAAAAAAAAAGGGTGTGTTAAGAAGTGAAACTTGTAGTATTTCTCTCTCGTTTATAATTACATTATCTCTTATTTTCTGTATAAGGTTAGTTTGAAGATTATAGGTTAAATAATTCAAGGACAAAGCATGGATTTGGTTTATTTCATATTTATTTAGAAGTATACAATATTACATAAATTTCAATATTACAATTGAAAATTTAATGAAAATTTATATCATTTTTTAAAGTAGTGATAATTGGGTTATGGTAACTAAAGTGCGAGGCATATACATTAGCACTCAAATCTTTAATAAATCGTGCAAAAACTGCATCGATTGTTGTCCCGTGTCTGGTCGTGCTAATGTTCGTATTATTAACCATATACAAATTAAGGGTGTTTTTAAAAAAGTTCAAAACCTCTAAAGATTCTTTTCTCGCGAAATTTACATTAAAATATCCCAAAATTATCATAGGAATTTCGTGATAATTCTTATTCAATAACCTCGAACCATCCTCTGTGTATAGTAGAAGAACGTGGTGGATAAAATCTTTGATATCAGTAATCGATTTACCTGGTGAGATTTAAATTGACACCATAATAATTTTTTTCCCATTAGCCAGAGAGCATTATGCAGCACACAAATCTCCAACGGGGGATGAATGACTAGACACAAATTCATGGTTACGGGTATGAACGTCATTATGTTTTACCACAACATGTTGGAGTCTACTTACATTTTGATATATACCTACACCGCCCGCTCTGACATTGGGTCTCTTGTATTGTACAATGCACTCAAAATTTGTAACATTAACATGCTTATCATCGTCAAGCCAAGTTTCGGAAAGCATCAATATGTCCGAATTTTTTTGAGTATTACCTCGTAAATCTGTTGCATGTTTGTTAATACTTTGACAATTGAATGAAAATATCGTATTATCACTTTTTTCAATATTTTCTAACAGTACTAGATCGAGAGTTTTTAAACGTACCGTAGAAAGTCTATCAAATTCTCTTCTCAATTAATGCACTGATGTGTCTTCGCGTTGTCCGTGATGAAATAAAACTTGATTTTCTGAAGGCACAATAAAGAGACCTTCAGGACTTGTAACTCCTGATAAAGCTACATAAACTGATAAAGCTACATTGCGAATGTTTTTTGCTACACGTAAACACAACACTATCGTATGTTCCTCCTTGCGACTTGTGAATAGTCATTGCGCATGCTGGCTTAAGTGGAAAATGGGTTCTCTTTGCTTTGATTCTACTGTGTGATTTAATTCTGTATAATGGAAAGGTCGCTGACCTACGACCTATCGGAGTTGCGTCATTACTTATTCCTAGTCGAGTAGCATATTTTACTACGTTTCCGTCTTCCTAAATCTTTTGGAAAAATAAGCCAAAGTCTGATAATTTTGTGCTTTGATCATCTAACTCAACATAGACGAATTGACCGACTGCTCCATTTTCTAATCCGTCCGTTACATTGATATTCGTTGTGGTCAAATATGGTTTATTCAGAGCAAAAACGATCTGGTACGGCAGGCCACCAGTATCAATTATCGACAGTTGATGTAGTTTGAGTCTTGCATCTCTTTCTTTTTGAAAATCATTACCGCAACCGATTATTTCGTCATCAGCAGTAGAATCTTTCTTGTTCTCACATGAGTTTAATAGAAAGGTTATAAGTATCGGAAAAATAATTATCATAGTATAAGTTAACCCGACTACGGTCATCGATCTTGGGCCAGCACCGGATGCACGCGTAAGCGGGAATCCAGCCGGCGAAATCCGATCCGGCCCATGCAAGCGCTGAGTGGTCACGGTCACGAGGCGCAGCGTCAGCAAAGTTCGGCCAGCAACAGAGTTGCGGGCCGCCAGCAGCGGCTGCCCAAAAGTGCGGCATCAGCATCTTAGCCGGACGCTATCGTCCGGCTCTATAGCTGCAGTCTCTTTTTGAATTGTACTTTTAGTTTTCAAGCTGCCCAAACGGGTTACCAATAAATCAAATCAAATATAATGAAATAACTTTTGTTATAATTGGCGCTCAACCGTGGAAAGTTCCGCGACTCCGAATTCAAAAAAAAACGAATTCGTGGAGAATAAACCGTTTAAAGTCGTTTAAAAAAATAATAAATCGTTTTGAAGAAAATTAACTCAATAATTTGTTTTATGTGCAGAAATGATTTTTTATATGTGCAAAGAAGTAAAAACAAGTGCAAAACATTGGAATTGTTTAAACGCAACGAAATAAAAAGTTTTTAAGAAAAATCAACAAATAAGAAGGAGAAAAGTGAAAACAATAATCATTTTTAAGTACTGTGACAACCCAACGTCACAAATAATAAAAAAGAACATTCCAAAAACACATCTATCTTTTTTATTTCTCCCTACGCCGCACCACATTCAAAATACGCACCAAAATCACATACGTTCAAAACGCGCGCCCAACCAGATACTTTGGTCGCACTAACATATCGATAACCAACTATCAGGTCTGGCCACTCTAACCATACCGATAATTCGATAAACTAATACCATCACTATAGTGGGTACCCGATAACGAGTTATCGATAGCGGTATTCTCACCATCGACCGCTCTTGCCACACTCAACGGGGCCTATATAAGCAGAGGCAAGACCCCAGATGAGTCACTTGCGTTCCGACGATCTTCGAGGGAACATCAGCGACAAGGAGAAATATCCGGGTAAGTGTTCTGGTAGATAATGGTGGTGGATCCGTAAGAGTGCGGTTTTAAATCGACTCTGCGACCTGGTGAGGATCACTGGCGTCCCGGTGTGGTTTCCCTGAAATCAGCCCAGACCCAGTCGTGATCACTGAGGCGGCCCGGTTTACGTAATTCAGGCCCACCTCAGTGAGTTCTCCCAGACGTCACGTTTCCGGCTTCCGACCCGGAAACGAAACGGATGTAGAAACGGCAGGTCGAAACTAACGCTGCCCGGCAGACCGAAACTAACGATGCCCTACATTCCCGAATCCCACTAGAAATCCAAGTAGATCGTTCCCAACGACCCAGAACACTACGAACCCGACGTACACGACGTACGCACGACGAAGCAACTCACACTCGGTGATCTGCAACGTCAACACGATTACTCGGCCATCCGCAGCGCCAACGCGATCACTCGGCCATCCGCAGCGCCAACGTGATAACCCGGCCATCCACAGCGCCAACGCGATAACCCGGCCATCTGCAGCATCAACGCGACCACTCGGCCCATCTGCAACGTCAACACGGTCACTCGGCCATCCGCAGCGCCAACGCGTTCACTCGTCCATCCGCAGCGCCAACGTGATAACCCGGCCATCCACAGCGCCAACGCGATAACCCGGCCATCTGCAGCATCAACGCGACCACTCGGCCCATCTGCAACGTCAACACGATCACTCGGCCCACCCCGCAGCACCGACACGATCTCATCATATCGCTTCCGTAGCATCGATCCACGACGGCAAGCAGATCATCACGCACGCTTCCGTAGCGTCGGATCAACGACGGCAAGCAGTTCATCATATCGCTTCCGTAGCATCGATCCACGACGGCAAGCAGATCATCACGCACGCTTCCGTAGCGTCGGATCAACGACGGCAAGCAGATCATCATACACGCTTCCGTAGCGTCGGATCAACGACGGCAAGCAGTTCATCATATCGCTTCAGTACCATCGGATCCCGACAACAAGCAGTCCACCACTCGGCCCTCCCGGAGCGCCAAACCGACAGCAAGCACTCCGGTCTTCGGCCTTCCCGTATCACCGAACCACCGAAGCAAGCGGTGTCGACTCACCTACACGTCATCACCCGACAAAGACCCACTGTACAAATCACTACGAAATACAAACCCCTACTTTATAGTTCTATCCCTCTGTGTTCTTATTGGGGAAAGGGAGGTAAATCGATCTGTAGAGGAACTATAAATATCTGTCACGAACCCTGACCACGGCGAGCTATACCGCCTCCCGAAGCAGGGTCGTTACAGTGGCGCCCGAGCAGATTGAAGACAAATAGACAGAAACCACAAAACACCACAAAGATCGTTTGCCCTCTTCCTCAACAAAGCACAGATAAAATGGCAGACAAGCTAACTCGAAGCTGGATCTCCAATTGCAATAAGACACAGCTGGAAACCTATCTGATGGAATTTAACATCGAGCCAGAAACCAGAAACAAATGTCGGAGTTCATAAAGAACGTTGACCACAGCGAAAAAACCATCACACGCCTCCTAGAACTGGCACAAAACCACGCAAGGACCCCATCACCAGCACCCGACGGGTCAGGGAATCAACCGAAAGGCGCGAAGGGGACATCCAACACCGAGCAACACATCAGCGAGAAAACCCCAAACTTGCTACAAATACCAGACATGCAAGCGACAAGCAGCGGAAAACCGATACCCGAACCCAGGAAGACTGACAAAGTGGCCACAATGGGAGTAATACGAAGCTGGGGAGAATTTTATGATGGCACGGGCGACCCGACAGAATTCATCTGTAGAACGGAAGAGCTGGCAAGGGCCTATGGAATAGAGCTCGACCAAGCAGCAGGAGCTATGGTGATTTTGCTCAGAGACTGTGCCTTGGACTGGTGGCATACCCACCCAATTCCAATGCCATCATGGAAAAGCTTCAAGACAGAATTCCTGGGATACTACAGACCAGCGGATTTCGAAGAGAAAGCAATGGAAAACATAACACGCAGGCACCAGGGTTCAAACGAGCCAGCAAAGGAATACGCACGGGAACTTCGTAAAATCATGAGATTTACCACTCTCACGGAGGAAAAGAAACTAGAGTGGGTCTACCGAAACAGTCGAGTGGAGTTCAAAAAGTATGCTAAACGGGGGGAATGCCGAACCCTAGCGGAATACTTACAGTTGGCAGAGGAATTCGAGGCCCTCCAACCACAGGAACGCGCGACACAACAAACACCGGAAAGCCACTGGACACAACGGCAGCAAACGCGAAATTTCGGGAGACAAACGAGAAACCAATGGAGACCCCAAGAACCCCCACAAGCACAGAGCAGAGGAATAACTCGATCATTTAATATGAATAATAGATGTACAAGGTGCAAAGAAGAGGGACACAGAGGACAGCAGTGCAACAACACGCCAAGAATATTCTGCTGGATATGCCGACAGAATGGAATACGAACGATCCATTGCTGTCGCCAGAACGAAACATCGGGAAACGCCAGAGGCCCATGGGATCAGAGCGGGCGCCCAGGGCAAACACCACACCCGCAACATCAATAAACTTTAACGGCCGACGACTACTTGCACAAGTAAATATAGGCAACATAAGAATTCGCGGGGTCATAGACACAGGAGCCACAAGAAGTTTCATCGCCAGGAAACTAGCCAGCAGCATAGCCAGGCATGGGACGGAAAAACAAGTAACCGAAGCCATTAGACTAGCAGACGGAACAAACAGAACGGTCACAGAAGCACTGGAAGTACCAATACAACTCGGGAACAAAACAAGCACAACAACGCTGCTAATCCTCGAAGAGGTAATCGGCGACCTTCTGCTGGGGATAGACTTCTTGGAACAATGCAACGCGACACTGCAATGCGGAGGACTCACAGCAAAAATGAACGGGAGCAAAAGAAAGAAAAATAGAACGGAAAAAAAGAAGAGTCACGGCATCGGATCACTAGCGACAGGCGATCTAACAGAAGCAGAGATACAAGAAACCCTTAAAAAAGAGTTGGAAATGATGAGTCAAGTCAAGGGAGTCAGCCATATTGCCACGCATAGGATCTTCATGAAGCACGATCGCCCAATCAAACAAAGGTACTATCCTCGAAACCCAGCCATGCAAGAGATTATAAACAAACAAGTGGACGAGCTTCTGGCTCAAGATCTCATCGAACCCTCGCATTCCGCTTACAGCTCACCAGTAGTACTAGTAGAGAAGAAAAACAAAGAATGGAGACTTTGCATAGACTACAGGCAGCTGAACGAGCACTCAGAACGTGACGCATACCCGGTACCCCGTATGGACCACATACTCAACCAACTACGGGAGGCCAAATATTTAAGTACACTAGACTTAAAAAGTGGCTACTGGCAAATACCGATGGATAAAGGGAGCAAACAGTTCACCGCTTTTACCGTACCAGGGCGTGGACTATATCAGTGGAAGGTAATGCTCTTCGGACTACACACTGCACCAGCCACATTTCAAAGAGCTCTGGACTCAGTCATAGGACCGGAGATGGAACCCTTTGCATTCGCATACCTGGACGATATAGTGGTCATCGGGCGTACCAAAAGGGAACACATGGAAAAGCTACAGGAGGTAATGAACCGACTACGCAAAGCAAACCTAAAGATAAATGCAGAAAAATGTCACTTCTTCAAGGAAGAGCTGAAGTACTTAGGCCATGTTGTAAGCGCAAGGGGGATACACACGGACCCGGGGAAAATAGCCGCGATCCTAGACATGCCAAGCCCACAGACAACGAAGCAAGTACACAGCTTTCTGGGAGTAGCTTCGTGGTACAGAAGATTCGTTCCAAACTTCACGGAACTGGCACAACCACTATATAACTTAGTGAAAAAAGACACAAAGTTTAAATGGAGCGAGGACGCAGAACAGGCGACGCAACACCTGAAAAAAGCACTAACGGAAGCACCAGTTCTGGCATGCCCAGACTTTGGGAAAACTTTTCTACTCCAGACGGACGCCAGCAACTGCGGATTAGGAGCAGTACTAACTCAAGAAGACGAAAACGGCGAGCACGTGATATCGTACGCCAGTCGGAAACTCACAAAGACAGAGCAGAACTACTCAGCGACCGAAAAGGAATGCCTGGCAATTCACTGGGGCATCCAGAAGATGAGGATGTACTTAGAAGGTTACCACTTCATAGTCATCACAGACCATCAGGCGCTAAAGTGGCTGAACTCGATAGAGAGCCCATCAGGACGGATTGCCAGATGGGCGTTGGCAATGCAGCCATACTCGTTCGAGATTCGCTACCGCAGAGGAAAGCTCAATGTCGTTGCGGACGCATTATCCAGAATGCCAGAAGAAGAAGCCCACGGAGCGGAGGTCGAAGAAGACGTCTGGATCAAACGGAAGATTATAGACTTGGAAAAAAACCCCGAAACATGGCCAGATTACGCGATAATCAACGGGAAATTATATAGACATATACCGTCATGGGCCACAGACGAAGACATACAGCCATGGAAACTATGCGTGGCTAAAAAACAACGAGAACGAGTACTACTAGAAAACCACAGCGAAGCAACAGCAGGCCACCTAGGGGTGAGGAAAACAAAACATCGAATAATGGCACAATACTACTGGCAAGGAATGCACAGAGATATACAGCAGCATGTAAGAAGCTGCGAGTCGTGCCAACGCTACAAAACATCTCAGCAGCAAGCAGCAGGGAAAATGTTGTCAGAAATAGCAAAAGCACCCTGGGAAACGCTTTGCATAGACTTCGTAGGCCCACTACCGAGATCCAGCCACGGTAACAACATGTTGCTAGTGATGTTCGACAGGTTTACAAAATGGGTAGAAATTGCAGCCGTCCGGAAAGCAACAACAGAGATCGTATTAAAGGTACTAAGGGAACAAATCATATCACGATTGGGAACACCAAAAAAGATAATCTCGGACAATGGGGTGCAATTTACTAGCAACAAGTTCAAGGCACAACTAGAGAAATGGGGAATTGATCACCAGCTGACAGCCCCATACACCCCTCAGGAAAACCCAGCAGAACGGGCAAACCGGACGATTAAAACAATGATAGCACAATTCTCGGGAACAGAACATACAAGATGGGACGACTGGCTACCAGAAATATCGCTGGCAATCAACAGTAGCAGGTCAGAATCAACAGGATATAGCCCAGCATACCTACTGTACGGACGGGAATTGAGACTACCAGGAAGCCTGTTTGCCGAAAACACACAAGGATCAGGAATCGTGGAGGAGACAGTACATACACGATGGGAGCGTATCATGGAAACAAGGAAGCTAGCACACCTAAACATGGGAAAAGCGGCAGAAGATCAAGCTAGAGCATACAACCTCCGGAAAAGGGACTGGAGACCCAAAATAGGAGACCTAGTATGGGAAAGACAGCACCCGTTGTCGAAAGCAGCAACTGGATTCGCGGCAAAGCTAGCTCCGAAATACGAAGGCCCATTCAAAGTCACAGGATTCATATCAGCGGTGATTGCAACAATAAAACACACGGTGACCGGGAAGACGCACAGAACCTACGTAAATGAACTGAAACCCCATGTAGAAACCCTCGACTAACAAACACGCAAAATTCCACAAACCAACTAATTCAAAAAAACCATTCGCCCGAGTTTCAGAATGGACAAAAAACTTCAAAACTCGATGGCAAAATACAGGGAGAACCTGCAAAGGCTCAACCAACAGCGGCGAAGAGTAGTCATACTCGGAGCCGTGGACGTGGCAGGTCCAGCTGGTTGCCGGAAGCCAACCAGGGCTGCCCCGGTGGGCAGACAGGCCCCATATCGGAACCTCCACGACCACGAATACGACCACTGCAACAACACGGAAAACGCTGGCGACCCCTACGACCACGAAGATAACCATTACATCACCACGGCAAACGGCGGCGACAACTACGAGCAGGAACACGACCCAACGTCACAAATAATAAAAAATAACATTCCAAAAACACATCTATCTTTTTTATTTCTCCTTACGCCGTACCACATTCAAAATACGCGCCAAAATCACATACGTTCAAAACGCGCGCCCAACCAGATACTTTGGTCGCACTAACATATCGATAACCAACTATCAGGTCTGGCCACACTAACCATACCGATACTTCGATAAACTAATACCATCACTATAGTGGGTACCCGATAACGAGTTATAGATAGCGGTATTCTCGACATCGACCGCTCTTGCCACACTCAACGGGGCCTATATAAGCAGAGGCAGGACTCCAAATGAGTCACTTGCGTTCCGACGATCTTCGAGGGAACATCAGCGACAAGGAGAAATATCCGGGTAAGTGTTCTGGTAGATAATGGTGGTGGATCCGTAAGAGTGCGGTTTTAAATCGACTCTGCGACCTGGTGAGGATCACTGGCGTCCCGGTGTGGTTTCCCTGAAATCAGCCCAGACCCAGTCGTAATCACTGAGGCGGCCCGGTTTACGTAATTCAGGCCCACCTCAGTGAGTTCTCCCAGACGTCACGTTTCCGGCTTCCGACCCGGAAACGAAACGGATGTAGAAACGGCAGGTCGAAACTAACGATGCCCGGCAGACCGAAACTAACGATGCCCTACATTCCCGAATCCCACTAGAAATCCAAGTAGATCGTTCCCAACGACCCAGAACACTACGAACCCGACGTACACGACGTACGCACGACGAAGCAACTCACACTCGGCCATCTGCAACGTCAACACGATCACTCGGCCATCCGCAGCGCCAACGCGATCACTCGGCCATCCGCAGCGCCAACGTGATAACCCGGCCATCCACAGCGCCAACGCGATAACCCGGCCATCTGCAGCATCAACGCGACCACTCGGCCCATCTGCAACGTCAACACGGTCACTCGGCCATCCGCAGCGCCAACGCGATCACTCGTCCATCCGCAGCGCCAACGTGATAACCCGGCCATCCACAGCGCCAACGCGATAACCCGGCCATCTGCAGCATCAACGCGACCACTCGGCCCATCTGCAACGTCAACACGATCACTCGGCCCACCCCGCAGCACCGACACGATCTCATCATATCGCTTCCGTAGCGTCGGATCAACGACGGCAAGCAGATCATCATACACGCTTCCGTAGCGTCGGATCAACGACGGCAAGCAGTTCATCATATCGCTTCAGTATCATCGGATCCCGACAACAAGCAGTCCACCACTCGGCCCTCCCGGAGCGCCAAACCGACAGCAAGCAGTCCGGTCTTCGGCCTTCCCGTATCACCGAACCACCGAAGCAAGCGGTGTCGACTCACCTACACGTCATCACCCGACAAAGACCCACTGTACAAATCACTACGAAATACAAACCCCTACTTTATAGTTCTATCCCTCTGTGTTCTTATTGGGGAAAGGGAGGTAAATCGATCTGTAGAGGAACTATAAATATCTGTCACGAACCCTGACCACGGCGAGCTATACCGCCTCCCAAAGCAGGGTCGTTACAGTACAAAATTATTTTGCAACCAGCGGAACCAAATTCTTAAAGGCAGAAATTTTTTTTCGAGTGAAATAAAATAAAACTGCAAATACATCGAAATTTCAAAACAAACTACTGGAGGATAAGGAAGCAGCGAATATTCAACAACTGAATTCAACGTTTCGCCCCCGCAGGAGAACAATACAGTTTTTTTTATTAAAAAAAATATTGTGTTTCCACAGGACAAAATGTAAGTAAGGCGATTGTTTATTATCTCTTCAATGAATCAAACTTAAATAAAAAAAAAACAACGATTTTTCCAGTTCAGGGATTACTCTAAGTAAAATTAAATGAACTATAGAGACGGAAAAAATACAGACAGTAGTGACGAAGAACTTTTAGAAAGTTATAGGAACCTCAGATGTGAGAAATTACAAACTAACGAAACAGGAACAGTATTAGTATGCCAAATACCGATATTTCCGAAATCGTACGCGCCGCAGTTCAGGCAGCGTCGACTACACAGGCCCAGGCCCTTGAACAAAAATTCCAAGAGTTAGAGGGTAAAATAGGTTCTATCTCTTTAACAAATACGGAAGTCAAGGCCTATGAGGCCATAAGCATCGACAATAATATAAAGTGCGAAGAGCCTTTAGATATTGTCAATTCCATTCCCGAATTCGACGGGAAACAGGAAAATTATGTCTCTTGGAGACAAGCGGCAAACGCTGCATACACTGTTTTTAAGCCTTTTAATGGCAGTTCAAGGCACTACCAAGCGGTAGCAATTATTAGGAACAAGGTAAGGGGCAATGCAGATGCCGTGCTAGCCTCCTTTAACACAGTTTTGAATTTCGACGCCATTGTAGAGCGCCTTGACTTCACATATGCCGACAAAACGCCGGGTAATTCAGCAGGAATTAGTTACCATGAGACAAGGCGAACTTTCTCTAAATAGGTATGTTTGCGCACTTTGCGCTTTTATAATGAACTTTGTTGAATACTGTAAGGCGGGAGCGAGAGCGCATTCGCCCCGTCTCTCGCCCCTTTCGTTAAGTTAGGCTTAAGCGATTATATATTGAAATTAAAGAGTTAGTTGTTATATGAATCTCATTGCGCAAACTCCCTTTCGTCGTCGCCAAAAATAAAATATCAAATTTCCCTGCAATCACAAGTTTTCGCGTTGTAATACAAAATAGTATTAAATTTTCATGGTGACCCCGACGTGATTAGCAGTGGAACTCGAGTTGTTATTTTTTTGGTGAAACAAACAAATTAATCAAATAAATCGCGTCGGCCCCCTTTTTTAAGCATTAAAGTGATTTGTTGCTGCCGATTTAATTCGTCGTTGCTGCCGCCAAATAAAATTGTTGCCGCCAAATAAAATTGTTGGAAGTTTGGAAGCTGCAGTTTCTTCGATTTGGCTGGACCAGTGTAGTTGTTGTTGCCGCTGTTAATCCGCTGTTCCTGCCTACGTGAATTCGTCGTTGCTACCGCTGGAAAATTTTGACCGCTGCAGTTTTCAATCGCCGTTAAGTGCCGCTGCTTGTCGCCAGTTGCTGCCTACGTTATTTCGTCGTGCTGCCGCTGGAAAATTTTGGCCGTTATTGCCAAATTCACCGCTTTATCCCCTACGCACAGGAAGGAAGGCATATGGATTCGAAGAGGGAAGTTACCGACGGATGTGAATCGTCCAACCAGGTATAGAGTGCTAAAAGTTGAAAGTTAATCTGTGGCGTTTTGTAAATTGTGTTTTGGCCCATCTTTCAACTTTTTGCATTCGTGTGAAAAATTCGGTAGATAGCGAGCATTCTAACCAAGAAATAAATAAAACTTGCATGCACTAACGATTATAATTCCGATAATTCCATACAAATATACATATATCGAATTATAAATACATAAGTGAATCGCTTTGGACCAAAATCAAATAAATATTTGTCGGCATCCTGGTTGTTCAAAGAATAAAATTCCCCCATTTCTCGTCGTAGTGAACACCAATTATAGCTTTGCAAAAATTAAAAGGGTAAAAGTTGGGAAGTGTGAAAATTTCTAATTCGAGAATTAAATTCCCGGCAAATTTTCAGCCGCGCATTTTCCTCAAATTTCCCTCGCTTTTCGCCATTTCCCGCGCTTTTAGGCGTCAGGTTTATATATTCGTTGCCCTTAGTTATCGGTCAGTGCATCATTCTCCGTTAGCATTGCGTTGAGCACCGCCACCCGTACACATACACACACACGCACAGACAGCGCAGCCCGTTCTTTCGAGTTCTCTTTCGTCGTTTTCGTTTTCGATCGCTGGAACGGTGCAAGCGTTGCCGTTGCCTAAACGCTTGTTCGTTTTTTGGTGTTGGAGCTTGGCGTGTGCTCCCCTACACGACGTGCGCTCGGCATATTATAATTATTGAATTATTATAATAAATTAGGATTCCTTAAATTAATTCCTCAACTCATTTAAATAACTCCCCTACACTGCTTGCGTTCAGCTTATTCCTCTCGTTTGTTATTATTTTTAAATTTAATAAATTTAAAAAACAAATTTTGTATACATTTACATAAATACAATTAAAAAAAAAAAAAAAAAAAATAAATTAAATTATAAACTCTTCGATACCAAAAAAAAAAAAAAAAATGGTGCCAAAATCAGAAAGTAACAACAAGGACATTGAAGGGTTGAAAAACCAACGAGATGGATATATGAAGAGTATAGAGCGAACGCAAAAATATTTAAAGGAGGGTCGATACTCCTTAAATACGGTTGAGTTACAATGTCGATTAGAAATCCTAAATACGCACATTGAAAATGCTTCGCTTATACAGAATAAAATTGAAGCGAAAGATGGAGATGATGAGTACCGCGAAGAGTTAGAAGAGACTGCGATAATAGCAAAATCGTTGCTAATTTCCCTAATCGCGGAAACAAAGCTTAAGAGCGTTGACAATTCCGCTCCGCCGGCAACGCGCACACTCCAATGCCGTTTGCCGAGCGTCGCTCTTCCAACCTTTAGCGGAAAACATTCCGAATTTAAAAATTGTATAAG
This sequence comes from Drosophila takahashii, assembly GCF_030179915.1. Classification (NCBI taxonomy): domain Eukaryota; kingdom Metazoa; phylum Arthropoda; class Insecta; order Diptera; family Drosophilidae; genus Drosophila; species Drosophila takahashii. The sequence goes on from NC_091678.1 coordinate 37,926,731, forward strand.
CCTTTTCGAAACTTTTGTTGACAAAGATGACACGCTGCACGATATCGAAAAATTTAACCATCTAATATCGTGTTTGGCTGGAGACGCGCTAGGAACAGTCAGGCGAATTCCAAGTTACAGCGAATAATTACCCAAAAGCCCTGGCTAGCCTAAGGCGGGTGTACGATAATGATTGTTTAATTTTTTTTTACAATATATCGACACTGTTTAATCTGCCAAAGATTTCCCAGCCATCAGCTACAGCCTTGAGAAACCTGATCGACACAGTTACAGCGCTATACGATTCTCTTTTGTCCATTGGGGATGACAAACGTATTACGAATGCCATCCTCATCCATCTAGTAATGGGCAAAGTCGATGCAGGAACTAAAAGAAAATGGGAAGAACAGTTAGATTATACTTCGCTTCCTCTTTGGAGCGAGTGTGAGTCGGCCCTGAACAAGCGCTATCAGTATATGGTTGCCGAAGAAGCGTGTAAGCCAAAAATTGTTCAGCAGAGCCAGGCTTATCCTAAGAAGAATGGAAATAGGAGTTTTTCGTTTGTTGCTGCCATAGAAGACCCCGAAGTATGTGTGTTTTGCAACTCAGCAGAACATCAAGTAGGAAGTTGCACTGCTTTTGCTGCCCTAACAGTTCAGCAAAGATTCGATTTTGCAAAAAAGGCTCCTTTATGAATTAACTGCCTCCGAAAGGGCCACACGGTAAAAAGGTGCAAATCGAAAAGATGCAGGGTGTGTAAGTCCTCACACCACACATTGCTGCACATTTACTCGCCATCAAATCTCGCGTTGCCAGCTCCTCCTCAGCCCACGCTCTTGCAGAATACTCCATCCACTTCGCATGTTATGCATGCGACTGCATCGGATAAAGTTATTCTTGCCACAGCCATCGTGAGCGTCAAAACAAAAAGTGGCGAATTAGTTTTGGCTCGAGCGTTGCTCGATTCTGGTTCACAAGTAAATTTTGTGACCGATGAGCTCGCTCAGAGACTTCAGATTAAGAGAGAGGACGTGTGTTTGAGCTTGCGGGGCATTGGTGGAACTAATGCTCAAGCAACCAAGAAAATTTACACGATAGTTAAGTCGCGAGTGGGTAGCAGTCAATTGTCGTCCTAATTTTACATACTAAAAAATATTTCTGGTTATCATCCGGATCAAACGGTGAACACCAGCGGCTGGAGGGTGCCTGAAAATATTCAATTGGCAGATCCATTCTTCTTCAAGCCCCAAAAAATAGATATGCTTATAGGCGCAGACTCGTTCTTTGAACTATTGTCAGTCGGCCAGATAAAGCAAGGGCCTGAGTTTCCCATTTTGCAAAAAACAGTTCTCGGCTGGATAGTGTCAGGGAGATGTGCCTCAGAAAAAATAAGAAATTCGGAAAAGTTGGTACATCTCAGCTGCCAGGAAGAAGTGTTGGAGTCAATCGACACAACCCTGCAGAAATTTTGGTCTGTGGAGGACTTGCCGCCCAAGGCCAAGGTCCATACTCCTGAGCTGCAACTTTGTGAGCAACACTTTGAGAAAAACACTCAAAGATTGTCGTCCGGGAGATTTTCGGTTCGTCTGCCGTTCAAATCTGACCCAGCAACTCTTGGTTCATCAAATGAAGTTGCGAAACGTAGAGTTGAGAGTGGTATTCGACGCCTCGAGCCGTACATCGACGCAGGTCGCGTTGAATGACATCTTGATGGTTGGCCCCACCATTCAAGAGGAGCTGTATTCGACCCTGCTTCGGTTCAGACTGCACAAGTTTGCGCTTGCAGCAGACGTAAAAAAGATGTATCGTCAAGTAATGGTTGACGAAGCTGACCGAAACTTTCAGCTGGTACTTCGCCAGCCCCCTATCTGGCGATTCGGTGTTTAAACCGGCTTGGAGAGATCGCGCAGGATTCGTGTCCAAAAGCCGCCAAGGTCATTCAGAATGACTTTTATGTTGACGATTTGTTGACTGGCGCCAGAAGCGTTGAGGACCTGCTAAGCCTTCGAGACGAAGTTTCTCAGGTATTGCAAGAGGCAGGATTTGAATTGGCAAAGTGGTTTTCTAACTGCCCAGAGTTATCCGCATCTGAAAGCGCTGTCGTGCCGCTAACGGCAGACTCAGACGTAACTAAGACCCTTGGCGTGGTTTGGTTGCCGGGTAAAGATTACTTTCAATTTGGGTTGGATGACTCTTTCCTGGATCTTCGTGCGACAAAACGAAACATACTGTCGGTGACTGCCCGACTTTTCGATCCGCTTGGCCTGTTGTGCCCTCTAGTGACTAGGGCAAAAATGTTGTTGCAGGAACTGTGGCTTCGAAAGTTAGACTGGGACGAGTCGCTGCCGATGCAACTGCAGACATCTTGGGAAGCTTTTAAGGGAACGCTGTTGCAACTGCCCAAGATCGAGGTATCGCGATTCGTTCATACAGACGCCAAAGTCCCGGCAGAAATACATGGTTTCGCTGACGCTTCCATGCGAGCATATGGAGCGTGCATCTACGTTCGCACTAGTACCGCTGAAGGTTTAAAAGTATCTTTATTGACAGCAAAATCCAAAGTAGCTCCCCTCAAGACGAAAACTTTGCCCCGCCTTGAGTTGTGCGCAGCTCACCTTCTTGCGGATCTTTATAATTGCTTAATTTTCCGATCACAAAGGTGTTTCTATGGACGGACTCGGAGATCACTCTGCATTGAATTAAAACGCATCCGTCGTCGTTGTCGGTTTTCGTCTCAAACCGAGTTGCAGAGATCCAAGAGTGGTCGGAAAAAGCAATTTGGCGACATGTCCCCACGAAAGTAAACCCAGCGGACATCGTGTCACGGGGATGTGACGTTGAGGAACTCACAGCTTCCATTTGGTTCGCTGGGCCGTCGTTTTTGCTCGATGCAGAAAAAGATTGGCCTGAGAATCGACACTTCGAAGTACCTGCTGATGTCGTGTCGATGGAACTACGAAAATCAGCTTTGGCGCTTGTGGTTATCCCTGAGCCTAATTGTGTGCTTCAGAAAATAGAATCCTTTTCGTCGCACATAAGGCTTCTAAGGGTTTTCGTGTGGGTCTTTCGGTTTATACAAAGGTGCAAAAAAGTGTCGCAGCCTTTCGAAAAAAGTATTACTCCAAGAGAACTGAATTTTGCGTTCGAGAAAATAGTGGAAGTGATTCAATCTCACGAGTTCAGTGACGACATAGGCAAAATTCGGAAAAATAAACCGGTAGCAACGAATATTCAAAAACTAAGCCCTTTTCTCCAGGAGAAAAAACTAGATTGGTGTTCCTCGACATTGCTGCGAGTTGGGGGTCGGTTATTGAATGCTCCTATCCCGTACGAAGCCAAATTCCCGTTGTTGTTGTCGAAAGGCTCACAGTTTGTTAAAGCCTACGTGTCCTACCTGCACGTCACAAATTGTCATGCTGGCCCTCGAGCTCTTGTAAGTCTGTTGCGAGAAAAGATATGGTTGTTGAATGCGCAGGAAGTTTGCCGCAGAACAGTTCGATCTTGCATTCGTTGCTTTCGGTGCAAGCCTCAACTCTTGACGCAAATCATGGGGAACTTGCCATCAGACAGACTTCGAGCTCTCCGCCCCTTTAATATCTGTGGTGTTGATTTTTGTGGCCCATTTAACACAACGTATCGTATTCGTGGTAAGCCGCCGTACAAATCATACGTGGCATTGTTTGTATGTTTTGCGTCCAAAGCAGTCCACTTAGAGTTAGTGTCCGACCTCACCACTGATGCGTTTTTGTTGGCATTCCAAAGGTTCGTGAGTCGACGCGGGATTCCGGAGAAGGTGTGGTGCGACAACGCGACGAACTTCGTCGGAGCCGATCGCCACATGAGAGAGTTCCGGGCCCGTCTGGAGGAGCAGGGGGGCGGTATCGCAACATTCGCATCAAGAAGAGGATGCGAGTTTGTGTTCATACCGCCCAGAGCACCTCACTTCGGCGGACTTTGGGAGGCAGGTGTGAAGTCTGCAAAGCACCTGTTCCTTCGGACGGTCGGCGAAGACATCCTGACCGCGGAGGAGCTCGGAACTCTCCTCACCAGCGTGGAGGCCGTTCTCAACTCCAGGCCCCTCGGAGCGATCAGCACGGATCCCAACGACGGCGAAGCACAAAGCCCAGGCCATCTCCTGATCGGCGGGCCCCTACTAGCTCCACCCTCAGCAGCGCTCCCGGACCAAGTCAGCGCAACCTGCTTGCGACGATGGCGCAGTGTCTCGTCTCTCAGGCACAGGTTTTGGCAGCGATGGTCCCGGGAGTACGTCTCGAGCCTCCAGGCAAAAAACAAGTGGCACAAGGAGGTTCCAAACGTCGCCGTGGGAGCTCTCGTCGTCGTCGCCGAGGACAATCTTCCGCCGCAGCAGTGGATGATCGGTCGGATCGTGGCGGTGCACGTCGGCGCTGACGGCAAGGTCCGAGTGGCGGACGTCAAAACAAAGGATACGACGTATCGGCAAGCGGTCCATAGGCTGGCGGTGCTGCCTGTGGCGTGCTGAAGACGTTGGTCCTTCAGAGGGGGCGGTGTTTGCGCACTTTGCGCTTTTATAATGATCTTTGTTGAATAGTGTAAGGCGGGAGCGGGAGCGCCCCTTTCGTTCCTTTCCCTTTCGTTAAGCTTAAGCGTTTATATATTGAAATTAAAGAGTTAATTGTTATATGATGACGTTCTAAGGGACGTCATAGGGAAAATTTGTTACGTTTACATAGATGACGTGATTATTTTTTCCGAAACAAAGGAGGATGATATCCTATGCACCACAGGTATGCGCTTGTCCCAGGAAAAATCCAAATTTTTGAAAGAAAGCGTGGAATATCTTGGATTTGTAGTATCGCGAGGGGGGATCCAAACTTCCCCGGAAAAAGTACAAGCCATAAAGAACTTTTTGCCCCCAAAAACATTATTTAATCTTAGATCCTTTTTAGGGCTAGCTAGTTATTACAGATGTTTTATAAAAGGGTTTGCTACCATCGCTCGTCCGCTCACAAATATTCTAAAGGGCGACAATGGTAAAGTAAGTACAAATCAGTCCAGAAAAATTGAAATAAATTTAAATCAAGCCCAAAAAGAGGCCTTTGAACGACTGAAAAATATTTTAGCATCGGAGGAAGTAACCCTCATGTATCCCGATTTTAGTAAACCCTTTGACCTAACTACAGATGCCTCACAGCATGGCATAGAAGCCGTATTATCCCAAGGTAAACGGCCTATTACAATGATTTCGCGCGCAATTCGCAATGACGAGGAGCACCTGGCGGCAAATGTAAAAGAACTCTTAGCCATAGTATGGGCACTAAAGAGTTTGAGAAACTATTTATATGGGGTAAAAAATTTGACGATCTACACAGATCACAAGCCCCTGACATCAGCTGTATCACCAAAAAACACAAACGACAAAATAATACGTTGGAAGGCGTTTGTCGACGAGCACAATGCCACCGTCGTTTATACCCCTGGCAAACAGAATCAAGTAGCGGATGCTCTTTCCCGTCAAAATGTAATCGCGCTTGAAGATAGTGGTGACTCTGACGCCGCCACTATTAACAGTGAAGAGTCCCTGACATATACAATTGAAACAACGGACAGACCGATAAATTGCTTCGCAAACCAAATTGTGATTGGGGAATCGCTGCATCCAGCAACTAAAAACTATGTTCTGTTCCAAAACAAAATGAGACATATTATCCAGTTCAGGGACAAGGACTCTCTACTACATCTTCTAAGAGATGTTGTGAAGCCAGAAGTCGTCAACGCAATACATTGCGAACTCCCCGTTCTTGCATTTATTCAACACGCTTTGATTCAGGAATTCCCCTCGACAGTCTTTAGATATTCAAAATCTCTTGTAATTGATGTAACCGACAAATCAGAGCAACTCGAAATAGCTGTGACTGAACACAACAGAGCGCATCGTGCCGCTCAAGAAAACGTTAAACAAATACTTTTGGACTACTTCTTTCCCAAAATGACAAGAATTGTTACTGAAGTAGTAACGAATTGTAGAGTATGCTCGAAAGGGAAATACAATCGCCATCCCGAAAAACAGACTATTGCTAAAACACCCGTACCAACCCACGTAGGAGAAATTATACATGTCGACATTTTTTCTACAGACGGCAAATATTTTTTAACCGCTGTGGATAAGTTCTCTAAGTTTGCCTCCGTTCAACCCATAGGCTCGCGAGCAATTATAGACTTTAAAACACCTTTACTCCAAATTGTCAATCTGTTTCCAAAAATAAAGACCTTATACTGCGACAACGAACGCTCTCTTAATTCAGAGACTATAAAATGAATCTTAACAGGAAACTTTGGAATTAGTATTGCAAATTCCCCCCCCTTGCATAGCACGTCAAACGGAACGGTAGAACGTTTTCATAGTACGTTAGCCGAGATAGCTCGTTGCCTTAAAATAGACAGAAAACTTGACGATACCATCGACATTGTGCTATTAGCAACCATAGAATATAACCATAGCTCGCAAATAACTGTTGACCGATTCGTGCGGTCCCCAAATAACTGTTTTTCTCTGAGACTTTGAGCAAACAATCAGAGAGCAACCGATTGAATTGTTCGTACAGAAATTTTGCTCGCACTCAGCCGACGAGCAGTTTTTTCGGCTTTCTTTTGCTCGGCTCGCTTACAGACCGATTGCTCCTGAACGACGTTTCAAAAAGTCTTTTGCGCATGTGTTAACGTTAACGTGCTTGGGCGATATTGCTCTCCCTTTCACTCGCACGTACTTTCAAAGGGAATACATTGTATAGTTGTATTAGTGAAAAGACTTTTTGCGATGACTTTTTCAGTCAATCGGTCTTTTAATAAGTCTCCCTGTGCGAGCGACATTCGTATCTCTCATTGAACGAGGTTCGTAACAGAGCGTCTCACGAACAGCTCAACGTAAAAGGCTCAACCGAAAACCAAAACGAAAGGAAACGAAGTGTGCTGCCAGAGAGAGAACGAGGGGCATGCTATTTTTCGGTTGTTCTCGGGAGTAGAGCGTAAGGAAAAAAACGGTTAACAGTTATTTGCATGCTTTGAATATAACAAAACAATTCATTCCGCAACAGGTAAAAAACCTGTCGAAATTATTCATTCAACCCCCAACGAACTTGAAATAGAAATCAGAGAAAAAATACAGAAAGCTCAGGAAAAGACCCTAGAACACGTAAACAAAGACAGGGTTTACAAAAAATTTCAAGCAGGGGATAGAGTTTGGTTAAAAACAAATAAACGACTAGGAAACAAATTATCACCACTTTGTTCCGAGGAAACCGTTGAGGCGGACCTTGGGACAACGGTTTTAATAAAAGGGAGAATGGTCCATAAGGACAACCTAAGATAAACTAGTATTAACCATTTTCCTTCTGTTCCTTTTAGGCTAAACCACGTCGCCATATTCCTCCTGACAATACTGACCACGAACGCGACATTCCGACTTAGTGACTATTCACACGCTGATTACATACCGGTGACCGACGGGGATGTAACTATCTGGGACGAGTACGGATACCTTGGACACACAGCTAACATAACATTTTACGAGACTTATGCGGACGAAACATCATCATTAACGACAAAGTTCCCAAGAAAACATATGGAACTAGTAGTACTCTCCGATGTCGAAAAAATTCGTACACTAATAGACACAATTAAAATACACCATAGACAGGGTCGTAGTATTAACATGTTAGGATCCGCATTAAAGGTAATAGCAGGGACTCCAGACTTTGAAGACTGGGAACAAATAAAATTCAGACAATTGCAGTTAATACAGGCTGAAAAAATTCAGATAGACATCAATAGCAAGATTCAAACCCAATTTAATCTTCTGTCCCAGCAAGTAAATTCCATTAGCAAGTCAGACAAGATAGACTCCGCCCACCTGTACGAGACAGTTCTTGCAAAAAATAGAGCAGTAATAACTGAATTGGAAAACTTAATAACATCCATAACTCTAGCCAAAATAAATCTGTTGAGTCCGGTTATTTTAGATAACATTGATGTGAAAGAGATAACGAATGAACACCTTACAAATGTCAGTGTGGCTGATGTGCTGGCGGTGTCTAAAGTAAAAAAATTTCAAAATAATAACCTTTTGTATTTTCTAGTTAAGTTCCCAAAACCAAAAATAGTTTGCAAAAAATTAATGATTTATCCCGTTCAGCACAATAACGTAATATTTGATTTAGATCAACACAACACTATAGCCGACTGCGGGGAGCGAATTTTGGCCGTCTCTAACTGCGACATAGCCGTGGGAACAACCTTCTGCAAAATTTTGGAGAGTTCAACATGCGCTCAACAGCTGATGACCGGCGTTCTCGCTCACTGCGACGCAAAATCCAGCCATCTCCAGCCCGTGGTTATGGTGGACGAAGGCATGCTGATCATCAACGACGCTGCTGCAAACATAACAAGCGGCAGTACTCATCAAAACATTGCCGACACGTTCCTTGTAACCTTCGACGACCAAATAAGCTTGAATGGTACCCCATACATCAATCATCATGGGGTTCTAAGGAAAGCACCAGCAGTGCCAGCCATGGCTAGAATCAACATTACTGAGCACCACCAACTCCTCAGTCTACCGTTTCTGCACGAGTTAAGTCAGCGCAATCTGCAGCGAATCGGCGATCTTGGGGGCCAAATCACCTATGGCTCCGTCTTCAGCTGTGGGGCTACCACTGCCCAACTATTAGGATGCTTTGCCCTGTTCCTCCTTATCCGTCGCCGAAATGACAAGAAGAACCGGAGCAAACTGCTGGCTGACATACTTGGAAAGACCGAGGGCGGCCTTAACTTAAAACTGGGAGGAGTTAACCCGACTACGGTCATCGATCTTGGGCCAGCACCGGATGCACGCGTAAGCGGGAATCCAGCCGGCGAAATCCGATCCGGCCCATGCAAGCGCTGAGTGGTCACGGTCACAAGGCGCAGCGTCAGCAAAGTTCGGCCAGCAACGGAGTTGCGGGCCGCCAGCAGCGGCTGCCCAAAAGTGCGGCATCAGCATCTTAGCCGGACGATGGAGTGGCGAGCTGCATTCTCTTTTTGAATTGTACTTTTAGTTTCTAAACAGAGCTTAAGCTGCCCAAACGGGTTACCAATAAATCAAATCAAATATAATGAAATAACTTTTGTTATAATTTATACAAAGATTATGGGCATCGTCATTCGTAACAAACCTTGATTCAATGAGTTTTAGTTGTTGCCTGGACAAAATTTGCCCGTTACCAATTTTTATTAAGGCTGATGAGAACAATTCATTTTCTTGTCTCACAACCTCTGTCAATTCATAAAATGCGGAAAATCGGTTGAATAATTCAATTAATAATTTAATGAATAATGAATGTTTTTCCACATCCAGCTGGCCCATTTAAGAATAACTGTGAGGGTAATGCGTTTTCCGTTAGATTTAAATATATACAGTGTTGGCGCTTGTCACTCCAGTTTCCTAAAAGTCAAAATATATCTGCCGAGGAATGTTTTATAAATATTCCTATCCTATCTTATATCGTGACTCACCGAAGTGGCCACCCTTCACTATCGGCCGCGCCACCTATTGTGCAGCTCTTGCACTAATGCAGATCTACAGTCATACTTAAAACTAGTCGATTTCATGGGAAAATGTAATTCTATGCCATCGCTAAGGGGTACGTCCGTAAGGCCAAGCTTACCCACGTTCTCTTTTTCTCCGGATTGTCAAACTATACAGACAATTTAAGTGTAGCTCAAAATCTTAGAAAAATAACCCAACGAGGCTAAGTTATTTAAAGTGCCTTAAAATACACATCCGCGAGCCATCCATACGAAGAAAGAAGAAATATCATTCCAGTAGCCGTGCCAGGCCTTTTTGGGTAATTATTTTTACAAAAGAAGGACATTTTAAATAGTTTCCCTAATTTTTCGTTTTTGTTCACGTAGATCTGGCACCAGGTATTATGTTGCTGAAAATAACATATCCTCTCCTTGTTTATTGAGAAAAAACTCAATAAAAAGTCAGCAGTTGCACTTAAAAGAGCAGCCGCCGCCGTAGCCAGCTTGCTCAGCCCATCATGCATCGACAAAACCACCTGTAGCAGCAAAAAGCGAGCCTCACCCCCAAAAACAACAGTGCCCGAAAAAGTGGAAACAAATCACGCGAGAATCGTAATAAATCGGTGCCCAAGATAATGGATGCAGTGAGCGAAAGAAAGAACATATTCTTGATCAGGATCACTGGCCGAGTCGATCTAGCCATGTCTGTCTGTCCGTCTGTCCGTCTGTATGAACGCTGAGATCTCGGAAACTACAAAAGCTAGAAGGTTGAGATTTTCCACACGTATTATTGGGCTTCCTACGCAGCGCAAGTTTATTTTAGCCGAGCGCCACGCCCCCTTTAACGCCCACAATCGCCCACTAACAATTTTAAAATGTGTCTGGCGCCCCCGCCTTTAAAGATTTCCGAGAAGTATACATGCAATTTTGTTGTGTATAATTATACCTTTCGAAATGTAGAAGACATTTTTCAAATCTGACCATTCACTAAAAATACGCAATCAAAAAAATGGTATATATCCATCTCCCTCGCACTCCCTTTAGCCGAGTGACGGGTATTAGATAGTCGGGACAACAACCCGAATATAGCGTTCTCTCTTGTTATTTTGTATTTTTGTTAATATTTTTTTTTTTATTTTTTGCTTATCTTCTTTCTTATTATTGTTTTTATTATTTTGCGTTTTCTTTTTAGTTAATTCTTTCATTTATTATTTTATAATTTTTTTCTCTGAATCCAATATTCAAGTGAATGATGGTGGATGCAAAGCCAAATTTTTTTTGAGTGTGCAACACAGGGACGGAAAATAATGATTATTTTTTTGGAGTAAAAAATAAAAATCTCCATTTAATGATTATTTTGTAAGCGAAAAAAATATCGCTCAGAAATTATGATTATTTTGTGAGCGATATTATTTCGCTTAAAATATGACTCAAAGTGTGATTGTAGCCGTCTTACGCAGAATTTTACAATTATTTAAATGTGCACTTGTAGGTAGAACCACAAAGCACATATCCGTCTAAGAAAAAAATACATTTTCTTTGTATAAACCGCAAAAAAGCGGGTGACTTTTGTATAAAAAAAAAATTTTCTGTGGGAATCGAACTCGTGCTTACAGCACGGGGGACCAACACACTAACACCCAGCCCACATGTCGGGTTGGGTCTGTGTGGAATTGTTCATAACATCTTGTTAAGTCGTTTCGCTAATATATAAATGACATAAAGTCCTAAGGTTGCTACAACTTTTTGTATTTATGCATACCTCTTGTAAACTAATAACCGCGTTTTTAAAAGTTTATACAAAGAAAACACCTTATTTTATTAACTCAATATGTGCTTCGTGGTTCTACCTACAAGCACAAATTTAAATCTTTCTAAAATTCCGTACAGAACGGCTGCAATCGCACTTTGAGTGATATTTTTAAGCGAAATAATATCGCTCACATAATAATCATTATTTCTGAGCGATATTTTTTTTCGCTTACTAATAATCATTAAAGGGTAATTTTTATTTTTTCACTTATAATGATTACGGTCCCTGGTGCAACAGATAAGCCGAGATGAATAAAGCTCAGCGTAACCAAAAACGAGTGAAATAGGAATAGCACCAACAATAGCTCCAGATATGTGAACAAGTGAAAAAACAAAAAAAAAAATAAAAAAAAACAAAACAAACAAAACCAATGCAATCACAATCAATGCAAACACAATTTTAACTCCCATACAGGTCGGCGAAAGATCTTTCACCGATGGATCCATAAAAGAAGTAAGTGTCAAACAAAACCAATTTCTGTGAATATGCATATGTACTGTTCTAGCCTCTCACCTGTTCATAATTTTTAAATGTCCCCGTTCATTTTTGCCAGTGCAGCCCATGAGAGCCATATAGCCCGTCTCTCTCTGGCTCATGTGCCCTTATCTAGCAGCGCACCGAGCTAAGCTGTACTTGTGCTTTCTTTTGAGTTGCTCATCCTTCCGATCAGAGCTTCGCTGACCTACCTCAATGTATACCGTATTTACATTCATACAGTGCAGGGCAGTTAACTAGGTATACTTAACAATTAACAATATAATTAAAAATTCTTAATATTATATTTTCTTTTATATATTATTGTATACATCATATATATATTTTCTACCCCCCCTTTCAGCACCGTCTTAATTCACTTGAATATTATGAAATCAAACCGAGCTACTGAATAGATTCAAACAGTGAATAAGCATTGAATTTACAAAAGTGAGCGAAATAAAATGAAGAAAGAACGCAATTAGATAATGAAATAATAATTAAAGTTAAATTCATTAAGGTAATGGTTAATTCTTTTAGTCTAAACAAATAAAACTAAAATATGTTAAATATCCAAACTACAAATATGTTTAAAATAAATATTTATATTATGAAATCGAACTAAGCCTTGAGTATGTCGGAAATCATGGGATACAGAAGTGTAACAACGAAAATCATTTAATCACTTTAGCGACCACAAGGGATCACTACCAAAAACGGAGTTATACTGCAATATAGTGATCATGGTAGGGTGGGGTATAAGGCCACTGTCAAACATCTTAGTGTGTCGTAATGTTGCTAAAGAAATTTTCCTATCCATCCTGTTCTAGTCCCTCTATTTTTTTTCTTCTTCTTTTGAAGGCTAGTTGAAAGGCTTTTCCCCTTATTTCCCTTTCCAAATATAACACGCGAAAATTATTTATTACTAGCATACTATTGTGAACACGTAACAGAGTATCTTTCCTTGACCCTGGCCCACAATGCCGACGAAGATGAGCCAGAACAAGCGCGTGTTTCCCAACTCAGTTTACACTAACATCTGCTCATACGATTAATTAATTATTTCGCATTTGTTAATCTCATTAAATCATTAAACTTGTCATTCTCCATAATGCTATCTTTTTTCCAGGCAATGGCACCAAGTTTGTTCATCGATGCTTGCCGCAAATCTAGATTGGCAATTGAATGGGGATCATTTAGGAGTTCTTTATACGGATCAGGCTCTTGATGGACATTCACTTGATTTCGGTCGTCATAATCAAGAGGCTCTTCACGACAAAACTGAGCGCATATTTCCATAGTTTTAGCAATGTCTAAATTTGACTCGAACTCTTTTCTACGTTCCATCATTAATGCCTCATTTTGTTCAAATAACTCTAGAAATTTCATGACTGCTAAAACATCTGAACTTGAGGTGCAAAGTAACCATTTCCCCCTTATAGTCTGTCAAGTCTTTTCCAATGTCGTAATTTCTATACCTAATTATTTGTGGTATTTTCCTTTCAGAAATTTCCTTTAGGACCTACATTATATTTCGAAACGAATTGTGCTAATGTTACGTCTTCGAGTTCTTCCGGACTCTTTTCATATTTGTCAAACCAATTTTGTTTTTGTTTAATTCGTTCACGCTCTTGTGGCCAGAGTGTTGGTATGTAAATTTATCACTGGAAATTTATCGAAATGGAGTGCGCAACTAAAGGCATCTTCATTAACCAATGTTGTTTTAGAAAAGTAATTTCAATTTTCTAGTTGCTCTTCTGTCAATTTTACACGTTCTTTCAAATATTGCAAAGTGTGTAACAATTTTTTCCAACCGATTTCATTTGCACTCATTGTTAAAAATATTGTAGGTCTCTTATTTTTTTAACACAATATTGTAGGTCTCGATAGTAGTTTCGACTTTAGTGTCAAGCTAACCGGTTGTGTTTATTTCGGAGATCCCGTGTTTCATAAAAATTGTATAAAAATTTTATTTTTTTCATCATTTTTTGGTTTTTTCTCTGCGTTCTCCAGCTTTTGCCGGCCTTGCCCACGCTATTGGCAGGTCGGCTGTTCCACTAACTGTTTTTTTTTCCGAATTCTATTAGTTTCGGTACGACGGTTACAATGTCGGATGCTAGAGCTCCAATGAGCAAAGATGTCTATTATTTTCGAGCTGAATCTACGGCCGACGGTCGTGAAAATAAGGTAGCTCACTCGAAGGATAACGAATCACATGGAACGAAACATTCAGTCTCTGCCAAAGACCAAGTATCTCGACCGCCAGTAAATACCGATGAGGTCGCAAAGAAGCCGTGTGCAAGGCATCCAGAAATGCCAAGGCAACTGCCTTTGATGCAAATAGGTGCCTCTCTGACGTTTCTGATGAATCAGCTTACGAGGATCTAGAAATGATTAATGTTGATGTGAAGTCGAATAAGCAAATAAGCCCCAGGTGGATTAGCAAGAGTGTTGCTGATGAAGAGCGTTTCACTCAGGTAAAGTACCTAAGAAAAAGAAGGAACCTTGACCAACTCAATGGTAGTACTCATAAGTCTGCACTTCTAAAGTCGGACCAGGATCAAAACCATCCTCAAGCTTCTGTTAAAAATGTGAACTTACTGTCACCCCCTTCTAATAGAGAAAAGCCCTCATCCTCATATTTAGGAACGAATAATAGTTTTGTTATTCTATCTGATGATGAAGATACAATGAACTCTACTGGCGATACACTCTTGCCCCAATCTGATAACTGCACGATGTTTTCGGCCAATGCCTCTGCCTAAGCAAGAATAAGAAGCGAGAACCTCGTCCTCCACCCTTTTTATTAAGAGGCGTCACGGATTTTAAGCAACTGATAGGATTACTATTACTCGTGACTACTGGCTTTCGCCTTAAGACAACTGGACGATCCTCCTGTAGAATTACTGTGGATGATGGAAGTATATACCGTGTTGTCCAAAAACTATTCAAGGACAATGGAATTCCATACAGCACTTCAACTGAAGTTGATGAAATCATTGCCAGACTCAAAGAATTGGGGCACAACCCTCGAAATGTATATAACCTCCTGGTGAAAATGGATAGGCCAAACGCGACATATTCTTTGTTGAATTAGAACCAGCTAAAAATAACAAAGATGTTTATAACATTCGAGTAATTGATTATCAAGTGGTTACTATAAAACCCTTTAAGGTGTTTTAAATGTCAATCGTTTAATCATTCAAAAAACTTTTGCATGTTTTCACCTAAATGTGCTAGGTGCGCTGGCGACCATGACACCAAGGAGAAGGATAAATGCCCAGCCCTGAAAGAGGATCAGTTTAAGTGTATCAACTGTGGCTCAAATCATAGTGCTTCCTCCCGCAGTTGTCCTGCCTATCTAGAACAGTGTGAGAAACGCAAATCTAATAGCACTCCAGAACGTCAACGTTCTCAAAAGCAAACGGTTGCTGCTCCGATCCCAAGCCAGAATGCTTGGTTCCCTTTGCGTCCTCCTGTTTCCTCAAGTCAGCCATTGACGTCATCAAATTCATTTAAAAATTTATTGAGTCCGCTAAGTCAGCCCAATTTTGAAAATACTACTAAGGCCTCTGTGGTAGAACAACCTGCTCAGGACAGACTCTTGGAATTTATTAATAACTTACAAAAGCAGCAAGAGGCTGCTGTAACTGCTGGAACGTTTTGATCAAATGATGTCAGTCATGACGACGACGCTGCAAATGCTACAGAGCGTGATGTCCAAGCACGCCATTGAGTCAACGCGCCACAATGACTAACTACGAATTAAATATAATAATATGGAACGCTAACAATTTAGGAAGCAAATCCTTGGAGGATGAGCACTTCCTCCAGGAACGTAACATTGATATTTTGTTAATCTCAGAGACTCATTTTACCAGCCGTTCATTCTTTCGAATCCATGGATATGCTGTGCACTGCGCCAACCACCCTGATGATAGAAATCGGGGTGGTGCTGCTATCATTATTAAATCGTCCCTGGACTATCAACTGAGCACCACAATAACTGAGCCTCATCTGCAAGCAATTGCTATAAGTTTGGTCACGTCGTTTGGAAGAATTTCGTTTAGCGCTGTCTACTGTCCTCCTGGTCATCGTCACTTGTGGCCAGCTGCGGAATTTCTGCGCCTTATCGGCTCTGTGGGTAGCCGCTTTATTATTGGAGGTGATTGGAATGCACACCATAGCTTCTGGGTTTGCAGACGGTCCTGCCCTCGTGGAAACACTCTGATGTCTGTTGTCTCTAGCTCAACCATGCAGATTCTGGCCACGGGGGGACCCACGCATTTTCCCTGGATTAATAATCATCTTCCGACTGCCATTGATTTTGCAGTGTATAGAGGTATCCCGTGCAGCCACCTTTCCATCTCTGAATGTTCGGGCCTTTCTTCTGATCATATCCCGCTCCTGATATATTTTTCTGTGGCTGCCTATCAGGTCATCACCAAAACTAGGCTTCTACCTCGGGGCTCGGATATTAGAAGTTTCAGTGCCAGGCTCACTGCTTTGACTGAAGAAAACCCTCCGCTTGTCACTGCGGATGACGTTGATTCGTTTGCTCAGGTTTTGGTAGACAAGATCCATCAAGCCGCCCCTCCTGCTCGAAGCTCATTGTGTCATTCCTGGACCATAGGATGTTTGCCGTTGACATTCGTTTACATCTTTCTGGACTACGTCTAATTCGTGCTGGTGTCCCACAGGGAAGCGTCCTTGGCCCGGTTCTGTACACAATTTACACTTTGGATCTCCCAAACCGAGTGGTTCGTGGTACTCTCCTTGCCCCCTATGCAGATGATACTGCATTCCTAGCTACTGGCAGCACCCCCTCCTCGGCCTCGTGGCGTGTCCAGACATTTTTGAACGAGTTTGAATGTTGGGCCTCTCGTTGGAATATTGCGCTAGACGTTGATAAAACGCAACACGCCACCTTTGCCCTTCGACCTGGTCGATCCCGCAGTCTTTACTTGGGTGGTGATAGACTTAAGCACGAGCAGAGAGTAACATACCTCGGTGTTACCTTAGACCGCCGTCTATGCTGGAAGGGTCAGATTGACCGTGTCTGTGGGTCAGCGAGGACGAAACTGGACAAAATGGACTGGCTACTTCGCTCAGATAGCGGATTAGCCCTTCAGGCCAAGGTGCGGCTCTTTAAAGCCATTGTTCTCCCGACCCTAAATTGGGGAATAACATGCTGGGGCACCGCTTGCGACACGTCGCTAAGAAGGGTTCAGACTTAAATCACAAAAGCATTACGGAGGATGCTTGGGGTGAAGTGGCATCATTACTTTGAAAATAGCGTTTTATTTCGAGACACAGGAGTACCAACAGTGACTGGGAAGATAACTCAGTCCTCGAATCGATACAGGGATCGGCTATAGGTGCATTCTAACCGCCTGGCTAGATGTCTTGCCACACCACTGGGTCGACGTCGTCTCCGCAGACGACACCCGGCGGACTTATGGATTCTCGGCCGTGATAGACACGGGCGACTTTTATAATTAACCCAGATGAAGTAACATGCCCCACTGTGGCTCAACTACCAGCAGATTTCGGGATTACTTTTCTTTAATTATATGACGACAAACATGAAAACAAGAACTATTTTCTTGTGAGGCGTGTTAAATAAAAATGTGCCTACTTCGGCTTATACCAAAAAAAAATGTAGGTCTCCCTAACTAACTCCCTAACTAGCATCATTGCAAATAGATTTCGCTTGCGCTCAGACCAATATGCAGCTGAATTTGGAATCGGTTTTAGAAAAGCTAAGTTCTTATCTAAACAGTTGCTAATATAGTCCGATGACATAATAGTCTATTTACTTATATTTATATTTTTCCCAATGTGCTTGAAAGTTATCTTTGGAGACTCACTGACCCTCAAACGCATAATTTTTGCCGCAACGTAAAGAAGTTTATTTGGTGTAACTCCTCTCCTATCAGAACGCCGTAGTTCACTCGTGGCAATCATAAAAGGCGTAACATTTATCTCTGGGTTGAACTCTCTAAATTGTCCGAGGTAAATCGTAGGGAACGAAAGTTCTTCTGCGTGCTATTCGAATAACAAGCTTTTTGGTACGTTTCTTTCCCCTGGTGCGATTTGTAAGAATTTGTCATCGTTCCAGAGCAAAGTATGCTGCTGCGCCACAAGGCTTTCTTCGATTGAAATGTGTTCGCTCAATTCCTGAATGTTAACTACTAACATCTGACGAGAGACATTTTCATCTTGTACAGGCGTGTAGTCTATTTGAATATCTTGCTCAATATTCCCGAGGAAAGAGTAATTTATGGAAATTTCAACATTGGTTGATCAACTAGATATCGTAACCATGCTTTAATATCATTTTTTTCACCAACCCTTGCAAATAAATCGACTTATGGATTAATTTATTTTTTAATTTGTACGTTGATGCAAAAATGAGGTTGAGTTGAGGCAAATAGGCTGGTCTATTCGGATATTTGAAGCCATTAAAGGTCGCTAGGGTTGGAATTTTCTTATTTTGCAAACTCTTTTTACATGTAACACAAAGTTTTGCATCAGCAATGTTCTTGAGAGCCTGGAAAAAATGTTTACCATAAATTTCAAACATTGATAAAAGTTGACAATAAGAAAATTATGATAATATTCGCGTTATGTGGATACCGTTATTTTTTAAGCATCGTTTCATCAGTGGATGTCGCATTTTTTAAATCCTTTTTGAACCAAAGCCGATTGCAAACGCTACACAGTGGGGCGAAAAAGCCAAAAGTCTGCCTTAAATCAGCGGAGCCCTATATCGAATATCTTTTGATGGGGCATTGTTGAAGGCAATTAAATATGTAAAAAAACATCATAAGGTGAATTTTTTTAGTAAAATTTTTTTGTTGTAGAAATTTTTTAAGAAAAAATAAATTGTTTTTTTAAGAAAAAAAATATAAATAAATTACTTATAGGGTTCTAAGTTTCCCAATATTTTTTTTAAATTTAACTTGATTTTTGAAAAAAAAAATTATTCAAATCGGTCAACTATATCTTATAGCTGCCATATAAACGCTTATTACAAAGGGGAATGTCTCGGTTCTATTTCAATATTGGTTCATATAAATTGGGATTAAGTCATTATTTATCATTTTAGCTCTATGCTTACCTTTTTTTTAATTGGTCAATGATATCTTATAGATGTCATAGAATCAATCAAGGAAATATAGCATATTTTCAAAAAAAAACTGGTAGAAACCGGTATTTACTTCATATATGTATTTTTAGTAAAATAACATAATTTAAAATTTTAAACCCAAATTTGTTTATTAATTTATCATTATCTTCATCAATACCTTCACATAAGTAAAATATCTTCATGATGTTAGGGCGCGCGAATGAACCAGGGCTGACGATATTTCAAATTATGAACATTTCTTGCTAACTTAAACTGCGGTTTTCTCAGAAGAGGCACAAAAGGGCAGGCTAATTTTTTCAGAATATGTAGTTAAATATCTAAACTTTTTTTTAAAAAAAGAATTAAACGGGGATCTAGGGTGTAACACTACTTTACGTCCAAGGATATCCAAAAAATCCCTTTTTTTTTTGACCACTTTTAAAAAATTAAAAAAAAATAGTAATTATGTATCTAAAATTTTTATTTTTTTTTTAATATTTTAAGAATTGGTTGCTCTTAAAATTTCAATCGTTACATATACGACTTAGGCCCTTGGGCGCTTTCAGAAAAATTTCAAAGATGTGTAAAAATACCTTTTTTTCTTATTGGCTAAAATTATATTTCGAAAAATCCACTTTATAAATCTGTAGTGGGAGAACCATTTAACACAGATCACTCTTTCCTTTTGATGTGTATAGAGAATTCAATTGTTTTTGAAGTTGCATTGCAACATTTTGGGAAATCTTAAAAAAAAAAAAAACCATTTTGGCAGGCTTTTTGTTCTAGGCGCCCCACTGTGCGTCCACGAAAATGCATAACGCGCCTAAGGAAGTTTTACTTCAAAAACTTTAGGGAAAAAAATTCAATTCATGATGATTCAGAAATATCAATAAGCTCAGAAGTTAAATTGGATTCGACTTCAACAAGAACGCCTCCACCTCGACGGGTCAGAAGATCCTTCCGAAAAACAAACAAGAGAGAACGCTATAGTCGCTATAGTCTAATACCCGTCACTCAGCAAAGGGAATGCGAGGGAGATGGAGATATAAGACTTTTTTGATTACGCATAACTTTTTAATGAATGGTCCGATTTGAAAAACGCTTCGATAGGTATAAATATACACAACAAAATTGCATTTATACTTCTCGGAAATCTTTAAAGGTGTGGGCGCCAGACACATTTTAAAATCGTTAGTTGGCGATTGTGGGCGTTAGAGGGGGCGTGGCGCTCGGCTGAAACTTGCGCTGCGTAGGAAGCCCAAGAATATGTGTGGGAAATCTCAACCTTCTAGCTTTTGTAGTTTCCGAGATCTCAGCGTTCATACGGACAGACAGACAGGCGGCCCGACGGACAGACGGAAATAGCTATATCGACTCCGCTAGTGACCCAGATCAAGAATATATATACTTTATCGGAAACGATCCCTTCTCCCTGTTACATACTTTTGCACGGGTATAAAAAGTTATTAGACAAAATCTCACTATAGTGTACGGATGAAACGAAAACTGTCCCAATTGTGCGGGGATACAAGACAAAAATTCGAAAAAAGCAAAAGTTAAACATTTTAAACTTTAACAAATCCTTATAAAAAGTGTGCCATCAAAAAAAAGGTAGTGGTATTTTCATAATCTAGGGCTTCCACCCTAACAGAATTTGCCATATGTTGCTGGGGAGCATTTTGGGTCTTTAGGCCATATATTTGTCATCAAAATTCGTAAGCCCCAGGTCCCTGTTCGGGCGCCATCTGTAAAGTAGTTTCTTTGGCTGGGATGCGGCTCAGTCTGGCCAGGATCCCCTTTACAGAAAATTTATAAAGGATGGGACATGGATGGGAGATGACTGGTAGGCGGGCTCGAGGTAGAGTTGTCCGCCCCCCTTTAATCGATCAGTAAGACTGAGGAAAAATGTTTATTTGGTATACAAGAGGTAATACAGACCCCGCGGATCACTCTTCGGATACGCCTATGGGGAAAACAAAAAGGAGGGCAACATATCTCTTCAGAGGGGGGGCGCTCTTATATCGCACTAGTTCATTATTTGTGGGTCGCGGCCTGGATTACAGTCTAGCTGGCACGCCTGACTTCCCTCAGCATTCACCGATGGGGTCACCCGTGATCCTTTGACCAAACTTGTCGGAGTCCCACAGTTTCGCCAGCAAGAGCTGGTAGGGCAGGGCGCCGTCAAGTAGTAACCCCGGATTCGAGCCTTATTCTGGGGTCAGTCTAAAAGGGGGTTATTTTCCGGTCGGCTTGTCCGACCCCGGGCAATAAAATAGACATGCAATAATTTATACTCAGTTTTCCAGCCAACAACTCAGGTTTTTATTTAAGAATTTTTCTTCATGTTCTTAGTTGAATCTCTCCGCTTATAATATTTTCCAGTTTTCTTTACATATTTACAAAGTCTCTATATCTAGCCCTTGAGCACCGAATACTAGGGAAGGGAGGCGTCTCTAACCTACCCAAACCGTGCAACACCGCATCGAGATCGGGAAAACCTTTGCAAACACGTGGCTGCTGGCCAGTTTGGGGTTTTCGTGGCCACTCGGTGCGGGTCTTGCGTCTCACTCACCCATCCTTTTACACACGCGCGTCGGGTGTGTGTGTGCGTATTTTTCCTGCGCAGGTCTCCTCGCCGCTGGTCCTGGGCCGGGAGATCTACGCCACGTCCTCGTCCTGCTGCTTCTGCCTCTTGCTGTCCAGCGTCAAACGACCGCTGGGGTTTTCTTCAGCTTCTTGGTTTTGCGTCATTTTCTTGAAAAACTTCCAAGATCCTATCTTCCTCTCGTTCGCACTTAAGCGGGCCCTTGGCGCGTGCCAGAATTCGCTAGTGTGCGAATTCCAGTGTGTGTCGCGATCCTATTCTCCTCTCACTCACTCCTAGGGATAAAGTTGGCGCGTGCCAGTTTTCGTGGTGAGTTCTCGCGCTTTGTGTGTGTGGGTGAGGTGAGCTTTGGTTCGCTAGCGGGGAGCGTTCCGCTTGACTATCGTGTGTGGGGGTTCGTGCCTAATCTTAGCCTACGATTAATACTAGACTTATCTACTAATACTTATCTAAATACTTAATTACTTATTTAAATTATTAAATTATTAAATTTATGGTTCCTTACATTCCCCTCTTACTTCGGGGGGCGTTGTGAAATGGTGATCTCGTCCCGCTTGTTGATGTGGATCCGGAATTCCTCTCCCCCGGCTCGGAAGAGAAATTTCCGGTCCCCACGGAGTCCGCTGCGTTCTTGCGGCATGATATGCTCCACCAGGGATCGCGGCAGGCGATTCCCTTCCATCCGAATGCGCCAATGTGGTGTGGTTTTTGCCTCGCTATGCGTGGGTACCTGGTGTCGGTCCACGATGGCCAGTTCTAGGGATCGTTGCTGCTGGTCAACCCAATCCATTTCATCCGCCCAGCTCGCGAAAGCGGGAGGTTGGGCGCCTTCATCTTTCTCGTCCGGCTCTGTGGATGGAGTCTGGGCGTCAGGCTGCTCGAATGCCTCCAGGGCCGGCATCTCCTCGTCGGTGTCGCCTCCGGTGGGTAGGAGTAATGCCTCCAACCAGTCTCGGGGGGCTCGGCGCAGTTTCCTATGGCTGACCCTCGGTGCTGATGGGTGTAGGGGTGTGTGTACCCACGGCTGCTTAACACTACCGTCTCTCTCGAGAGATGTAGGGCTCTCGCGATCGGGTTCCTCCAGGTCCTGGGTCTGAAGTGGGCTTTCAGTCCCGGTGCTGCTCGTGCCTGAGTCGACCGTGCTCTCTAGGGTGCTGACCTCCCATTCACCCGCGCTCTCTCTCCGGAAGGGGATGGTGGCGGCGGGACGGCTATCTTCGTCGTCGGTGATGTCCACGACTTCTGGGGTCGGGCTGACCAATGCGCTAGGCGTGTTGGTTGGTGCGCTTGCCGCGTTGTTTGGGGCGGTGGTGTCCGTCTCCTCTTCGTTCTTTTCCCACGGGTACTCCAGCAAGACGCCATTCGGGCTCAGGGTTTCTGCTGCAACCGCCGTACCAGCCGTCTCCAGCCGCCATAGGTGGGGTTCGTCGGGCACACTTCGGTCTAGCGCGGCTTCCGTGGCCTCTGATCCGAGGGTCCGATGGCCTCCTCCACGCACTTGATCAGGTGCCACCAATCAGGGGAATTCCCCGTCGTCGGATCTGTGAAGAGACAATGGATTAGTTCTGGGTTTTTCAAGGTGGCCTACCTAGCGTTTGTACGCAGTTAGACGGGTCGTGATGGACTAAGACGGGTCGATTAGTAGTTAGTTCTCCGGAGAGTAAGTAAGTGCGGCACTGGGAGCATGGAGTTTTTCCCCCGTAGGGGAGTGAGGACGTTGGGAAGGCGCACCTCCCATCAAGTGGCCCTCACTGACTTCGCGTTGGCTCCTTTCTCAGTGGCCTCCCTCGTAAATTGCTCGTAGCTTACTCTACTGTATCCCCGGGATCTTCGTGGTGGTCAGGCTTCGGTGGTGCTAATTCCTGGGTTCCTCTGGGATAGGTCGCCTCTTTCAGGTCGGCCAGCGCTGCGGTTCTGCGTTGTCTTCCGTGTATTTGCTGAAGTCGTAAACTCGCGATAAACTTGACGACTTTTTATGGCCCTTCGTACATGGGCGCGAGCTTTGCGGCGAAGTTGTCCGCTGCCTTGGACAAGTGATGTTGTCTGAGAAATACCAAAGATCCTCGCGTGGGTTTCCAGGCGTGGCGGCGGAGATCATAATGTCTCCTCTGTTTTTGAGAAGCTCTCTGCGTATTATCCCGAACTGCCTCAAACACTTCTCGAATCTTTTCTGCCTTGTCAAGGGGCAGTCGAGCGACGTTTGTGTCTCCTGGCGTGACTTCGTCGTACAGGGCTCCTGAGAGGCGTGGCTCCATGCCGTGAACGATGAAGGCTGGACTGAATCCAGTAGAGTCTGAGACGCTGCTGTTTATAGCCAGATTTAGTTCTGGCAAGAGCTCGTCCCAGGTTGTATGTTTCTCTTCGATGTATTGGGCGATCATAGTCTTAATGGTTCTATTTGCCCTCTCCGTCGGGTTCTGCTGCGGAGTGTAGGGCGCGGTATATTGGATCTCCATTCCAGCTTGTTTGCAGAACGCCTTGAAGGACTGGTAAATTGGGTCCCGTTGTCGCACACGAAAACGGGAGGAACCCCGAAGTGGTTCAAGATCCGCTCTAGAAAGGATTTCTTGAGGTGAGCTGAGGTGGCTTTTCTCAAAGGAACCAACTCTACCCACTTCGAAAACTCGTCGAAGAATACCAATAGCATACTATTTCCACTCTTGGATCGCGGGAGGGGACCAATAAAATCTGCACAAACCGTGTCAAACGGCTCTTTTATCTGTCTGGTGCACATTTTACCGGCCGGCTTGTTCTGGCTTACCTTATAGCGCTGACACGTATCGCACTTACGGACGTATCTAGCCACATCACGGAAGAGCCCTGGCCAGTAGTAACGTTGGGCAACCCGTGTGGTTGTCTTTCTAATACCGAGATGTCCCGCCGTCGGCTGGTCATGGCACTCCAACAGCACCCGCGGTCGATGTTCTTTGGCCGCACACAGCTTCCATGGCACGGATTCCTCATCATCGGGCCGTGATCCTATATGTCGATATAGCTGTTCGTTCTCATAAACATAGTCTGGGAAATCTTTTGGGTTCTCCTGTACTAGTTTTAGCATCCGCTGGTACCAAGTGTTTTCGGTGGCGTTTTCCTGAATCCTATGTATTACATCCAAAGGCTGGCGGGACAAAGCATCCGCGACTATGTTTTGGTCTCCGCGTCTGTATTGGACATCGAACTGATACTGTTGCAGTTCTAGCGCCCAGCGCGCTATTCGGCCGGTGGGGTTATCGATTGAGTTAAGCCACTTCAGCGCGAGGTGGTCGGTGATTACCTCAAATCGATACCCTTCCAAGTAACAGCGTAATTTCCTTGTGGCCCATACAATAGCCAGACACTCCTTTTCTGTGGCCGAATAGTTTTCCTCGGCGGCGATGAGACGTCTGCTAGCAAACGCGACGACACGCTCCGTGCCTTGGATCGTCTGAGTTAGGACGGCCCCCAGACCTACGTCACTGGCATCGGTTTGAAGCAAAAATTTCTCGCTGAAATCCGGGCATGCCCACACGGGTGCCTCCGTGAGTTTCCTTTTAAGTTCCTCGAATGCATCTTTTTGCTCTTGCTGCCATTGCCACTTTCTTCCTTTCTTGAGGAGTCCGGACATAGGCTGTACTATGCTCGCGAAATTAGGTACAAATCGCCTATACCAAGAGGCTATTCCGAGACAGCGTCGCAATTCTTTACACGTAGTGGGTGGACTCAGTTGACGCACGGCCGCGATCTTCTCTGGATCCGTGTGGATTCCTTCCTCGCTAATGACATGTCCTAAATATATTAGGCTGCGCTTTAAGAAACTGCATTTCTTCGGGTTGAGACGAAGGTTCGCCTTACGTAGCCGTTGGAATACTTCCCGCAGGTGAAGAACATGCTCCTCGAGTGTCGCTCCTATGACAATAATGTCATCCAAGTACGCAAATGTATGGGGCTCCAATTCGGGCCCTATCACGCTGTCGAGTGCTCGCTGAAACGTGGCCGGTGCGGAATGTAGGCCGAACGGCATAACCTTCCAGTGATAAAGTCCTCTCCCTGGCACCGTAAAGGCTGTGCACTCGCGACTAGCCCTGGCCACCGGGATCTGCCAGTACCCACTCTTTAAATCAAGGCTGGATATGTACTTTGCGTGCCTTAGCCGTTCTAGTATGTGAGTTATCCTAGGTAATGGATTCGCGCCTGGTACTGAACGGGCATTTAGTTGCCGGAAATCGACGCATAATCTCATATCTCCTGATTTCTTGCCTACTAGTACAATTGGGGCGCTATGAGGACTCCGTGAGGGCTCTATGAAATCGTTGCGCAACAGTTCGTCAATCTGTTCATCTATTATCCTTTGCATCGCCGGGTTCTTAGGGAAATATCTCTGTTTGATTGGCTTGTCATCGCGCATTGTAATACTGTGCTCGGCGATATGTGACACACCGGTCAATCCTTCGAACTTAGCTAATTCGTCCTCTAGAAACTGGCTCACCCAGGGTTCTACGGCTTTCGTGGCCGGCTGTTCTGGGGTTTCTATACTGCTAGGGCTTCTCCGGCGTTAGCGGATACTCCCGTCTCCTTTGAGGAATCTAGGCCTCGAGAATCACAAAGTGTGAGTCGTGGCTCCAAAATTGGGTCGCGCCAATTATCGGGTACTCTGGTTGCACAGTGGCCGATTTGGCTGTTTTAGCTTAATTAACGGAATATCATAAAAAATAACGATAATTTTACCAAGTTTGAAATTTTTATGGAATGTCAACCCAAAAAGGTATAAAATTTGGCACTTAAAAAAAATTTTTTTTTTTTATTTTTTATTTTTAAATAAAATTTTTTTTTTTAGTTTTTTTTTTTTTTAAGTGAGTGTTTATTTTGTTTTTAAAGATGTTATTTAAACCTATTTCAATTTTCCGATTCTGAATCGGAATTTTCTTGTTGTATATTGTAGTCCAAAAGTAAATGTTGACCTTCAATATCAAAAGAAACTTGTTTGCTCGAGTTATTGGCCGAACTTTTGCTTAAACTTGTTATTACTGGATCCGACGTTACTAACAATAAGTGCAAAAGATCCTCCATTGTGTTAGACCGCGAGTTTTTGCGCGTATGTTTCAAGCGAAAATTTCTTAAATCTTTGTTTCGGGCTTCTAAGGCTTCTTCTGACAACATCCCGATTGGAACTGGTACATTTTTGATAATATCCGCTCCGTGAATCAAAATCTTGTGCACTGAGGATGGCATGTAAAACCACGGATATTCTTTAACAAAAATGCGTGCAGTTTCGAAAGCATATTCGCGAAATCTCGGAATGTTAATGGTGTATCCAGAAGCCATACAGCGCAAAATCAGTGAAAACCTTTTTATTAGCTCCTGGTTCACCCCGGTTATTTTTGCAGACAAAATGTAGTTTTTAAAAAATCGCCGAGCCGTATT
Organism: Drosophila takahashii; assembly: GCF_030179915.1. NCBI lineage: Eukaryota > Metazoa > Arthropoda > Insecta > Diptera > Drosophilidae > Drosophila > Drosophila takahashii. The sequence goes on from NC_091678.1 coordinate 37,953,674, forward strand.
CCCACTGTTAGTGTTTCCAGAACCTTGCATTGGAATATCAACCAATAATGCCATTTCAACCCTAAATCTTTCTTGAATGGCTGCTTTTCGTAGATTTTCTATGGTTTTATCTGAGCCCCTTACTTGCCACTTTTTAATGGGTAGCCGATAACCAATGTGTAGCATACATTCAAAGCAACGAATCCAACAGTGTAAAGTAGATAGTCCGAATTTGAGTAAATCATTTTGCATTGGCAATTGTTATTGGAGTCTAGGTCATTCATGATTTTAGGAGTAGCCTTACAAATGCCTCATGTTTGTGAAGATGAGTTAGCAATTACGCTAAACACTTTTCCGTCGATCATTGTCAGCTCCAATTTGTGGCTAACTTGAAACCGGCTCAATCTCGTAGGTACAATTCTAAAAATCTGCGCCTGTATGTTCTCTATTTCGGCTTGTACCAACTCAGTAGACTCTTTTGCGAACATTATTTTAAGCGGTCTACAGTAACGAGTCGATGATGGGCGAGGATTTTGCCAAATAATGTCATTACCCAATTTCAATTGTAAAGGCACAATACAAATGAAAAACACATGTTCATCTCATTTCATTTTAAGGTGTGGATCCAAGAAGCTTTGGCGGTAGGTCGCGTGTCCGGAACTTCCATCGCAACCCCATTTCGACAAGAACGTCAAATTTTCATATTTGTCATCAGTCAATGAAATTTGGCTAATTGCATCGGGATGGGCCTCCACAATCCGAGCTATGGTATGGTCTAACATATCTTGCAATGGAACTTCTGCACAACATTCGGCCGCTTTAATTATGTTTGGATAACACCTCTTCTTTGCAGAAATCAAAACATCATATGTTGGGAAAATATTAGCATTGCGCGCCTTGGCACCAGCTTGCAAAAGCTTATATGACTTTTTGGTGTAGTCGCCATCAATGAACAAGGCTAAAGCCTCATCTGGAGTATATTTTATAGGCATCTCTTTAGAAGCATCCAGACTTTTTTTTATTTTTTTAGACGAGTCTGGAACTGTGGCTACCATTAAAACTATATTGCATGCACTGCGCTTTCCAGATTTGTAAAGGCTTACACTAGCTGCTTTCACAAGCTCGGCAAAAGTGTTAGCTTCTACTAGATGCGAATCTTTTAACAATTGGTAATTTGGGTGGCAGTCAGTAAAATCCTTATTCTTTCGGGTGCAATCCAGAATAGCCAAATGTTCAGATAACCAACCCGCGTTCTTGTTCTCGAAACGCTTTATATCCCTATTCGAGTCTCTCCATCTTTTACATAGAATTTTACAAAAATTTTTAACGGTGCAATGTATAGAATTCAAATCCGTTTCAGAACATTTCGATTTGTCTAGAAAATTCTCATAAATATGCTCAACTAGTGCAGTATTCTTCTTCGTGGCGTCTGTTTCCCCATGCCATACTGCAAAAAGTGCTTGTTTGCTGACCGACATGATTGCTGAAAATATCCCAAACTTTAGCAGGGGCACGTAAGGGCAGCTGATCTTGAATAATTTACACACTGGACGAACCATAGCTTACCACAGATATTCTCTTTTTGCGGGCCGGGGCGAGCTTCACAAAGTTTTAGTCTACAGAAGTTGAAGTTTTCTTTCAAAAAGCGGGCTACAAACATAGGTGGATTTGAACTAATACTACGAATACAACATCTACTCACAGGACACAAAACATTCATTTTATTTTACTACATACCTTGAACTTTAAGAAAATGGGGAACTTGTTTCAAAACAGTTGAAATCCAACAAAATGTCGCAATTATAAAAATAGGTGCATCAATCAAGCTATGCGCTTTGAGAAGTTAAGTGACACCATATGTTAACTTTGAGGGCTAACAGCTGATCTAGTTTATCGAATTTTTCAGAGTTACCATTTTTTATTCGATATATAACTATTTTACTATCGGTAGAAAAAAAATTTTTTTTATTTTTAACACTTTGAAATTTCCTTTATCTTAAGCTAAAACAGCCAAATCGGCCACTGTGCGCCCTCTCGTCTCGGGGTGGAAGAATATTAATCGGCCCCCGGGCCCCGTGGTTCCCGCATTCCGGCTGCTCAGGCTGGTCTCGTGGTTCTGGTTCGCGGCTTCCGGTGACGGTAGCTGGAGACTGGCGAACTGCAGTCGATGAATGAGGGGATAGTACTAAATTGGCCGTGGTTGTGCCTAAGTTGAAGGGACTCAATTGCAAAGACACGCATCCACATTGCAGAGTGGCGAAAACGCCGCCGAGGATATCCATGCCTAATAGCACGTCTTCTGTGATCGAGGGTAATACTAACAATGGAAATTCAGCCCAACGCTGGTCTAGCTGGATTCTTGCTACGAATGACTTGGTGCTAATATCCTCGTGTGTTGATGGATGCCTCGATCCCTGGTTACCTCGTAGTTCACTGCTAAGACAGTCAGTTGCTCCAGTGTCGTGAATTCGTGCCGTCGAGTAAACAGCTGATACTCCGGTTGTAGATTCTCATAAATCCTCTCCAATTCCTGGGTGGCGTCGTATCCTGCTCTATGCATCGTCAGTCGGATTGTTTAAAGGTTTCTCCTGGCTGTTGATATCTTGTACGGATTTCATCCTCCAATCGCTGAAAATATCGAGGTGGTAAAAAAAATCAAGGAAAGCTTTCTTAAAGGTAGCCCAAGATTCGCCGAGTAATTGGCTCGTCCTGAACCAATGTTCCGCTGTATCTGTCAAAAGTCCTGGTATCGCCTGTGGCATCGTTTCCACGTTGACTTCGTAGGCCTTGGCCCGCTCCTCGAGATGCTGAATAAAGGTGATGGGATCCGTTGTCCCGCCGAACGTTATTCCCCAGATACGTAATTTTTCGGCCAGAGTAGCGGCGGTCATCTCGGCTTTCCTAAGGGAAAACATCTCGTCTGGCTGAATTATTTTCCTTGTCACGTATTGCTTCTGGAGTACTAGTGGCTCCGATCGGTGGAACGTGTAGTTGTATGGGACCTGGTGATACCGTGCTCGGGGCTCGTTGCTTTTTTCTCACTCATCGCGGCGTTGATTTCGGCCTCACACTCCCGAAGTCTTGCGATAATTTCGAGCTCGTGGTCTTCGCGACTGTTGAACGCTGCTAAGCGGCTTCTCATTTCATCTACGCTTCCTGCCGCTTCCAGAGAAAACTCTTTAAGGATCGCCTTCAGCTCCCGCTTCCGGAGATATGAAATCCAACGTGTTCCCATAATTCCGAGCTACTTGGTGATCCACAAGAAAGTTTTCCAGCGAGTCGAGAGGGAATAACCACCAATTAATTGAGGTTTCGGCAAAAGCTGACAAAGTCGGGCTTTCGGCGAGTAAAGAAATTAAAGTTAAACAAACGTGGCAAGGACCCGCTGGTCAATCGACGGTAGCTAGTCGGGGTCACGAAAGAGGACACAAGAATTATAGAGAAATCGATCAAACTTGGACAAAACTGCGTTGGGACTCGGAGGACGATGATTTCCCGTAGATCAATGTACACTCGGCGGCGGCTAAAGTTAAATTGAAGCTGGTTCTTCCTGTCGAGGGTATTTTTGCTGATCTGGTCGGCTGTCAGCTTCGGGTGCCGGAGAGACGGTCGGCAATCTAAACAAAAGTGGCGGTTGCTGTGAGAGTACAAGTTAAATTCTCCCTGCCTCGTGTTCTTAAGTTTCCCGACTCGAATGGTGTACCGGTAGAGGGTTCGGCCCGCTCTCTCTCCCTACCATGCTATATATCTATGTACTCGTGCTACTATGTTTGTCTCGCTCTGGGGTTTTTTTTTCCCTCTTAGGTATACATGGACCACGTGTTCTCTGGTACCGTGTTCATACGTTTCTCGGGACTGTACTTGCTTAAACTTCTAGGTAATACTCGCTGTACTTGCTTGAAATTTGAGATTCGTAGTAGTATTAGTGGCCCTCCTCGATATGTAGGCCTCTTCTTTTGTATCGAAGTAAAACGAATTTTCTCTCCTTGTACCCAAAAATTTTTAAAGTCAAATGGGTCTTTAGGCCATATATTTGTCATCAAAATTCGTAAGCCCCAGGTCCCTGTGCGGGCGCCATCTGTAAAGTAGTTTCTTTGGCTGCCGTCAAGTAGTAACCCCGGATTCGAGCCTTATTCTGGGGTCAGTCTAAAAGGAGGTTATTTTCCGGTCGGCTTGGCCGACCCCGGGCAATAAAATAGACATGCAATAATTTATACTCCGTCTTCCAGCCAACAACTCAGGTTTTTATTTAAGAATTTTTCTTCATGTTCTTAGTTGAATCTCTCCGCTTATAATATTTTCCAGTTTTCTTTACATATTTACAAAGTCTCTATATCTAGCCCTTGAGCACCGAATACTAGGGAAGGGAGGCGTCTCTAACCTACCCAAACCGTGCAACACCGCATCGAGATCGGGAAAACCTTTGCAAACACGTTGAAAATTTAATATTATTTTGTATTACAACGCGAATACTTGTGATTGCAGGGAAATTTGATATTTTATTTTTGGCGACGACGAAAGGGAGTTTGCGCAATGAGATTCATATAACAACTGACTCTTTAATTTCAATATATAAACGCTTAAGCGAGCGAGCGCGATTAAAGCTTTATTGCGCTCCCGCTCCCGCCTTACACTATTCAACAAAGTTCATTATAAAAGCGCAAAGTGCGCAAACACCGCCCCCTCTGAAGGACCAACGTCTTCAGCACGCCACAGGCAGCACCGCCAGCCTATGGACCGCTCGCCGATACGTCGTATCCTTTGTTTTGACGTCCGCCACTCGGACCTTGCCGACGTGCACCGCCACGATCCGACCGATCATCCACTGCTGCGGAGGAAGATTGTCCTCGGCGACGACGACGAGAGCTCCCACGGCGACGTTTGGAACCTCCTGGTGCCACTTGTTTTTCGCCTGGAGGCTCGAGACGTACTCCAGGGCCATCGCTGCCAAAACCTGTGCCTGAGACACGAGACACTGCGCCATCGTCGCAAGCAGGTTGGGCTGACTTGGTCCGGGAGCGCTGCTGAGGGTGGAGCTAGTAGGGGCCCGCCGATCAGGAGATGGCATGGACTTAGTGCTTCGCCGCCGTTGGGATCCGTGCTGATCGCTCCAAGGGGCCTGGAGTTGAGAACGGCCTCCACGCTGGCGAGGAGAGTTCCGAGCTCCTCCGCGGTCAGGATGTCTTCGCCGACCGTCCGAAGGAACAGGTGCTTTGCAGACTTCACACCTGCCTCCCAAAGTCCGCCGAAGTGAGGCGCTCTGGGCGGTATGAACGCAAACTCGCATCCTCTTCTTGATGCGAATGTTGCGATACCGCCCCCCTGCTCCTCAAGACGGGCCCGGAACTCTCTCATGTGGCGATCGGCTCCGACGAAGTTCGTCGCGTTGTCGCACCACACCTTCTCCGGAATCCCGCGTCGACTCACGAACCTTTGGAATGCCAACAAAAACGCATCAGTGGTGAGGTCGGACACTAACTCTGAGTGTACCGCTTTGGACGCAAAACATACAAACAATGCCACGTATGATTTGTACGGCGGCTTACCACGGATACGTTACGTTGTGTTAAATGGGCCACAAAAATCAACACCACAGATATTAAAGGGGCGGAGAGCTCGAAGTCTGTCTAATGGCAAGTTCCCCATGATTTGCGTCAAAAGTTGAAGCTTGCACCGAAAGCAACGAATGCAAGACCGAACTGTTCTGCGGCAAACTTCCTGCGCATTAACCAACCATATCTTTTCTCGCAACAGACTTACAAGAGCTCGAGGGCCAGCATGACAATTTGTGACGTGCAGGTAGGACACGTAGACTTTAACAAACTGTGAGCCTTTCGACAACAACAACGGGAATTTGGCATCGTACGGGATAGGAGCATTCAATAACCGACCCCCAACTCGCAGCAATGTCGAGGAACACCAATCTAGTTTTTTCTCCTGGAGAAAAGGGCTTAGTTTTTGAATATTCGTTGCAACCGGTTTATTTTTCCGAATTTTGCCTATGTCGTCACTGAACTCGTGAGATTGAATCACTTCCACTATTTTCTCGAACGCAAAATTCAGTTCTCTTGGAGTAATACTTTTTTCAAAAGGCTGCGACACTTTTTTGCACCTTTGAACCCTTAGAAGCCTTATGTGCGACGAAAAGGATTCTATTTTCTGAAGCACACAATTAGGCTCAGGGATAACCACAAGCGCCAAAGCTGATTTGAGTAATTCCATCGACACGACATCAGCAGGTACTTCGAAGTGTCGATTCACAGGCCAATCTTTTTCTGCATCGAGCAAAAACGACGGCCCAGCGAACCAAATGGAAGCTGTGAGTTCCGAGTCGAGTAAACAGCTGATACTCCGGTTGTAGATTCTCATAAATCCTCTCCAATTCCTGGGTGGCGTCGTATCCTGCTCTATGCATCATCAGTCGGATCTGAACTAGATATTGTTTAAAGGTTTCTCCTGGCTGTTGATATCTTGTACGGATTTCATCCTCCAATCGCTGAAAATATCGAGGTGGTAAAAAAAATCAAGGAAAGCTTTCTTAAAGGTAGCCCAAGATTCGCCGAGTAATTGGCTCGTCCTGAACCAATGTTCCGCTGTATCTGTCAAAAGTCCTGGTATCGCCTGTGGCATCGTTTCCACGTTGACTTCGTAGGCCTTGGCCCGCTCCTCGAGATGCTGAATAAAGGTGATGGGATCCGTTGTCCCGCCGAACGTTATTCCCCAGATACGTAATTTTTCGGCCAGAGTAGCGGCGGTCATCTCGGCTTTCCGAGGGAAAACATCCCGTCTGGCTGAATTATTTTCCTTGTTGTTCATGTCGAACGAGGTTCGCATCGCTGGTTCGGCATCACTGGGAGCCGAACCGGTTAAAAACCATGTAGGCTAAGCTTGCGCCTTTGTAATTTAGTACCGAATAAAAAGTGAAACCGAACAGAAGTGAAGAAACCAACCCCCGTCTTTTTTTGGAATTCAGTTTTCTTTGGGAGACCACACATTTGGAGTTACCTTTGGCAAGGACCCGCCCCAACATTTGATCCATTCGAAGCCGGATATATTTTCATCGTTCTCCAGCTAAGTAATTCCAAAGGGTTTTTCCCATTATCATATATACATATATATATTTTCCGCACAACCCCGCTCCACCGCTAAGGTCTCGTTTCCGTGCGGAAATATTTATATTTATATATCTCCCTTGATCTCCACAACTCTTTGCACTTTCCGTGCAATTCCACAAAAATTAAAACACAAAAATTGAACAACATCACACATACCCATACACATACACACATATACATCCATCATCCATTTTTCACATTGGGTTTTTTAAACTAAAACACTTTGCCAGCGCCCACCCGCCAAAAATCCATCAATTATCAACTTTCTTTGTAAATTAAAACACACAAAACAATAACAAACCAAAAATTAAAAGACAAAAATTGAACAAAATCACACATATCCATGCACATACACACATATACATCCATCATCCATTTTTTACATTGGGCTTTAAACTGAAACACTTTGTCAGCACCCATCCGCCAAAAATCCATTACCTTTCAACTTTCTTTGTAAATTAAAACACACAAAACAATAACCAACCAAAAATTAAAACCCAAAAATTGAACAAAATCACACATATGTATCCATACACATAAACACACATATATCCATCCATTTTTGGTTCACATTGGGCTTTAGATTGAAACACTTTGCCAGCACCCATCCGCCAACAATCCATTGTTTTTCAGATTTCTTGTAAACATAACCAGCACACAAATAATAAAAAAAAGAACCCGGCATACGAACATTGCTGCAGAACCACCTGCTTGGCATACTTGTCGGACCGGCGAGTCTAAGGGTGGCGGCAACCGTTTTTTGAGTCTTTCTCCGCGGCATCCCGAGTGGAAAACAACCCAATAATCATTTAGCTGATATTTTATTAATTTTAATTATCGTTTGGTTGTTTTTTTTGTTTTGCACATTGGTGTGTGTGTGGCACACCGGGTGTCCCGGGCATTCCGTACCGCAACACATCGTACAGAGTTTATAACAGGCCGTTCACACTACAGTGCATCTGGGACGCAACAAGAAATTCGATAAACTTTTCAAACTTAGAAATAAAAATAAATATAAATAAAATAAAAAACAAAATAAAGAATAAAATAAATCCTTCAACAGCGATTCGATTCAGTTCAGTTCACATATTTTTACAAATATATTTATTTCACATTCCATCCAAGTTACATATCGTACCCACTTACATTTTTGGGATATATTGATTCGTGGTAAGGTTTTCTGACCAGCATCCAAATCGTTAAGCAGAAACACATTAAACAGCGACCGCGTCCACGTCTCCACTTAACTCGATTCACTTTCCAAACTTAGGAAGAAAAATACATAATTATGTTGAAGCGATTTGTCCAAAAATAAAATAAAGCCTCAAGCAGCGTTCCGTTTCCACGCGTTCCGCCTCAATTCCTTCTGGTGCAGTCATATATGCGCCAAGACATACATCCAGTTCACATTCCATCCAATTTATATATCGTACCCACTTACACTTTTGGGATATATTGATTCGTGGTAAGGTTTTTTGACCAGCATCCAAATCGTTAAGCCGAGACGCATTAAACAGCGACAGCATCCACGTCCCTGTTCCTTTTCCGTCAGTGTAAGTGCAGGCTCCTACTCGAGCCTACTATGCCGATTGGTGAAGGTGAGGAACATAAAGTTCAGTTAACCGTCCCATTAGCCAGAACGCCCAGCCGGGCCAGAGCCAAAAGCGAGTCGTCACTACCCACCAAAAAGACAGCCCCTAGTAAAAGCTTAACTCCATCCATATAGATCAACCGTCCGTCCAGGACAACAAGCGAAAAGTCCTTAACCCCTTCAAAACCAGTGAAAACAGCTGCGTCACAGCTAGTTTTGTCCTCGCAAGTTACTAGATCAACTGCGAAAATGGCGGAAGCTGAAGCTAAGGCTGCCTTGACCAAGTTTGTGGCTGTGACCGATAGGGTCAGTCAGTTCGAAGCTAGGGTCAATACCCCAACAGACCCACCTCCGTCTGTTCACACGAATAAGGTCAGGCTTCAGCAGATACAGGCTCTTTGGGACAAAGTAGAGAAAGAATACGAGACGTGCTCTGAGGTTATTTCCGTATTAAATTGTCCCGACACGATGGAAGTCATGCAAGCCAAGTATGACTACTGCTACTCTGTCTTTGAGCGATGCGCTGCAACACTAAACGAAACGATTGAAAGGGCTTGCGTTCAACCGATTCATGAACCGTCCACGCCGGTGTCTCAGCCTAGTGGATGCCGCGTACCTCCAATAGACTGTGAGATTTTCAGTGGCGACTATGTTCATTGGCCGACGTTCCGAGACCTTTTTTCCGCCATCTATGTTTAAAATCCGAGGCTTTCCGGCGTTGAAAAGTTGTTCCACCTCAACTCGAAAACGAGCGGAGAAGCAAAGTCTATTGTGGCGTTATCACCATTGACTAACGAAGGGTTTGAGTCCGCATGGGGAAATCTGCAGACTCATTTTGAAAACAAGCGACTGCTCGTCAACAGCCAGCTAAAGATCCTGTTTAATCTTCCCACTGTTTCCCAAGAGTGTGGCAATTCCCTAAAGCACCTGGAGAGCACTGTCCAAGGTTGCTTGACAGCCTTAAAAATAGCTAAAGTAGACACAACAAATTGGGACTGCCTTCTCGTCTACCTGTGCTCCTCAAAGCTGCCGAAGCTGACATTGGCTCTGTGGGAACAGTCCCTCCTCAACCCATCCGAGATTCCAGGGTGGGAAGAGTTCAAGAACTTCTTAAAAGGTCGTCATCGAACCCTGGAGGCAATTGAAGAATTTAAGCCTACCTTGAACACTCAATCCAGAGCTCCACGTTCTGAAGGTGGGCCCCGGATTATCCATAACTTTGAAAATAGGGTCACCGTAAATCCACAGTCGTGTAAACTTTGTCCAAGAGAGAACCATCCTATCCTTCTGTGTCCCCAGTTCCTAAATATGTCGGTTGCCGACAGGGAACAGTGTATTAAACAACAGAAACTTTGTCTGAACTGTTTTGCAAGAACCCACATGTTGAGAGACTGCACAAGTTCTCACAATTGCTATACGTGCAAAGGTCGCCACAATACTCTCCTCCATCGTAGCGGCCCTTCACAGCTCCAGTCCGCGTCAGTACCTGACCTCCAGCCAGAAATACAGTCCACTCCGTCGAACGTTCAAACGTACCTCGCCGTGAATACGCAAGGAGTCCTCCTGAGTACGGCGGTCATAGAGATCTGCCACTTGGGCATCAGGTACTCAGCTCGTGCCTTAATTGACTCCGGATCCGAGGCGACGTTTATTTCAGAACGGTTATTCAACCTAATTAAGCTCCCCTATGAATCCATACAAGCTCAAGTTTCGGGAGTAAATCAAACTGTTGCTGCTCAACCTCGTAAGCGCTGCCAATTCCATATAGGCTCCCCCATTAAGCCACAAATCCAAATCGAAACGTCTGCATATGTGCTACCACTTTTAGCCGGAAATCTTCCATCCTATACGATACCCGAAGGGTCGTTAAGGGACGTCCCTCCCGTACAGTTAGCAGACCCGAATTTCTACCAGAGTTCGCAAATTGACGTGCTTATAGGCGCCGATATCCTTCCGTCGATTATTTTGGGCGGCCTCCAGTCAAATGTTTGCGGAACACTCCTTGGCCAAGAGACCATATTCGGGTGGATTCTTTGCGGCCCAATCGCGAAGAATCCCACTAACCGAATATCTTCCTTCTCAGCACGGTTGTCTGTCACCGAATCTCAACTAGACGGCATCCTTACCAAGTTCTGGGAGGTGGAGGATGTTCCAGTGAAGCCGGGCAAGGAATCCAGCTCGGTGTGTGAAAATAACTTCCAGCAAACCACCACAAGGGATAAAGATGGGAGGTATGTTGTTTCTTTGCCCTTTAAAGAGCCTAACAAAATAAACCTGGGGCATGCACGGTCCATCGCACTGGCGCAATTCCTTAGGAACGAAGCACGGTTGAATAAAAACGTTTCTTTGAGAGAGCAGTATGACTCAGTTATTCAGGAATATTTAGATTTAGGTCATATGCACCTAGTCTCTCCAAAAGACGACTCCAGCAATTTTTACTTGCCGCACCACGCGGTTTTCAAGCCAGACAGCACCACCACAAAGGTTCACGTGGTGTTTAATGCCTCCAATAAATCGTCAAACGGGTACAGCCTAAATGATATCCTTCATACAAGTCCGGTACTGCAATCTGATTTGACAACCCAGATCCTCAAATGGCGTTTCTTTAGATACGTCTTCAATGCTGACATCACCAAGATGTATCGGCAGATTCTCGTCCATCCTGATCATACACGGTTCCAAAGAATCCTATGCCGCGATAAAGAGGGAAAACTGTGTGATTATGAGCTCAACACGGTCACTTTTGGCGTTAACTGTGCCCCCTTTCTGGCCATACGCGTGCTCCAACAACTGTCCCAGGATGTACGTGACCAATATCCTTTGGCAAGTGACATAATTTCGAACTTTATGTACGTCGATGATGTTTTAGCTGGCGCCCACACGCAGCAGTCCGCTGTTTCAGCCATCAAAGAGCTCTGCGGTGCCCTCGAGAGTGCGGGTTTTCCACTGCGCAAGTGGACCTCGAACGAGAAGAAACTTTTACAAGGTATTCCAAAGGAGGACTTGATCAGGGCCGACTTTCTGGAGCTGGAAGACGCCAGTATGGCAAAAACTCTGGGAATCCGTTGGCACGCGACATCGGATAGTTTCTTTTTTTTGCCGATGGATATTTCTCTCCAAACAACCTACACCAAACGAGAGGTTTTATCCCAGATAGCCAAACTGTTTGACCCAGCAGGTTGGTTATCGCCAGTTATTGTTCGGGCAAAAATTTTCATGCAAGAAATTTGGCTGCGGGAGTTAAGCTGGGACCAGCCTCTTCCGGTTGATCTTGTCACAAAGTGGCGTGACTTTCTTAAGGGATATCCAACATTAAAAGAAGTTCGCATTCCAAGATGGGTAAAATTTCATCCAGACGCAAAGCTGCAGTACCACGGGTTTTGCGATGCATCGCAGAGCGCCTATGGTGCTGCCATCTTCGTTCGCGTCGAAACGAGTGATGGCTGTTTTACCCAATTGCTTGTATCCAAAACCCGAGTAGCTCCAGTAAAGTCCCTTTCCATACCGCGATTAGAGCTGTGCGGTGCGGTGCTTCTCTCCGAACTCGCTGCAGCAGTTCTCTCCGAAATGCCTCCTACTCAGTATGAGACATATTATTGGACAGACTCCACGATAGTGCTTGCATGGCTAAGCAAGCCAGCATGCACTTGGACTACGTTCGTTGCCAACAGAGTCGCGAAAGTTCACCAGCTCACCAACAGAGAACAGTGGTTTCATGTGATATCGGAAGATAACCCAGCTGACCTGGCGAGCAGGGGCGTCTCAGTCCATGAGCTCAGGGACAGCAACCTCTGGTGGCACGGTCCTGAGTGGCTGCGTCACAACCGGGAGCAGTGGCCACTCAATTCGTCGGTTCCGCTTGAAACAGAGCTCGAACAACGCCCGATAAGATGTAACGTCGCCAAAGCGCCTCCGAAAACTGACCCTTTGGAGCGGTTTTCAGCATTCGAGAGGGCTTTACGCGTTCTCGCGTACGTATTCCGGTTTGCAAGACTGTGTCGCAAACAAGATGTCAACGTAAAGTCGGAACTCACAGCTGCAGAGCTGTCTAACGTCCAAGAGAGGCTGATTGTGCTCACCCAACGCAATGAGTATCCAACAGAATGCAAGGCATTAGGCAAAAAGCAGAATATTCCAGTCTCCAGCACGATCTCCAATTTAAACCCCTTTGTCGACAGCCATGGTGTCTTAAGAGCAAGCGGTCGTCTACGAGCATCTGAGATGCTAAGCTATGATGAGAAACATCCAATCATCATTCCGGCAAGGTGCACTTTTGCCAAACTTTTGGTCCTCTTTACCCATCGCATATCCTTGCATGGGGGTAATCAATTGATGATCCGACTTATTCGCTCCAAGTATTGGATACCCCAGCTGAGAAATCTGGTAAAAGTCACCATTCATGCCTGTCGGGTGTGCACCATTCACAAACAGAAGCTGCAAACTCAGCTGATGGGGGACTTGCCCTGCGCAAGATCTACATTTTCCAGAGCTTTTACCCACACGGGCGTTGACTTTGCGGGACCATTTGATATTAAAAACTATGTCGGTCGAGGGTGCAAGATAACAAAAGGGTATGTTTGCGTTTTTGTGTGTTTCAGTACCCGAGCCATCCACCTAGAAGCTACATCAGACTTGACGACTGAAAAGTTTCTGGCGGCCTTCTCGCGTTTCTCCGCACGACGTGGCTGTCCGCAACACATACATTCTGACAACGGGAAGACGTTTGTGGGAGCCTCCACGTCCCTATCCAAGGACTTCATTGAAGCCACGAGGTCTTTGATCTTATCCAATTACAGCCTTCAAAATGTGACCTGGCACTTTAACCCTCCTGCCGCCCCTCATATGGGAGGGCTATGGGAGGCCGGTGTCAAAAGCTTTAAGGCACACTTCTACAAGCATACGGCGGGCGGGAAGTACACATTTGAAGAGTTAGCCACCCTCCTATCGAAAATTGAGGCCTGTTTAAATTCGAGGCCTATTTCTCCAATGTCCGAAGACCCCACGGACCTCGTAGCTCTCAGCCCCGGACATTTCCTAGTCGGTGGGCCACTCCTTTCCGTGGCGGAACCCGAGATTAAGGAAAACCCCATTTCCATTTTAAACCGATGGCGGCGGCTAAAGGCCCTGCATCAGCAATTTTGCTTACGTTGGAAAGAAGAGTACCTAAAGGAGCTCCATAAAAGGACTAAATGGCAATTTCCAACGCGAAATATTCAGACAGGGGACATGGTTGTGCTAAAAGAGGAGAATTTACCGCCAAATGAATGGCGGCTTGGGCGTATCCAACTGGTGTGCCCAGGCGCGGATGGCAAGACCCGAGTGGCAGAGGTTCTAACCGCACGTGGCATTATCCGACGACCAATCGCAAAGATGATCCGCCTTCCGATGGAGGCCTCCAGCTCCGAGTGATTCTGCCGTTTTCCTTCCTTTTTTTGGGTTAGCGACTGACAGCCAATCATTCTGTATCGTCAGTCCTCATACATGTCACGATCATTCGCATCATACATCACCGCTAACTTTTGTTTACTCGTTTCCCCAGACTGTTCACGATGGCGCCAACCACGATCCAGCACGCTCGGCCACGCACAACCAACGGGTACAGGTGCCGCGTTTGCCGAGGGGTGCACGCACTGAGGAAGTGCCAACGGTTCCTCCGGCTCCCGGCGGTGAAGCGGCTCCGCGCGGTCCTGATCAACCAGTACTGTGCGAACTGCCTTGCTCACGAGCATTCCGGACAATCCTGCCGCAGTAAGGCCAAGTGCCACGTATGCAGTGGGAATCACCACACCCTCTTGCACTTCCAAGAGTCCACAACGCCACGCTCGTCACGACCCCAAGGCCGACAGCAGTCACGACCCCAAGGACAACAGCAGCAGAGAGCGGCGTCGACGACGTCGGTGCGCTCATCATCGCCGAAGGTGGTCTCCCCGACTCGAAGCCCTGCTACGGGCCCATCGTGCGCCGCTATCCTGCAGCGCACGAGTGTGAGCATCTTGCCAACTGCATCCATTTTGGTGGGGTCTGAGGAGAAACGGTTTGACGTCCGAGCTTTGGTGGATCCTTGCTGGCCCGTGAGTCGCATTCACGCATCTTTGGCAAAGGCTCTCAACCTTTCCGTCACCCGCGTAGGCGATGAGCGGGTGTGCACCACCGAAATCCGCTCAAAGTCGTCAAAAATGACCCGACAGCTGCTAATGCTCGTTGATGACCAGATGCAGACCCGAACTCCGGCCAAGCCCCTGGATCCGAAGGTCCGGGATGGCTTTCAAGACATCACTTTGGCTGACGACAGATGGTTCCACCCTTCCCTAGTGTCTGCTGTTTTGGGAGCCGACGTATACGCGGAGTTAATTCTGCCAGGTATCCGCCCGAGTCAAAATGGGCTGCCCATGGCGCAAAGTTCAGCCTTGGGCTGGCTCCTTTCGGGCACTTGCTCCCTGGCTTGATTCGCCACTCTCCCCATTGCGAGGGGGGGAGAATGTTCATGTCGAACGAGGTTCGCATCGCTGGTTCGGCATCACTGGGATGCTAAGGCTAAGCTTGCGCCTTTGTAATTTAGTACCGAATAAAAAGTGAAACCGAACAGAAGTGAAGAAACCAACCCCCGTCTT
Organism: Drosophila takahashii; assembly: GCF_030179915.1. Classification (NCBI taxonomy): domain Eukaryota; kingdom Metazoa; phylum Arthropoda; class Insecta; order Diptera; family Drosophilidae; genus Drosophila; species Drosophila takahashii. Next base: position 37,968,970 of record NC_091678.1, read on the forward strand.
TTTTTGGAATTCAGTTTTCTTTGGGAGACCACACATTTGGAGTTACCTTTGGCAAGGACCCGCCCCAACACTTGTCACGTATTGCTTCTGGAGTACTAGTGGCTCCGATCGGTGGAACGTGTAGTTGTATGGGACCTGGTGATACCGGGCTCGGGGCTCGTTGCTTTTTTCTAACTCATCGCGGCGTTGATTTCGGCCTCACACTCCCGAAGTCTTGCGATAATTTCGAGCTCGTGGTCTTCGCGACTGTTGAACGCTGCTAAGCGGCTTCTCATTTCATCTACGCTTCCTGCCGCTTCCAGAGAAAACTCTTTAAGGATCGCCTTCAGCTCCCGCTTCCGGAGATATGAAATCCAACGTGTTCCCATAATTCCGAGCTACTTGGTGATCCACAAGAAAGTTTTCCAGCGAGTCGAGAGGGAATAACCACCAATTAATTGAGGTTTCGGCAAAAGCTGACAAAGTCGGGCTTTCGGCGAGTAAAGAAATTAAAGTTAAACAAACGTGGCAAGGACCCGCTGGTCAATCGACGGTAGCTAGTCGGGGTCACGAAAGAGGACACAAGAATTATAGAGAAATCGATCAAACTTGGACAAAACTGCGTTGGGACTCGGAGGACGATGATTTCCCGTAGATCGATGTACACTCGGCGGCGGCTAAAGTTAAATTGAAGCTGGTTCTTCCTGTCGAGGGTATTTTTGCTGATCTGGTCGGCTGTCAGCTTCGGGTGCCGGAGAGACGGTCGGCAATCTAAACAAAAGTGGCGGTTGCTGTGAGAGTACAAGTTAAATTCTCCCTGCCTCGTGTTCTTAAGTTTCCCGACTCGAATGGTGTACCGGTAGAGGGTTCGGCCCGCTCTCTCTCCCTACCATGCTATATATCTATGTACTCGTGCTACTATGTTTGTCTCGCTCTGGGGTTTTTTTTTTCCCTCTTAGGTATACATGGACCACGTGTTCTCTGGTACCGTGTTCATACGTTTCTCGGGACTGTACTTGCTTAAACTTCTAGGTAATACTCGCTGTACTTGCTTGAAATTTGAGATTCGTAGTAGTATTAGTGGCCCTCCTCGATATGTAGGCCTCTTCTTTTGTATCGAAGTAAAACGAATTTTCTCTCCTTGTACCCAAAAATTTTTAAAGTCAAATGGGTCTTTAGGCCATATATTTGTCATCAAAATTCGTAAGCCCCAGGTCCCTGTGCGGGCGCCATCTGTAAAGTAGTTTCTTTGGCTGGGATGCCGTCAAGTAGTAACCCCGGATTCGAGCCTTATTCTGGGGTCAGTCTAAAAGGAGGTTATTTTCCGGTCGGCTTGGCCGACCCCGGGCAATAAAATAGACATGCAATAATTTATACTCCGTCTTCCAGCCAACAACTCAGGTTTTTATTTAAGAATTTTTCTTCATGTTCTTAGTTGAATCTCTCCGCTTATAATATTTTCCAGTTTTCTTTACATATTTACAAAGTCTCTATATCTAGCCCTTGAGCACCGAATACTAGGGAAGGGAGGCGTCTCTAACCTACCCAAACCGTGCAACACCGCATCGAGATCGGGAAAACCTTTGCAAACACGTTGAAAATTTAATATTATTTTGTATTACAACGCGAATACTTGTGATTGCAGGGAAATTTGATATTTTATTTTTGGCGACGACGAAAGGGAGTTTGCGCAATGAGATTCATATAACAACTGACTCTTTAATTTCAATATATAAACGCTTAAGCGAGCGAGCGCGATTAAAGCTTTATTGCGCTCCCGCTCCCGCCTTACACTATTCAACAAAGTTCATTATAAAAGCGCAAAGTGCGCAAACACCGCCCCCTCTGAAGGACCAACGTCTTCAGCACGCCACAGGCAGCACCGCCAGCCTATGGACCGCTCGCCGATACGTCGTATCCTTTGTTTTGACGTCCGCCACTCGGACCTTGCCGACGTGCACCGCCACGATCCGACCGATCATCCACTGCTGCGGAGGAAGATTGTCCTCGGCGACGACGACGAGAGCTCCCACGGCGACGTTTGGAACCTCCTGGTGCCACTTGTTTTTCGCCTGGAGGCTCGAGACGTACTCCAGGGCCATCGCTGCCAAAACCTGTGCCTGAGACACGAGACACTGCGCCATCGTCGCAAGCAGGTTGGGCTGACTTGGTCCGGGAGCGCTGCTGAGGGTGGAGCTAGTAGGGGCCCGCCGATCAGGAGATGGCATGGGCTTAGTGCTTCGCCGCCGTTGGGATCCGTGCTGATCGCTCCAAGGGGCCTGGAGTTGAGAACGGCCTCCACGCTGGCGAGGAGAGTTCCGAGCTCCTCCGCGGTCAGGATGTCTTCGCCGACCGTCCGAAGGAACAGGTGCTTTGCAGACTTCACACCTGCCTCCCAAAGTCCGCCGAAGTGAGGCGCTCTGGGCGGTATGAACGCAAACTCGCATCCTCTTCTTGATGCGAATGTTGCGATACCGCCCCCCTGCTCCTCAAGACGGGCCCGGAACTCTCTCATGTGGCGATCGGCTCCGACGAAGTTCGTCGCGTTGTCGCACCACACCTTCTCCGGAATCCCGCGTCGACTCACGAACCTTTGGAATGCCAACAAAAACGCATCAGTGGTGAGGTCGGACACTAACTCTGAGTGTACCGCTTTGGACGCAAAACATACAAACAATGCCACGTATGATTTGTACGGCGGCTTACCACGGATACGTTACGTTGTGTTAAATGGGCCACAAAAATCAACACCACAGATATTAAAGGGGCGGAGAGCTCGAAGTCTGTCTAATGGCAAGTTCCCCATGATTTGCGTCAAAAGTTGAAGCTTGCACCGAAAGCAACGAATGCAAGACCGAACTGTTCTGCGGCAAACTTCCTGCGCATTAACCAACCATATCTTTTCTCGCAACAGACTTACAAGAGCTCGAGGGCCAGCATGACAATTTGTGACGTGCAGGTAGGACACGTAGACTTTAACAAACTGTGAGCCTTTCGACAACAACAACGGGAATTTGGCATCGTACGGGATAGGAGCATTCAATAACCGACCCCCAACTCGCAGCAATGTCGAGGAACACCAATCTAGTTTTTTCTCCTGGAGAAAAGGGCTTAGTTTTTGAATATTCGTTGCAACCGGTTTATTTTTCCGAATTTTGCCTATGTCGTCACTGAACTCGTGAGATTGAATCACTTCCACTATTTTCTCGAACGCAAAATTCAAATCTCTTGGAGTAATACTTTTTTCAAAAGGCTGCGACACTTTTTTGCACTTTGAACCCTTAGAAGCCTTATGTGCGACGAAAAGGATTCTATTTTCTGAAGCACACAATTAGGCTCAGGGATAAGCACAAGCGCCAAAGCTGATTTGAGTAATTCCATCGACACGACATCAGCAGGTACTTCGAAGTGTCGATTCACAGGCCAATCTTTTTCTGCATCGAGCAAAAACGACGGCCCAGCGAACCAAATGGAAGCTGTGAGTTCCTCAACGTCACATCCCCGTGACACGATGTCCGCTGGGTTTACTTTCGTGGGGACATGTCGCCAAATTGCTTTTTCCGACCACTCTTGGATCTCTGCAACTCGGTTTGAGACGAAAACCGACAACGACGACGGATGCGTTTTAATTCAATGCAGAGTGATCTCCGAGTCCGTCCATAGGAACACCTTTGTGATCGGAAAATTAAGCAATGGTCTTACACGATTGTAAAGATCCGCAAGAAGGTGAGCTGCGCACAACTCAAAGCGGGGCAAAGTTTTCGTCTTGAGGGGAGCTACTTTGGATTTTGCTGTCAATAAAGATACTTTTAAACCTTCAGCGGTACTAGTGCGAACGTAGATGCACGCTCCATGTGCTCGCATGGAAGCGTCAGCGAAACCATGTATTTCTGCCGGGACTTTGGCGTCTGTATGAACGAATCGCGATACCTCGATCTTGGGCAGTTGCAACAGCGTTCCCTTAAAAGCTTCCCAAGATGTCTGCAGTTGCATCGGTAGCGACTCGTCCCAGTCTAACTTTCGAAGCCACAGTTCCTGCAACAACATTTTTGCCCTAGTCACTAGAGGGCACAACAGGCCAAGCGGATCGAAAAGTCGGGCAGTCACCGACAGTATGTTTCGTTTTGTCGCACGAAGATCCAGAAAAGAGTCATCCAACCCAAATTGAAAGTAATCTTTACCCGGCAACCAAACCACGCCAAGGGTCTTAGTTACGTCTGAGTCTGCCGTTAGCGGCACGACAGCGCTTTCAGATGCGGATAACTCTGGGCAGTTAGAAAACCACTTTGCCAATTCAAATCCTGCCTCTTGCAATACCTGAGAAACTTCGTCTCGAAGGCTTAGCAGGTCCTCAACGCTTCTGGCGCCAGTCAACAAATCGTCAACATAAAAGTCATTCTGAATGACCTTGGCGGCTTTTGGACACGAATCCTGCGCGATCTCTCCAAGCCGGTTTAAACACCGAATCGCCAGATAGGGGGCTGGCGAAGTACCATAAGTCACGGTGTTCAGCTTGAAGATTTTTAGAGACTCAGATGGATCTCGTCTCCACACTATGAGCTGAAAGTTTCGGTCAGCTTCGTCAACCATTACTTGCTCTTTTTTACGTCTGCTGCAAGCGCAAACTTGTGCAGTCTGAACCGAAGCAGGGTCGAATACAGCTCCTCTTGAATGGTGCGGCCAACCATCAAGATGTCATTCAACGCGACCTGCGTCGATGTACGGCTCGAGGCGTCGAATACCACTCTCAACTCTACGTTTCGCAACTTCATTTGATGAACCAAGAGTTGCTGGGTCAGATTTGAACGGCAGACGAACCGAAAATCTCCCGGACGACAATCTTTGAGTGTTTTTCTCAAAGTGTTGCTCACAAAGTTGCAGCTCAGGAGTATGGACCTTGGCCTTGGGCGGCAAGTCCTCCACAGACCAAAATTTCTGCAGGGTTGTGTCGATTGACTCCAACACTTCTTCCTGGCAGCTGAGATGTACCAACTTTTCCGAATTTCTTATTTTTTCTGAGGCACATCTCCCTGACACTATCCAGCCGAGAACTGTTTTTTGCAAAATGGGAAACTCAGGCCCTTGCTTTATCTGGCCGACTGACAATAGTTCAAAGAACGAGTCTGCGCCTATAAGCATATCTATTTTTTGGGGCTTGAAGAAGAATGGATCTGCCAATTGAATATTTTCAGGCACCCTCCAGCCGCTGGTGTTCACCGTTTGATCCGGATGATAACCAGAAATATTTTTTAGTATGTAAAATTAGGACGACAATTGACTGCTACCCACTCGCGACTTAACTATCGTGTGAATTTTCTTGGTTGCTTGAGCATTAGTTCCACCAATGCCCCGCAAGCTCAAACACACGTCCTCTCTCTTAATCTGAAGTCTCTGAGCGAGCTCATCGGTCACAAAATTTACTTGTGAACCAGAATCGAGCAACGCTCGAGCCAAAACTAATTCGCCACTTTTTGTTTGGACGCTCACGATGGCTGTGGCAAGAATAACTTTATCCGATGCAGTCGCATGCATAACATGCGAAGTGGATGGAGTATTCTGCAAGAGCGTGGGCTGAGGAGGAGCTGGCAACGCGAGATTTGATGGCGAGTAAATGTGCAGCAATGTGTGGTGTGAGGACTTACACACCCTGCATCTTTTCGATTTGCACCTTTTTACCGTGTGGCCCTTTCGGAGGCAGTTAATTCATAAAGGAGCCTTTTTTGCAAAATCGAATCTTTGCTGAACTGTTAGGGCAGCAAAAGCAGTGCAACTTCCTACTTGATGTTCTGCTGAGTTGCAAAACACACATACTTCGGGGTCGTCTATGGCAGCAACAAACGAAAAACTCCTATTTCCATTCTTCTTAGGATAAGCCTGGCTCTGCTGAACAATTTTTGGCTTACACGCTTCTTCGGCAACCATATACTGATAGCGCTTGTTCAGGGCCGACTCACACTCGCTCCAAAGAGGAAGCGAAGTATAATCTAACTGTTCTTCCCATTTTCTTTTAGTTCCTGCATCGACTTTGCCCATTACTAGATGGATGAGGATGGCATTCGTAATACGTTTGTCATCCCCAAAGGACAAAAGAGAATCGTATAGCGCTGTAACTGTGTCGATCAGGTTTCTCAAGGCTGTAGCTGATGGCTGGGAAATCTTTGGCAGATTAAACAGTGTCGATATATTGTAAAAAAAAATTAAACAATCATTATCGTACACCCGCCTTAGGCTAGCCAGGGCTTTTGGGTAATTATTCGCTGTAACTTGGAATTCGCCTGACTGTTCCTAGCGCGTCTCCAGCCAAACACGATATTAGATGGTTAAATTTTTCGATATCGTGCAGCGTGTCATCTTTGTCAACAAAAGTTTCGAAAAGGCTTATAAAATTTTTAAATTCGGAATGTTTTCCGCTAAAGGTTGGAAGAGCGACGCTCGGCAAACGGCATTGGGGTGTGCGCGTTGCCGGCGGAGCGGAATTGTCAACGCTCTTAAGCTTTGTTTCCGCGATTAGGGAAATTAGCAACGATTTTGCTATTATCGCAGTCTCTTCTAACTCTTCGCGGTACTCATCATCTCCATCTTTCGCTTCAATTTTATTCTGTATAAGCGAAGCATTTTCAATGTGCGTATTTAGGATTTCTAATCGACATTGTAACTCAACCGTATTTAAGGAGTATCGACCCTCCTTTAAATATTTTTGCGTTCGCTCTATACTCTTCATATATCCATCTCGTTGGTTTTTCAACCCTTCGATGTCCTTGTTGTTACTTTCTGATTTTGGCACCATTTTTTTTTTTTTTGGTATCGAAGAGTTTATAATTTAATTTATATTAGTTTTTTTTTTTTTTAAATTCTATTTATGTAAATGTACACAAAAATTTGTTTTTAAATTTATTAAATTTAAAAATAATAACCAACGAGAGGAATAAGCTGAACGCAAGCAGTGTACGGGAGATATTTAAATGAATTGAGGAATTAATTTAAGGAATCCTAATTTATTATAATAATTCAATAATTATAATATGCCGAGAGCACGTCGTGTAGGGGAGCACACGCCAAGCTCAAACACCAAAAAACGAACAAGCGTTTAGGCAACGGCAACGCTTGCACCGTTTGTAACGATCCCTGATCGCCCCGAGTTTACTGAGCTAGCTCAGGGGATTGGATTGGATTCGGTCCACGAATTTATACACGTGGCAGTACCCCGAATAAGAACACAAGAAGATCCAATTCACGATAATGTCTTTATTTATGTTTATTTCTTGCCCGTGACACAACTTTCCGCTCCTCGCCGTTCCCGTCACTCCGCTCTTCCTCCAGGGGTCCACTCCGGTGTCGCCGTCCCCGTGCGTTCGCTCTGACCGGTCCGCTAGGACACCGTCCTAAGCTCCGATTGAGCTGCCTTGACCAACTCGATCGTCAGTGCCTCCGCTGGCTGGGACACTCGCCGGCCTTCGTCGGCGGATACGCTCGACTGGGCAGCTAGCGCGCACAGCTTGGTCACTGTCCGATCCCGCGGTTCGCCGGTTCCCCGACTCGGCTTGGGTGAGGCCTTCGGTGGCCGGACTGGGCTGACAGGGGTCCTCCGGGCAGGACCTGTTGGCTCCGTTGAATCACTCGTCTCCTGGGCTGTTCCGCCTACTCCGTGGACGCGTCTTCGACTACGCCGTACCGCACTTGATCTCCTTGCTGCCGCTGGGTTTCAGAACTCCTCGCCATGATGATTTCCACTTCACTTCACCGACCATACACTGACTCGCGCTTGCGCACTAAGAGACTCTCCCGCCGCCGCGGCCCTCCTTATATACCCGGCCCGCCGCCATCTTCTGCCGGGTAACTTTCCATCACGTGATCCTCCACCAATGGTATCGCTGCTGGTCCCGATTAACGGGTCGCAATCGTCTTTGGCTTTTTCATGACCAAATGAGGTAACAAACTTGGGTCCGCCGCGCTTGGGCCCTTTTCATGCCCTTATAAGGTTACAAATCTTGCTGATTCTCGACGCTGTTCGGCTCGACGCTACTCGGCTCTCCGCTCCTTCACCATTCCTCGTAGTCCGTCATCCCACTTGACTCTCCTTTTCCCCAGCGTCTTCTAACGGCCTTTCCCTCCATCCTCGGACTGGAACAATCAAGCGGTCCCCCGTCTAGAGGTACCGCCTCGTTCCCTTAGGTACTGTTCCCTGTATTTAGGTACCGTTCCCCGTATTTAGGTACTGTTCCCGGTCTTTATTCTTTTGCGGTATTCCAATACCTCACACTCCCCCCATTCTTTCCAGGGAAAATCCTATTAATTTTTCCTTTACCATTCCTGATCATTTAAACTTCGGCAACGCCGCCGTTTAAATATCGCGCCTTTCCGCTCGAGTGGCCAGATCACCACGGATGCTCCTCGATCTCAGTTCGTGTCTTCGCTCGATATTTTATGCGAGTTCTCCACCATTTGGTATTTTAGTATTGTGCCTGGTGTGACCCTCCTACGGTATCGTTCACCTATCGGCGTTTCTCCGAACTCCAGTTCCATCTTTAGCATTTTCCTGGCCTCGTGCTTCCCTGCTCCTGGTAAGTTTTGCTATCTTCCCCACTTTCCCAATCCGAAAAGTTTAAATTTTTGGTGTCTTTTCCTTCCAGCTTCCGTTGAACTTTATTACGCCTGCTCCTTCAGGAGCCGGACCCATTGGACGCGGTAGCGCTGCCCCGCTGCCCACACCAGCTGCGCCCACCGGCGCTTCGCCCTGCCCCGCTGGCGTTGGACCGCCGCGGCCAATCCTCCAGCTGCACCTCCGGTCGACTCGTCGCCGCTCGCTCCGCCGTCTGCGTCGCCATCTCCCGTGTCGTCCTCGTCCGACCACGGTCCCTTGGCCCACCCCGTGATGCACGACACCGGCCCCGGGCCGCCTGTCGGATCGTACGTTTTCGGGCAGCCTGCAGCCCAGTCGGAGAAATTGCTGCCGCTGTCGCCGCTATCCCACCCCACCGACGGACTATCCGGGTACATCCACCGTCGACTGTCGTCCGACTCGGGCCCAGTCCTGGTTGCTTGGGGTGAGACTAGCGGCGAAGCCAGCAGTTGCAGTACCGGGCTGCGGTGCCTGCGCGGTGGTGCCCTTCGGCGGGATATAGGAACGGCAGCCGCGTTCCTACACGTGGTCCTCGACCACGTGCTGCTCGCTGCCGTCTCCCGCTGGTTGTCGCTGCTTCTCGATGCCTGTTCAAATTCAAGTGAATGAGTTGGAAGCTCAGCGACGGCATTGAAGCTGTTGGTCGCCTCCTTCGTATGATCCCGTTACACGTAAGTTCGGCTTTTGTCTCATATTTTAACTTTGCGTACTTATCTTTGTTCTTTTCCCCACCCGCTCTCCCATGTAGGTTCGTTTACATGCAGGCTTCGTTCCCCTGCATCTGTGTGGTGGCCAGTGATGCTCGCTGCCAATCTGTTCCTGCTTCGGTACTATCCACTTCCTCCCAGTATTTCGACTCGGTACTAATTTTGACTTTGTTTTTCTTCCAGGATAGGCTCGATGTTTCTTTCGTTTTGGATCTGGCCCGGGTCCCCTTTCCCTTTTGGATATCATTGCTTATAATATTATACATGTATTCTCCGATGGTATTAATACATTCTGTATATGCCGGTGCTATGCGTCGTTCCTTGTGTTATTATTCTTTCCACTTTCCCTCCCGCAGGGCTATCCTTTTAGATCTCCTGCTTCCGTTTCCCGTTCCTCCGGCTAGGATTATGGATTCCTTCGACTGGTCCCGCTGGTCTGCGACAATTGATGCCCCCGCCTCTTCATTTCTTGTATTATTTTGGACCTTGCTGCTCATCTGCTCCTCGGAGCCTTCCCCTTCCTTGATGTTGTTGTTGTTTTGGGTTGGCTGTTCCTTGGTGATGGGCACCTGCTCCTCCGATCTTCCGATTGGCTGCTTTCCGGCGTTGGCCACCTGCTCCCCCGCTGGTTCCCTGTGGTATTCTTCCTGGTCATCTGCGTTCCACACTTTCATTTCGTTGATGTGGGCCCTTTTCTTTCGTTTGTTTCCTTCCTCTTGTAACTCGCAGATCACAGGGGATATGAACCCGGTGATTCTGTAGGGGCCCCCATACCGTGGTGCTAGTTTTGCCGCGAATCCCTCCACCGCTTTGGACAACTGGTGCTCTTTGATCAGAACCCAGTCTCCCACGTTAGGCTTCCATAGTCTTCTTCACAGGTTGTAATGTCTTGCTTGCTTCTGTGCGGCTTGCTCCATGTTTCTTCTTGCCAGTGTGTATATCTCCTTTAGTTTTGTCGCGTTTTCCGTTGGCGTTTCCACCTCTTGCTCTCAATGCTTTAGGTAGCGAGTACCCCGTGGATCCGGATGTGCTAGAGTTAATCGCAAGCATTACCTCCGGTAAGCACTCGTCCCATCTACGTTGGTCCTTTCCCGTGTATTGAGCGATCATGGTTTTCGCTGTGCGATTCACTCTTTCCGTTGGGTTTTCCTGTGGCGTATATGGTGCAGTTAGCTGATGTCGCACCCCTAATTCATCCAGAAATTTCTTGAATCCTTTGCTTGTAAATTGTGTACCATTATCCGTTATCATTATTTTCGGTACCCCGAACCTGGATAGTATCCTTTCTCTAACTGCCTTCTGTACAGCTGCCGTTGTTGCCGGTCGTAGAGCTATTAACTCTGTCCATTTTGAGAATCTGTCCATCATTACTAGTAGCATCGTGTTGCCATGGATTGATCATGGTAGTGGCCCGACAAAGTCTGCACAGACCGTTGCCCAGGGTTCCTCTGGGACTTGCGAGAGCATCTTGCCCGCTGCTTTTAGCTGACTCTGCTTATATTTCTGACAGGTTTCGCATTTCGAGACATAGAAATATCTCGCGGAGATTCGGGCTATCGTTCTCCGTGCTCCAGTGTGGCCCGCTGTCACTGCGTCATGGTTTTCCTGTAGCACCCTGCTTCTCAATGCCGTCGGTACGCACTTTCTCCATGCTATTTCATCTTCTTTTCCAGCTCGCTGGGGAATATGTCTGTAAATGTTTTCCGCATCTTCTAGAAAATCCGGATATTTTGTCGGGTTACCGTGGATCCGTTCCTTCAGGGATCGTATCCAAGGGCATGTCCTTGAGTCCTCTTCTCCATTCCGCTTGGTCTCTTTCACCAGTAAGCATGCTTCTTCCTGTACCGGTTGGCGCGAGAGGGCGTCTGCTACTATGTTCAACTGTCCCTTCCTGTATACGATATTAAAGTCGTATTGTTCCAGCTCGAGGGCCCATCTCGCAATTCTGCCTGTCGGACTCTCGATGGAGTTTAGCCATTTGAGTGCCATGTGGTCCGTTATGACCGTGAACTTGTATCCTTCTATGTACGGCCTCATTTTCCTGATTGCCCATACGATGGCTAAGCACTCCTTCTCCGTGGCGGAGTAGTTCTTCTCAGCTGCGTTCAATGTCCTGCTTGCATATGATATGACCCGTTCCCCTTTCTCGGCTGATTGTGTGAGGATCGCTCCTTTTCCCACATCGCTCGCATCTGTTTGAAGTACGAACTTTCGGTTAAAGTCTGGGCATGCTAGTACTGGATCGGATATTAGTTTTTCTTTGACTGTTTCAAATGCCTCCTGGTGTTCTTTGGACCACTCCCACTTTGCTCCTTTCTTTAGCAGGGTCGTTAAAGCGTGTACTGTTGTTGCGAATTCTGGCACGATCCGTCTGTACCATGAGGCCACCCCAAGATACTGCCTCAACTCTTTCGTGTTTGCTAGCGGTTTTAATTCGGCGATCGCTGCTACTTTTTCGGGGTCCGTCCGAATGCCCTGATCGGTTACCCTGTGCTACCCTAAATACTTCAGGTCTTTCTTAAAGAAATCGCATTTCTCTGGGTTTATTTTCAAATAAGCCTATCGTAGTCGCCGGAAAACTTCCTTCAAGTTCGCCATATGCTCCTCCAATGTTCTCCCTATTACGATTATATCGTCTAGGTATGCAAACGCGTGTGGCATCATTTCGGGTCCTATAACTTGATCCAATGCTCGTTGGAACGTTGCCGGCGCCGAATGTAACCCAAAAGGCATTACCCTCGACTGAAACAGCCCCCTTCCAGGTACCGTGAATGCCGTTAGTGGTCTACTTTCTGACTCCATCGGAATCTGCCAGTACCCGTCTTTCAGGTCAAGGCTGCTTATATATGTCGCCTCCCGTAGCTGTTCGAGAATGTGGTTCATTCTTGGTAGTGGGTAGGCGTCTTTTTCCGATCTGCTATTCAGCTGCCTAAAGACTACACATAGACGCCATTTTTCCGTCTTCTTTTTACTGAACGCTTCCAGTTCCTCGTTCAAGAACTGTTTTATTGCTGGGTCGTCTGTTAGTGGATTCTCGTGTATGACTGCCACCGATAGTCGTTCCTCCAACCACCTCTCATTCCTCGACCGTGGTACCATTTTTACTCCCAGACCTGCACATTCAAACCACAGTCCCATTGTTCTCAGAAAATCCCATCCCAACACCAAATCGTCGATTATTCCTGGTAGGATTAGCAGGTGATTTTTGTTTCGATTTGTTCCTGTATTTTTCCCGTCTGCCAGACGTACTTGCCGTTTTATTCCTTTCCTTTTTGCCACCGTGCCGATTAGTTTCGCCAGGCTCTCGCTTATAAAGCTCCCAGTTGCTCCCGTATCCACCGTTGCTTTATACGCTGTCCCACCGATTTCCACCGTAGCTGACAGGTGGGTGCCTTCGTCTTTCAAGCTTCCAATCAGTTTTGAGGGTGTTCTTGTTCCGACCGCCGCTGCTCCCTCAATGGACGGGGTCGGAATGCGTTTCCCCTCGCCTTGCAGCAACGCCATGTACTCACGTCGATTCTTCCGCACTGCCAGCTGTATTCTAGCCAAGCGTTTTGGCATTCGCGGGCGAAATGTCCGTCTTGCCCACAGCGTCGGCAAGCCATCATCGGGTTGTTTACGAATCCGTTACAGGCCCTCGGTGCCGGTTGTGGGCCTTGTGAGTAACTTTCTTGGAGCCGCCAGCACTCTTCTGGTGTTGGCTGGTATTGTACCTCCGCTGCCATGATTCTCGGGCGAGTCCTTGCTTCCTGCCGTATTTTCTCCCTCTCCCTTTAGAGCTCTTCGAATTCGTCAGCTAATTTCATTAGCTGTAATAGGTTATCGCATTGGTATGGCCTGGCATATGCCCTAAAATCCGGAAGGCTTTTCTCTAATATGGTCTTGAGCTGATCCTCTGTTGAATAACGAAGGGGTCGCATTAATGTCTGCATCTCCACCATATAAACTTTAAATCGTTCGCCCACTCTCTGCCTTCTTCGATTTACCTCCTCCCTGAGTTTTTGAAAATAGTCCCTCGGATGGAAATAAACTTGGAAGCTGTCTATAAACTCCGTCCATCGATCCCAGTGTTCATTATTTGCTACATACCATTTTAATGCCATCCCTGACAAAAGTTCTGGCATTGCTCGAGGGATTAGGTCTTTGTCCAGTCCATAAGTGTCCGCCGACCATTCTACCTGTTCTAGGAACTCGAGGGCCTTTCCTGTTCCGTCGAATTTGAATCCCCACTCCCTTACTTGTTTTGCTACTTTTGAGTAATCTCTGGGAGTTTCGGGCAGCCGATAGTTTGGTTTGGGTGGAACTTGTATAGTTAAGGGGTCTGTAGCTGCTGTCTCACCTTTTGGTTCTGCGTTTTTCCCTGGGGATGTTCGCTGGTGCAGTTTTGCTAGTTCGTTTAATCGTTCTATGTGTTTCGGATCTTTACTGTGTGTTTCCACCCACTCGCCGAACTGTTTCCTCATCTCGTCCACGAGTCCAGTTAGCTTGACTGTGAATTCTTCTCCGTATTTTTGGAGATCTTCCTTTCTTAGTCCCCAGACCCATCCTGGAGCCATTTTTGCGGGTTGACTTTATTGGTTTCTCTTGTTATTGGAACTATTCGGGTGTACTCTCCACGTTGGGCGCCAGTGTAACGATCCCTGATCGCCCCGAGTTGACTGAGCTAGCTCATGGGATTGGATTGGATTCTGTCCACGAATTTATACACGTGGCAGTACCCCGAATAAGAACACAAGAAGATCCAATTCACGATAATGTCTTTATTTCTGCTTATTTCTTGCCCGTGACACAACTTTCCGCTCCTCGCCGTTCCCGTCACTCCGCCTTTATGCCTTTATAAGGTTACAAATCTTGCTGATTCTCGACGCTGTTCGGCTCGACGCTACTCGGCTCTCCGCTCCTTCACCATTCCTCGTAGTCCGGTCTTTATTCTTGTGCGGTATTCCAATACCTCACACGTTCCTGCGATCGAAAACGAAAACGAAAACGACGAAAGAGAACTCGAAAGAACGGGCTGCGCTGTCTGTGCGTGTGTGTGTATGTGTACGGGTAGCGGTGCTCAACGCAATGCTAACGGAGAATGATGCACTGACCGATAACTAAGGGCAACGAATATATAAACCTGACGCCTAAAAGCGCGGGAAATGGCGAAAAGCGAGGGAAATTTGAGGAAAATGCGCGGCCGAAAATTTGCCGGGAATTTAATTCTCGAATTAGAAATTTTCACACTTCCCAACTTTTACCCTTTTAATTTTTGCAAAGCTATAATTGGTGTTCACTACGACGAGAAATGGGGCAATTTTATTCTTTGAACAACCAGGATGCCGACAAATATTTGTTTGATTTTGGTCCAAAGCGATTCACTTATGTATTTATAATTTGAAATATGTATATTTGTATGGAATTATCAGAATTATAATCGTTAGTGCATGCAAGTTTTATTTATTTCTTGGTTAGAATGCTCGCTATCTACCGAATTTTTCACACGAATGAAAAAAGTTGAAAGATGGGCCAAAAACACAATTTACAAAACACCACAGATTAACTTTCAACTTTTAGCACTCTATACCTGGTGGGACGATTCACATCCGTCGGTAACTTCCCTCTTCGAATCCATATGCCTTTCTTCCTGTGCGTAGGGGATTAAAGCGGTGAATTTGGCGATAACGGCGGTTGAGAACTGCAGCGGCCAAAATTTTCCAGCCGTAGCAAAGGCGTATTTCAGTAGGCAGCAACTGACGAATTTCAGCGGCAACAAAAATTTACTGGCCCAGAAATTAAATTGTCGGCAGCAACCACGAAGTAAATCGGCAGCAACAGGCGACAAGCAGCGACAACAACAACTACACAGGTCCAGCTAACGGCGATGGCAGCGGCAATGGAAATCGAAGAAACTGCAGCTTCCAAACTTCCAACAATTTTATTTGGCGGCAACAATTTTATTTGGCGGCAGCAACGACGAATTAAATCGGCAGCAACGACGAATTAAATCGGCAGCAACAAATCACTTTAATGTTTACAAAAGGGGCCGGCGCGATTTATTTGATTAATTTGTTTTGTTTCACTAAAAAAAATAACAACTCAAGTTCCACTGCTAATCACGTCGGGGTCACCATGAAAATTTAATACTATTTTGTATTACAACGCGAATACTTGTGATTGCAGGGAAATTTGATATTTTATTTTTGGCGACGACGAAAGGGAGTTTGCGCAATGAGATTCATATAACAACTGACTCTTTAATTTCAATATATAAACGCTTTAGCCTAACTTAACGAAAGGGGCGAGAGACGGGGCGAATTCGCGAGCGCGATTAAAGCTTTATTGCGCTCCCGCTCCCGCCTTACACTATTCAACATATTTCATTATAAAAGCGCAAAGTGCGCAAACACACGTGGCTGCTGGCCAGTTTGGGGTTTTCGTGGCCACTCGGTGCGGGTCTTGCGTCTCACTCACCCATCCTTTTACACACGCGCGTCGGGTGTGTGTGTGCGTATTTTTCCTGCGCAGGTCTCCTCGCCGCTGGTCCTGGGCCGGGAGATCTACGCCACGTCCTCGTCCTGCTGCTTCTGCCTCTTGCTGTCCAGCGTCAAACGACCGCTAGGGTTTTCTTCAGCTTCTTGGTTTTGCGACGTTTTCTTGAAAAACTTCCAAGATCCTATCTTCCTCTCGTTCGCACATAAGCGGGCCCTTGGCGCGTGCCAGAATTCGCTAGTGTGCGAATTCCAGTGTGTGTCGCGATCCTATTCTCCTCTCACTCACTCCTAGGGATAAAGTTGGCGCGTGCCAGTTTTCGTGGTGAGTTCTCGCGCTTTGTGTGTGTGGGTGAGGTGAGCTTTGGTTCGCTAGCGGGGAGCGTTCCGCTTGACTATCGTGTGTGGGGGTTCGTGCCTAATCTTAGCCTACGATTAATACTAGTCTTATCTACTAATACTTATCTAAATACTTAATTACTTATTTAAATTATTAAATTATTAAATTTATGGTTCCTTACATTCCCCTCTTACTTCGGGGGGCGTTGTGAAATGGTGATCTCGTCCCGCTTGTTGATGTGGATCCGGAATTCCTCTCCCCCGGCTCGGAAGAGAAATTTCCGGTCCCCACGGCGTCCGCTGCGTTCTTGCGGCATGATATGCTCCACCAGGGATCGCGGCAGGCGATTCCCTTCCATCCGAATGCGCCAATGTGGTGTGGTTTGTGCCTCGCTATGCGTGGGTACCTAGTGTCGGTCCACGATGGCCAGTTCTAGGGATCGTTGCTGCTGGTCAACCCAATCCATTTCTTCCGCCCAGCTCGCGAAAGCGGGAGGTTGGGCGCCTTCATCTTTCTCGTCCGGCTCTGTGGATGGAGTCTGGGCGTCAGGCTGCTCGAATGCCTCCAGGGCCGGCATCTCCTCGTCGGTGTCGCCTCCGGTGGGTAGGGGTAATGCCTCCAGCCAGTCTCGGGGGGCTCGGCGCAGTTTCCTATGGCTGACCCTCGGTGCTGATGGGTGTAGGGGTGTGTGTACCCACGGCTGCTTAACACTACCGTCTCTCTCGAGGGATGTAGGGCTCTCGCGATCGGGTTCCTCCAGGTCCTGGGTCTGAAGTGGGCTTTCAGTCCCGGTGCTGCTCGTGCCTGAGTCGACCGTGCTCTCTAGGGTGATGACCTCCCATTCACCCGCGCTCTCTCTCCGGAAGGGGATGGTGGCGGCGGGACGGCTATCTTCGTCGTCGGTGATGTCCACGACTTCTGGGGTCGGGCTGACCAATGCGCTAGGCGTGTTGGTTAGTGCGCTTGCCGCGTTGTTTGGGGCGGTGGTGTCCGTCTCCTCCTCGTTCTTTTCCCACGGGTACTCCAGCAAGACGCCATTCGGGCTCAGGGTTTCTGCTGCAACCGCCGTACCAGCCGTCTCCAGCCGCCATAGGTGGGGTTCGTCGGGCACACTTCGGTCTAGCGCGGCTTCCGTGGCCTCTGATCCGAGGCAGGGTCCGATGGCCTCCTCCACGCACTTGATCAGGTGCCACCAATCAGGGGAATTCCCCGTCCCTTTCGGATCTGTGAAGAGACAATGGATTAGTTCTGGGTTTTTCAAGGTGGCCTACCTAGCGTTTGTACGCAGTTAGACGGGTCGTGATGAACTAAGACGGGTCGATTAGTAGTTAGTTCTCCGGAGAGTAAGTAAGTGCGGCACTGGGAGCATGGAGTTTTTCCCCCGTAGGGGAGTGAGGACGTTGGGAAGGCGCACCTCCCATCAAGTGGCCCTCACTGACTTCGCGTTGGCTCCTTTCTCAGTGGCCTCCCTCGTAAATTGCTCATAGCTTACTCTACTGTATCCCCGGGATCTTCGTGGTGGTCAGGCTTCGGTGGTGCTAATTCCTGGGTTCCTCTGGGATAGGTCGCCTCTTTCAGGTCGGCCAGCGCTGCGGTTCTGCGTTGTCTTCCGTGTATTTGCTGAAGTCGTAAACTCGCGATAAACTTGACGACTTCGTACATGGGCGCGAGCTTTGCGGCGAAGTTGTCCGCTGCCTTGGACAAGTGATGTTGTCTGAGAAATACCAAAGATCCTCGCGTGGGTTTCCAGGCGCGGCGGCGGAGATCATAATGTCTCCTCTGTTCTTGAGAAGCTCTCTGCGTATTATCCCGTACTGCCTCAAACACTTCTCGAATCTTTTCTGCCTTGTCAAGGGGCAGTCGAGCGACGTTTGTGTCTCCTGGCGTGACTTCGTCGTACAGGGCTCCTGGGAGGCGTGGCTCCATGCCGTGAACGATGAAGGCTGGACTGAATCTAGTAGAGTCTGAGACGCTGCTGTTTATAGCCAGATTTAGTTCTGGCAAGAGCTCGTCCCAGGTTGTATGTTTCTCTTCGATGTATTGGGCGATCATAGTCTTAATGGTTCTATTTGCCCTCTCCGTCGGGTTCTGCTGCGGAGTGTAGGGCGCGGTATATTGGATCTCCATTCCAGCTTGTTTGCAGAACGCCTTGAAGGACTGGTAAATTGGGTCCCGTTGTCGCACACGAAAACGGGAGGAACCCCGAAGTGGTTCAAGATCCGCTCTAGAAAGGATTTCTTGAGGTGAGCTGAGGTGGCTTTTCTCAAAGGAACCAACTCTATCCACTTCGAAAACTCGTCGAAGAAAACCAATAGCATACTATTTCCACTCTTGGATCGCGGGAGGGGACCAATAAAATCTGCACAAACCGTGTCAAACGGCTCTTTTATCTGTCTGGTGCACATTTTACCGGCCGGCTTGTTCTGGCTTACCTTATAGCGCTGACACGTATCGCACTTACGGACGTATCTAGCCACATCACGGAAGAGCCCTGGCCAGTAGTAACGTTGGGCAACCCGTGTGGTTGTCTTTCTAATACCGAGATGTCCCGCCGTCGGCTGGTCATGGCACTCCAACAGCACCCGCGGTCGATGTTCTTTGGCCACACACAGCTTCAATGGCACGGATTCCTCATCATCGGGCCGTGATCCTATATGTCGATATAGCTGTTCGTTCTCATAAACATAGTCTGGGAAATCTTTTGGGTTCTCCTGTACTAGTTTTAGCATCCGCTGGTACCAAGTGTTTTCGGTGGCGTTTTCCTGAATCCTATGTATTACATCCAAAGGCTGGCGGGACAAAGCATCCGCGACTAGGTTTTGGTCTCCGCGTCTGTATTGGACATCGAACTGATACTGTTGCAGTTCTAGCGCCCAGCGCGCTATTCGGCCGGTGGGGTTATCGATTGAGTTAAGCCACTTCAGCGCGAGGTGGTCGGTGATTACCTCAAATCGATACCCTTCCAAGTAACAGCGTAATTTCCTGGTGGCCTGAGGCCGTCTGAGTTAGGACGGCCCCCAGACCTACGTCACTGGCATCGGTTTGAAGGAAAAATTTCTCGCTGAAATCCGGGCATGCCCACACGGGTGCCTCCGTGAGTTTCCTTTTAAGTTCCTCGAATGCATCTTTTTGCTCCTGCTGCCATTGCCACTTTCTTCCTTTCTTGAGGAGTCCGGACATAGGCTGTACTATGCTCGCGAAATTAGGTACAAATCGCCTATACCAAGAGGCTATTCCGAGACAGCAGCGCCATTTCTTACACGTAGTGGGTGGACTCAGTTGACGCACGGCCGCGATCTTCTCTGGATCCGTGTGGATTCCTTCCTCGCTAATGACATGTCCTAAATATATTAGGCTGCGCTTTAAGAAACTGCATTTCTTCGGGTTGAGACGAAGGTTCGCCTTACGTAGCCGTTGGAATACTTCCCGCAGGTGAAGAACATGCTCCTCGAGTGTCGCTCCTATGACAATAATGTCATCCAAGTACGCAAATGTATGGGGCTCCAATTCGGGCCCTATCACGCTGTCGAGTGCTCGCTGAAACGTGGCCGGTGCGGAATGTAGGCCGAACGGCATAACCTTCCAGTGATAAAGTCCTCTCCCTGGCACCGTAAAGGCTGTGCACTCGCGACTAGCCCTGGCCACCGGGATCTGCCAGTACCCACTCTTTAAATCAAGGCTGGATATGTACTTTGCGTGCCTTAGCCGTTCTAGTATGTGAGTTATCCTAGGTAATGGATTCGCGCCTGGTACTGAACGGGCATTTAGTTGCCGGAAATCGACGCATAATCTCATATCTCCTGATTTCTTGCCTACTAGTACAATTGGGGCGCTATGAGGACTCCGTGAGGGCTCTATGAAATCGTTGCGCAACAGTTCGTCAATCTGTTCATCTATTATCCTTTGCATCGCCGGGTTCTTAGGGAAATATCTCTGTTTGATTGGCTTGTCATCGCGCATTGTAATACTGTGCTCGGCGATATGTGACACACCGGTCAATCCTTCGAACTTAGCTAATTCGTCCTCTAGAAACTGGCTCACCCAGGGTTCTACGGCTTTCGTGGCCGGCTGTTCTGGTGTTTCTATACTGCTAGGGCTTCTCCGGCGTTAGCGGATACTCCCGTCTCCTTTGAGGAATCTAGGCCTCGAGAATCACAAAGTGTGAGTCGTGGCTCCAAAATTGGGTCGCGCCAATTATCGGGTACTCTGGTTGCACAGTGGCCGATTTGGCTGTTTTAGCTTAATAAACGGAATATCATAAAAAATAACGATAATTTTACCAAGTTTGAAATTTTTATGGAATGTCAACCCAAAAAGGTATAAAATTTGGCACTTAAAAAAAATTTTTTTTTTTTTATTTTTTATTTTTAAATAAAAATTTTTTATTTAGTTTTTTTTTTTTAAGTGAGTGTTTATTTTGTTTTTAAAGATGTTATTTAAACCTATTTCAATTTTCCGATTCTGAATCGGAATTTTCTTGTTGTATATTGTAGTCCAAAAGTAAATTTTGACCTTCAATATCAAAAGAAACTTGTTTGCTCGAGTTATTGGCCGAACTTTTGCTTAAACTTGTTATTACTGGATCCGACGTTACTAACAATAAGTGCAAAAGATCCTCCATTGTGTTAGACCGCGAGTTTTTGCGCGTATGTTTCAAGCGAAAATTTCTTAAATCTTTGTTTCGGGCTTCTAATGCTTCTTCTGACAACATCCCGATTGGAAGTGGTACATTTTTGATAATATCCGCTCCGTGAATCAAAATCTTGTGCACTGAGGATGGCATGTAAAACCACGGATATTCTTTAACAAAAATGCGTGCAGTTTCGAAAGCATATTCGCGAAATCTCGGAATGTTAATGGTGTATCCAGAAGCCATACAGCGCAAAATCAGTGAAAACCTTTTTATTAGCTCCTGGTTCACCCCGGTTATTTTTGCAGACAAAATGTAGTTTTCAAAAAATCGCCGAGCCGTATTCCCACTGTTAGTGTTTCCAGAACCTTGCATTGGAATATCAACCAATAATGCCATTTCAACCCTAAATCTTTCTTGAATGGCTGCTTTTCGTAGATTTTCTATGGTTTTATCTGAGCCCCTTACTTGCCACTTTTTAATGGGTAGCCGATAACCAATGTGTAGCATACATTCAAAGCAACGAATCCAACAGTGTAAAGTAGATAGTCCGAATTTGAGTAAATCATTTTGCATTGGCAATTGTTATTGGAGTCTAGGTCATTCATGATTTTAGGAGTAGCCTTACAAATGCCTCATGTTTGTGAAGATGAGTTAGCAATTACGCTAAACACTTTTCCGTCGATCATTGTCAGCTCCAATTTGTGGCTAACTTGAAACCGGCTCAATCTCGTAGGTACAATTCTAAAAATCTGCGCCTGTATGTTCTCTATTTCGGCTTGTACCAACTCAGTAGACTCTTTTGCGAACATTATTTTAAGCGGTCTACAGTAACGAGTCGATGATGGGCGAGGATTTTGCCAAATAATGTCATTACCCAATTTCAATTGTAAAGGCACAATACAAATGAAAAACACATGTTCATCTGCCATTTTAAGGTGTGGATCCAAGAAGCTTTGGCGGTAGGTCGCGTGTCCGGAACTTCCATCGCAACCCCATTTCGACAAGAACGTCAAATTTTCATATTTGTCATCAGTCAATGAAATTTTGCTAATTGCATCGGGATGGGCCTCCACAATCCGAGCTATGGTATGGTCTAACATATCTTGCAATGGAACTTCTGCACAACATTCGGCCGCTTTAATTACACTAGTTTACAGCAGAAATGCTCCCCAGCAATTGATGGCAAATTCTGTTAGTTTTAGACCCCTAGATCACGAAAATATAACTAATTTTTTTTTCGATGGCACAGTTTTTTTTTAAAGATTTTTTAAAGTTTGAAATGTTAAATTTCGGACTTTTTTCGAATTTCTTCTTATATCTCGCCAGATATCCATTCGATTGGGCCAGTTTTAGTTTTATTTTAAAGTCAATAGATCAGAGCTTAACTTTGCCATACAGATCAATATGATTGGATGAGTAGTGGCAGCGCAGAAGCTCGACAAAGATGAAAAATGTGTTTTTTGGTCGTCTGTAAGTCGACTGTATATATCGTAAAAACTCGAAATAAATCCGTTGAATAATATAAATGGGTACAAACTTAAAGTTTACATCATACCGAATAAAACAAGCCGGATATGGCCCAAATCCATGGAAAACTGGATTTATGGTGGATTTTTAAAGTTCGGATTTTTCCACTTTTTTCGGTTGACAGAGTCCAAATTTAAGATTTATCATAGGTGGCGACATGGAAACAAAAATGAGTGGTGACGGCAGCCGGGTCAAAAAATAGCTAAATTTTAAAGCTAGAAAATTATAAAATAAATTTAATTTCTGAAAATTCTTTTAAAAATATAAAATTGCTTGCGTTATGACTGTGAGTATTTTTAATTAAGTACTATCCATTTGGATAGTTCATTCTTATGAAAAAAGTAACCTTAATTTCAAAAATTAAATTCACTTTAATAATTTTCTAGCTTTTAAATAACTGATTTACCTATTTAGTGACCCGGCTTCCAACACCAATTATTTTTGTTTACATGTCGCCGCCTATGATAAATCTTAAATTTGGACTCTGTCAACCGAAAAAAGTGGAAAAATCCGAACTTTAAAAATCCACCATAAATCCAGTTTTCCATGGATTTGGGCCATATCCGGCTTGTTTTATTCGGTAGGATGTAAACTTTAAGTTTGTACCCATTTTGATTTTTCAACGGATTTATTTCGAGTTTTTAAGATATATACAGCCGACTTACAGACGACCAAAAAACACATTTATCATCTTTGTCGAGCTTCTGCGCTGCCACTACTCATCCAATCATATTGATCTGTATGGCAAAGTTAAGCTCTGATCTATTGACTTTAAAATAAAACTAAAACTGGCCCAATCGAGTGGATATCTGGCGAGATATAAGAAGAAATTCGAAAAAAGTCCGAAATTTAACATTACGAACTTTAAAAAATCTTTAAAAAAAAACTGTGCCATCGAAAAAAAAATAAGTGCTATTTCTGTGATCTAGGGGTCCAACACTAACAGAATTTGCCATCAATTGCTGGGGAGCACACCAAGAATATTATTTTGTAAACTAGTGTTATGTTTGGATAATACCTCTTCTTTGCAGAAATCAAAACATCATATGTTGGGAAAATATTAGCATTGCGCGCCTTGGCACCAGCTTGCAAAAGCTTATATGACTTTTTGGTGTAGTCGCCATCAATGAACAAGGCTAAAGCCTCATCTGGAGTATATTTTATAGGCATCTCTTTAGAAGCATCCAGACTTTTTTTTATTTTTTTAGACGAGTCTGGAACTGTGGCTACCATTGAAACTATATTGCATGCACTGCGCTTTCCAGATTTGTAAAGGCTTACACTAGCTGCTTTCACAAGCTCGGCAAAAGTGTTAGCTTCTACTAGATGCGAATCTTTTAACAATTGGTAATTTGGGTGGCAGTCAGTAAAATCCTTATTCTTTCGGGTGCAATCCAGAATAGCCAAATGTTCAGATAACCAACCCGCGTTCTTGTTCTCGAAACGCTTTATATCCCTATTCGAGTCTCTCCATCTTTTACATAGAATTTTACAAAAATTTTTAACGGTGCAATGTATAAAATTCAAATCCGTTTCAGAACATTTAGTTTTGGCTAGAAAATTCTCATAAATATGCTCAACTAGTGCAGTATTCTTCTTCGTGGCGTCTGTTTCCCCATGCCATACTGCAAAAAGTGCTTGTTTGCTGACCGACATGATTGCTGAAAATATCCCAAACTTTAGCAGGGGCACGTAAGGGCAGCTGATCTTGAATAATTTACACACTGGACGAACCATAGCTTACCACAGATATTCTCTTTTTGCGGGCCGGGGCGAGCTTCACAAAGTTTTAGTCTACAGAAGTTGAAGTTTTCTTTCAAAAAGCGGGCTACAAACATAGGTGGATTTGAACTAATACTACGAATACAACATCTACTCACAGGACACAAAACATTCATTTTATTTAACTACATACCTTGAACTTTAAGAAAATGGGGAACTTGTTTCAAAACAGTTGAAATCCAACAAAATGTCGCAATTATAAAAATAGGTGCATCAATCAAGCTATGCGCTTTGAGAAGTTAAGTGACACCATATGTTAACTTTGAGGGCTAACAGCTGATCTAGTTTATCGAATTTTTCAGAGTTACCATTTTTTTTTCGATATATAACTATTTTACTATCGGTAGAAAAAAAATTTTTTTTATTTTTAACACTTTGAAATTTCCTTTATCTTAAGCTAAAACAGCCAAATCGGCCACTGTGCGCCCTCTCGTCTCGGGGTGGAAGAATATTAATCGGCCCCCGGGCCCCGTGGTTCCCGCATTCCGGCTGCTCAGGCTGGTCTCGTGGTTCTGGTTCGCGGCTTCCGGTGACGGTAGCTGGCGACTGGCGAACTGCAGTCGATGAATGAGGGGATAGTACTAAATTGGCCGTGGTTGTGCCTAAGTTGAAGGGACTCAATTGCAAAGACACGCATCCACATTGCAGAGTGGCGGAAACGCCGCCGAGGATATCCATGCCTAATAGCACGTCTTCTGTGATCGAGGGTAATACTAACAATGGAAATTCAGCCCAACGCTGGTCTAGCTGGATTCTTGCTACGAATGACTTGGTGCTAATATCCTCGTGTGTTGATGGATGCCTCGATCCCTGGTTACCTCGTAGTTCACTGCTAAGACAGTCAGTTGCTCCAGTGTCGTGAATTCGTGCCGTCGAGTAAACAGCTGATACTCCGGTTGTAGATTCTCATAAATCCTCTCCAATTCCTGGGTGGCGTCGTATCCTGCTCTATGCATCGTCAGTCGGATTGTTTAAAGGTTTCTCCTGGCTGTTGATATCTCGTACGGATTTCATCCTCCAATCGCTGAAAATATCGAGGTGGTAAAAAAAATCAAGGAAAGCTTTCTTAAAGGTAGCCCAAGATTCGCCGAGTAATTGGCTCGTCCTGAACCAATGTTCCGCTGTATCTGTCAAAAGTCCTGGTATCGCCTGTGGCATCGTTTCCACGTTGACTTCGTAGGCCTTGGCCCGCTCCTCGAGATGCTGAATAAAGGTGATGGGATCCGTTGTCCTGCCGAACGTTATTCCCCAGATACGTAATTTTTCGGCCAGTGTAGCGGCGGCCATCTCGGCTTTCCGAGGGAAATCATCCCGTCTGGCTGAATTATTTTCCTTGTCACGTATTGCTTCTGGAGTACTAGTGGCTCCGATCGGTGGAACGTGTAGTTGTATGGGACCTTGTGATAACGGGCTCGTGGCTCGTTGCTTTTTTCTCACTCATCGCGGCGTTGATCTCGGCCTCACACTACCGAAGTCTTGCGATAAATTTGAGCTCGTGGTCTTCGCGACTGTTGAACGCTGCTAAGCGGCTTCTCATTTCATCTACGCTTCCTGCCGCTTCCACAGAAAACTCTTTAAGGATCGCCTCAAGCTCCCGCTTCCGGAGATATGAAATCCAACGTGTTCCCATAATTTTGAGCTACTTGGTGATCCACAAGAAAGTTTTCCAGCGAGTCGAGAGGGAATAACCACCAATTAATTGAGGTTTCGGCAAAAGCTGACAAAGTCGGGCTTTCGGCGAGTAAAAAAATTAAAGTTAAACAAACGTGGCAAGGACTCGCTGGTCAATCGACGGTAGCTAGTCGGGGTCACGAAAGAGGACACAAGAATTATAGAGAAATCGATCAAACTTGGACAAAACTGCGTTGGGACTCGGAGGACGATGATTTCCAGTAGATCGATGTACACTCGGCGGCGGCTAAAGTTAAATTGAAGCTGGTTCTTCCTGTCGAGGGTATTTTTGCTGATCTGGTCGGCTGTCAGCTTCGGGTGCCGGAGAGACGGTCGGCAATCTAAACAAAAGTGGCGGTTGCTGTGAGAGTACAAGTTAAATTCTCCCTGCCTCGTGTTCTTAAGTTTCCCGACTCGAATGGTGTACCGGTAGAGGGTTCGGCCCGCTCTCTCTCCCTACCATGCTATATATCTATGTACTCGTGCGACTATGTTTGTCTCGCTCTAGGGTTTTTTTTGTCCCTCTTAGGTATACATGGACCACGTGTTCTCTGGTACCTTGTTCGTACGTTTCTCGGGACTGTACTTGCTTAAACTTCTAGGTTATACTCGCTGTGCTTGCTTGAAATTTGAGATTCGTAGTAGTATTAGTGGCCCTCCTCGATATGTAGGCCTCTTCTTTTGTATCGAAG
This sequence comes from Drosophila takahashii, assembly GCF_030179915.1. Lineage (NCBI taxonomy): Eukaryota > Metazoa > Arthropoda > Insecta > Diptera > Drosophilidae > Drosophila > Drosophila takahashii. The sequence continues at coordinate 37,995,394 of NC_091678.1, forward strand.
TAAAACGAATATTCTCTCCTTGTACCCAAAAATTTTCAAAGTCAAATGATCAAATGGGTCTTTAGGCCATATATTTGTCATCAAAATTCGTAAGCCCCAGGTCCCTGTTCGGGCGTCATCTGTAAAGTAGTTTCTTTGGCTGGGATGCGGCTCAGTCTGGCCAGGATCCCCTTTACAGAAAATTTATAAAGGATGGGACATGGATGGGAGATGACTGGTAGGCGGGCGCGTAATACAGACCCCGCGGATCACTCTTCGGATACGCCTATGGGGAAAACAAAAAGGAGTGCAACATATCTCTTTAGAGGGGGGCCCTCTTATATCGCACTAGTTCATTATTTGTGGGTCGCGGCCTGGATTACAGTCTAGCTGGCACGCCTGACTTCCCCAAACTTGTCGGAGTCCCACTGTACCGCCAGCAAGCGCTGGTAGGGCAGGGCGCCGTCAAGTAGTAACCCCGGATTCGAGCCTTATTCTGGGGTCAGTCTAAAAGGAGGTTATTTTCCGGTCGGCTTGTCCGACCCCGGGCAATAAAATAGACATGCAATAATTTATACTCCGTTTTCCAGCCAACAACTCAGGTTTTTATTTAAGAATTTTTCTTCATGTTCTTAGTTGAATCTCTCCGCTTATAATATTTTCCAGTTTTCTTTACATATTTACAAAGTCTCTATATCTAGCCCTTGAGCACCGAATACTAGGGAAGGAAGGCGTCTCTAACCTCTAACCGTGCAACACCGCATCGAGATCGGGAAAACCTTTGCAAACACGTGGCTGCTGGCCAGTTTGGGGTTTTCGTGGCCACTCGGTGCGGGTCTTGCGTCTCACTCACCCATCCTTTTACACACGCGCGTCGGGTGTGTGTGTGCGTATTTTTCCTGCGCAGGTCTCCTCGCCGCTGGTCCTGGGCCGGGAGATCTACGCCACGTCCTCGTCCTGCTGCTTCTGCCTCTTGCTGTCCAGCGTCAAACGACCGCTGGGGTTTTCTTCAGCTTCTTGGTTTTGCGTCGTTTTCTTGAAAAACTTCCAAGATCCTATCTTCCTGTCGTTCGCACTTAAGCGGGCCCTTGGCGCGTGCCAGAATTCGCTAGTGTGCGAATTCCAGTGTGTGTCGCGATCCTATTCTCCTCTCACTCACTCCTAGGGATAAAGTTGGCGCGTGCCAGTTTTCGTGGTGAGTTCTCGCGCTTTGTGTGTGTGGGTGAGGTGAGCTTTGGTTCGCTAGCGGGGAGCGTTCCGCTTGACTATCGTGTGTGGGGGTTCTTGCCTAATCTTAGCCTACGATTAATACTAGACTTTTCTACTAATACTTATCTAAATACTTAATTACTTATTTAAATTATTAAATTTGTAAGGAGCCGTATGGTTCCTTACACTTTTTACTTTTATACCTTTGCAGAGGATATTATCAATAGGTGAGTCGATACAGCCATGTCCCTCTGTCCGTCTGTTTCAATACCGTTTGCGAGCTCAGTTTAAAAGCTACGCAGATCAAGTTTGAAAATCGACGCGATTGGACGTCTATACTCTATAGGTCCCATAGGAACAATCGGATATAACTGGCAAAATTCAAGGTATTTCGCACAGTGTAAAAGCTATTGTTATGAATCTTTCCAAATCCTACTTTTTTTGTGCATACCTTGATCTGCGTAAAAGCGCGTGCCGATCGGACGTCTATCCTATAGCTGCCATAGGAATAATAGGGTAAAGTCGGTAAAAATTTGATGTTTTTGAGGAAATTTCACGCAGTGTAAAAGCTAATGACATGAATCTTTTCAAATCGTATTTTTTTGTGCATACCTTCATTAGGGTAAAAGCGCGTTCCGATCGAACTTCTATATCCTATAACCCTCATAGGAACAATAGGGTGGAAAATTTTAAAATTTAATTTTTTTAATTATGAAATATTTTGTTTATTTATTCATGTTGCTATTGTAGTCAAATTTTAATACGTGAAATCTGCAAGGGTATTGAAACTTCGGCTTGCGGAAGTTAGTTTCCGTCCTCGTTTTTATCTGAATTACAATTCAAAAATTAATAAAAAGAAAACAAGAAAGAACGCTATAGTCGAGTGCCTCGACTATTAGATACCCGTTACTCAGCTAAACAACTTAATAGAAATATGCCTTCTTATATGTTTTTCGCCGCTCGATTTTTTCCCAGGGATCCCTTTCTAGAAGAGGCTTTCTAGAACTTTCAATTCTGCCTAGCACATCTTCCGTCTCTCTCTAGCGCAGGTGAATGCACTTGTGAAAAACGTATACGAGCAAAAAGAGACAAAATGCGCGCCCCATTTCAAGTAATTTAAAATTTGCATTAACATAATGTGAATTAGAGTGACCACAGAAAAAAAGGCAGATTTTTTCCAACGCCATTTCCTATATGGCGCTAGTGTATAAATTATTGCGCCATCTACCGCCAGATATTGGTACTACTGGTCATGAAAGGCGTAAATGTAGGCGCTGGCCAGGTTTAAGCGTTTATTGGGTTTGTGGGCGTTAGAGTGGGCGTGGCAATTTTTTACTTGGCCAATCGATAGGTATTGACGAAGCGAATACATAGCAGTTACTATTTTCATAATAGCTTTAAAACTGTGGGCGTTAAAGGGGGATTGTGGGCGTTAGAGGGGGCGTGGCACCTTTTTGAAACAAACTTGCGCTGCGTAGGAGCTCCTAGAATCTGCATGCAAAATGCCAATCTTCTAGCTTTTATACTTTCTGAGCTCTCAGCGTTCATACGGACAGACAGACAGACAGACAGACAGACAGACAGACAGACAGACAGACAGACAGACAGACAGACAGACAGACAGACAGACAGACAGACAGACAGACAGACAGACAGACAGACAGACAGACAGACAGACAGACAGACAGACAGACAGACAGACAGACAGACAGACAGACAGACAGACAGACAGACAGACAGACAGACAGACAGACAGGCAGACAGACAGACAGACAGACAGACAGACAGACAGACAGACAGACAGACAGACAGACAGAGAGAGAGAGAGACAGACAGACAGACAGACAGACAGACAGACAGACAGACAGACAGACAGACAGACAGACAGACAGACAGACAGACAGACAGACAGACAGACAGACAGACAGACAGACAGACAGACAGACAGACAGACAGACAGACAGACAGACAGACAGACAGACAGACAGACAGACAGACAGACAGACAGACAGACAGACAGACAGACAGACAGACAGACAGACAGACAGACAGACAGACAGACAGACAGACAGACAGACAGACAGACAGACAGACAGACAGACAGACAGACAGACAGACAGACAGACAGACAGACAGACAGACAGACAGACAGACAGACAGACAGACAGACAGACAGACAGACAGACAGACAGACAGACAGACAGACAGACAGACAGACAGACAGACAGACAGACAGACAGACAGACAGACAGACAGACAGACAGACAGACAGACAGACAGACAGACAGACAGACAGACAGACAGACAGACAGACAGACAGACAGACAGACAGACAGACAGACAGACAGACAGACAGACAGAACAGACAGACAGACAGACAGACAGACAGACAGACAGACAGACAGACAGACAGACAGACAGACAGACAGACAGACAGACAGACAGACAGACAGACAGACAGACAGACAGACAGACAGACAGACAGACAGACAGACAGACAGACAGACAGACAGACAGACAGACAGACAGACAGACAGACAGACAGACAGACAGACAGACAGACAGACAGACAGACAGACAGACAGACAGACAGACAGACAGACAGACAGACAGACAGACAGACAGACAGACAGACAGACAGACAGACAGACAGACAGACAGACAGACAGACAGACAGACAGACAGACAGACAGACAGACAGACAGACAGACAGACAGACAGACAGACAGACAGACAGACAGACAGACAGACATGGCCAAATCGACTCGGCTAGTGATCCTGATCAAGAATATATATACTTTATGGGGTCGGAAACGCTTCCTTCTAGCTGTTACATACTTTTGCACGAATACAATATACCCTTTTACTCTACGAGTAACGGGTATAAAAATCGCGCTTCCCAAGGTCGGTTTTTTTAAATTCTTAAGCGAAATGTAAAAACAAAATGGAATCAAAGCTTTAAGTTTAGCTGCTTCTCAGCTATTTTTTGAAAAAGTTCTAAAAAAAAAAAGGGGCCCAAGACGTGAACCATTAATGGACGGTCTTGCAAAAAAAAATTTAAATTCAATCCTACAAAAACTTTAGAAGTTCGTCTAAAACAAGAGAGAACGCTATAGTCGGGTGCCCCGAGGAGATGGAGATATAAAACTTTGAACGGGCATTACTTTTAAACGAATGGTCCGATATAAAACAATTTGTTTTTTGCTGCATTAATTAATCATTTCAAAATAAAGCAGCTTTATTAAGTGCATTTGGCGAGCACTTAAATTTCCTGTAGGTTACAATATTTAGGTTAGGGTTTCTAACTTAGGTTCACAATGCTTACTTTTAGTCCGCTTACTTCCGCTTACTTCCAGGAATCTACACCTTTCCAATACATTATATCGATCTCCCCTATCGGCCTAATATCGATGGTATCCTAGCGTTAGAAATGTCCCGCCGAACTAGTTCTTATAATCTATCGCAACACTCCCCACCGGTATATTCCGACTGGATTCTAGACGTAGACAATGCCAACTGTTTCTAGCGGTTTGCTATCGTGACCATCACCACCACGCTTCCAAGACCACCCATGTGGGGCGACGCAGGATGGATGAACTTTTACTTCATCTCAGGGCCGGTCAACTCACGTTCTGGCTGATCCTTGACCAAGACGCTCAGTGCCCTCTGAATTTTAGTATAAACCCCTTGGAAGTTGGTGCCGTTGTCGCTCCACAGTTCCATGGGCCTGCTACGCCGAGCTGAAGCTGTGCACTGCTACACTGAAAAAAAAATTCAAGTCAAACGGGATTGAATCAATGCGAAACGGGATTGAAAACAGGGTAAGCCCGAATATGCTAAAATTGATCCAAAAAAGATTGAAGTAATCCCGTAGTTTTGCAAGCCAAAATAGATTGAATTTATCGTTATTGAGTAGGCCGGGATTAATTCAACCTCGAAAATCGAGATCGATTCTATCCCAAACGTACTAAATTTAATCCCGAACGGGATAGTTTCAATACCGAAAAACGGGATAATTTTTATCCCAAACGTACTTGAATTGAGCTCGGCCGAGATTATATAAATTCCAATAAATCCCCAAAAACCCAAAAACCGATACAAAATTAACAAAATTATGTTTTTATTTAATTTTTTTATTTTAATATTAAATATACTTGATTCCAATTATGTTTTTATTTAATTTTTATACCCTTGCAGAGGGTATTATAATTTCAGTCAGATGTTTGCAACGCAGTGAAGGAGACGTTTCCGACCACATAAAGTATATATATTCTTGATCAGCACCAATAGCCGAGTCTATCTAGCCATGTCCGTCTGTCCGTCTGTCCGTCTGTCCGTCTGTCCGTCTGTCCGTTTCTATGCGAACTAGTCTCTCAGTTTTAAAGCTATCGCGATGAAACTTTCCCGAAGGTCTTCTTTCTATTGCAGGTAGTACATACGTCGGAGCCAGCCGGATCGGACCACTATATCTTAAGGCTCCCAATCAAATATAAGAAAATTCATTGTAACTTTGTAGGAAGTAGGCGTTTTGATTCTTGACTACTTAAAAACAAAATAGAAATAAATCGAAACGCTGAATCTGGAATCCCTGGAACTGCACCGAGTGAGTATTCTTTTATCTACAAGGGTATATAAGCTTCGGCTGGCCGAAGGTAGCTTCCTTTCTTGTTTTATTTTAATATTAAATATACTTGATTCCAAACTACATATCATTTTGTGGATATAACCGTAAGGAAGGTGTTATTTGCCCTTGACTATCAGAAAAGGAATTGTTTTTGGATATAATCTCCTCTATACGGTCTTGATAGTTGAATATTGTTGTCAGCTGAAGAAATATTCTTTCCTCCGCGCCAGCAAGGGTCACTTTTTCACTCCTCTTTCCTTCCATTGTTTTTCGATTTGAATTGGGCTGAGAATGGTAAGCAGCAGTGGCGGATCCAGGATTGTTGTTGTTCTTAAAAAAAATTATTTTGGTCAATTATTTTCCATTCCATTATTTTTTCACAAGAGTGAGGCGTAATTTATCCCTTAGGGCCTTAACGTGGATTTGCGCATGTTAGTCAGCATATTCAAAATTAAATCTTGACAATATATTTATAAACGAAAATAAAAAATTAGAGTTAAACGAGGACGGAAGCTTACTTCGGCAAGCCGAAGTTTTAATACCCTTGCAGATTTCACGAATGAAAACTTGACAAACTTGACCGATTTCACCCTATTGTTCCTATGGGAGCTATATGATATAGACGTCCGATCGGCACGCGCTTTTACCCTGATCAAGGTACGCACAAAAAATTACGATTTGGAAAGTTTCATGGGAATAGCTTATATTTTGCGCGAAATATCCTGAAAAACGTAAAATTTTGACCGATTTCACCCTATTGTTCCTATGGGAGCTATAAGATATAGACGTCCGATCGGCACGCGCTTTTACCCTGATCAAGGTATGCGTAAAAGAATAAGATTCATGTCAAAAGCTCTTACACTGAGCGAAATATCTTCATTTTGTGAAAGCTATATCCGATTGTTCCTATGGGAGCTATAGCATATAGACGTCCGATCGGGTCGGCTTTCAAACTTGATCTGCGTACACATGTTTTAGGACGACTGTGAAAGTTTGAAGGCGCTAGCTTTAAAACTGAGCTCGCAAACGGTATTGAAACAGACATACAGACGGACAGACGGACGGACGGACAGACGGACAGACGGACAGACGGACATGGCTATATCGACTCCCCTATTGATCCTGATCAAGAATATATATACTTTATGGGGTCGGAAACGTCTCCTTCACTGCGTTACAAACTTCTGACCAAAATTATAATACCCTCTGCAAGGGTATAAAAATGGTTTTAATTTTACAAAACAACGCCTTTATATGTTGAACAGCTTTGCCCATGAAAATGTGTATACTTTACCTTCTTCTGCTAATAAAGCTATTATTGTTGTATCGTCTTCGCCTTTCAGTTCATCAAAACTTAGCTTGGTCTCACTATTATCGGATCACTTTCCACACAGTGAACTGACTCTCGGACACACTGAATTCAAATAGCACTAATTTATTAAACGTTTTGAATTATTGACGTATAAGTCAAAGCAGTCTACACGAGAAGTTACCAGTTTGGTTCGATTAGTGTTAATATGAGTTGGGGGTCTTTAATTATCGGAAAATTAAAGTTTTGGCTAAGGTTTTCCAATTTACACATTTTCACATTTAGATGGCGCTACCTTATTAGTTAGTTTTTATTACTGTACGATGCAGTGCCATCTGTTGGAAAAAAAACAACGTTACTCCTTTAGACTAAAAACATTAAACGTGGTAGTAGTGTTTGGTAAATCATTTGGTTTATAAAAAAACAGGTTTGTGAACAGTTTTGAATTCCTGTTGGGATCTTACAAAAATCTTTTTCAACCAACAAGTCGGATCGAATTTTATATGACAGCCCGGAATTTATTCCCGTTCGGATAAAAAAGTCCTAATTTAATCTTTTTAGGATGACATATATCTTTTCAGACTTAAAGTACAAATTTTTATTCCAGATTCGGATAAAAAAGTATTAATACAATCTTTTTTAGGATAACATAAATTTCTCGGGCTTAAAGTAATCCCAAAAATACAAAATTAAGCCTTTTTTATCAGGGACCGTAAATAATGATTATTTTCAATATTTTTAAATGAATAAATCATACACTTCCAATCAACATAGAACAAGCATGACTAGCACGTTTTTATCCTTTAAGGCTACACTATGAATATCCTTGATGATTTTAAATTTTTAATTGTTATATTTATTCTTCTATAGTTACACATTATTTTTGAGCAAAAAAAATAAAAATCACAAATAATCATTATTTTTGAGCAAAAAAAATAAAAATCACAAACAATCATTATTTTTGAGCAAAAAAAATAAAACTCAAAAATAATGATTATTCGTGATTTTTATTTTTTTCGCTCAAAATAAAACTCACCAAGCAAAAACTTTTAATCCTTTAAGGATATTGCCAATATTGTCCTATGTCCTTATAAAGGGACCCTAGAGCAACAATTGACAACAACAACAACAACAACAAAACGAATTTTACCTGTGTTTGTTGCAATTATTTAATATAAGGTCAACTGTTACATACAGAGCAGCAGCAGAAGATATACACAATTACTAAAACAATGCTTATAATGATAATGATAATGATAATCATCATATTGATCAACCAGTAGAACAATTAGGTACATTAATTTTCAATTTATTATGCATTTATGTATTTATATAATTTTTATTTAATTTTAGGAATAACAATTTTGACAGCGACTCGCTCGACAAGTTGCACCTTTGGTCGGTTAGCATTATTTTAAGCGCGGAAAAGGCACGCTCTACGCTAACTTGGGTAGCTGGAACCGCAAGCACCACCTTAGCAAGCTGATATAAATTCGGGTACTGAAATTGCTTCTCACTCCAGTACTGCATTATATCAGCGCCTAGGCTGATGGGCTTCGGGCTGTAATTATCAATTTCAGCATATCCTTTTAATAACTCCTGATGCCCATCATCGTCAGCTTCCTCTTCGGCATCGACCTCAATGCTACTTAAAAGCTCGGTTAAGAGCGAGCAAGATTGAGAATTTTGCGAAAGCAAATTGGTCTCTGTCAAGCTAGAGGTTGAGCAGGCTTCATCTGTATCAATCTGAAAATTAATTATTGCTTATTATTTATATAAAATGAATTTACTGACATTTTCCTTCAACTGCCATAGTTGGCGTAAGAGCTGTTTAAGCTCCGTTTTCGCGCGCATCACGTTTTCAGGGTGTTGCAGCAATATGGGACGTTAGCGTGGGTCCAGGAAGAGGCTGCAAATGACGACTTTATTTGCTAACAGGCTTTCTTCTCGCGCCTCAATAGCAAGCCTTAACGCTTTACTATAAGTTGTCTGCTTTGCCCCGACTGTGAGCTTGAGCTCCATCCAATGCTTGTAGAAGTCGCTCATAAATAATTGGCTGCTTTGAAATTGCAATGTTGCCAAGTAAGCTGGCTCCAAAGCTTCCACCAATTGTTTTAAATCCAACCACTCAGTCGGAGTCAGCTTCATTGAATTTTTGCAGTGGCGCTCGCAAAAGGTCTCAAAGCCCTGCAGTTTACTCAACATATAATATGTTGAGCTCCATCGAGTCGCAACATCAATTACAGGCTGCGGTAATGCTGCCTCAGTTATCAAATGCCTAAATATATAAAAAAATAGTTAATTTATAAAAGGTAATAAACAAAATGTTATGAAACAGACCTGTAGGTTGGCGTCCTTAACAGCTTCACAAGCTTTCGCGCTTTACAAATAAAATCAGCTGCTTCCAAGTCTTCCGGGAAGTCCTTCACAGCTAGCTGAAGGGTGTGTGCTGCACAACGTACGGAGGTGATGGAACCAATGCTAGTATTAAACATTAGCTCTTCCTCATCCTCGTCGTCCTCGTCCTCGTCAATATCAGCAGTCTCCGTATCATTAAGCAGCTCAACTGCTTTCACCATATTTCGGCCATTGTCCGTGGTTATGGTGTATATTTGCTGCTTCTGAATCGCGAATTGGCTCAGCAGTGACTCAATTTCAGAGCAAATGTTTCTGGACGTGTGCGACATCTTTAACTCAATAAGGCCCAAGGTCCTTATCGCAATACCAGTGTCGTGAATATATTGCACATTTACGCACAAGATCCCACGATTACACCGGGTGGCTGTGTCCATTTTTAAGCTAAGCATTTTGTCCTTGAGACTGGCCATTATGCTGTTTTTAATGTCATTATATTTTTCCTCCACCATGCCTATTATGTTTCTGGACGAAACAGCCGGCATATCCAGTGCAGAAAATATTTGGGACGTTAGCGTTTTGAAGCACTCCGAATCAAAAATAGCCAACGGAAGCTTTTCCAGCGTCACCAAATCGATGCACGCATCCTTCATTTCATTTTTGCCCATTGTTATTGCAAATTTAATTTTTTTCTCGGCAACTTCGTCTTCCTGAATGTTAGCTATCTCAGCTTCATACTCCGATTTATGCTTAGTTTGCATATGCCGCTTCATGTTGCACACGTACTCGCCAACTAACGTTAATTTGCAAATTTTGTACTCGGAAACATTATTTACCGCGTGGAAATTAAAAAATTTGCGGAGAACAAAATTTCGCTTGCGATCCATATCGAAACTCAATAGAAATGATCTACAATAAGTCATTCTTACTGATAAGTTTCAGTCTTAGACTAAGATAAGCGCTACACACAAAAAAAAAACTATGTAAAATCAACTATTTAATAGTGAAAACTGTTCCAACCCATAAAAAATAAAAATGCCCCAAAAAATAGTAGATTACCTATAAAATAGTAGATGACCTACTAAATAGTATTTAACCCGAAAAAAATTGTTGTTTTTTTTAATTTATGTTTTTAACTTTTTTTTAAATTAAATAAAAATTATATAAATACATAAATGCATAATAAATTGAAAATTAATGTACCTAATTGTTCTACTGGTTGATCAATATGATGATTATCATTATCATTATCATTATAAGCATTGTTTTAGTAATTGTGTATATCTTCTGCTGCTGCTCTGTATGTAACAGTTGACCTTATATTAAATAATTGCAACAAACACTGGTAAAATACGTTTTGTTGTTGTTGTTGTTGTTGTTGTCAATTGTTGCTCTAGGGTCCCTTTATAAGGACATAGGACAATATTGGCAATATCCTTAAAGGATTAAAAGTTTTTGCTTGGTGAGTTTTATTTTGAGCGAAAAAAATAAAAATCACGAATAATCATTATTTTTGAGTTTTATTTTTTTTGCTCAAAAATAATGATTGTTTGTGATTTTTATTTTTTTTGCTCAAAAATAATGATTATTTGTGATTTTTATTTTTTTTGCTCAAAAATAATTATTAGTTTGATTTAAAAAATTAAAAATCGATAAGTAATCATTACAAAGTAATTTTTAAAATATTACTTGTAATGATTACGGTCCCTGTTTTTTATCCAAAACGGGATTGAAATTTTTGATCTCGGAATAAATTAAAATCAAGAATAAAAAATTTGAATTTAGCACGCCGTTTTTTTTTTGAGTGTAGAATACAAGAGTTGGTTGTTAGGGAAAAGCTACCTCCAAGTGTATGGCTCTCGTAGAGAGGCAAGTGATCAACACTCCGTGTCTTTTTTCCGAGCTTCTGTCACCAGAAGCGGTTCAAAATAATTCACTCCTGTGTAACTGAATGGACAATGGAATGCAAATTCCTTATCCGTCCAAAATAATCCACTCCTGTGTAACTGAATGGACGATGGAATGCAGCCAGCCTTGGATATGGGAGATCTGCCATTCGAGTTGGCCTGGCTGCTGACTCCATATTCTTACACATTTTACCGGATCGACGTAATCATGCAACGGTTGGCCTCAACTTGGGGATCCAAAAACTCTGTCGTAGCTCGTTGATCAGGGTCTCGTGGTTGGCATGCAGAAGCTTTTTGTGTAGCTTAGCAATGATAAGCTGGGTGATGGGACTACTGCTAGGAAGGACCACTCTGTCCTTTCCGCTTCCTATCTTTGAGCATTCTTGAAGTCGTAACACACCGTTACTGTCGAGGTACGGCCCCAATTTATACAAAGAACTTTTCCTCGTCAGAGGTCGAGCCATGTGCCACAATGCCAGCTCGTCCTGGTAGTGCTAGGCCAGCGCATCTGACCGTATGATACTTTCTGCCTCTTCCTCTTGGTAGTCGAGTCTTCAACTTGTTTGGCTGTCAGAACTTCTAGCGCTTTCCAGAGTCGTAGGCTCCAGAGCACTTTCGCCATACTCCGCAGCAGTATGGTTCCTCGATATTGGGAACGTGATGAAGCCATCGCTGCCATTTGATCCATTCTGCTTCCAGTATGAATGAAGTTAACACACACGCCTTTTTGGACGACGGATTCTCTCTCACCCTGATTGATAAACACCATTTGGCGGCCTTAGGAGTAAAGGGACAACGACAGCCACTCTGTATGCAGTGAACCGCAGAGTTGCATCGCTATGAAGACAATTCCGTTATAGTGGATCTTTAAATCTCGGGTGCCAGCATGACCGAGGTATACAATTTGAGGGATCTTCACTCTGTCAAAGCACTTGGTCTCCCGACGCAAACATTGGATGTCGACCATCTGAAGAACAAGTACAAGAACCTAAGACTCTTACCACTGGAAGGCCTACGCCGGAGCCCAACCAAGACTGCTGATCGGCCCTAACAACTGCGTTCTTGGACGCGCCCTCCGCACAAGGGAAGGCAATCTGAAGGATCCCATCGGCGAGAAGACTTGGCTAGGCTGGACGGTTAAAGGCGGTGGAACAACGGCTTCTACAGATACGGAAACAAGAGAGAACGCTATAGTCGGGCTCGTGTCCCGACTATCTAATACCCGTCACTCGTCTAAAGGTAGTGCGAGGGAGATGGATATATAACCTTTTTTTGATTGCGCATAACTTTTTATTTAATGATCCGTTTTAAAAAATCTTCTGCACTTTAAAATCTTTTAAGGTATGGGCGCCAGACACATTTTAAAATCGTTAGTGGGCGATTGTGGGCGTTAGAGGGAGCGTGGCACTCGGCTAAAATAAACTTGCGCTGCGTAAGAAGCCCAAGAATATGTGTGGGAAATCTCAACCTTCTAGCTTTTGTAGTTTCCGAGGTCTCAGCGTTCATACGGACGGACAGACAGACGGACAGACAGACATGGCTAGATCGACTCGGCTAGTGATCCTGATCAAGAATATATATACTTTATAGGGTCGGAAACGCTTCCTTCTCCCTGTTACATACTTTTGCACGAATACAATATACCCTATTACTCTACGAGTAACGGGTATAATTAGAAGATATCATGTATTTCAGATATGTGCTTGTGAGAAGGACAACCATAATGAGATTCTGCGACTTCTCCGGCAACATATGTGGTCGAATCAGGAAGTGGGCTACGGAGCGGAGTATACAATGCGCGTCGAAGGACGGTTTGAGACCAGCCTGCTGTGGAGGCATAAGGATAGTAATATTTCCGGAAAAATTTACCAAGTCAGCAACATTAGTTTTTCGCGCAGCCAGCTGCTCTGCTGATATTTTGGCTGCTGGTCGGCCAGACACGGCTGCACTGTTACGCTCCCCGTCGGTACTCAACATTAATGGGTAAAGTGACGACTTCTTACTGTTGAGCCCTGGTACATCGAGTAAGGTGTTGTTCGACACTTGCCTCCGGCACATTTGCCGTCCAATTTCGGAATTTCAAAATAAATTCCATAAAAATCTGACGACTATATCATATAGCTGTCATAGGAACGATCGGAAAATTAATGAAAATATATAAAAGTAAATAAATTAGTGCTTCGTTGGCTTTTATTGTATTCTCTTCTACTCTGGGACATGACTCTGCTGATCAAGAAGGGTCTCCATCCTTGCGTTGCCAACTTCTGACTTAAATCATAATATCTCTTGCAAGGGTATAAAAATGTTACTTATTTTGTAAAGTTAACCCGCCCTCATCTTATTGCTTTTGTATATTCTTCTTTTTTTTAAACTTCTCAGATCCAATCTCAAACTACATTTTGATAAATGTGAATTTATAAAACGAGAAACGACATTTTTAGGTCACAATATTTCAACCGTAGGAATAAAAGCAAATCTAAATAAAATTGAAGCTTTTCAATATTTTCCAATTCTAAACTCTCCGAAACAAATAAAATCATTTTTAGGCTTTTGTGGATTTCGAAAATTTATAAATTATTGCAAAAATTGCAAAACCAATAACTCTTCGCTTAAAGAAAAAAACAAAAATAAGTGTGAGCGATCTTACTTAAGCGTTAAAAATTAAAAGCTTTCAATAAGAAACGATCCAATTCTCATTTATCTAGATTTTGAAAAGAAGTTCGCAGTCGACGTTTTGACTCCGAGGAGATAAGACTTATTTTTGGCAAACGCATCGCAAGTGATTGCAATACCCAAGTCGTATTTAAAAACAAATAACAAATCAAAACAAAACCAAAAAATTGCATAAACAATTTCTGCACAGAACCCGTTAGAATAGTATCAGACCACGGAGGGCTGCAGCCAGCCCGAGCTGCAATGAATCGGCCGCCGGACGTAAGCAACGGTGCACAGTGCAACCAGACAACAATTTACGAACCCAAATTTATAGTAATAACCAGATCCGATGAAAACACTTTTGAAAAAGTATCACCGTTCGTAATCAAAAAAGTGATAGATTTCACATGTGGAAGCGAGGTAATATCTTGCCAAAAAACCCGAAATGAAACATTGCTATTAAAAACTAAGGGACTATATCAAGCGATAAGATTATTGAACGTCAAAACATTCCACGATTTTCCAGTATCCGTATCAGAACATGGCAGTCTTAACTCCACAATAGGAGTAGTTTATTCAAACGACTTGCGAGGCATCGAGGAGGAGGAAATACTCCGAGAGCTTGCAGATGTTTAAAATTTCTTCAATTTTTGTTGAATTTGGGAGCGACTCAGTGGTACGCTCCCCAAGCTTTATTATTTTCAATCTGAATTCTTAATTCTATTACATGTTTGCATAAAGCTAAGATCGGCCGGCTATGTCGGCAGAGACGCCTGCAGAGCTGCGGTCGACGCTTATGTATAATTGTGCTTATATATGAGAGAGAGAGAGATACTATGTTCACTTGGCCGTCGGAGCGGTCGCACATATCAAATATGCTGACACTGCAGTTCCCACGCATTCGAGGGCGGTCATATAACCGGGCACTCGGGAACTGCTAGGATTATAAATGTATTTGTGTTTTGTTATTGTGGCCAAATGCAAAATGCCAAATAAGGTGTCTGTACTTAAATCGATGCGTAACACTGAGTACAGTGTGCATTCTATATGTGAACATACTACATCTCCCTCCTTTTGAAAAATAACGTAATTATATGGAGTTATTTTCTAGGTGTATATTTAATGAAAATATTTTTCATACCTATCCTTATGAACTGTTTGCTTCTTATTTTTGTTATTTGAAATTACTATATTTTCTCTTTCTTGTATACTTTCTACCTTATATGGTCCAGTGTATTTAAAGTCTGGCTTGTGCCCTGTTTCATTTTTTGCAAAACTTCGTCTCCGATTTTTAAATCAAAGTTCAAAATATTTCTGTCATAGTTAAGTTTTTGTTTCTGTTTATGGCATTCTAGCATTAATCTAGCTCTCTTAAATGCTTGTTCTAGTCTAAACTTAGATTCTTTAGCGTAATCATTTGTGCTATATAATGGTTTTATATTATCTATACTATTGAAGTGTTTGGCTAAATTAGATGTTTTACCAAAAACTAACTCGTATGAACAGTAGTCATGTGCCATAGAGGGTGTTGTGTTGAAACAGTATACGAAGTATTGCAACCATACATCCCAATCTGTTTTATCAACTGAGATGCATGAGCGGATGAACTCATTAAATGTTCTGTGGCTTCGCTCCACGGCCGTGGACGTGCACGGTTCCTACAGTCTGGTGATGATGTGCTGTTGAAGTTATGTTTTTGATATTTAAGTTTTTACATAGATCTTCAATTATCGAATTTTTGTATTCTGTTCCCATGTCCGTGATGAACGTCTTCATTTGACCGTACTTCAGAATAAAATCTTCGAATATAGCTTTTGCTACTGTTTTTGCACTTTTGTTCTGGATTGGTATTGCTACAAGGTACTTAGTTAAATCGCAAATTAGCGTTACTATGTATTCATTTCCTTGTTCAGATTTAGGTAGTGGACCGATCGTATCCACAATTACCCTGTCGAAAGCCGTTTGTGGCTTTTCGGTGATAGTTAATTGGGTCTTCGTATGTTTTGTTGTCTTTGCTTTTTGGCATTTAGGACATTTTCTTATATATTTTGTTATATCTTTGGTCATGTTTTTCCAATAATAATGCCTTTTTATTTTTGCTAATGTTCTAGCTATGCCTGTATGACCTCCTTGTATTGGATCATCATGGAATGTAAACAGTAATGCTTCTTTCTCTTTATCATTATTTGATAATTGGGTCACCGGCTTGAGTAGCGCTACTCGTAATGTTTGTAATTTTTTATTGCCCACAATTTTAAAAGATTCAATTGAAATGGTTTCAAAGATCTTTTCGCTCGGTGCCACTTTGAGTTGGCTGATATTAAGTATACCGGCTTCTTTTTCAAGCCTTTGAAAGAACTGACCTAAGTCGAGAATTTCATTGGTGTACAAATCGCTAACATCAATTCTTGCTATAACCTTTTTCCCATTCTTTAGTAAGCAAAGTGAATCAGTTATTCGCAAGGTCACTACTTTTCGTACCTCGTCATTAACAATGACTTCGTATACGTTGGGCTGAGAAGCTTTATTTAGAATATGCCTAGGCAAATCTATTTTTTCTTTTTCTGTTCCTGCGCAGGAATTTTTCTGTTTACTTTGATTTCTGGTAGTGACTTTCAGAATTTTATTATTTGTCTGGATATTTTTCAAATCCGTTATTGTTTTTCTTGATAGCGCGTCGGCTATATGGTAGTCTTTTCCCTTAAGATATTCCACAGTAAAATCATATTCTTCCAAGTCTAATCTCATTCGTGTTAATTTTGAACTTGGATTTGTCATTGAAAATAGATAGGTTAAAGGCCTATGGTCTGTTTTGACTGTGAAATGTTTTCCATAAATATATGGCCGAAAATGGTTTATTGCCCAGTGGATAGCTGCTAACTCTTGTTCTGTTGTATTTTTATTACTTTCTCCTTTCGTAAAAGATCTTGATGCATAGGCTACTGGTAGCTGAGTGTTATCGTAATCTTGAGTAAGAACAGCTCCACATGCTTGTTTGCTTGCATCTGTTGTTATGCAAAATTCTTTATTAAAATCGGGATATTGCAATAATGTGGGTTTCATCAATTGGGTTTTTAGGTATTCAAATGCGTATTGACATTTATCTGTCCAGTCAAATTTAACATTCTTTTTACATAATCTAGTTATGTGACGTGAATAATCGGAAAAGTTTTTAATAAAACGTCTGTAGTAATTGCAAAATGCAACGAATCTTCTAGCGCTGTCTGCGTCCTTTGGGACTGGGTATTTTTCTATTACTTCGTATTTTTTACTATCTGGTAAAATACCTTTGTCAGTACACTTGTGTCCAAGAAAGGTCACTTCGTGTCTGAAAAATGTGCACTTCTCTGGGTGCAGTTTAAGGTTGTTTTTTCTACATAGATCAAAGATGTTTGTAAGAGTTTTAATCATGTGTTTTTCTGAACAACCGATGACAATTAGGTCATCCATATACAAGAATGCCTGAGATGGTTCGATACCTGAAAATGCAATTGTCATCATTCTTTGGAAAGAATTTGGCGCGTTTTTTAAACCATAAGGTAATCGTGTAAAACGATAGGAGCCATTGCTCGTGGAAAAGGACGTTATATTTCTAGACGTATCTTCGAGTTCTATTTGATGAAATCCTGACATTAGATCTAGACATGAAAAGTATTTAGCTCTACCTAATTGGTCAAGAATATCGTCTATTCTTGGTAGTGGAAATTTATCTGATAAAATTTTTTTGTTAATTTGGCGGTAATCAATTACTAAACGCCATCTTTATACCCTTGCAGAGGGTATTATGATTTCAGTCAGAAGTTTGCAACGCAGTGAAGGAGACGTTTCCGACCCCATAAAGTATATATATTCTTGATCAGCATCACAAGACGAGTCGATCTAGCCATGTCCGTCTGTCCGTCCGTCTGTCCGTCTGTCCGTCTGACCGTCTGTCTGTTCTACGCAAACTAGTCTCTCAGTTTTTGAGCTATCGGGACGAAACTTTCGCAAAAGTCTTCTTTCTATTGCAGGTAGTATATATGTCGGAGCCGGATAACCGGATCGGACAACTATATCTTATAGCTCCCATAGGAAGGATCGGAAAAAAAACTTTAAAAAACTCTATCTTCGGTGTTTTTTGAAATATTACCTTCTACTTTTGGGGATGTTATTTTTTAAATATTTCTGAATTTCGAATAAATTATTTAAAAAATCGGACTACTATATCATATAGCTGCCATAGGAACGATCGGAAAATTAATGGAAAAGTAATAGGAAATAAATTCTAGCTTCTTTGGATTTTATTGTATTATCTTCTACTCTAGGATATGACTCTTTTTAAATATTTCCGAATTTCAATTTTAATTTGATCAAAATCGGACAACTATATCATATAGCTGCCATAGGAACGATCGGTAATTTAATGAGAAATATTAGAAAATTGAACATTTTTGCGATTTGTTAATTAATAGGAATGATCTGCAAGGGTATATAAGCTTCGGCTGGCCGAAGCTAGCTTCCTTTCTTGTTTTGTATTGCAATTTGGTAATGATTTTTTCGGGACTATTAATAATGGACTGTTGTATTCTGAAACTGATGGTTCTACTATTTTATCTTTAATTAGTTTTTCCACTTGTTTTTCTACTTCTTCTTTTTGACTGTGGGGGATTCTGTAATTCTTTATATATACTGGTTCATCATCTTTCATTCTTATTTTTTGTTTATAGAAATTGTTGGTTGATATTGGTTCGGTTTCTATCCCGAATATATCTGTGTATTTGGTGCATAATTCTTTAAGTATTTCTTTAAATTGACGCGGGAAATTTTTGTTAAGTTTTTCTAAAATTTCTTCGTTATTTGTATTTTTATTATCTTTAATTATATCGTAATTATCCAATGGTTCGACTTTAAGTGTATTTAATTGAAGAATTGCTGTTTTATTTGTTGTATTTAGAATTTGGACAAAGGTGTTTTTAGAATCTGCAATGGAATTTCCAATGAATATTCCATTTTGGATCTCTTGGTTTGGTATACCTGGTTCCTGAATTTATAGTTATTTTTCGGATGACTTGAGATCTTGCTGGTAAAATGGTCGAATTATTTTCTAGTGTATGATTTATTGGAATATTAATCGGATTACGGAGATTATCTGGTCTCAGTATAAGCCAATCATTTTCTGGTTTTAAATCTATTTGACAATCGTATTTTTTCATAAAATCTATTCCTATAATTCCATCACATGGAATAGGAAAGTTGGACGTTACTATATGGAAATTATGTGGTATAGCATAGTTGCCTGATAGAAGTTCTATTGCTGCTAAACCTTTTGAATTTGTTGTTCCCTCGCCAACGCCTGATATTTGCGTAATATTTTTATAGTCAACATTGTTAAATGAGTCTGATGATTCTTTGATTAATGAAATGTCTGCACCTGTATCAACTAGTAATGTATATAATTTATTTGTGTTTTCATTTTTAAGTGAAATAAAAAGATTGAAGTTAAGATTGATAGTGTGAACCGTATTTTTTACTGGGTTTTTTTTCTTAAGGGTCTTTATTGGTTTTCCGAAGTTGTTTGTACTTGTCGAACGTTGTTGTTGGTAGTTTGTCTGTTTGCGTTTGTATTGGTATTGTTATTACCGTTGATGTTGTTATTGGAGTTATATCCATTATTGTTTCCACCACGGTTGTTTCCTCTATAGTTACCACGACCTCTGTAGTTATTGTTGGTCTGGTTATTATAGTTTCGGTTATAACCGTTATTTTGGTTATAACCATTGTTTTGGTAAAATCCATTATTTTGATAATTACCTCTGTTATTACCCCTACCGCGATAATTATTATTACCACGATAGTTGTTTCCTTTTTGTATGTATAGGATCGAGTTGGCGTTGCCTGTCATCTCAGTACACTGTATGTAGGGGAGAGTGGGGGAATTTCGTCACAGGGGCATAATATATAATTTTTTTGTTTTAGTCCTTCAAGACGGCCAGACACAACCAATGCATTTGTTTTGCACAGAAGGCCAAGATAACACTGTGCAGCATTTTTAATGCTTTTTAAATTTACCTCGATGGGTGCTATATTTTTGGATTCGTTATGAATTCCGAAGTTAAACTGCGTTTCCCAAAAAGTTCCCCGACGCAAGGATTCTTAGCAAAAGGACCTCAAAGTTCGAAAAATGCTGAAATTGGTCCACTTTCTGGAACTCTCAGAGGCAAACGGATTCATGGTTTGTTTCGATGTTAAAGTTTTTGAAAAGATACACTATTTATCTTTAAAACCCCATACTTAGAATAATTTTAGGATTTTTATTAAGGTAGAAACAAATTTTAGAAAACATAGTCCAAAAAACATAAAAGCATACAGCTGCGGTCAAAATAGTAGTAGTATTGCCGCCCTGTGTTTTTAAGGGTTTGTTGTTGTAATTTTTCTTCTCCTGGTAATATTGTATTAATTATAATTGTTCTATTAGACTAATTGGATAAGAAAAGTGACAACAACAAACCTTTAAAAACACAGGGCGGCAATACTACTACTATTTTGACCGCAGCTGTAAGCTTTTATAATTTTTGACTATGTTTTCTAAAATTTATTTCTCCCTTAAGAAAAATCCTAAAATTATTCTAAGTATGGGGTTCGAAAGATAAAGAGTGTATCTTTTAAAAAATTTTAACATCGAATCAAACCATGAATCCGTTTGCCTCTGAGAGCTCCAGAAAGTGGACCAATTTCAGCATTTTTCGAACTTTGAGGTCCTTTTGCTAAGAATCCTTGCGTCGGGGAACTTTTTGGAAAACGCAGTTTAACTTGGGAATTCGCAAAGAATCCAAAAATATAGCATCCATCGAGGTAAATTTTTGATGCTGCATAGTGTAATTAAGCTATAATATTAAATGTGTTTTAACAGTTCAAAAGCTAAAATTAGGTCTCGACGAAATTTTTTCTGTGTGCCACAATTCAAAAGGAATAAGATACACGATTTTTTATATAATACACAGTGCTATAATGTGCATTTCTGCGTTAGAGATTTTTAACTTCGCGCCTAATTTCGGAAGAAAAATAATTATTTCTAAAAAAGTACTGTCTGGGGAAATTTCGCCACCCTATGCCTAGGGTAAATTCGCACCTATTTTAAATACATATTTTTTGATTTGACTAGCTGGCTAACGAACAGACTACCGGCAGCAGTAACAAATATAGGACGTCAACAAAAATGGTACGCTTGATTAGTGTAGCATACTCACAGGCGTAAAGTTCCCTACATTTTTCAGGTGACGAAATTTCCCCAGTTGTGTGGCGATTTTACCCCCCTATGTGGCGAGATTGCCCCAGTATATTGGTTTTACTTTTCAATTTTTTATAAATCACCAAGGTCATTAAAAAAATAGGGGAATGTCACATTTTAAAGCTTGGTGCTAACCGCATTCAACAATAAAAATAGAAATATGATAACGTGTCTCAAGATGGACAAAAAATAGCTTTGAAAAAATGCTGACGAAATTCCCCCACTCTCCCCTACTTCGTGACGGCTTCGTTCATTGTTGAAAAGTTGCCAGTCTTAAGTCGGCCATGCTCACAATTTTTGATTATTGTGGTTATAGCTTCCTTTGTGCTGAACTTGTCGGCATGTTCAGCCGGTAGTCCTTCGTGAAGCTTCAAGGAGCTTTCGTAGGTTATCTATTTCATTTGTAAATTTTTCAGCAGTTTTGCCTTTTTGGCTTGTTTTAGCCATTTTTGCTTTGACAACGTCAGATGTTTCTCCGACAATAGTGTCTTACAGTTTTTGGATTATTGCGTTTATCGTTAGTTCATTTTTAACCTTATATAGTGTAGATCCTACAATTTTTGATTTGACGACTTCTACAGCCAAATCTTCAAACGTTCCCTTTGTCAGGTCAACCAGCTTCAAAGCTGTTACAAATCTATGCAAGTGCAGTTTTTGTCCGTTAAATTCCGGAATGGCACTTAAAATTTCTTTAATATATGCCCGTTGGGCTGCTGAATCTGCCATTATGTTTTCTTTTGTTTCTACGATATTTGTATCTGAATCTATATTTTCCTCTTCTTCTGTTTCTGACTCTACTGCTTTAATAAATGCAGGGATTGAGAGATCGTGTAGATCTTTTTCATCTATTTCGATATCTTTGCTTATATCTGAATCTTCTTCTTCTGCTAGGGCTTTTTGTTGGTCTAATGTTAAAGGCGTATTTAAAATTGTCGGGATATATATTATATATATATATATATATATATGTAAGAGTCTACAAGAATTTTTGCATGTTTATCTACTGTTTCTTTTTGTGTTAGCCTTTTTTGGCTTACACATTTGTAGGACTTTTCAAATGTTTCTTTTAATTCTCGGATATGGAGTATTAACTGCTCCCATTCCATATTAAATTTTTAGTCATTTCTGTTTTTTAATTTTTACTTGTGCATAATTTTTAGCACGTTAATATGTCCTAAGACTGGGTGTAAGTCGATTTCGGAGAATACTTTACAGTTTCTCACGGTAGACAGTACTACGGCCTTTTGCGTTCTGCTGCAATGAATAATTGGAGAGAATTTAAGATCGTACCTATTCATGTATTCATACTCAAAATCTGCAATTAATAGAGGCTCTGCTCTGTTCCTAATTAAGGCTAATACCCTATTCTCAAAATTTGGCTCGTTAGCCAATATAACTCTAAGGCACTCTGTTGTATTCATTTTAATAATTTTTCTTTTTTTTGTTTTAATGATTTTTATTTCTTTTTAAACGGTAATTATAATTCTCGTACATATACAATACAATTATTGCTTCGAATTTAATTTTTTGTTTTAATTTAATTTCTTTTTTTTTTGTATTTTATTATTAATATTGTTTGGCGCTTGTTAAATTAGATTTTATCCAGATCATTGGCCTGGCTTCTGTTAATGGCTCTCTTTGATACACATTTGTTGTGGAACTTATAGGCCTTATATAATATATATGCGCTCATAAAGAAAACAATTATTGATAGTAAAATATTCGTCAATTTGAAATCAATATTTTGTGATTCAATTTTATTTATTACATTAGCAGTGGAATCCACTGACTTAACTTTTCTAATCCCATATTGGGTAATTTTTCTGTCTCGTCTGTAAGATCTGTTTTGGATATTGAATTGCTTTTAAATGAGACTTTCATATATATTAAATTTTTGAACATGTATATTCACAATTAGGGTTTTCGAAAAAACCTTTACAATCAGGAGGGCACTTAGGCTTCCTCGCTTCATTCATGTCCTGCTTATTTTTATAAGCTTGTAATTCCCTATATGTGTTTTCTAATTCTTTTTTAATTTGTATGTTCTCTTCCCATGGTACTGGGGTTGAGTTTGAATCATACAGTTGCCTATTTAATTCTTTAATCTTGAGGTTTAGGAAATTTTTCTGTCCTCCTCTTTTTTTTTTATTTGTTTTTCTTGATTTAGGCATTTATGTATATATATTTTTTTTTGTATTATGGATGTATATATATGGGCACTTCCAAAATGTCGCTCGGGACATTTGCACACCTTTAAAGTTGAAAAAAAATTTTAAAACAATGGATTTTAATTTCAATTATGGGCTTTTCTTTTCACTCTTCCCAAGCTCTATTTTTGGTAAAAATCTTTGTACCACTTTTAGTTTTTAAGATATCGGTAAAAAACCTCCGTATTCGCTCGGGACAAAAATAGAAGTGGATTTCGGGGAAGTTCATACAACAACAGAAATGAGCGAATTCTGATGGAATATTTGAATGCGATTTTTTTAGAATGTTGTTCAAATATGTCGCTGTGAAATACTTTTGGGTTTACTCAAAAATTCTTTGCCGTTTTTTTTTATGCAGTTTCAACCACATTCGCTCGGGACATGTCGCTCGGGACATTTTTTCCGACTGTTTTGTAAAGCGGATTTCTTTACCTCTATCCCTCAATTGCTTTATGTTTTGCTTTTAAATTAATATTTTAACATGTAAATGAAGCATTCAGTACAGAAAAATGTCACATATTAGCATTCCTATAGGATAAATTAACAACAGAAGACAGGTCCAAAAAATTAAAAAAAAATAGCCAAAAACTGATTTTTGCGTATATTGGTGGGATTTGTCATAAAAATAATCAAACTATACTCCAAATTTGTAGTTAAGCTCAGTATCCAACTAATTAGAAACTAATATCGGGGCAAAACCATGGGGAAATATGTTTTATTCAAGTTTCAAGGTATTTGGCTTGGTGGACTTTTTTTTGGAAGTGCCCATATGTGTTACAGGTGTCCCTACCTAGGTAAAAAAAAATGAAGACCCGCAGCTAGAAACTGCCTGGTCTGTACAATATTATTAATATTATTGGTTGCATCGCAGATGCTTAAATTTATATAAAGAAAGTAATGTTGGGCGCTCTTGGAAGCGCTGTCGGTTCACTTTTCCGTGGTCCGGCTTGGCGCGCCGAACGGGACCGGTGCTGGCTGCACAGGCTACTTCATCTATCGTTATCCCTTTGCTCAATAGGAGCAAGTGTCGCCCACGAAGGTGAAGAAGGCGGATTGCCTTCCGCACTTGTATATTTCCAGCGTTGGTGTAGAAGCATTTGCCATTCCTTCCACACTTGTTAACTTTTCGTTGTCCGGGCCTCTGGGCTCAGGCGGTACCGGTGCAGGTCCTCGCACAGGCCAAATTTTTTTTTTGTGTTGATTAATAATTTTTTATTGTTTCATTAAGATTTTTTTTTTTGTGTTCCCTTTCGGCCCTTTGGACTCAGGCGGCGCCGGTGCAGGTCCTCGCACAGGCTTATTTTTCAGAGAATATATTTTTATTCATCAGTTTTTTTTTTTTAATTATTCATTAACATTTATTGATTGAATTTGATAATGTTTTTCTGCAGCATCAATTCAATTTACATTGAATATGTGTTAAGGGGTTTCTTCGTGTTCATTCTTATTTTCCCTATCGCTTTCGTATCGATTTGTTTTGATTTGATATTAGCTGTTGCACAGACACACAATAATGTACTTAGGGTTAGTGTTTAATTTTCACTGTGTGATCTTTGCTGGTTGTCGTGTCCGTGATCTTTGAATTTAATGGTTTTTTGTTTTGTTATACCATTGTTTTTTGTTTTATTTTATTTTTTTTTTTGATTTTTTTTTGCTTGTTTTGTTTGGATTCGTAGAATGTATCTTCATGTTTAATGTTTGGTTATTTTTTTCACTTGTTTTATTTTATTTTATTTTATTTCTTTTTATTTTTATTTTTATTTTTATTTTATTTTTTTATAGTTGGATATATTCACTCACGATCACATTGTCATTTTATTTTATTTTATTTTATTTATTTTTATTTTATTTTTTATAGTTGGATATATTCACTCACGATCACATTGTCACGGTCGCCATGTTTAATATTTCTTCAATTTTTGTTGAATTTGGGAGCGACTCAGTGGTACGCTCCCTAAGCTTTATTATTTTCAATCTGAATTCATAATTCTATTACATGTTTGCATAAAGCTAAGATCGGCCGGCTATGTCGGCAGAGACGCCGGCAGAGCTGCGGTCGACGCTTATGTATAATTGTGCTTATATATGAGAGAGAGAGAGATACTATGTTCACTTGGCCGTCGGAGCGGTCGCACATATCAAATATGCTGACACTGCAGTTCCCACGCATTCGAGGGCGGTCATATAACCGGGCACTCGGGAACTGCTAGGATTATAAATGTATTTGTGTTTTGTTATTGTGGCCAAATGCAAAATGCCAAATAAGGTGTCTGTACTTAAATCGATGCGTAACACTGAGTACAGTGTGCATTCGATATGTGAACATACTACAATACCTATACACATTTACTGTTGGTAAAATATATCCACTTTATTAATTATTTGCCTGCACAATGAGTTGGTGTTTAGGAACACCTAAAGTTAATTTTCATGAATAAATACTTTGTTTTTGAGGTAATAATGCAACACTAAGCGTTATCAATTTGGGAGTCATGCATCGAAAGAAGGTAGAGGGAGAATAAAATAGTTTTTTTGTTGTTATTGGGATTACCAATGCATTTTAAGTGGAATTTGGTGATCATGGTTGGGTGGCTGCAGCTTTCACAACTGCTCAGCGCAAACACAACGAAACCCTAGAGCGTCGTCTCTCACAAGAGGGTTTAAGTAAAGATACTCTCCTTATATATCCTTAGTAGTTTACCCTCCTCTTGATTGAATTAAAGATCAGCACGTGATTTTTTTTAAGATTTAAAAGCTTGCGAGCAAGTTGTCCAAGGATTCTCTAGAACCCCACCTTCTACCGATAATACAGCCGGAACCAGCACGTGCGACTATCCTATGAACACAACCCCCATCAGCTCGGGTGGCAAAAACCTAGCAGATGTATTTGCAGGTTGTATGCTACAAGCTCAATCTACACAGCAGAAGTCGCAGCCATCTATGCTGCGTGTAAATATGCGGAAAATCAAAAGAAAAAATTCGTCATCTGTTCAGATTCGCTGTCATCTTTAAATTCAATAGCCAACACCAACAACCAATCCTTCTATACTTCCCGTATCCAAGACATCCTTAACCAACAACAGCCAAAAATCATCTTGCTGTGGATTCTAGGTCACACAAACATTCCTGGTAACAACACAGCGGACTTAGCAGCAAAAGAAGCCCACAAATTCCCACGCATAACCGAATGCAACTATAACTACACAGACACGCAATCCTTTTTAAAAATTATATACAAACAAGAAAGGAAGCTACCTTCGGCCAGCCGAAGCTTATATACCCTTGTAGATAAAGTAATGCTCACTCGGTGCAGTTCCAGGGATTCCAGATTCAGCGTTTCTATTTTAATTTTGTTTATACATAAGTAGTCAAGAATCAAAACGCCTACTTCCTACAAAGTTACAATGAATTTTCTTATATTTGTTTAAATATTCCTATGGATAGACGGACAGACGGACAGAGAGACAGACGGACTGACGGACATGGCTAGATAGACTCGGCTATTGGTGCTGACCAAGAATATATATACTTTATGTGGTCGGAAACGTCTCCTTCACTGCGTTGCAAACATCTGACTGAAATTATAATACCCTCTGCAAGGGTATAAAAACAGATCGAATCAATCTGGCAAAACACATCAGAACACTACAAATATGTCAACCCAAAAAAATCGTCTGTCAAAGACTACAGCATCGCACCACAAGACGACATAAACCGCAGAGATCTAATAACATTTTTAAGACTTCGCTTCGGACACATATTCTTAATAAGCAACCCCCAGGCCAGTGCGTACACTGCGGTCTAAGGAACAACGTTCGGCACTTCTTCTGAGAATGTTCAGCATACGGAACGACAAGAAACAACATCATACTCACAAATTCAATAGATTCCTTTTCCCCAAAGTCCCAAAGCATCATCTCATCTACGGAATTTACCAAGGCAATAAACCTATATAATAATATATAAATTAATTCATATCACCACAATTTAGATGTAAAAACAATGTAAATAGTCCCCAGTAGCTTAAAGCCTAGAAGCTATAGCTAAATTGGTTGGAGGCTATTTGTAATTGCCTCAGAACCAGAATATAAATAAATAAATATATAAAAAAAAAGTAGTTCGATTTATTTAAATTAAATGAAATAAATCACTATGGACGGCAGTCCATGTAGTGACGAAGCGCACCAGGAGAGTGTGCGAAGGCGACTACTATATATACACGAAGAAATGAAAATCTACTGTGATGGTCCGATCATAATGAATGATACACCTATCGAAAGGTATTGCAAAAACTAACAGGATTGCATACCAAGACTCTAAGAAAATCAATTGGCTTGGGAGAGAGAGCGGTGAAAGTGAAAAAGTGAAAATTTCGAAATTTGGAGCTGTTGGGGCCGGTGGGGATAAATGCCCCAAAGCTCGCAATGTTTTAGTTGTATTCCTTACGAAAATACCCGTCGAATGAGGGGTCATTTGTCAAAATCCGACGCCCCGTCCAAAAGTTATAGCCAAAATAAGATTTTCTTCGTCTTCCCAAAATGAAAATTTAATTCTGTTTGTCAGTTTGTCAGTTTGTCCAAAACATGTTTTTTAAGTTTTGAAAATTTGATATGACGTTCATCACATCGATATAAAAAACTTTTGTTCTACCACTTTTGGAAAAACTCGCTAGTTTAGCGGGAAAACAGCTATAAGTGGCTAAAATTCGGAAAGCTGTAACTTCTATACTACTAAAGCTACAGGCTTGTGCTGCATCTCGTTTGAAAGGGGTTTTTAAATGCTATAAGCGCCTTCTATATGCAATTTGTGTAAATGTAATAGTTAAAAAAATATGAACAAAAGACAATTTTTTAAAACTTTTTTTTTAGCTTTTTTTTAATTTTCTCAAAAACGGCTCTTTAAAACCTTAAACTGTATAGCCCTTGAGATTCCTTAAATTTTGGTATATAACACATTACTGTAAAAAGTCACGTTTAAAAGTTATTTTTATTCGAAAATAGCCACTTTTGCCAGCTCGAACAATTAACGCTCCCTGAGTATTGAATTTTGTGGGAGGGTATCCGAACTGTATTTTAGGGTCATGGAATCAGTAAATTTGCACTTAAGAGTTCCATATAGGAATCTTTTGTTCTACGACTTTTGGAAAAAGCCGCTACTTTAGCGGGAAAAAGCTAAAAATAGCTATATTTCGTTAGTTTGTAAGTTCTACACTACTAAAGGTACCGACATGTGCTATACATCGTTTAAAAGGTATTTTAAAATACTTAAAAGCCTTTTTAACTTAATTTGTTTAAATACAATGGCTTACAAATTATGATTGACCAATTTAAATTTAAATGTATGTGGCCCCGGTATTCCGTTTAATGACGAAGACTCCGGCGACGACGTTGTATTATTATAAAAGTTTATTATATTATTGATATTAAGGATTTTGATTACAAGTTCCGTTGTGTTTTCAACTTAAAGTTAAGAATGTATTTCGCGCTGCACAGCAATGATATTTCGGCAACTGGTGGGTACGAGATCTTGACACCGACTGACTTATTCGATAATCTGAACTCGCTTCTTTTGATCTCGATATATGTTTCTAGAAGCGCCGACCGCTTCTGGTTTCTCTTTCTAAATGCTCTTCTGGTTTTCCTACATTCGGCCCTCCTGACTGGGTGTTCGCCCCGAACTCCTTCATAAACTCGGCTACAGTGGATGTTTTCAAAGGACCCTCGCTGTCTCCCACTTTCTCAACATCATACCTGCCATGTTTGTGAACTTTTACTACCTTGTAGGGGCCAAGATACTTTCCTTTTAGCTTCCAGCCAACTCCGTACTGAGTACGCCTGATCGCGACTAGATCGTTAACTTTGTAGAGCTTTTCGTCCTTCCTCTTTGAATCAAAAGTACGCCTATTTTCTTCTTGCAGAGCTTGTATGTTCTCCCTGGCCTCCTTGCGTATCTGTTCACGCTCTTGGTCTAGTTCTTGTATCAAAGACTGCTGAATCTGTTCTTTCAGCTCTGAACTGTCGATTAAACGCATGTCGACGCCTGTTAACAACTTGAATGGGGTTACTTTTGTGCTCCTAGGCTCAATATTGTTAACCCATTGCTGGACTTTACCCACATGTTTGTACCAATTTCCTGGATTTTCTAGACTCATCTTCGACAACATGGGCACCACGATTTTATGCATTCTCTCTACCTGACCGTTACCACGAGGTACACCTGTAGCGATCAATAAGTGCTGAATCTTCTGTTTGTCACAGTATTCTTTAAACAAGTGAGAGGTGAAAGCTGCACCACGGTCTGACACGATCCTGAATGGATTACCAAAAATTATGGCCTGCCTGTCCAAACAATTAAGCACCTCCTCAACTCCAGTACTGCGTGTTGGATACAACCAAACGTACTTCGAAAATGCATCTACGACTACTAGGATGTGATTGTATCTTTTCTTGGTGATCTCCATCGGCCCTACGTGATCAATATGATAAGTAACTAATGGTTTGTCTCCCTTATCAATCGGATTTAGATAACCTTCCTGCTTTCCGGCCTTTGCATTTACTAAAATGCACTCTACACAATTTCCCACTACTTTCGAGACCTTGTCCCTTAACTTTGGAATGAAATAGGATTTCTCCACCAAATCCTGTGTCCGTTTTGCCGAAAAATGGCCTTGCTTATGAGCAATCTGAATTATCTCCGTTTCCATTTGAGATGGCACTACGATCAATTCTCGATCTGGGTCTTTGAACAAGACTTGATTGGCGATGTAATAATCCTCATGTCCCTGCACTTCCACTAGACTTCTAACTGCTCTGGTCCATTCATCTGCCATCTGAGCTTCCTTTAACTTGTGCATTACACTCTCTGTCAATACAAAACAAGCAACTCGGCTGAGCGCGTCTACGTGTCTCATCTTGGTACCTGATCGATGTTCTATCTCGTAATTGTAGTCTTGCAAAAACATTGCCCACCTAGCCACTCGTAACGGAATTTCCTTCTTTTTCATCGTCATGGCAAACGCGTTACAGTCCGTGATGATTTTAAACTTTGTTCCTAAGACATATACACGCCATTTCGTCAATGCTGCAATGACTGCCAGGACCTCCAGTTCGTATGAGTGATATTTTTGCTCACACGGTTTTGTTTTGCGACTCATGTACATGACGGGGTGCAACTGACTATCGGCTGGATCCTTTTGTAGAAGGACTGCACCGAAACCAAACTTTCACGCGTCCGTGTGAATTTCTGTAGTCAATTTCGGGTTATACAGTTTCAAAACTGGTTTACTAACCAAGGCTGCCTTTAACTGCTCGAATGAAACCTGCTGCAACTCTCTAAACTCAAATTTTACATCTTTCCTTAACAGATCTAACAAAGGTTTAGCTATGACTGCATATCCATCTACAAACTTCCTAAAGTACGATGTTAAACCAAGGAATCTTTGTATAGCCTTCCGATCAGACGGTACGGGAAAGTTTGCTACAGCTTGCGTTTTTTCATTGCTGGGTGTAATCGAACCATTTTCTATAATATAACCAAGAAAATCTTCCCTGCTCTGTAAGATTTGACATTTTGCCCAATTGATTCTCAGCCCATTCTGTTCAGCAACCTCAAGAACTCTCTTTAGTTTTTCTAAACCTTCTACGACATCTTTGCTGGGAATGATAATGTCGTCCATGTAGACAACTGCGTCACCGGTCTTAATGAGTTCTCTGAGAACTGCCATTATGAACCGTGTAAAAACTGCTGGCGAGTTTGAAATGCCGAAGGGCACATACAAGAACTCGTATTGTCCTTTCTGCGTAACAAATGAAGTATACTTTTGCGAGCCAACTTCTACTGGGACATGGAAATACCCGTTGGTTAGATCCAGTGTTGTGAAAATCGTCGCTCCCTGTAACTTCTCTATCACGCTGTCCATTTGTACCATTGGAAAATTGTCCCTCACAATTTTCTCATTCAACTTGCGATAGTCGCAGCACAACCGTTTTTGTCCATTCTTTTTCGCCACGAGTACGATTGGTGAAGCGTACTCTGAAGTACTGGGCTTGATTATATTTTGTTCTGGTCGTCTACTACCTTCTGCTCGGTATAAGCTATACGTCGAGCGTGCTGAAATACTGGTGATTCGTCGGTCAGTAAAATTTTCATCTCAACTGGGCAATGAACGTTTCTTTTAGGCTTATAGTCCTCTATCATGCGCTTAACAACACTTTGCTGCAAATATGGCAAATGCGACAACTCTACATCAAGCTTGCTTCCTGTCTGCTCTGAGGCTATCATGCACAAACTCTGAAACTCATTCAGCAATTCCTTGCATGAACTTTGGTCTTTCTTCCCTTTTTGAACCTTTGGATTTGACCCTGAAACAATCTGGTTGTCTGATCTGCGAACGAACTCGGTACCATCCTTTGTCACCTTCATGTCCACCATCTGTAAAATAGTCCTGCCTAAGATTGAGTCAAATGCCATGTCTTCGTCAGATATGACGTGGAATTCTACGTTGAGATTGATGCCATCTATTTGTACTGGGATAATCAGGCTTCCAAAAGTCACGATTTGACTTTCCCCGATTCCAGTCAAACATTTCTCACCTCCTGTCAAACTCTGTTCTCCGAGTTTCAAATAAACACTTCGGCGCAGCAAACAAAGATCTGCTCCGGTATCTACTATCCCTTTGAAAGTAACGTTTCCAAACAAAATGTACTTTAATTCCAATCCGGAAGACGTAAACGTGCTTGTTGGCTTTGTCTTGCCTTCCTCCTGTACAAGGTTTGTAGTTTTCTCCTGCTTGGGTACCATTTCGACTGGGCACTGGGCCGCTCTATGTCCTGGCTGGTTGCACCTGAAACATTTATTGTCTCTTTTTGGACAATCTTTCTTCATGTGAGACTCGTCTCCACAGTTGAAACATTTCCTCACCTTGTCAACTACTTTCACTGCCTCTTTCTCACCTTTGTTGAAGTGAGAATCATACCTAGCTTGCTTTGTTGATCCTCGCATCTTCTGATATGCTTCGATCTGAACTTTCAACTGCCTCATAGCCCTGGTTGGGTATAATAAAGCTTTGTTTACCTTGGAGTCTGGAATACCGTCGACAAAGTATTCAATTAGGCTTTCATCGTCAAAGTCTATTGGTTTTGCCAGTTCCAATAATGCATACAAATACTCGTGTAACGATTCATTCTTCTTTTGCTGACGCTTGGCTAGTCTACGATGAACCTCTGCCGATGACACCTTCACACCGAATTCGTCGAGCAATGCGTTTTTTAAAGCCCTCCAATCCCGAACATCACGTTGACTTCGAATGAAAAGCTTGGCAGCCCCGCTGAGTAATTGTTTAGCATATATAAAAACCTGCAACTGACTCCAATCGACCGTAAGTGCACACTCTTCAAGTTCCTCGATCCACTGATTGACGTCTGGTGAATTAGTTCCCGAAAACTGTGACACACTCCCTTCTACATCCTTCAATGTAAACCATGACCTACCCGAATTAGGATTTTCAACCACACGGTTCTGCACACCTGCACCTGGATTCTTCCTGGGCTCACCATTCCCACCAGCCTGAATATTATTTGAATGTACGGAAGCAAAAGAACCATCTTCTTCCTCATCATCTTCCACTTCGACTTCTTCCTCAATATTATCATCCGAATTCAAACCATAGTGAGCAAGTAGTCTGTTTTGTAATTCTGGTTTCTTTCCATTTCTGTCTAACCCTAGTTCTGTCAATTTTTCGCGTAGATCTGCTACGAGCAGTGCCAAAATCTCTTGTCTGTTCATTTTCAAAACTTAAATGTAATTATATAGATTAAGAATAGAATATGTATATCAAATATAATAGTTATGCTTAAAAAATATAAATGTGTACATCAATACTGCCAACTCGGCCAAAATAAGGCTTTACTCTGCCTGTATAACAAACAGCTGTACGCACTGCTTGAATGTGCGAAAAGAATGCAAGATTTAGCACTATGTAAACTTCAGCTACTGTTAACACAACAACTCGATTTAAAATTAGAAATACGTTAAATTTCAAATATCTTCCTTCGTTCTCCTTCTCGCCTTGTTCTCCTTTTCGCCTTGTTCTCCTTCTCGCCTTGTTCCTCTACCGCCGATTTCTGCCCGCAAAACGTGAATATTTTTGCCACTCACCAGAATTGCGACAGCTTGATTCGACTCACAAATACAACATAAGATTGGTCTCGCTGCCTCACCAACACCGCTCCAGAATATCAAACTCGCTTCAGATTATCTCTCCAGCCACACCGCGTCACCAATACTGCTTCGGACTGGTCTGCTCGCTGATCTGATCACCAACACCTTTCGAACTCCTCCCGCCGCCTGGTCACCTGCTTCTCTTGCTATCACCAGCCCTTTGAAACACGGTCTCCTGTCTCCGGTCTCCTGCACAACTCTTACGATCCGCCTGCTACTGAAACTGCTCCACGCCTTGCTCTTTGTCCAGATGACTCCGCCAACGATCCTGCCTCTTGCTGATTGACGTCCACCACAAAGTTTCTGCTCTGCTCTCAGTTTTCAACTCGTTGTTCAATCGCCTTCTATGTTGCCCACATCAATCGTCTTGTGTCGGTTTTTCTTCCACTTCTTTTGCGTCGAATTTAGCAATTTCTTTCAATTTGCAACTCTGCCTTCTCGTTCTCACACACTCTGATGTAGGTTTGCAAATTTTCTGTCTCTCTTACTTTGCACACCTGAATTTTAACGCTTTAAAGCTAGTTCCACCGCTTAGCACAAGGGTTCATACACTTTTAAACACACAACTTAGTTTAGTGACTATAGTTTGCAATCGATCCAAATATCTCCGGCTGAGCCCCCAAAATTGTGGCCCCGGGATTCCGTTTAATGACGAAGACTCCGGCGACGACGTTGTATTATTATAAAAGTTTATTATATTATTGATATTAAGGATTTTGATTACAAGTTCCGTTGTGTTTTCAACTTAAAGTTAAGAATGTATTTCGCGCTGCACAGCAATGATATTTCGGCAACTGGTGGGTACGAGATCTTGACACCGACTGACTTATTCGATAATCTGAACTCGCTTCTTTTGATCTCGATATATGTTTCTAGAAGCGCCGACCGCTTCTGGTTTCTCTTCTAAATGCTCTTC
The DNA here is from genome assembly GCF_030179915.1 of Drosophila takahashii. Taxonomy (NCBI): domain Eukaryota; kingdom Metazoa; phylum Arthropoda; class Insecta; order Diptera; family Drosophilidae; genus Drosophila; species Drosophila takahashii. The sequence continues at coordinate 38,030,040 of NC_091678.1, forward strand.
TGGTTTTCCTACATGTATGTATATATTAGCTCCTATGAGAGCAAATGTAAACAAACAAAAACTTCTGATATCAAATAAAAACACCTCTTAACGAGGTAAAAAACTAGTGACGATCGCACCTTCAACATACAAAAGTTCTGATATCAACATTTGTGACGAAAAATTATTACACTCGTCATTAAATAGACTTTCTAATATTTTCTCATTCGGCACGCTGCAATAGTAAATGCCTGTAAAGGGAAAAAGGCTGGAATAGTTTGCTAGGGCGGGCCGAATGAGAAAATATTAGAAAGTCTATTTAATGACGAGTGTAATAATTTTTCGTCACAAATGTTGATATCAGAACTTTTGTATGTTGAAGGTGCGATCGTCACTAGTTTTTTACCTCGTTAAGAGGTGTTTTTATTTGATTCTTAGTATTTGACATATCTTACAATCTCTTGCGGCCCTACGAACTGCCCGCCGGCAGTGTTTCGTTCTGGTGATTCCATTTCTCGTGATATTGGTCGACAATTAGCTGGGTTACGTACTTTTTCTTAGGTAACAGGATCGGGCGTCTAGTTCCCTCTTCGACGGCAATGGCATTGTAAATGCGTATCATGCGTTCATGCGTATCACTCCCTCTTGGTCCAGCATTGGCGAAAGCTTACACAGTTGACTGCTCTTCCCGATTGTGTCGCCACGTATCAGGGCTTGACGTTCATCATGGTCCTGAATGTGGTGGAAAATTATTGTCTCAGCCTTGTTGATTTCCGCGACCTTCAGAAAGGGTTTCCTAATGGTTTTTCGACTGCACAGACGGTAAACCCACGCCACGACTCGTACTAATCTTGTGAATGAGGAAAACCTTTCCAACCAATTCTTGATCTCAACATTGACAGTATCGGCTGGAACTTCCTGACAGAAAGAATAAATTTGGGTCGCAGTTCCAGCTCTGTTGTGCTTATGATCGGGTCCCCATATTGTGATTCCCAAGTGTTCTCTTGGAGAAACCTCGGACCCTTAAGCCAGGACGATTCCCTCGTTGTTTTTCTAATTTTGGTCCCGAAATCTGCGGGATTCTCCGTGGTCGGTATCCAATTCCATTCGTCGATTGAGGTCGTTTCCAGAATCTCGTCGACTCGGTGTGCAACATGTGGTTTGTATCAGATCTTATCCAGGCCAGTACGGTTTTCGAGTCTGACCACATGCAGACGCGTGTCGCCTGAACGTCGCGGCCTTGCAAAATGGTATTTCTTAATCGAACTCCTAACACGGCCGCCTGCAGCTCGAGCCTGGGCACCGTGGAGAGTTTCATCAGGGCGCACTTCGTCTTTTCCATTATAAACGCACTGGTCCATTCGAATTCTGTGGGTATGCGCCAGTAGCCGACCGCTGCATAGGCAAGCTCGCTCGCGTCACAGAGTATGTGCAACTCGACCGAGGCGTAGAAGAAATCCACTCCGTAACACCGTGGTGCGCTGATTTGGCTGACCTCGGTCAGGCGACTTAGCCATCGATTCCATTGCTCTAGATCATCGTCTCCTATAGGTTGGTCCCACTCCGTTTTCTTTTGCCAAATCGATTGGAGAAGTAGCTTGGCCATCAGGGAAAATTCGGATAGGAACGGATCAAAGATTGACATTGCGACTCGAAGTACTTCTCTCTTCGCGGGTGTCTTCTATCAATTTTTTGGAACGATAATGAAAACCCAAACTCATCGCTGTTCGTGCGCCAATCAATCCCAATATCTTTTGGTACTAAGAAGAATCTCTTTTGTCCAGGCGCACAGAATCACACACACCTTCTGCAAATACTTTATAAAAGGTGCTGGAGTTGGAGACGAACCTCTTTAGCTCGAAGCCACCCCGCCTATGGATTTCGACTATCTCTCTACTGATCCTCACTGCTTCATCCTCAGATGCGAAGCAGTGCACTAAGTCGTCTACATAATGGTTCTTAATTATGGCGTTAACAGCTTCTGCAAAGACCCGCTCGTATTCAAGTGCATTTCGGTTCTTAACGTACTGGGCTGATGCTGGCGAACATCTGGCTCCAAATGTCATTACCTGCATTTCGTATACCTTAATATCGTCGGACAGAGAATTCGTTGGGCAGGCCGGTCTTCTTCGCGTATCATGACTTGGTGAAACATTTCAGCTATATCGTCGCACACACCGATCCTTTTCTGTCTAAACTTCATTAAGACCTCAATCAACAACTGACATTCGTCTGGTCCATTCATAAGCACTGAGTTCAAGGACACCCCTTCCGTTTCTGCTGCATTAAAGACGATCCTCAATTTGCCTGGTTTGTTGCAGTTTTGGACTCCAAAGTGGGGGAGGTACCATTCATTCTTGGCGGCCACCTTCATCTCGTCCGCATTCATTTCCTTGATGTAGCCCTTAGTCTCGTACGATTCCATTAGGCGGCTATATCTTTCGTAGTACTCTGGATCTGACTTGAATTTTTGTTCAAGGGAAAGCAGTCTATTAAGGGCCGGTTTCTCGAGTGCCGGCTAACATTTCTCGAACAGATAAAGTCCCTGCTAAGGCATTTTGGCTTTCTCGAGCATAAATGTGAGAGCTAACTTTGACAGGGACTCGGAGTCCCTGTTAAGCGTTTTCGGCTCGATAGAATGACAGCTGATTTCCCAAAGCCAACTATGAAGAAGAAACGAAATCACAGTTTACTTTTCCTTTGAGTTATACCCAAACAGCTGATAAAATAATCGAAGCATGCCATTTTTTGCACTTCACAGTGCGTTAACAGCACTCTGTAATTGTTTCTCGTTCAGATAAATTAAAGCAGGCGAGAAAGCGGATTTGCTTTTACGAACAGTTTATCTGGTCTTTAAGTTTTTCGAACAGATAGCTATCAGGGACTTTGACAGGGACTCGAGAAAGCGGCCCTAAGGGCCATGTTTTTGCTTTCAGGTAGGACAACATCATATGCTGCCCACAGCAATCCCGTCTCGAACCTTACGCCTACGCGCCGAGTTGTATTAAATAGCAGGTGTCTAGATCTTTCAGTTTCTTGACCCTCTAGATGCTTAGTGGCTTGTCGGGCGTCTAGCTCAGAATTTGTGATATAGTCATGTACCAATTTCTCCAATTGATCATTCCGGCAGTGACCGGCGAGATGCGCTCCGTTTTTCGGGTGCTGGAGTTGGAGACGAACCTCTTTAGCTCGAAGCCACCCCGCCTATGGATTTCGACTATCTCTCTACTGATCCTCACTGCTTCATCCTCAGATGCGAAGCAGTGCACTAAGTCGTCTACATAATGGTTCTTAATTATGGCGTTAACAGCTTCTGCAAAGACCCGCTCGTATTCAAGTGCATTTCGGTTCTTAACGTACTGGGCTGATGCTGGCGAACATCTGGCTCCAAATGTCATTACCTGCATTTCGTATACCTTAATATCGTCGGACAGAGAATTCGTTGGGCAGGCCGGTCTTCTTCGCGTATCATGACTTGGTGAAACATTTCAGCTATATCGTCGCACACACCGATCCTTTTCTGTCTAAACTTCATTAAGACCTCAATCAACAACTGACATTCGTCTGGTCCATTCATAAGCACTGAGTTCAAGGACACCCCTTCCGTTTCTGCTGCATCAAAGACGATCCTCAATTTGCCTGGTTTGTTGCAGTTTTGGACTCCAAAGTGGGGGAGGTACCATTCATTCTTGGCGGCCACCTTCATCTCGTCCGCATTCATTTCCTTGATGTAGCCCTTAGTCTCGTACGATTCCATTAGGCGGCTATATCTTTCGTAGTACTCTGGATCTGACTTGAATTTTTGTTCAAGGGAAAGCAGTCTATTAAGGGCCGGTTTCTCGAGTGCCGGCTAACATTTCTCGAACAGATAAAGTCCCTGCTAAGGCATTTTGGCTTTCTCGAGCATAAATGTGAGAGCTAACTTTGACAGGGACTCGGAGTCCCTGTTAAGCGTTTTCGGCTCGATAGAATGACAGCTGATTTCCCAAAGCCAACTATGAAGAAGAAACGAAATCACAGTTTACTTTTCCTTTGAGTTATACCCAAACAGCTGATAAAATAATCGAAGCATGCCATTTTTTGCACTTCACAGTGCGTTAACAGCACTCTGTAATTGTTTCTCGTTCAGATAAATTAAAGCAGGCGAGAAAGCGGATTTGCTTTTACGAACAGTTTATCTGGTCTTTAAGTTTTTCGAACAGATAGCTATCAGGGACTTTGACAGGGACTCGAGAAAGCGGCCCTAAGGGCCATGTTTTTGCTTTCAGGTAGGACAACATCATCTGCTGCCCACAGCAATCCCGTCTCGAACCTTACGCCTACGCGCCGAGTTGTATTAAATAGCAGGTGTCTAGATCTTTCAGTTTCTTGACCCTCTAGATGCTTAGTGGCTTGTCGGGCGTCTAGCTCAGAATTTGTGATATAGTCATGTACCAATTTCTCCAATTGATCATTCCGGCAGTGACCGGCGAGATGCGCTCCGTTTTTCGGGTCGGGCTCCTTTAAACATTTTCCGAACACGACCCAACCTAGCTTGGTTCTGGTTACGGCCGGTCCGGTTCCTTCCGCCAGTACTGTTTCGTGGGGCACTGTTTGATCCCAAGCGTGGCTTGTGGATCAATATAAGTTTGTATACGAGTCCTCTTCCCGGAGGGCAGAAAGGAAGACCGCGGAGTTATAAGATGTGTTGATAACTGATTTATTGTGAATTTGGTACTAGCTTATATACTACTTGGATAACACGGAAGTTTAGTGTAAAGAATAGTGGAATTGGTTGTAATCTGGAGTAGGTCAGAATGTTTTGATTATGGTAGCAGTTTGTATCGTTGGGTCGGTTGACTCTGCAGAAAGTTCTGACTGCTTGGCGGGTCAGTGAGACATCGAGTCAACCGTTGACATTGACTATGTAGAATATGCTGATCAGCAAATAGTATCTGCCGTGGGTGTAACTGGACGCCTGATACTGTTACCAATAATACTACTGCTAGAGTTGTTGGTCGTTGATCATGTTGAGCAACATAGAGTACGAACGTTGGACATGTTGAGCAACATTGATAACGAACAGGCACCATCAAGTGTACATTATCCAGGCCAATTAGTACCTCCGGCTCTGCGTTTACATACCCACTTAATGGGATGTTCTTTAGATGAAGCTCAGACAAGTCGACGGACTGTTTGGGTAACCGCAGGTCCTTCACGGTTCGTACTCCGTTCAGGTTATAAATACCTCGCTCCCTGTCCCCAGATATTCCGATGTTGAAACGGCTCGATACTTGTCCCTGCAACTCCAACGCCTTGGCTACGGACTCGTTCATAAGAGTTACCGTCGAGCCTTCGTCTAGGAAGGCATGGCAACTTACTTCCCTCCCCTTTGAGTAAAGACGGACGGGAATTATCTTGAACAAAATCTTAGGATTAGCGATGTGGGCTGCCGCACCTGTAAATTGCGGATCATTGATCCTGGTCTCATTGTCTGGAGTTCTGACACCGTCGTGGAGCAATTTGTGAAGACGCCTTCTACATCCATTCAGGTCGCATTGGTGAGGAGTCCTGCAGGTTGAGCTTCGGTGCCCTGGCCTCAGGCAGTTAAAGCAGAGTCGTCCGTCCCTGGTCAGTTGCCATCTTTGAGGAAGCTCCATCTGACTGAATAGGTCACATACGTCTATTTCATGGTTCTCCTTGTAGGCTGGACACTCCTTTCCTTTGATCTCGCTGGTGTGGAAGAATCGGTTTTCTCTCCTTGGCTTGGGCGTGTCCTGGTCATCGGCCAGCCCGGCGACTTGGACGTCTTCAGCTAGATCTTGTAGCTAGTGGCTCAGGTGTCTGATCGACTTACTGTCTCCCAACTGCTTTGAGTAGCGTGCCCACTCTAATCTCTGCTGGACCGGCAGCTTTAGGACTAGTTCTTCCATCAGGGTAGGGTTTTTTAATTGCTGCTGAGCGTCGGTTGCCTGCAAGAATGCTGCGAGATTTTGAACCTTTATTTTGAAATCGACTAACTTATTTAATTTCCCCTCACGAAAATTTGGAAGCTCTCTAATTCGACAGATCTCGCTCTTTACAAGTTTCTCGGGCCTTCCGAAATTCTGCTTTAGTGTTCCTAATATGTTACCAACATTCGAACTGTATATTAGAAGACACTCGACGGTTTCCCGGGCCCTGCCCTTCAGTGCCTTCTGAAGACGCAACAAGTTCTGCCTGTCAGAGTATCCATATTCCTTTGTCGTCATCAGGAAGGCTTCGTTAAACATCGGCCACTGCTCCGGGGAGCCGTCGAATTCCGGCAAGTCGTATAGGCTCCGGTGTGGCTCCTGAGCGCCGACGCATTGCTGATCTTGCCTCTCTACTTGCTGTTGCAAATCTTCTATCGTACCGTTCCTTAATGTCGCCCCCAGCAAGGGCGTTAATCAGCAAGTTTGTTTTGTCCATCTGGATTTGGTTAATTTTTAGGATTTCCATTTGAAACTCTTGTGATTGCTGCTGGAACTCCTGCATTTGTCGCCACAAGTCCAGCATGGAGTTGTTCTCGAATTGTCGGGGATCGCTAGTAGGATCACCCGCCACCGTGTCGAGATTCCGTGTATCCACATTTTCAATTTTTTCCTCGTTCTCATCGGGGGTGCCGCCGGTTGCGCTTGCCTCGCTCATTGCTGCCTAACTCTAGATAACCTTACCAGTGACAACCCTTGCCCCCCAATCAGCAACCTAACGGCACTTACCTCTCCAGACCACGTGTCTTCCAAGTTTATAGATGGCGCGTGCTCGTCTCGACGCTCCGCAATGTTCCACTTGCAAGAGTGAGACGACAATACACGCACTATCCGGTTGCGCAATCCAACCACCAGTCGCGCACTTGCTGGCTCCGTATTACGACACTCTTCTTGTGGACTCGTTTGCTTCTGCAAATGGCTATTGACACTCTGTCCCGCGCAGTCACAACCCGTGCGTACAGTTTAATAAGTCCCTCGTATTGGACCAGAAGCGAAATAAAAGATGTTGATTCCAAACGCGGATTTGCGTATATAACCACAATCCAACAAGAAGGTTCTCGTCTCCCAGTGGAGTTTGTAGGTTTTATTTCCTGTTTTCGATAACAAATTAACTTCATAAACTTCGTAGTCTTAAGTACCTACGCTTCGTCTTTTCCACGAATTTTCTTGGAATGTTGGAACCGTATCTTAATATGACAATTAGGTCAGAGTTCGAAAATATACTAACAAGTTCCAAAACTAATCAAATATGCTAACAAGTTCCGGACCATCATGGTTATTCTCTACAACACTAGCTATACCCAAAGCGACTTCGTTCGCTTAAAATTAGTTTAGAGTTAGAAAATTAGGTTGTAAGGACTTTCTTATTTCTTATTTGCGCGTTTTCTGAAAACCTTTGTGTAAACAATCTTTGTGGAAGATCCTTCCAATAGAAAGAATCATTTTTATACTTTCTATCAGTTACAATGTTATCAATGCAATTTTAATTTGCGCAGAAATATGTATACTTGTTTGTAAAATATAATTTTAGTTTTAAATTTGTTGTTTTGAATGATACAAAAACATTTGTACATACAAATAATAATATTATCATTATTTATTTTATTATTATTATTATTTTCCTATTCCACATTTGATCGATAATTATGCATTTTAAACTCGTCAAATTTTGCATTGGCTAAAAGGAAATGAACAATTTTATTTGTATTTAAGCACTTTATCGACTTTCAAGTAGAAACTTAAACACACATTGTATGTATGTATTGTATTGTACATGTATTGTACAAATCAAAACATATCCAAATATGCATATGGGCACTTCCACCAAAAGGTCTACCAAGCCAAAAACCTTGAAACTTGAATAAAACATATTTCCACATGATTTTGCCCCGATATTAGTTTCTTAATAGTTTGATCCTGAGCTTAACTAAAAATTTGGAATATAGTTTGATTATTTTTAGGACAAACCCCGCCAAAATTAGTTTTTGGCTATTTTTTTGTTATTTTTTGGACCTGTCTTCAGTTGTTAATTTATGCTTTAGGAATGGTAATATGTGACATTATTCTGTACTGAATGCTTCATTTACATGTTAAACTTTTAAGTTAAATGCAAAACAGCCACTAATTAAGGGATAGAGGTAACGAAATACACTTTCCAAAACGCTAAGAAAAAATGTCCCGAGCGAATGTGGTAGAAAATGCATAAAAAAAACTGCAAACAATTTTTGAGTAAATCCAAAACCATTTCATTGCGACATGTTTGGACAACTTTTAAAAAAAATCACATTTGAATGAACTTCCCCGAAATCCACTTCTATTTTTGTCCCGAGCGAATACGGCAGTTTTTTAACGATGTCTTAAAAACTAGAAGTGGTACAAAATCAAGATTTTTACACAAAACAGAGCTTGGGAAGAGTGAAAAGAAAAGCTCATTATTAAAATTAAAATCCCTTTTCTTTTCCATTTTTTTTTTACTTTAAAGGTGTGCAAATGTCCCGAGCGACAAGTGCCCATATGTACGTATTTGGGCAAAAGTTCTAATCTTAAGATATTTAACTTGGAAACATGTTGGCTTTGTTTAAAGAATTTGTAGTAATTTTTTATCTTCTTTCATGGTGGAAATTAAATATGGCTCTTACTTCTGCTACAAAATGAAAAAATATTGATTGAAAAATAAAACCCAAGCATTTGATCCACAGGACTGACTATTGATCGAAACAGCAGTTTAAGTTTTTAAAATTCAAAACAAATTTTAACTTAAATTGCCCGTTTTCCCTCCCCCCTTTTGCACAGCACTACCCCTCCCCCTCGACCTTGGCTGTTACTCTCTCGGCCGTCGCTCTCTTGCCATCCGCTCTCTGGGTTTCGCTCTCTCGGCAGGCTCCCACAAAATGCAACGCAATAACTTAGAAAACACTAGTTTACAAAATAATATTCTTGGTGTGCTCCCCAGCAATTGATGGCAAATTCTGTTAGTGTTGGACCTCTAGACCATGAAAATAGCATTAAATTTTTTTTCGATGGCACAGTTTTTTTTTAAAGATTTTTTAAAGTTTGAAATGTTAAATTTCTGACTTTTTTCGAATTTCTTCTTATATTTCGGCAGATATCCACCCGATTGGGCCAGTTTTAGTTTTATTTTAAAGTCAATAGATCAAAGCTTAACTTTGCCATGCAGATCAATATGATTGGATAAGTAATGGCAGCGCAGAAACTTGACAAAGATGAAAAATGTGTTTTTTGGTCGACTGTAAGTCGGCTGTATATATCGTAAAAACTCAAAATAAATCCGTTGAAAAATCATAATGGTTACAATCTTAAAGTTTACATCCTACCGAATAAAACAAGCCGGATATGGCCCAAATCCATGGAAAACTGGATTTATGGTGGATTTTTAAAGTTCGGATTTTTCCACTTTTTTCGGTTGACAGAGTCCAAATTTAAGTTTTATCATAGGCGGCGACATGTAAACAAAAATGAGTGGTGACGACAGCCGGGTCAAAAAATAGCTAAATTTAAAAGCTAGAAAATTATAAAATAAATTCAATTTCTGAAAATTCCTTTAAAAAAATAAAATTGCTTGCGTTATGACTGTAAGTATTTTTAATTAAGTACTATCCATTTGAATAGTTCATTCTTATGAAAAAAGTAACCTTAATTTCAAAAATTAAATTCACTTTAATAATTTTCTAGCTTTTAAATATCTGATTTAGCTATTTACTGACCCGGCTGCCAACACCAATTATTTTTGTTTACATGTCGCCGCCTATGATAAATCTTAAATTTGGACTCTGTCAACCGACAAAAGTGGAAAAATCCGAACTTTAAAGATCCACCAATAATCCAGTTTTCCATGGATTTGGGGCATATCCGGCTTGTTTTATTCGGTAGGATGTAAACTTTAAGTTTGCAACCATTATGATTTTTCAACGGATTTATTTTGAGTTTTTACGATATATACAGCCGACTTACAGTCGACCAAAAAACACATTTTTCATCTTTGTCAAGTTTCTGCGCTGCCATTACTTATCCTATCATATTGATCTGCATGGCAAAGTTAAGCTTTGATCTATTGACTTTAAAATAAAACTAAAACTGGCCCAATCGGGTGGATATCTCCCGAGATATAAGAAGAAATTCGAAAAAAGTCCGAAATTAAACATTTCAAACTTTAAAAAATCTTTAAAAAAAAACTGTGCCATCGAAAAAAAAATTAGTGCTATTTTCGTGATCTAGGGGTCCAAAACTAACAGAATTTTCCATCAATTGCTGGGGAGCATTTCGGCTGTAAACTAGTGAAATCAAAATAAATTCGTTAAAAATACTTTAAAAACAAGAGAGAACGCTATAGTCGGGTGCCCCGACTATCAAATACCCGTTACTCAGGTAAAGGGAATGCGAAAAAGATGGAGATAAAAACTTTGATCCGTCGTAACTTTTTAACGAATGGACCGATTTAAAAAATTTCTTCTACATTTCGATAGGTATTGATAAACACAACAAAACTGCATTTTTACTTTTCCAAAATATTGAAATTTTTAAAATCGTATATAAGCGATTGTGGGCGTTAGAGGGGGCGTGGCATCCTTTTGAAACAAACTTGCGCTGCGTAGGAACTCCTAGAATCTGCATGCAAAATGTCAATCTTCTAGCTTTTATAGTTTCCGAGATCTCAGCGTTCATACGGACAGACAGACAGACAGACAGACAGACGGACAGACAGACGGACAGACGGACATGGCTAGATCGACTCGGCTAGTGATCCTGATCAAGAATATATATAGTTTATAGGGTCGGAAACGCTTCCTTTTACCTGTTACATACTTTTGCACGAATCTAATATACCCTTTTACTCTACGAGTAACGGGTATAAAAATGGTATAAACTTTAAAAATGAAACTTAAGCAATTGGGCCATAGAATAACCATTGACCGAAAAATCATCTTGATCGGAGCACCGGCTTAGATTTTTTAAATAGAAAAGTTACTTTTAAATGTAGCCCCCAAATTATGGGGGATATCGGAATTTCTTTTAGATTTCTAATTAGGCCCTTTCAAGACCTAAAATTCTGCAAAATCAAAATTTCGAAATTCCAACCACTTTAGAAGCTAAGATTAAGTAAATCTAATGATTTTTTGCTCTAAATATGGATATTGGAGCTGTTTGGGGCCACTGGGGGGACATGTCGGACCTTAGTGGGCGCCTACGCCCCCAATGGAATACTGTGAAAAAATTTGGGTGCTCTAGCTCGTATGGTTTAGGCTGTGGTCGTATCCCCTTAAAAATCGGTCTTTCATTTTATAATCTTTAGAGATATATATGTAGGTACAGTTGCGGCAACAATAATAGTACCATTGTGTAGGCAATTCTTATTTGTGCTATAAAATAGCTATTTTTTACAATATTTGCATTCAGTTTTTAAGAGTAAGTAGGGTTATATTTCTAGTAACTAAAATAAGGGTGGTTAGGGGAACAATACGGGCGCACAGTGGGGCGAAAAAGCCAAAAGTCTGCCTTAAATCAGCGGAGCCCTATAGCGAATATCTTTTGATGGGGCATTCTTAAAGGCAATTAAAGATGTAAAAAAACATCATAAAGTAAATTTTTTTGTTGTAAAAAATTTTTTAGAAAAAAAAATTGTTTTTTTAAGAAAAAAAATATAAATAAATTAGTTATAGGGTTCTAAGTTTCCCAATATTTTTTTTTTAATTTAACTTGATTTTTGAAAAAAAAAATTATTCAAATCGGTCAACTATAACTTATAGCTGCCATATAAACGCTTATTACAAAGGGGAATGTCTCGGTTCTATTTTAATATTGGTTCATATAAATTGGGATTAGGGCATTATTTATCATTTCAGCTTACCTTTTTTTTTTTAATTGGTCAATGATATCTTATAGATGTCATAGAATCAATCAAGGAAATATAGCATATTTTCAAAAAAAAACTGGTAGAAACCGGTATTTATTTCATATCTGTATTTTTAGTAAAATAACATAACTTAAAATTTTAAACCCAAATTTGTTTATTAATTTATCATTATCTTCATTAATACCTTCACATAAGTAAAATATCTTCATGATGTTAGGGCGCGCGGATAACCAGGGCTGACGATATTTCAAATTATGAACATTTCTTGCTAACTTAAACTGCGGTTTTCTCAGAAGAGGCACAAAAGGGCAGGCTAATTTTTTCAGAAAATGTAGTTAAATATCTAAACTTTAAAAAAAAAAAGAATTAAACGGGGATCTAGGGTGTAACACTACTTTACGTCCAAAAATATCCAAAAAATCCCATTTTTTTTGGACCCCTTTTAAAAAATTAAAAAAAATAGTAATTATGTATCTAAAATTTTTATTGTTTTTTTAAATATTTTAAGAATTGGTTGCTCCTAAAATTTTAATCGTTACATATACAACTTAGGGCGCTTTCAGAAAAATTTCAAAGATGTGTAAAAATACCTTTTTTTTATTATTGGCTAAAATTATGTTTCGAAAAATCCACTTTATAAATCTGTAGTGGGAGAACCATTCATCACAGATCACTCTTTCCTTTTGATTTGTATAGAAAATTTAATTGTTTTTAAAGTTGCATTTCAACATTTTGGAAAATAAAAAAAAATTTTAAAATAAAAAATTAAAAAAAAAAAACATTTTGGCAGGCTTTTTGTTCTAGGCGCCCCACAGTGGGGCGGTTTTTATAACTTTCAATGCAAAAGCTAAGTTACGTTGAATTGCCGAATTCTTTAAAATAATAATTAGTAGTCACCTAAAAAAAGATCCCAAAAGGATAACACGAAGTTGGAAAACCGCAATGACCCCATAACTGCCAAAAACTCAGGCGCATAAATGCAAATGGGTCCCATTGAAGCCGCCTATTAAGTTAAACAATTTTTTTAAAATGTTTGTGAGAATACAAATTGTTTAACATTATGTAAATAAACAAAAATTAGGCGGTTGAAGTTTTAAATAAGGTGCACAACAAGAGGGATTCCAATTTTTTGGTCTGGCGGCTGAAAATTGCTGTTCTTTGGATGAAAAAGCATTAAATTTTACTTCAGACAAACAACAAATATAAAATAGAAGCCCCATTTCACATTTGAAAGGAATAAACAAAGTTTATAGGAAAAAAATTATTGCGTCGTTGGTTTTTATTATATTCTTTTTATGGTATGGACATGTTTCTCGTACTATGGTGATGGTTCGATATCATAATGTAAAGCCATAAGGGTTAACATGATCACGTTGATAACTTAGAAATGATGATGCTATTTTATGCGGAATACAAAATTCATTTATTTTCGAAGCTTTACCACGATTGTAAGAGAATGAGAGTCTTCAAACGTTTCGAGACGATTAGCTAAACTATATAAAATGGATTTCACAGACCCCAAAACTAAAACACATCAAAAATCTTTGCAATTATGTTAAAAAACAATGTTTTTAATGCAAAACGAAAGGAAAACAAGAAAGGAAGCTCGGCCAGCCGAAGCTTATATACCCTTGCAGATCATTCCTATTAACTTGCAAATCGCAAATATATTTTAAATTTCGTATTCTTTTCACATTAATTTTTCTATCCTTACCTATGGTAGCTATATAATATAGTCATCCGATTTTTGGTAAACTCCGAAATTCAAAATTCCGAAATATTAAAAAAAATCATATCCTAGAGTAGAAGAGAATACAATAAAAATCAACGGAGCTATAATTTGTGTAAAGGGTAGCTTTTGAGTGGTTTATTGTAGGTTTATTTAATAGGATAAATTAAGGTGATAATACATAGCGAAGTTGACTTATATTCTTCTGCACACGTTCCGTCTGAGTGCTTGGCTAATACTTTTTATACTATTCGGTGAAAATACCAAATGTAGGAATTATTCGGTATATAGTAAATTAGGCGCTGTTCACATTTGATTCCAATTAATTTCCCATTATTACATCCCATTATTTCCCATTAGATCGTTCCTATGGCAGCTAAATGATATAGTCGTCCGATTTTGATCAAATTAAAATTGAAATTCGGAAATATTTAAAAAGAGTCATATCCTAGAGTAGAAGAGAATACAACAAAAACCAAGAAAGTTAGAATTTATTTCCTACTACTTTTCCATTAATTTTCCGATCGTTCCTATGGCAGCTATATGATATAGTAGTCCGATTTTTTAAATATTTAATAACATCTCCAAGAGTAGAAGGTAATATTTCAAAAAACACCGAAGCTACAATTTTTTTAACGATTTTTTTTCCGACCCTTTCTATGGGAGCTATAGTTGTCCGATCCGGTCGGTTCCCACTTATATACTACCTGCAATAGAAAGAAGACTTTTGGGAAAGTTTCAAGCCGATAGCTTCAAAACTGAGAGACTAGTTTGCGTAGAAACGGACGGACAGACGGACCGACGGACAGATGGACAAACGGACATGGCTAGATCGACTCGTCTAGTGATGCTGATCAAGAATATATACACTTTATGGGGTCGGAAACGTCTCCTTCACTGCGTTGCAAACTTCTGACTGAAATCATAATACCCTCTGCAAGGGTATAAAAAGCCATTGAGCTTTTTTGAAAAAGTCACAGAAAAATATTCCCAAGGAAAGTTTCTAAAGTCTAGTGACTTCAAATCCGTCTTGTTTTTGTTGCTGCAGCCAAAGCTTCAGAACAAAATTTTTTCACCGTAAGACATATAAAATTAAATATTCCAACAAACAACATTTTAAAATCTCGTTTTATAAAGTTTTTTAAGCTTTTTCCAAAAATAGTGCTATTTTTGTTGCCACCTAATTTTAGAACTTTTTATGTAAATGTACCTATGTAAGTTTTAAAAACAGTGGGCATTGTGGTCGTAACCACCCTTTTTTTAGTTACTAGATATGTAACCCTACTAACTCATAGAATGCAAAAATGGTGCTATTTTTGTTGCAGCACCTATACACATACATGTGTGTTTGCATGTATGTACGTTAGGGTGGACTTTTTTAGGGTCAACTGAGCTCAGCATCTTATATGGTAGGTTTCTGTGTCCAAAAAATTTATGCGAAAACCGAAAAATTTTATATCATCGTTTAAGCGGTGCGCAATGGCCCTAAAGTTTTAAAAGTTTTAAAGGTATTTACACCATTCCATTTCTTGTCAGATTTTAACATGTCAACTTTTTGGTTTCGCTCGAATAAAAGAGTCAAGTAGAAATTTATTTCATGAAAATTAACAGTTGGACGTAGCCTAGCCTTTAGAGCTTCTGTCTCCCTGGCTTAGGATACAACGATATTGACTTTTATTTTTTACGGACCGTAATAGTTATAAGTTAAAAGCTAAAAGGCATTAATTATTCGTTATTATTGTTATTTTTCGTTATTATTGTTATTATACCCTTGCAGAGGGTATTATGATTTCAGTCAGAAGTTTGCAACGCAGTGAAGGAGACGTTTCCGACCCCATAAAGCATCACTAGACGAGTCGATCTAGCCATGTCCGTCTGTCCGTCTGTCCGTCCTTCTGTCAGTCTGTCCGTCCGTTTCGACGCAAACTAGTCTCTCAGTTTTCAATCTATCGGGATAAAACTTTCCCAAAAGTCTTCCTTCTATTGCAGGTAGTATATAAGTCGGAACGAGCCGGATCGGACAACTATATCATATAGCTCTCATAGGAACAATCGGGAAAAAAAAATATAAAACAAGAAAGAAAGCTAGCTTCGGCCAGCCGAAGCTTATATACCCTTGCAGAACGTTCCTATTAACTTACAAATCGCAAAAATTTTAAATTTCGTATTATTTTAATATTATTTTTTCTATCCTTCCCTATTGCAGCTATATTATATAGTCGTCCGATTTTTGTTAGATTTAATTCAAAACTCTGAAATATTAAAAAAAATCATATTCTAGAGTATAAGAGAATACAATAAAAACCAACGGAGCTATAATTTGTTTCCAATTAATTTCCCATTAATTTTTCGATCGTTCCTATGGCAGCTATATGATATAGTCGTCCGATTTTGATAAAATGAAAATTGAAATTCGGAAATATTTAAAAAGAGTCATGTTCTAAAGTAGAAGAGAATACAATAAAAACCAAAAAAGCTAAAATTTATTTCTGTGTAACTTTCCCATTAATTTTCCGATCGTTCCTATGGCAGCTATATGATATAGTCGTCCGATTTTTAAAATATTTTATTCGAAATTCTGAAATATTTAAAAAATAATATTTCCAAGAGTAGAAGGTTTTATTTCAAAAAACACCGAAGCTAGAATTTTTTTAACGATTCCTTCCTATGGGAGCTATAAGATATAGTTATCCGATCCGGTTGGTTCCGACTTATATACTACCTGCAATAGAAAGAAGACTTTTGGGAAAGTTTCATCGCGATAGCTTCAAAACTGAGAGACTAGTTTGCGTAGAAACGGACGGACAGACGGACAGACGGACGGACAGGCGGACATGGCTAGATCGACTCGTCTAGTGATGCTGATCAAGAATATATATACTTTATGGGGTCGGAAACGTCTCCTTCACTGCGTTGCAAACTTCTGACTGAAATCATAATACCCTCTGCAAGGGTATAATTAACATGTTTGCGATTTGTAAATTAATAGGAATTATCTGCAAGGGTATATAAGCTTCGGCTGGCCGAAGCTAGCTTCCTTTCTTGTTTTTCGTTATTATTGTTATTACTGTTAGTTTTAAGTTGAATTTTATCACCGACTTCGTCCCTTTTTAAATTGCTCGGGAAAGTGATTAAGATACTTTTTAAAATACTGTCAAAGTATAAAATCAAGTCTACGGCATCTAGATGAATCTGAAAAATTCGTAATAAACTTTAAAGACGTTGCGCACCGGCTAAAACTAATTATTTTTTAATTTTTCTTTCTTTTATGGATTAAGGATACAAAAAAGCCATATATGAAGGGGTGAGAGCATGGCCTTAGAAATTTCATACAAAATAAGTCCACCCTAATGTACGTGTATCCCACGGCGGCACACTTCTGGTCTGATGATCGGGTTGCGGGCAGCGGCGCACTACACTCACTACACTGTCACTACACTTATTATCGCACTACACTTATTATACACTTATTATTGCACTTGCATTCATAAATGCCTAAGTTCACAGTTTGTTTATGTTTTTTTCGCTTCACGTTTATCTGTAATTAAGGCATTTAATTGCCTTTATTTTTGTCACTTTCGGGGGTGTCACAGAAAACCATTCCAACCGAATTTCTCCCGAATAGCACAGCTCGGTGTCACAGACGTCATTTTTGACGGTTTCTAAATCCCCCGTATTTTGCCGGACGTTTTGATAAAATTACCCTACTTACAAATGTTTCCCAAAAATATAACTTTATTTAAGACAACTCTAATGAATTTTATGAACTACCTGCATACTACGATTTTTATACCACTTCGGTTTATATTTAAAAATATGCTTTTTATTAAACCTTTCGAAAAAATTAGCTTAAAAAAATCCGTCGGCAAACCGTTTACCTGGCAGTGTTACCAATTAGCTAGCACTTTAAAATACCACATTTGTCCAAATTTCGGAATTAGTTATCGAAATGTTTTGTTAACGAATTATTTATTCAAAAGTACTTAGTATTGTAGTTAAAAATGAAACTTATTTCTGGTAAAAATTTTATGGTAAAAGAAGTTGTAGTTATTGAGAAATTAATAAAAACAGGCCGCCTTTGCAAAAAGTTGGCATCACTGTCGTGAAAAAATGTCCTATTTTTGCCAGGTAAAACGCTGGCTGTGAAGAAGAAGAAGACATACATGTAAAAAAGTACAATATTTATACCCTTGCAGAGGGTATTATGATTTCAGTCAGAAGTTTGCAACGCAGTGAAGGAGACGTTTCCGACCCCATAAAGTATATATATTCTTGATCAGCATCACAAGACGAGTCGATCTAGCCATGTCCGTCTGTCCGTCCGTCTGTCCGTCTGTCCGTCTGTCCGTCCGTTTCTTCGCAAACTAGTCTCTCAGTTTTGAAGCTATCGCGATGAAACTTTCCCAAAAGTCTTCTTTCTATTGCAGGTAGTATATAAGTCGGAACCAACCGGATCGGATAACTATATCTTATAGCTCCCATAGGAAGGAATCGTTAAAAAAATTCTAGCTTCGGTGTTTTTTGAAATAAAACCTTCTACTCTTGGAAATATTATTTTTTAAATATTTCAGAATTTCGAATAAAATATTTTAAAAATCGGACGACTATATCATATAGCTGCCATAGGAACGATCGGAAAATTAATGGGAAAGTTACACAGAAATAAATTTTAGCTTTTTTGGTTTTTATTGTATTCTCTTCTACTTTAGAACATGACTCTTTTTAAATATTTCCGAATTTCAATTTTCATTTTATCAAAATCGGACGACTATATCATATAGCTGCCATAGGAACGATCGAAAAATTAATGGGAAATTAATTGGAAACAAATTATAGCTCCGTTGGTTTTTATTGTATTCTCTTATACTCTAGAATATGATTTTTTTTAATATTTCAGAGTTTTGAATTAAATCTAACAAAAATCGGACGACTATATAATATAGCTGCAATAGGGAAGGATAGAAAAAATAATATTAAAATAATACGAAATTTAAAATTTTTGCGATTTGTAAGTTAATAGGAACGTTCTGCAAGGGTATATAAGCTTCGGCTGGCCGAGGCTAGCTTTCATTCTTGTTTTGTTTATTATTAATTTAAACTAATAAGCTTTGCTAATTTTCAGGGGTAAACATAGTGTGAGAGTCAGTATATTTTTGCCTAAGTATTAGCGAAGACATTGCAGCTAAGTCATTCACCCGAAATGCGACCCTGCTATTAGCGAGGATCCGATCCTCACACTAATCAACCGAAAATACCATACTTAAGGATTTTGGGGATTTCACGCATACGACGTTCACACTAGAAGCCATGATTTCCGCCTCTTTTATATCAGCGTCTCTCGTGACCAGTTCGTTCGCTCCGTAAAAATTACTTAATTCGATCGCATCCAATCATCCGCGAGTGAATTCCCTGCTAATCTGTGCATATTTTCTCCTATTACTGTTCCTATTCTTGTTGGTGAGTTAATTTCTCCGAAATGTTGTCGTTTTCTGACTGGAATTCCCCAGAACGCAGAAACCAGCGACCACGTGCGATTTCCAAGAATTGCAAAAGTTTGCGAGTCCTCCCTCTGCGCACAGCAAGGAGCTGGAGCCGCTACAGCGGTAACATTTTTGTTGCATCAGTGCCACGCTAGCGCGACGCCCAGGATTTGCATCAGCTCTGCGCCTGGATTTAACATTTCCTCAGAGCCCACGCCTGGGTCGTATTTCATCATCGCCACGCCTGGATCTACATAAAGGATCTCTGTAAAGGCGCACACCGCGTGAAGTGGATCTTTTCTCCCTTCCACGCCTGGACTACCGTACTGTTCGTCATACCGGACCTAGTTTGTCAGTGTCCAACCGCAAGCGGCATCAAGGAACGCCGTTCCTACCTAAATCCTACCAAAATCGACAGGTCCGATCCAGTCGGACGAAATTCAGACGAACCCCACCGGCGCCGATTCGTCGAACCCGCGCAAGCACGCGCAAACACGAAGTCTCATCCCAATTGGAATTTCAGTTCCAATTCTGGTTCCAGTTCACGTTGGCCGGGGCTGCCAACTTGTTCTTTGTATCGCATTAAGTAAAAGTAGTTTAGTTTGCTTCTTTCCCAACACAATTAAGATACGATTCTAATTTACTTTACGATTCCTATTTAGCCAACATTATTTCGTGTGTGCTTATGATATAGATTGACATATATAACCATTACATAAACACTTCAAAGTTCTACAGCACACATCGATCGTCATCAGGCCTGCTGACTTCGTTGGAGAGTTCGTAAGTACGGCATAGCCGTCAAAACATTTAACTATATATTCATTCTTGTCTAAGCCCACACATTTGATATATATATTTACTTAACTACTATCATATAATATATACCGTACATTGGACATCAAATAAGAATCGTTTGCATTTGATTAACGTAAAGTAATCGGCCTCAGGGCCTCGGGGCCAACCACAATTTAACTTAAAGTAAATACTTTCATTTCCTTTTTCTTTTTGACAATCGTAAATACAATCACGACCGCATAGAGAGTCGTTCAACGCAAATAACGTTTTAGTCTTAAGGACTTAGTGTTAGCATTATTAGTATTAAGAATGAACCGTATTATCGCATTTGGAGTATTAAAGATAAAATTTAATATGAATTAAATTGTTATCTTTTGAGGGCCCCTAAGAGAATGTAGCGCAGCGGTTGTTTAAGGGTAGAGTCTGATGAGGCTTTACAGGTAGGGTGGGTATAGAAGGAGGCCATTACCACCTGGGCCTCCATCTTCGATAGGTACACTCTCTCGTCCGAATCTTAGCCGTTGGGTTTAAGTTCTTATCGTTATCGTTTCTCTGTCTACTACTGTTAGTTCTGTGACACTCTTGTTCTATCTTAACACAAACCCACACCCAGCTCCCTGAGTAGGCTGGTCGAAACGTAGACAGAGGTGTTAGGGTGGACAACGCTCATCGAGTGTGTTCGTTACAGAATTAAATGGCGCCCAACAATGGAGCAAGCCCGATGCCTGATCAGGCATCTGTCGTTTGACAGCCGAGCTTCCCGAAAATAGTCCAATCCATCCATTTTTGAAAAATTGTAGTTTCAGTCGGTATTTCATTTTTGACTTGGATTTGATGGTCTCTGGACAGATTCGGAGCCATACCAGCAAAAATGTTATACTTTTGTAATATGTTTTTCTATCAGTTCGGTCATAGTCGAACATTATAGTTAAAAACATTCCAATTTGATTATTTGATACTTAGGATTTATAGTTCTGATTTAAAGTCGGTTCTATACCAGGTTTTCAGTTTTCAAACAATACCTCCTTTTCAAAATAAAATCGAGACTTGCTCTAGCTGGATAGATTCGGCTAGTTCCTCTTTTATTTGGAAAGGCTTCAAAACATAATTTTATTATAATTAATTCCGCCAACATTTACAGTTTATAATTCGTACCTATTGAACAAAAATCAACCTGCTGCTGCATTACTCCTCAGGATAAGCCCCTTATTTCTCAAAGATTTCTCTCGTTTTGTCATTGTCGAATGATTACCGTATATTTCTATCGCATATCGTACCATAACCTTTTCGTTTTTGATATTTACATTTAATAGTTAGCTTTATTCAGTCCATAATTCGAATCCCTGTGAATCATTCGCTCCAAGGTTTTATTCTTTAAGTTAGTAAGTGGTTTCGTTTAGCTAATCGGTTAAAGATGTCGGTTAGGCACAGCAACGAGAACCTAGTTTCTCTAGGGGATGATAGTTCAGTGACGTGCACCCTCTGCAATGGAGTGGTTTTCGATTTGGATTTAATTGAAACTCCTTGTAAACATTGCTTTCACAAGGCTTGTCTACAAAACTGGTTGCAGGACAACAA
The DNA here is from genome assembly GCF_030179915.1 of Drosophila takahashii. Lineage (NCBI taxonomy): Eukaryota > Metazoa > Arthropoda > Insecta > Diptera > Drosophilidae > Drosophila > Drosophila takahashii. The sequence goes on from NC_091678.1 coordinate 38,051,466, forward strand.
CACTTGTCCAACTTGCTCTCAACCATGTGCACAGTCTCAGACAGGACCTAATCCTAATCCCGGAATGGAAAATCGGATGACGACTAGATCTATGTCTCGAAATGCTGACAATCAGAATAATGTTATCATCGCTCAGAATTCTAACCTGAATTCTCAGCAAGACAATGGACAAGCTAATAACCCAAATACAACCGAAGACCCGGAACAACAAAGTCTCGCGAATCAACTACGCGCATTGAAAGAGAACCAGAGGGCATTCCAAGTAAGCATGATCGAAAGCCAGAGAGAATTTCAAGTATCCATGACAGACAACATTACTCAGATGTTTAGCCAATTGAATAGGTCCACATTTGTCGATAGCAGTACAACTCAACCGCAGCACGAATTCCGAAACAATTCAGGACAAGCTGATTTCCAGAACAGTCAAGGTCAAAACAGTCAGCGGGTCAGGAACTCTCCAGACGAGCGAAGCGATCGCAGCAATCTTTCCTTGGATCGTCCTGACAGGATTTCAAGCGTAATTTCAAATTGGCGAATCAAGTTCAGTGGTTCAGCGAACGACATCGCTGTTGAGGATTTTATATACCGTGTAAATTGCCTCACCACACAAAGCCTAAACGGAAATTTCGATTTGCTGTCGCAGTTTGCAAATTTGTTATTTGCAGGTCCTGCCTTATCTTTTTACTGGCGTGTTCATAGGTCGGTAGATGAGATGAGTTGGCGTGTATTGTGCAGGCGTTTAAAGGAAAGATACTCGGATCAAAGATCAGATCGTGAAATTAAAAGCGTTATGCGTCGCCGTAAACAGGGTTCAAACGAAAGTTTTGATGACTTCCTCGACGCAATGCTTATCATAGCCAATTCTCTTCGCGAGCCCATGCATGATAGCGAGCTAGCCAGCGAAGTCCGTCAAAATCTGAAGTCAGATCTTAAACTCGAGTTATTACATGTTGACACTTCTTCTTTGGAAACATTACGTAAAGCGTGTCACCGCCACGAAGAATTTTATCGTAGCACTCGTTCGAAGCCAATTCAACGCCCGAATCCAACAAAGCGTTTCGTCAACACAGTTCTTCGTCAATACGATTCACAAGATCAGTCCGAAGAAGAATCCGACGTCGAGGACGAAGTCTGCGCAGTTAAGTCTGCGGACAAATTCATTTGCTGGAACTGTGATGAAAAAGGTCACATGTACCATGATTGTCTGAAACCTCCCCGTAATTTCTGTTACGGTTGTGGCGCACCCGACGTATATAAGCCCAGTTGTGCAAAATGTAATCCGGTATCGGAAAACTCCAAGCAGGACATTCGCAAGTTCCAGAAAGTGGATGTCCGCCGTTAGCCTCGGATAAGCAAAGTACTCCGGATGCTGCGGCAACGGACAATTTACCTGATTCGTCTATTTCCAAACCTGACGTAACAACTACTCCAACTTTCAAGCCATATCACATTCGTTTGCAAGATTATCTAAAACGAAAACTTCAACTTTGTAATGTCAATTCAATTTTCGCTTCCACACGTCGTTCTGCCATGCGCATTCGCGAATTCTGGAAGCGCAAAAGAGCTCTTAATCGTTTCATCTATCATTCATAAAAAGAATGACATCCGGCCTTACACAATTGTAGAGTTATTCGGTCTCGAATATTCAGCTCTCCTAGACAGCGGAGCCAACAAAAGCGTCATTGGTGGACAGCTTGCCCAACAAATAATATCCGAAAGACAGTATAACAAGTTCAAGGGCGTAGTTCGTACCGCTGACGGTCAAATACAATCTGTGGCTGGCACAATCTCTATCCCTTTGTCGTACAAGTCCATTGATTCAAACTTTGAATTCTTAATAGTACCTTCCATACAGCGGAGCGTGATATGTGGTATGGATTTCTGGGAATGTTTTGACATTTCCGTCCAACTTCCGTTTTTTGTTAATAAGTTCAATTGCAAGCCGCATTACGACTCTTCTAACATCTGCTCATCCAACGCACAGCAAAGCAAGGCTTATACGAAGAACCAGCGTTCACATAACCTACTCACAAGACCCCGATCATTTGAAGTAGGACAAGAGGTAACAAAACTTGACCTTGCATTGAGCAACGCTGACAACAGTTTCAACACAAAGCTATACCCAATCAGAACAAAAGCGCGAGTTAAGGAGAAACTCTGCCAATCAATATATGTCCTGGAAGACATGAATGGCAAAGAACTTGGTAAATTCCATGCCAAGGACATTTGGTAATCCCTCCTGACTCCTTTTTCAGCTTTTATTGTTAGTCACAGGGACTAAAAATCAAAACTGTGGTTGTGAGAGTCAGTATATTTTTGCCTAAGTATTAGCGAAGACATTGCAGCTAAGTCATTCACCCGAAATGCGACCCTGCTATTAGCGAGGATCCGATCCTCACACTAATCAACCGAAAATACCATACTTAAGGATTTTGGGGATTTCACGCATACGACGTTCACACTAGAAGCCATGATTTCCGCCTCTTTTATATCAGCGTCTCTCGTGACCAGTTCGTTCGCTCCGTAAAAATTACTTAATTCGATCGCATCCAATCATCCGCGAGTGAATTCCCTGCTAATCTGTGCATATTTTCTCCTATTACTGTTCCTATTCTTGTTGGTGAGTTAATTTCTCCGAAATGTTGTCGTTTTCTGACTGGAATTCCCCAGAACGCAGAAACCAGCGACCACGTGCGATTTCCAAGAATTGCAAAAGTTTGCGAGTCCTCCCTCTGCGCACAGCAAGGAGCTGGAGCCGCTACAGCGGTAACATTTTTGTTGCATCAGTGCCACGCTAGCGCGACGCCCAGGATTTGCATCAGCTCTGCGCCTGGATTTAACATTTCCTCAGAGCCCACGCCTGGGTCGTATTTCATCATCGCCACGCCTGGATCTACATAAAGGATCTCTGTAAAGGCGCACACCGCGTGAAGTGGATCTTTTCTCCCTTCCACGCCTGGACTACCGTACTGTTCGTCATACCGGACCTAGTTTGTCAGTGTCCAACCGCAAGCGGCATCAAGGAACGCCGTTCCTACCTTACCAAGCCCGCGTGAGGTTTTCATCGTGCAAAAACTGCACCAAAATCGACAGGTCCGATCCAGTCGGACGAAATTCAGACGAACCCCACCGGCGCCGATTCGTCGAACCCGCGCAAGCACGCGCAAACACGAAGTCTCATCCCAATTGGAATTTCAGTTCCAATTCTGGTTCCAGTTCACGTTGGCCGGGGCTGCCAACTTGTTCTTTGTATCGCATTAAGTAAAAGTAGTTTAGTTTGCTTCTTTCCCAACACAATTAAGATACGATTCTAATTTACTTTACGATTCCTATTTAGCCAACATTATTTCGTGTGTGCTTATGATATAGATTGACATATATAACCATTACATAAACACTTCAAAGTTCTACAGCACACATCGATCGTCATCAGGCCTGCTGACTTCGTTGGAGAGTTCGTAAGTACGGCATAGCCGTCAAAACATTTAACTATATATTCATTCTTGTCTAAGCCCACACATTTGATATATATATTTACTTAACTACTATCATATAATATATACCGTACATTGGACATCAAATAAGAATCGTTTGCATTTGATTAACGTAAAGTAATCGGCCTCAGGGCCTCGGATTGAATAAGAATATCGTATATCGATAATATAATGTAATCAACCACAATTTAACTTAAAGTAAATACTTTCATTTCCTTTTTCTTTTTGACAATCGTAAATACAATCACGACCGCATAGAGAGTCGTTCAACGCAAATAACGTTTTAGTCTTAAGGACTTAGTGTTAGCATTATTAGTATTAAGAATGAACCGTATTATCGCATTTGGAGTATTAAAGATGAAATTTAATATGAATTAAATTGTTATCTTTTGAGGGCCCCTAAGAGAATGTAGCGCAGCGGTTGTTTAAGGGTAGAGTCTGATGAGGCTTTACAGGTAGGGTGGGTATAGAAGGAGGCCATTACCACCTGGGCCTCCATCTTGGATAGGTACACTCTCTCGTCCGAATCTTAGCCGATGGGTTTAAGTTCTTATCGTTATCGTTTCTCTGTCTACTACTGTTAGTTCTGTGACACTCTTGTTCTATCTTAACACAAACCCACACCCAGCTCCCTGAGTAGGCCGGTCGAAACGTAGACAGAGGTGTTAGGGTGGACAACGCTCATCGAGTGTGTTCGTTACAATAGGTCACCAGCGCAAGACACCATATTCTTCCGATTCATTCGCGATAATATCGACATTGCCAAAGGATTTACTCAGGGCGGCCGCATTCTTGTGAAAGGACCTGGCCAATGAGTTAAATCTCCATGGTAGTCCATGTAAAACCGTTTGTAAGGATCTCCTCTGCGTCCTTGCCTCTCGCATTTTATGCCTTAGCAAGTACTCTAGAGCAGACGGCATTTTAGTTCGCTTTTAAAAATCTTGCCAACTTAGAAATGAAAATAAACCAACGCAGCCGCGGCAAACCGTTGTTCAGGGCTGCAATATGTAACCTGGCGGGTAATTCAAATTTTTAAGTTTTTTCTTATATTATGTACAATATGCGCTTTAAACATATATTCTTTTTGTAATTTTGCAAGAAAAACATAAATTAAGTTTGAAACTTATTGGAAAATAGTCCAAATAAGTCAAATAAAATTCGATAATTATTCAATATTCGATATTTAGTGTATGCGTCCAGCCCTGGTCGTTTTTCGGTAAATTTTCCGAAAAAAGGAAATCTCTCGAATTCCTGTGACACCAACGGTTTTGGTCGGTTGGTTTCTAAACCAACCGTCCCCAAAACCGTCGACGGTTTCTGTGACACCCCTGTTTGTTATGGTTTTTGGGACTGTTTCTTGCACTCTATTGTCTTTTAGAGCTGGCGTCATATCGCCTGTTCCACGGTGTGCTTTTGGTCCCTGCGTCCTTGCACGGATCGCAGCACTTTAAGCACTTTTAAGACGGCCACGAAAGTTACGATGCAGATAACGATCTTTAGGCTGCAATTGACGTCCTGGATGTCGTCCTTGTGATCAATTATTTGGGAGAATGTTCACGCCAAAAGGGCGTTTAATGTTGGGAGGCAGTGTCAAGCAGCCGTTTTCTCCAGATTTCCATATCTCGCTCGCTTGCACTGCCCTTCGCTCTCCCTCTCCAACTCTCCCGTAACTCTCCGCTACGCTCTGGAGCATATAAGCTAAGTTAGGCTTAAGCAGTTCATATTTCCAAGTGTACCAATAATCACACGCACGTCGCGTAATAACCCGAAGTTTTCCACCGTGTTTTCAATACATTTTTCCGCGCGGATTTTTGTATCTTCTACTATCAAGCCACCCCCGCCCCAACATTTTGTGGTCCTTCGAGCCGGCTCTAAGGAACACAAAAAATTAATGGGGGCGTCGCAAATCGCTCGTAGTTAAAGGCAGCTTCCGGAGGCGTTGCGGCTGTTGCAAATAGCCGGTGGCAAGCTGTGGGGGAGATACAAAAAAAGCACTCGGCGATCGCGACGATAGAAAAATTGAGAACACACTGGACTGTTTTCGGTTTTAGCGCGGACCGACCGGGCGTTATATTTCGCAGTAATTCACAGTGAAAACTGCACTTAAACTAATTGAGCGCTGTGCTTCAGAGCGCTGTGGAGAGATCCCGGGCGTGGGAAGGAATCGCTAGCGTTGCAACGAAGCCACCCGAGTCGTCTAGGACTGGTTGCACGCACCGGACAGGATCCACCCGAAAGCCGTCCTCTGGGCCACTAGGAGTCCCTCGTCGACCAAGTGGAAGCCAGGTCGGATGACCTTGGCGTAGACATCCGCACCCAGGACGACGGATATGGTGGCCGGCAGGTAAGACCGTTCGTCGGCCAATGGGAGGTCACCTTATTTTCCGACCACGGTGTCAGAGAGCTCTCGGATGGGGGCGCGGATACGGACGTTCGGTTCCACTTTTAGGACCACCTCTAGCTTGAAGCCGTTGAAGCCGGCAGGCGAAAAGCGGACGCCATTGATGCGTCGATGCAGCTCGTCGGCGTACACGGGTCGATGAGGGCGGCCGTGTCGAAGTTTTTGAGCCCGGTCTCTGCCTCCCAACATTAAACGCCCAAAGTTACCATGGCCGTCGGCAGGACGTTTACGCTGTGCCGCTGGAGGACGGACGCCAGTGACGGTGCCGGTGTCGAGGAGGCTGAGCGCAGCGGAGAGGCAAGCGTTTTGCGAGTTGGCGGATCTTGCCGGCGCGAGCGCTGCTGAGAAGCGGCTGATGCCGAGCGCCTTGCCGGGGCCAGCGCTTGGCGAGGTGGCGGATTCTGCCGGCACGAACGCTGATTATTAGCCGACGGCAGAGGGCGCTCGTGCATATGGAGGAGCGTGTGGTGCTTCCCGCTGCACGTTTTACACTTGTCGCCACTGCGACAACTCACGTCGGAGTGGTCGTGAGCGAGACAATTTGAGCAGTACTTGTTGACAAGCACTGCTCGAAGCCGCTTCTCTGCGCTCAGCTTTAGGAACCTCTGGCACTTCCGAAGCGGATGGATTCCACGGCAGACTCGGCATCGGTAGGAATTTAAACCTCGAGTACGTCTGCTCTCCAATGCCTGAGGACTGCGTGGACGAGGAACCATGATGTGATCTGGTAGGGAGTAATGGACAGAAATAAGAAAAACATGGAGATGATTTGAAAATACTTAGATGGCGAGGATGGTTGGAAAATTATGCGGAGGATGTTGGTTGAGGAAGACGGTTAGAGTGTTCTCCTGGCAGAAGAACCACCTTGGTCACGAGACGCTTAATAATCCTGCGTGCCGTGAGAATGCTGATGACACGGACATTGCCGTCAGCCCCCGGAAAAACAGAGTCGTTTCTGCCAAGGCACCACTCATTCGAGGGCAGATTGTTTTCTTTGACGTGTACTTTCGAGTAGCGGTGGACTTGTAAAACAAGGTTTTGAAGCTTTTGACACCAGCTTCCCACAGGCCTCCCATATGAATTGCCAGTTGAGCTGCTGATGACTATACGCATCAGTGACAGACTCTTTTACGGCTTCGAGAAAATCTGGGGAAATGAGAGTGGTTCCTTAATGGAAATGGACCTCACACCATAGAGAAGTTCTGGCTCATATTGAATCGGATCATCTGTTAAACGCCGATTTCCTCGAAATAGATACGGAAAGCACGGCGAAAACTCTCGGAGTCCGTTAGAAAGCAACATCCGATGAGTTCTTCTTCGCCCCTCCAGACCTATTTAACTAAGCTACACTCACGAAACGACATGTTCTTTTCCAAATTGCCAAGCTGTTTGATCCAGCAGGCTGGCTTGCTCCTTTCGTGGTCTGTGCCAAGATTTTCATGCAGGAGAAAACCAACCATGGACCAACTTGGTTGTCAAAGCCACGAGATCAGTGGCCTTCCCAAAGCACCGACTTACAGGTAACCGAAGTGGAAAGGCGTCCTGTCAAGGCCTATGTGGCGTCCATCCCAACAGAAGACATACTTGATCGCTTTTCCAAGTTAGATAGAGGTTTACGGGTCCTTGCGTATGTTCACCGTTTTGTCCAGCGATGCAAGAAACAGTCGCAGATGTCGTAAGTCCGCCTAGAAGCTCAAGAACTTGTCGCCGCTGAACGGCACATGGTCATTAGCACTCAGCGCAGATATTTTTCTAATGAATATCGCTGCTTGAGTCAAAAGCGCCCTGTGTCCGCGACAAGTTCCATCCTCTCCTTAAACCCCTTTCTAGATCAGAAAGGGCTTGTAAGGGCTTGCGGCCGCATAACGGCCTCCGATAACTTGCGATATGACGAACGACATCCGATAATCCTCCCATACGAATGTGCACTCTCTCGACTACTGGTGAACTTTACGCATCTCATAACGTTGCACGGAGGTAACCAGTTAGTCGAACGTCTCACCTGGTCAAGATACTGGGTTCCGAGAATAAAGAACTTGGTAAAGGCCGCGATTAACTCCTGCAAGGTCTTCTGCAGAAGCGCTTGCAAGTTCAGATGATGGGAAGTTTTCCGAAAGAGCGAGTGTCTTTTTCCCGGCCATTCACGTACACAGGGATGGACTACGCTGGCCCTTTCGACATCAAAAATTACACAGGCAGAGCTTGCTCAATTACAAAAGGGAATGTGTTGGTTTTCGTGTGTTTTTCTACACAGGCCATCAATCTAAAGCCTGACGACCGAGAAATTTCTCGTCGCTTTCGCTCGGTTCGTATCCAGATGAGGTTGTCCCCGTCAAGTGCAGTCCGACAATGGGAAATCCTTTGTCGGCGCTGCCACCTTGCTCTTCCGAGATTTTCTATAAGCCGTAAAAGAGTCTGTGACTGTTGCGTATAGTCTTTGTCTTATATAGTATAGTCTTGACTTAAATTTCAGGAAAACAGTTCGAGTAAATCAGCTCACAGAAATTTTCGGATCAAGTAGCTCCGCTCAAAAATTTTTACGTTGAGCTGTTTGTTTGATCGAAAAAAAAGCAAGTATAGTAGCTCATATATCATGTTTAGTAGATCAAGAATCCGAACATACCTAAAAAATGTTATTTGGGAACAAGGCTGAAAAATGTTATGTAAGAACTGAAAAATGAAATTCATTTACGTTAACTTCAGATATCAACCTTAGTCTATTCAGGTTTTGTAGCTTTTATTTTTGGGCCAAGAAAAAGTCTTGATTTTGTCGACCTGTGTTTTCGGTCCCAGCTTTCTTGTTTACCTTTTTTTTTTGACTTATCTGTTCTGATGGCAGCACTGTTGAAATGTAATATTTTTGTTTAAGGTTTTTATTCCAATTGTACTGTGTTTGTTGGAATCAGTTCCATTCATGGTAAAGTCCTTGCTGTTTATATGTTCACAAAGGAACGCTCGTCTTTCTCAGAGCTACTATATAATACGATCTCCCTAAGTGGAAATCGTTGCCAACTTCTTGGAAGCACTTCCTTCAGGATAATCGCAGTCCTATGGAATGCTCAGGAACTTCCTTCTATTGCTTCGGTCTTGGCTCCTGTCTTCGATGGCTTGGGGAATATAGTGCTTACACTATAAAACCCTAAGATCAGAATAAATTCTGTCTCCTTCTCTATCCGGCTACGGTCTTTTATACCAGTATAGAGCCTTTTCTCAGCCCCCGTGGTAGATTGCGTTATTTAGGTGTTCCCACCTATGATTTCCCCTATCGGTAGTGTCAATGCCCGATGCACTTTGCCAGCTACTGGTGTAGGTTACCATCTGACCGAAAAGATCGTCAAATTGCACATTCCTTTGCTTGTTTCGGTGGATCAACGGGTCGATTGCCCCTCTTCCTTTGCCTTGAGATTCGCTGTTGTTTCCTACGTGCATCTTTCTCCATTAAATAAATTCTGTCTGTCTGTGCGTCTGTATGAACGCTGAGATCTCGGAAACTACAAAAGCTAGAAGAAGAAGACATTGTTCAAATCGGACCATTTATTAAAAAGTTATACGCAATCAAAATTGTTTATATATCTATCTCCCTAACACTCCTTTTAGCTGAGTTACGTTTATTAAATAGTTAGGACTCCAACCCGAACACAGCGTTCGTACTCCTTTTAGCTGAGTGACGGGTATTAGATAGTCGGGACACCAACCCGACTGAAGCATTCTCTCTTGTTTTTTTTATTATTAATTAGGCGCCCTTAAACGTGTGGCCTCGACCCACTCCTGTACCAAGAGTCTCATGTTCATCCGACTGCTCTAACCGGGCTATTACACAGGTCAACAAAATTGACTTTATTAAAAGGTGCAGGCCTATGGGCATTAAAATATGTTAATATTGACGTATATAAGCATATCTGCATCCTTCGTTTTCGCGTTTAACGGGTGGTATTTGTGCAATCGCGGTTTAAAAAAAATAGCAACATTTAATGTTTTGATTTAAGGTACCTTCGAGGGTCCTTGCCCAACTGTATTAAAACCTATGCCAAAAAATGGCTTAGATGCCCATCTACATAATTGCATTTAAGGTTCCATTATTATTTGAGTCAATCAAAGCCTATGAGCCATTGAAGTAATTTGTTCACCTCTATTCACAACCAACTTGATGCGGTGAACAGTCTTAAAAAAATACAAGGAAAAATATGTGCCGTAAAATATTTGACAGGCATCTAGAGACGACTTTTCCCGAATTTTTGAGATAAAACCCACTATTGTACTTCGAAGGATGGAATTTATAGAATTTTTTCCGTAAGAAGGGGAAAAGTAACAAGAATTTTGAAATTCCATTTTACATAAATATCTGACACATTCGTAGAAATTTGCCTTTCAATTTGTTTAGCATTAGGCGCCGAATATCGAATTTGTATTTTCAAGGGGTTAGTATGCCTGTTAAATATCTCCCCACACAATTTTAAAGCTACGCCACTGTTATCTTTAAAAAACCTACTGTGTGAAGTCACGACCAACTCGTTACGTAATAGTTACTCAAAAATACTTGTTACTTTTTACGTTCCTATGAAAAAAATTCTATAAATTCCATCCTTCGACGTATAATGGTCTTATTTATCTTAAAAATTCGGTGAAAGACGCCTCTAGATGCCTGTCAAATATTTTAGGGCACATATTTTTCCTTGTATTTTTTTAAGCCTGTTCACCGCATCAAGTTGGTTGGGAATAGAGGTGAACAAATTACTTCAACGGCTCATAGGCTTTGACTGACCCAAATTATGATGGAACCTTAAATGCAATTATATAGAAGGGCATCTAAGCAATTCTTTGGCATAGGTTTTATTACAACTAAGCACAGACCCTCGAGGATATCTTAAATCCAAACAATTAATGTTGCTATTTTTTTCAAACCGCGATTGCACAAATACCACCCGTTAAACGCGAAAACTAAGTATGCAGATATGCTTATATCCGTCTATATTAACACAATTTAATGCCCATAGGGCTGCACCAAAAACACTGTCGGCCTGTGTTATCAATCTATTTTTTTATATCTACACACAAAAAAAAAAACAATTGATTGGCAAAAAAAAATATAGACCCATACGGATAATTATGTTGATAGTTATCTTTTTTCGATGGGTATAAGTGTGCATAAAGGGTACCTATAAAAAACTTTCTAGGTACAGTAACATACATACATACCTGAAAAAGAAAATATCGCAACAAAAAGAAAAACAAAGAAAACAAAAATGTATACCTGCAAAAAGAAAATATACGCGCAGTCAGCAAAAAAGAAAATAAAGAAAAACGAAATCGCCACTTTGCGACTCCATTTATATCGCTGTTTCCCACATAGCGAATCTTACACCCCCAAGAATAAGACATTTTTTTATTTCAAATATTTGTTTATTTTTTCTTTATTTTGATTTCCTTTACAAATTTTACTAATTCCTGGAGTTCAGGATTAGCCGGAGATCCCTCCGGGCTTTCGCGGCCCTCTCCGGGTCACGCCTCGCAAGTTCTACTGCCGCTCTATCCATGTGTCGGATGAGCCGCTGCTTCCCCTTCTGACGCCGGTTGACGTCTGATCGCACCGTCGCCATTTGCCGCTACATCCTCCAGAACAGATTTTTGTCCAGTTTCCTGCTGCGTCGAAGGCTCTTTACTTCGCTGCGAAGCTGGGAGTTCCTCTCCTTCTCGGATATGCAGTGCCGTGTGTCACCATTTGACTCGTGTCGGCCACTTCTAAGGGTACATTCTATTCGGCTTAACTGGGTGTCCCAATTTCGCTGATCCGAAGCAACCGTTGCTCGCAAAATTTGGAGCACCGATCGGTTTACCCTCTCCGCGGCATTTGCTTGCGGGGAGTAGTGCCCTGTTCTCACGTGTCGAATACCGTAGCGAGTCATTAGCTCCGCAAACATTTGAGACACAAATTGTTTTCCATTGTCAGAGTATATGTATTCGGGTACTCCGTATTGATGGAAAATTCGGGTTTCGAGGAATTTGACTACCTCTGATGCCACTGCATGTCTCATAGGCTGCAGCCAGACAAATTTGGAAAAATGGTCGAGGCATACAAAAATCACTGAGTGCCCAGTTTTAGTTCTTGGATACGGCCCCATAAATTCGATAAACAACCTTTGACCGGACCGTTCCGTGACCCTTTGCTCTCCCATGGGTGGTCGGGTATTTTTGTTGATGGTCTTGCTGATCTTACAGACCTCGCACTCTTTCACAACCTTTTGCACATCTACCGCCATCCCTGGCTAGTAGTAAAACTGTCTCAATTTGGCTAGGGATTTGTGCAAACCCCCATGCCCTGCGGTCATGGCATGATGTGCTCTCCAGACTAAATCAGATCGCAGCTCGGAGGGTACCCAGAGCTTCCATGCTCTAGTTTCATCGACGGCATCACCTGAGCTGAATCCAATCCGCTTGTATACAAGGCCGTCTGCTGTTTGTACATCTTGGCCTTTTAGCACACTTCGGTCCACTGCCTGCACTAACTTCACGTAGTCCGGGGATTTGAAAGCCGTCGCTTCTTCCGCTTTTGCTTTCTGTAGCTCGTCCATATGCACTCGTGAGAGAGCATCTGGTACTACGTTAAATGCTCCTTTACGATGTTCGATGGTAAAGACGAACGCTTGCAGCTTCAGACTCCATCGTGCTAGTCTGCCGGATAAATCCTTTTGACCCATCAGCCATTTTAGACTAGCATGATCGGTGATCACTTTGAACGGCATTTCCTCAACGTAAGCCGGAATTTGGTGATACTGAGAAGGGCGGCATAGCATTCGAGCTCTGTAATGCTATAATTCCGTTGTGCATTGTTTAGATTGGCTGACATGTAGGCGATCGGGTGTTCGCCGCCTGAGTCATCAGTCTGAAACAAAACTCCTCCTACTCCAGTCGTTGATGCATCGCACTGAATGGTGAAGGGCTTTTTAAAGTCAGGGATGACAAGTACAGGTGCTGATGCCATGTTCGCTTTTAGCTCTTCAAATGCCTTAATTGCCCCTTCGGACAATTCAAAATTCTTAACGCGGTCTTTCTTCAAATAATCATGAAGAGGTGCCGCTGTTTGGGCATAGTTTTGAATAAACCTCCTGTACCAGCCAGTCATTCCCAAAAACCTCCGCATCTGTTTGGGAGAGCTTGGTTGAGGAAATTCCTGGATTGACTGGATTTTCGAATCGTCCGTTCGTATGCATCCCCCTCCTTCTACATAGCCTGTGCATAGCAAACTTACTATAGCAAAACTTACTTTTGTCGACATTTATTGTCAGTTTTGCACGCTGCAAGCAGCCACTGACCTGGCTCAACATATCCAGGTGTTTTTCAAAAGTAGGTGAACAAACCAGTAGGTCATCGAGGTACACGAATACATTCTCGCGAAGCGAAGCCGGTATTACTTTATCCATTAGTCGGCACATTCTTTGCGCTGCATTGCACAGGCCGAAAGGCATGACTGTAAATTGATATAGTGGTCTGCCGGGTACTGTAAACGCGGTCTTCTCTCTACTTTTTGTTTCCAAGGGTTTTTGCCAAAAAGCGTCTTTTAAATTGATTGCGGAAATATAGTATGTTTCCTGTAAACGACTTAACAGACCCTCGATGAGTGGCAAAGGGTATGCATCTTTGATAGTCCGGGAATTGACTTTGCGAGCGTCGAGGCAAAGGCGATTTTTCTGGCCTTTCTGGACTAGAGTCACTGGTGAACTCCAGCTGCTGTTGCTCTCTTCGATCACACCAAGACCAAGCATGCGATCTAGCTCGGCATACACCAGCTTTTGCTTAGCTGGGGAGATCGGATAATGCCGCTGCTTGATCGGCAGGTCCTCGTCGGTTACTTCTATTACATGCTGCTCCAAGCTGGTCTATCCTAAACCTTTATCTAGACATGATGGGTATGTCTCAATTACTCGCCTCAGCTTACTGTGTTGTTCTGGAGATAGCTGATGAGGCATGTAAGCGGTTTCGGGCTTAGGAGGGTCGTTCATATCCAAGTCTCCAGTCATTAAGTCGTACTCCGGTGGTGCTTCGATGGCTGCAAACTCGGTTCCGCCCTTACCAAGGAATGTTAGGCCAAACGTATCCCAGAAGTTAATTCCAAAATAAAAACGTTGTGTCAGACCTGGTAATATCAGAAATTCCAGATCCTTGGCCTCTCCTTCCCATTCTACGGGTAGGGTTATTGTGCCACTAGCTGTGCGCACACATTCTTCGCTAAGCTTCCTTATGGGCCGCGTCCGGTTCCTTAAGAAGGCTTCCGTTCCTCTGCCAATGCAATTCGCACTTGCGCCTGTATCTAGTAACGCTAGTATTTCTTCTCCGTCGACTTTAGTTTTGGCAAAGAAACGGTTATCGTTTTGTATGCTTACTACTTTCTGCTTAAGCCTGCGATACTCTGCTCGGGTTTCATATTGCTTGCATTTTTGCATTTTTCGTGTGTCCCGTGTGGTGTTGTTAGTATCTTCTGAGCCGTGGAAGATACGCTGTTTTGCCAGATCATACTCCCTCTCTCGTTGTTCTAGGCTCTTATGGGGAGAGATTTGTCTGGGCGTGGTTGTCTCTACGGGAATGTGACTGCCTTGGTCCGCCCGGCTGCCCCGGTGTGGCCTGACGGACTCCGCGGAAAAGCCGCGGGGCTGGCGTCTCCAACCTTCTCACACACTCTACAAGTGGCGTCATGGAATCTAGTAAGGCAGGGATCTTCTTTTGGATGCGTTCTATAAAAATCCGCAGATCTGCCGCATTTATAGCAGACCAATTCGTGGAGTGGTCCTTGGCATCCCTGTCCGTTTCCTAGTCCCGATCGCTTCCGGTTAAATTCTTCCACAGTCACCGCGTCTGGAAAATCCTGCGGCGTTTGGGAATCCTCGAGCTCACTAATCGGCCTGCATCGCGCGGCCCTGCCGTTACTCCGTAACCAGCGGTCCACTCTAAGTCCTTCCTTCTTCAGATCCGCTAGAGACCTAATTGGGGATGTCAGCAACAAGCTTCCCATCTGGGCATTTAGATTATCCTTGATGAGCTCAACGAACTTGTCTTCTTCTAGCTTGTTCTGCAATCGGAAATGCAAATTATGCATATCGGATACGTAATCGCTAAAAGATTCGTATTGTCCTTGTCGCCGTTCCATCAACACCTTGATCTTCATGTGGTCACTCCCGGATGAAGAAAAAGCGCGTTTCATTTCCGTTGTTAGCGAGTAGTAGTCAAAGTCTAAATCGTCCGCTCGATCCTCCATCAATTGCCAATACCATTGCCAGAGGCGGCTCCTACCAGTAGGCTTTGGAATTCGCGGAAAACTTGGCTCGGCTCTATCCGATAAAGCACTTGTAGCCGTTCAACGTGGAACAAGAAACTTTCAACGGTCATACCGCGGCTGTTTCCGTCAAACTTCGAATTCCATTTGTCCAGCCGAACTCCTTTTGGTGCCGGAAATACGGGGCTCTGGTCGTATTCGGGGTGTCGTGGGTAACTCGTGTCCGGGCCGTTATTTCGGAATTGGTGGTGTTGGGATTTATCGGGGCGCCGGTGATCTCGAAGCCGATGCCTCTGGCTGTTGAGAGTGTCCTGCGATATCGGTTCGAGAGGCGGCGTCTCTTGGAAACACAAAAAGCTGTCAGATGGGTGTGCCGGAAACCGATTAGGTGGTGGTAATACTGGCTGCTCCACCCTCATGGATTGTGACGAACGCAGTTCCACTACTTGCGCCTTTAATGCTTCTATCTGCGCTTGCATGGCGGCCTGTGTTTCATTGTTCTGTTTAATCACGGATCGCATTATCTGCTCTCTTCTCTCGGCAGCTTCTAAACTGCTTGTCGGGTTGAGCTCATATTGCGGGAGCATTCTTGAGCGTCCCTTTGGCTGACCCAGGGGCAAATTTTCTCCCCCTACGGCTCCTTCGGTATTGTTTAATTGATCCATGTTGTCTTCAATGGATCTACTTTCTTCTTGCTCTTCCCGCTCGCGGGACATACTTAGGTTGTCTCTGTCGAGAGAACTGTTTCTTCGCGGCGTGGCGTCGGCACTTGCACTCCTGGGTGCTAGATTTGCTAGAAAATGAGGGGTGCTGTTTTGCGATTACTAAGTATCTCTTTGGTGAAGAATCCGTCCGATATTTAAGCCCCACAAACAAAAAACAAATATCCCTAACTAGAGGTATTAGCAGCTTCTACACAACTGGGTTCCACTGAACTAACAGCTCTTCTCCCCTTCTAGTCAGCTTTAACGTTCACAATGGGAACTAGCTGCGCCTAGAAGAAAAGTCTGTCCGAAATCCCCCTCCCGCCAGTCGTCGGAAATCAGGTTATTTGACCGATCATTCTCGGGCTCCACAACCTGCTGCTATCTGACCGATCATTCTCGGGATCCACAGCAGTTTTCCTATTTCTCTGGACTCGAGCCTATCAAACGACCGGACCATCTAGCCCAGTACGTCGTGTAGCGTCGGCTTTACGGTTCCTGTCAGTTCCCCCATCCACCTTTTCTGTCCTGGATCGACAACCGCACAATAGATCCGCACCGTAATGGCTAAATGCGTTACCGTAACGTCTGCGCTCCTGCTCTTTCTGGACTCGAGCCTATCAAACGATCGGGCTTCGCTTAGTACGTCGTGTAGCGTCGGCCAGAAAGCACATCTAAATTATATTTACGTTAATTTCAAAAAGTGTCAGTCGGCACATAGTCATATAGTATTATAAAAGGACACCTCATAGTCCCTGCTGGAAATTTTCAGTAATTTTCCCATGAAAGAAGCAAAGGCTATCTATGATTTTAAAAATATAATGAAAGGTCCTAAAATCATACCTCTATTCTGAGACAAAGTTCTGATTGAGTGGCCTCTCAATTCTGACTGTCGCAGAAGTTGATACTTTACCATTTTATGATTACGAGAAAATTTTAACCCAAACAAAATTTGTTTTTTTCTACTTAAATCCCTTGTTCTAATAGTAGTCCAATTACTTCTGGCTCTTAAAAATGGAAGCTAGGCCATACCTAGGTTCGCCAATCCAAATACTAGATGTATCTAGGTGGTTGACCCTAATTCCTTAAAGAATTTTTCATATTCTCCTTATTCCTTTCGTTGGGCGCCAATTCTGTTACGTAGGCATATTAGTGCCCTAGTCCTGAAAAGGACTAGTGAAAACTAGTAAAAGCTGTAAAATCCGTCGGTCATCAGTCTACATTGCCCCACAAGCGTAGCTTTCACTTGATCGTAACACGATCGGGCAATGTTTCGGCCACATTCCCTCCCCTTCACACGTTCGTGTACCAAATGGATCGTCGCGGGCCGCGCAATACGATCCCCTATTGTCAAGGTTGTCCGTCAAAAGTTATGTCACTCCACTTATCGCGTCAGCACCCCCTTTTTGAAAACTTAGCACTTCATGTTTCTAAGTTGGTTTTCACATTACAAATTTATTGAATCAAATATTGGCTAGTGCCATTTATGAGTAATATTATTATGGAGAATACATATGAATTTAATTCTAATTGACCAACAAAGTTTGTTAGCGGAGAGTATCGAATTTACCACCCGTACAGGTTGCACACGTCAGCAAATTGCTGACTATTCACGACTACAAACGTCGCTCTGAGGCTCTTGTGATTGTTTATACAAACACAAGGCTGATACTCGCCGCTGAAAAGTCAAAGTTTTATTATATTATATAAAGTACAACCAAAAGGGTATACGGATTGATGTAAACTATTGTAATGCCTTGAGGAGGCCTAAAGTGGAATTTTTACTTCAGATAGTCAAACAAAGGCACGAATATATATATATATATATATATATATATATATGGTTGATAAAGGAACCGTGTTCCGACAAACTTACCCCTTTACTGGTCCTGGGCGATGAGATCTCGACGCGCTGGATCCTGGGCTTTTTGGAAAAAATTAAAAAACATCTATATATACGTGCAAAACACTATCGTTAGAACACACATAAAAAAAATCTCGTTCTTAAACACGATCACTTATTGTATATATATATATATTTATGTAGGTATGTATGTTTTATGCATGTATGTCGGTGTATCCCACGGCAGCACACGTCTTCTCTGCTGAGGTGGGTTGCGGGCAGCGGCGTCTCCGATATCTTGCTCACTTCACTTTGTATCGTTGTTGTTGCACTTGCATTCATAAATGCCTGAGCTCACAATTTGTTTTTCTTTTTGTTTTGCTTCACGTTTGTCTGTAATTAAGGCATTTAATTGCCTTTATTTCTGTCACTTTGGTTATGATTTTTGGGTATGTTTCTTGCACTTTATTGTCTTTTTAGACCTGGCGGCATATCGCCTGTTCCAGGGCGTGCTTTTGGTCCCGGAGTCCTTGCACGGATCGCTTGTACATCTTGACCACTTTCAGGATGATTAACCATCACCATCCGAGGATTGTCCAAAGTGCAAGAGAGTGAAAAGCTCAGAACGTCGGAATTGGACTAGGGAACATGGAATCCGGGAGAGCGGGTCCGCTATATAAACCGCGACAAGGCAATGACACCTTACCAGAAACAACCATGCAGGCTAATGGATGGTACCGCCAAATTGTGAACACAGCTCGCTGTGTATCCAGACTCAGACGTACGATCCAACGGGAGCTAACGGAACTATGTTCTACCATGGAGTGTCTCTTTGGGCTCGAGAGGAGCCTAGAGTTGACAGAGGATCGGGTGCAGCAGCCCGAGATACAAATACTCCGAGAGCCCGAGGAATGGGAGAGGAACGCACCTCTGCACCACGAGTTAAAAGAACTCAAACAAAGCAGAAAACGGGACCAGGATTTGCGCAGCAGGGTTCATCGACAAATGGCAACAGTTCGAACTTATCATTAAATATAAATATATATCCCCTCTCCGGTTCAAAAATTCTTGTTTCTACCTCCGTTATTTCCACATTACAAGTGGGTTTAATTTCTTTTAATATATTGTTGATACATAAGCTATTAAACTGATTAGGCTGGTCGCAATAAAAAATTAATCCTATTCTTATACACTTATCTTTTAATTGGTACACCTTATATTTTCTAAATGCTATAAAACTAGGAGCGTCAATAAACCCTGGGCCGCCGCCGAAGCAGAAATAGGCCGATTCAGGGCATTATACGAGGAATATGAAATGACCTTACTTCGAGAAAACGACGCTCAAATGAGCCTAAATCTATCGCTCCCACCAATCAAGATTCCATAATTTGGTGGGGAATATCTAGATTGGCCCCGATTCCACGATTTATTTGTAGAATTAGTCCATAATAAGCCATACTCCGCCATCCAGAAGCTACACATTCTTCAGAGCTCTCTTTGCGGTGAAGCAAGGAACATTTTGACGGTTACAGCCTGTAACGAACTGATTTTGTAAGTCTGCTCGCTACGAGATTCGTGCGGCTAGCTCAGAGAAGTTATGTGTTCGTCCCACCAAATTTATATAAACGTGACCGCCCAATAGATCAGTGAGAAAGCACAGAATTCACGGGTTCGAATTGGGATTATTGCGGGTATGATTACAGCGGGCTTGGTGGCTCGGTTGGCCTTGGTGTCGCCACTCGTGGTCCTCGGTGCCTCCTAGTGATGCTCGTCTCTCCACGACGGTGCGTCGCCTCGGTGATCGCCTTCCTCGTTGACTCCGTGCTCCGGTCTTGTAGCTCCCTGTAGCTCCTTGTAGCTGCTCGGCGATGTTCGTCTCCGATGCGTTGACTCGAAGACCACTCGTAGCGCCTCGGACTCGCAAGGAGATCAGCCGTGCGGGCTTAGGGAAGCGTCACCGTTCTCAGACTAGGGTCAACAGGAGCTGCGCTCTACAGGACAACGCCTATAGACACACAACCGCCTGTCCCTGGCTCTGTCCCGGATGGTCCCACTAGGCTCTTGCTTGGATCGCGCTGACAGTCTAGGTGGACACCTGGAGGCTGCCTAGTGCTTCACCTTGCTTTACGCCTGGTGTAAACGAACGTTCCACCCTGGCCTCACCCGCTAGCTCGTTCGTGACGTTTCCGAGCAGCTCGATGTCCGATGCTCTGCTCCGGGATGCGCTGGTTGTGAGGTTGGACGTAGCGTGGCTTTTGGTACTTGGGGTTACGGACACGCCGGTCACGGCTCGTAAAACCGTGGGTCTTTCTAGGCCAGCGCCTTGAACTGACAAACGGTTTGTTCTCTCTAGGACAGCGCCTTGAAATCACGACGGGCCTAGTCGCTCTAGGACAGCGCCTTGAAATGACCAACGGCCTGTTCTCTCTAGGACAGCGCCTTGAGATGACAAACGGTCTGTTCACTCTGAGGGACACGCCAGACGCAATGCGAGGCTTTAGTCGGACAGGAGTAGGAAGAGTTTGCCTTGACTTAGCCGTATGATGCCCTCCGGACCTCAAATCTCAAATCGGAGATTCCTGGTGATCCAATCCCGAACGTCTCGACGTAGCGATCTTGCTCCTTGTAGGCTCCCACGGCGCTACTTCCGACGACTTGACTTGTGTTTTCACTTGTAGATTACTTGGCACTGATTGAC
Source organism: Drosophila takahashii (assembly GCF_030179915.1). Lineage (NCBI taxonomy): Eukaryota > Metazoa > Arthropoda > Insecta > Diptera > Drosophilidae > Drosophila > Drosophila takahashii. The sequence continues at coordinate 38,071,871 of NC_091678.1, forward strand.
TGACTTATTCACTTTGATATCTTGACTGATCTTGACGGACTGATTCCTTGTGATCGACTGATCCAGTTGCCAGCGCCCGGCGGCTTTATATAGGGCCTCCGGGAACCGTTATTTCCCTTTTGCGCTCTGCCCGCTGAATCTCTCCACTCCAGGTCCAAAGTCCGTGGTCCCTGTTTGACCCACTTGTCCCTCACGCACGGCCTTAAATTGTTCTTCTGCATGCTGCTGCCGTCCCGCTGATTCTGTCGTTGCATGTGGCACGCCTGTGTGCCGCTCCGCTGCTGCGATGTGGCACTCATCCTCCTGGTCCAAAGTTCACGGCAGAGTCCAAAGTCCGGTGCAGTTCCGTTATTTCCTTTTGCACCCACGGCACTTTGGCTCTGCCTGCGAAGTCTCCACTCTCTCACTCTCCGCCATGACTCTCCAAACTCTCTTTGTGAGAGTTCTCTCTCTTGACCTCGAAGTCTCCGAACTCTCACTCTACACTTCTCGGTCTCCAAACTCTCTTCGCCGCGCCGCTACTACGCTAATTTGCCGCGTAACTGCTAAGCGGCCGGCCATCCGTTATTCTAGCTGCTGCTATTTGTGATGAGTTATTCAACTCCTCTCATTCCCCCCTTACTTCGGAAAATTTTTAAAGAAGACTCGTGTATCCTAGCCATTGAGTCCTTGCGTTGCTTCTGCCGCTTCCCTCGGCGCTCCCTCGCTGCTCCATCGTTGCTCCCTCGACGCTTCCTCGACAATTTTGAAACTACCGCGCCGATCCTCCATCTGGTCCCACTGGGCATCGATAACCATCGGCTATCGATATGCCAGCGGGCACGTAGTTTGAATTTCCCGCGACGATCTCTGATCTGGTTCCGCTCGGAACCGATATTCATAATCTATCGATATCATCCGCTATCGATATCGCAGGTGTAGCGTTGCCACCTGATCGCAGCGATATTCACCATGATATTTCCATTTAGCTTGTGCCCATCGATCGCACTATCGTCCAGTGCCAATCGACCGCCTTATCGAGGCGCCCCCGTCCCTAGTTCATGGTGAATTTGCACAATTTTCTGTAAGTGCCGATTTTACTGGATTTGTTTTTGTGTTTTCTTTCCTTATTCATCCCTCTCTTTTCAGATGCTGCAACTATGCCCTTCTTTGCACTTGGGTTTTTAGGTCAATGCCCTAAACAGGTTCGGCTGCGGCTGCACCGTAGGTTGTCGCGCTCTGTCAGAATAAGGGTTTGTTTACCCGTGGTGAGTTGCCAATTTAGCTGGACCGGCACTCACTTTTGTTTGCATTTCAGGGTTTTCCGGTGATTTGGTTGTGCTTGTTTTCTGTTCGGAGTGCTCAGCTGGCTACGATATAGCCCCAAAGCTGTACCGTCTCCCCCCTTTCTTCGGGATAAGAAGAGTAGGTCTTCCGCGCATATTTTTTTTTCCTTTGGTGTTGTCCCTCTGCCTGTACTGTGTGTCCTTGTGTATTCTGGTATCCTTGGCGTTGCCTCGGCGTATCCCTGGAGTTTCCTCGGCAATTCACTGGCGTTTCCTCGGCAATTCACTGGCGTTTCCTCGGCTGTTTCCAGGAGTTTCCTCGGAGGTTCCTTGGCGTGTCCTCTGCTGTTTCCTGGCGTTTCCTCGGATGGTCCATGGAGTTTCCTCGGCGGTTCCCTGGCGTGTCCTCGGCTGTTTCCTGGCGTTTCCTCGGATGGTCCATTGGGTCTTCAATGTTGTTGTTTCTCGGTTGCGTCTGCCTGATGCTGTTGCTCGTTTGTGTCTTGTGTTTGTTGCTGTTTGAGCTCGCCTACATGTATGGTCCGTTCTTTCTTTGTGTTTACGTTCCGTATTTTGCAGATCACCGGGGAGACGAAGTCTACGACCTGGTAGGGCCCGTCGTACCTAGGTGCCAATCTTGCGGCAAACCCTTCTGCACCTTTTGACAGGTGGTGTTCCTTGGCCCAGGCTACGTCGCCCACCGCCGGCGTCCATTGCCTCCTCCTTAGGTTGTAATCAAATAAAAACACCTCTTAACGAGGTAAAAAACTAGTGACGATCGCACCTTCAACATACAAAAGTTCTGATATCAACATTTGTGACGAAAAATTATTACACTCGTCATTAAATACACTTTCTAATATTTTCTCATTCGGCCCGCCCTAGCATACTATTTTAGCCTTTTTACCTTCATAGGCATTTTCTATTGCAGCGTGCCGAATGAGAAAATATTATAAAGTCTATTTAATGACGAGTGTAATAATTTTTCGTCACAAATGTTGATATCAGAACTTTTGTATGTTGAAGGTGCGATCGTCACTAGTTTTTTACCTCGTTAAGAGGTGTTTTTATTTGATATCAGAAGTTTTTGTTTTTTTATATTTGCTCTCATAGGAGCTAGTATATACATTTAAATTTAAATTGGTCAATCATAATTTGTAAACCATTGTATTTAAACAAATTAAGTTAAAAAGGCGTTTAAGTATTTCAAAATACCTTTTAAACGAGGTATAGCACATGTCTGTAGCTTCAGTAGTGTAGAACTTACAAACTAACGAAATTTAGCTATTTCTAGCTTTTTTTCCGCTAAAGCAGCGGGTTTTTCCAAAAGTCGTAAAACAAAAGTTTCCTATTTGGAACTCCTTAAAACAATTGAAATGATTCTATGAGCCTAAAATACAGTTTGGATACCCACGTACAAAATTAAACACTCAGGAAGCGTTAGTTGTTCTGAGCTGGCAAAAGTGGCTATTTTCGTTTCTGAATAACTTTTAAACGCGATTTTTTACATAAACATGATATATACCAAAATTTAAGGAATCTCAAGGGCTATACAGTTTAAAGTTGTAAGGAAAATCGTTAGAGCCGTTTTTGAGAAAATTAAAAAAAGCTAAAAAAAAAGTTTAAACAAATTTTCTTTTGTTCATATCTTTTTAACTACTTCATTTACACAAATTGCATATAGAAGACGTTTATAGCATTTAAAAATACCTTTCAAACGAGGTGCAGCACAAGTCTGTAGCTTTAGTAGTTACGGCTTTCCCAATTTTAGCTATTTATAGCTGTTTTCCCGCTAAACTAGCGAGTTTTTCCAAAAGTGGTAGAACAAAAGTTTTTTATATCGATGTGATGAACGTCATATCAAATTTTCAGAACTTAAAAAACATATTTTGGACAAACTGACAAACAGAATTAAATTTTCATTTTGGGAAGAAGAAGAAAATCTTATTTTGGCTATAACTTTTGAACGGAGCGTCGGATTTTATCATATGACCCCTCATTCGACGGGTATTTTCAATAGGAATACAACTAAAACATTGCGAGAAGGCTTTTATCCCCACCGGCCCCAACAGCTCCCAAACTCGAAATTTTCACTTTTTCACTTTCACCTCTCTCTCGCCCAAACCAATTGATTTTCTTAAGGTCTTGGTATGCAATCCTTTAAGTTTTTGCAATACCTTTCGATTGGTGTATTACTCATTACGATCGGACTATCACAGCAGATTTTCAATTTTGCGGCTATATAATAGTAGTCGCCTTCGCACACTCTCCTGGTGCGCTTCGTCACTACATGGACTGCCGTCCATAGTGATACCTAGCCTGGTCCTGGGAGGCCTTCTCCAGATTCCGCCTTACGATCTCAAAGATCTCCTTTAGTTTCTGGGCGTTTTCATCCGGGGTTTCCGTGGCTCGTCCGGTGCCTAAGGTTTCTTTGTCGTATAGGGCGCTCGGTAGTCGTGGCTCCCTGCCTTGGTTAAGAAACGATGGGGTGTATCCAGTGGATTCCGATATGCTTGAGTTGACGGCCAGCATGATCTCAGGCCACTTTTCGTCCCACGTTCTCTGATCTCGTCCTGCGAACTGAGTAATCATTGTTTTGACCGTCCTATTTTTTGAAAATGCGACTCGCAAACTGCACTCCGTTGTCCGTTATGACCACCTTTGGGGCCCCATACCTTGCGATTATACGCTCCCAAAACGCTTTCTTAAGCGATTCGGCTGTCGCACTGCGTAGCGGCACTAGTTCCGTCCATTTAGAGACCCTGTCTATGAGCACTAGTAACATTGAATTGTCGTGCTTCGATCGTTATAGGGGTCCAACGAAATCCGCGCATACTGTTGCCCATGGTTCCTCTGGCACTTGGGTTAGCATTTTGCCCGCCGCCTGCATTTGATTCGGCTTGAATCTCATGCAGGTTTCGCATTTCCTTACTTGGGCTCTGGCGTCTCTATGCATACCTGGCCAGTAGTATCGGGCTGCCAGTCGTGCTATTGTCCTTCGGCTTCCTACGTGCCCAGCTGCTGGTGAGTCGTGGTTTTCTTTCAGCACCGTTTCCCGTAGAGCTCTCGGGACGCACATCTTCCATGTAACAACATCCTCACTGCCCGCTCTATGTGGTATGCTTCTGTACAGATTCTCGCCTTCCATAACGTAGTCCGGGTACTTTTGCGGTGGGGTCCTTATCTTGTCGCACAACTCTTGAAACCAGCTGCACGCTGCTGAAGCTTCTGCCGCCGATGTCTCATTTATGCCTCTGTCCGTTTCGGGCACTGGCTGCCTTGACAGAGCGTCTGCCACCACGTTCAGCTGTCCCTTCCTGTACGCTATCTCAAAGTCGTACTGTTGCAATTCCAGGGCCCATCTGGCGATCCTTCCTGAAGGGCTTTCTATGCTGTTGAGCCACTTCAGAGCCATATGGTCAGTTACTACTTTAAAGTGGTAACCTTCCAGATACGGCTTGAGTTTTCGGATCGCCCAGACAATTGCCAAGCATTCCTTTTCTGTCGTTGAGTAGTTCTTCTCAGCGCTTTTGAGCGTCCGGCTTGAATAGGATATGACCTTCTCCCCTCTTTCCGTGTCTTGGGTTAATATCGCTCCGATGCCGTAATCGCTGGCGTCCGTTTGCAGGGTGAACGTTTTGTTGAAATCCGGGCATGCTAATACCGGATCTGCAAGTCTAGCCTTAACTTCCTCGAACGCCATCTGGTGCTCTGTGTCCATTCCCATTTACTGCCTTTGCGTAATAAGTCATTCAATGGTTTGACTATTTTGGCAAAATCTGGCACAAATCGGCGGTACCACGACGCTACTCCCAGGTATTGCCGAAGTTCTTTGACGGTAGAGGATGGTTCCAGTTCGGCGATGGCCGCTACTTTCTCCGGTTTACTGCCAATAGGCACCTTTTAATTAAGTCCATTTTGTTGACCTGTGTTATTGGTGACATCGAAGCTGTTTGACCCCCACGGCTTATTAATTCCAATTGTAATTAGATGAAAGATCCTGTTGCAGGAACTTTGGCCCAATAAGTTAGATTGGGATGAGTCGATTCCGATGCATTTGGAAACAGAATGGAATATGTTATACAGTCGATATGATTTACTGGACCGGCGTATCTAAAGGAAGGAGAAGAAAACTGGCCACAAAATGCACACTTTGACCTAGATAAACAAGTCCTACTACAAGAATCGAGGAAGACTGCGGTCGGGCTGACCGCTGCTGTACAAAATTCTTGGACTTGGTAGATGTCATCGAGGGATTTTCGTCACACCTTAAACTGCTTAGGGTATTCGATTATATGTTCCGCTTCATTAGAAAATGTAATAACAAAAGTAAAGTAATTGGAAATACTTTGTCACTCTATTCAGTGAAGCTTTGAATGAATGAAGCTTTTTTAAAAATTGTCGAGGTATTACAAAAACACGAGTATAACGAAGAAAGGAAAAGTCCGTAAAGGCTACAGAGTTGGCCGAAGTCTTCAGCGATTGAATCCATTCATTCATGAAGACAAGGGGACTTGGTGTCACTTTTCGTTGTTGCGAGTTGGGGGGCGACTAGCTAACGCTCCTATATCATACGATGCCAACACACATACAGCCTCGGGCTCCGCACATGGGCGGACTATGGGAGGCAGGTGTCAAAACTGCCAGGAACCTACTTCTACGGGCGGAGGGCAGCGCGCTCCTAAGCGCAGAACAGCTGGCGACAGTGCTCGTCGGAATCGAGGCGGGGATGAAATTCCGCCCGCTCGCGGTCCATCGAGGGTAAATTTTCGCGATTTTTGGAGTACTGGCCCCTCCTCTAGAGTATTACCTAAAATTGAATTCAGATTATTTGGGCAACTGCGAAGTAGAAATTTTTAGCGACGAAATATAGATTAACATATAACAAAATCAGGGACCGTAAATAATCATTATTAATTTTTTTTTTAATAAAAAAATCATGGTCAAAGAACAATCCTATAAAAAAAAGAACTATACCAGTACACTTTTTAAGCACCATAGTTTCAATATCCGGTTTAATTTTTATTTTTCCAATTTTTATTTAAAACTCGAAGGATAATCGTTATTTTTTGAGTTTTTTATAAAACTCTAAAAGTAATGATTTTTTTTGAGTTTTATTTCAGCTCTAGAAATAATGATTATTTTTTGAGTATTATTTTCCGCTTGACAAATAACGCTTACTTTTTGATTTTTATTTTCTGATTGAAAAATAAAACTTATTCCTTGAGTTTTATTTTTTGATCAGAAAATAAAACTCGAAGTCTAATTTCTTTGAATTCAAGAGGTTAGGCTGTAAAAGTGGTTAGCAAATATACTAAGTAGACCACGGCCAACAAATTATGGATATTTTTAAGTTTGTACAATTACCGGGAACCGCCAAAAACAAAGACAAAGTACTCGTCTTAACCAAGTAGAGCAAAACATTAAGTAACGCTGCAGTCGTGTGCCAAATTAAAATGGACATCTAAGAGCGATCCTAGCGGTCGGTAGTGACACCGCAGACCATGCAAGGCATCTAAACATGGTTACTTAAAGAAATCTAATATTCTTCCTAATGCCAACACACAAAAAGAAGCTAAGGTGATTCACTGTTCTTAAATGTTTCTAAAGAATTCGGGGTTTGTATTCTTATGTGATAAAGAATCTTTGGTGTTGCCGATAAACTCTTAAATCCAGAGAGGAACACAAACATAAACAAAAAATCGCAAATTTTTAAATAGATGATGGCCATGTAGCTAAATACTGGTAAAATGGCGTCACCAAAGACGCTTTATTATATGATATAAAAAGCGCAAATTCTGTAAAAGATCATCTTTTTTTCAATATCGATTACACTGTGCAGCATTTTTAGTGTTTTTTAAATTTACCTAAACTGCGTTTTCCGAAAAGTTCCCCGACGCAAGGATTCTTAGCAAAAGGACCTCAAAGTTCGAAAAATGCTGAAATTGGCCAACTTTCCAGAAATCTCAGAGGCAAACGGATGCATAGTTTGATTCGATGTATAAGTTTTTTAAAAGATACACTCTTTATCTTTCGAACTCCATACTTAGAATAATTTTTTTAAAGCAGAAACAAATTCTAGAAAACATAGTCAAAAAACATAAAAGTATACAGCTGCGGTCAAAATAGTAGTAGTGTTGCCGCCCTGGTTATTTAAAAGTTTGTTGTTGTAATTGATCTTTTCCTGGTAATATTGTATTGATTATAATTTTACTATTAGACTAATTGGATAAAAAAAGTTACAACATTAAACTTTTAAAAACACAGGGCGGCAACACTACTACTATTTTGACCGCAGCTGTATGTTTTTAAGTTTTTTGACTATGTTTTCTGGAATTTATTTCTGCCTTAAAAATAAATTCTAAAATTATTAAATTATTAATTATATTTTCAAAAGTAGATGATGTCTATAATCTTACCACCCTGGGTCAGTCATTCTTAAAGTTGGCCACCTTTCTGCTTTTCGAACACATAACACCTGATTTGGCTTCATTATATGTAAGTTTTAGGCAGAGAATTTTTTCTTGGTTTTTGGCGGTTTCCGGTTATTGTATAAAATTAAAAGTGCCCTTAATGTGTTGGCCGTGGTCTACTTAGTACATTTGCTAACCGCTTTTAAAGCCAAACCTCTTAAATTCAAAGAAATTGGACTTCGAGTTTTATTTTCTGATCAAAAAATAAAACTCAAGGAATAAGTTTTATTTTTCAATCAGAAAATAAAAATCAAAAAGTAAGCGTTATTTGTCAAGCGGAAAATAATACTCAAAAAATAATCAATATTTCTAGAGCTGAAATAAAACTCAAAAAATAATCATTACTTTTAGAGTTTTACAAAAAACTCAAAAAATAACGATTATTTTTGGATTAATAAATAAACTCAAAAAATAATCATTAAAGATTGAGTTTTTGGATAAAACTTATAATCATTACGGTCCCTGAACAAAATAAACAAAACTTTAAATGTAGACTTGAAAAATTTTCACTTACATTTATATATCAAGCTTTGATCATTGCTTTCAAATGTAAACTGCTGCTTTTAAATGTAAAATGCTGCTATAACATTGCTTCCGAGGGAATTTTAACAGTCGACTTTGTCTGTAGTTGATTTTGCTTCGGCTTTGCTTCCGACTTCCAAAAATTTGTATAGCAGTAAAACAGTAAAACAAAACAAAAAAAAGCATTCTTTCGGGTTTCAAATGCCTGAATTGTAGTTTTCCTACAGCTTATAACTTACGCCCATGCCCTTATCCACGGGAGTGATACCCCCACTCGGGTGAAAAATGAAATGAATTTTGGTTTTTAAAAAGTATGGAACAAAAAAATTTTTCTGATATTACCCCCCAGATCCTAGATCCGGCACTGCTTACGCCCATGTATAATTATGTATAAAGCGAAGGTAACTACTGCCCAAAGATAGAAACATAGTGAAAACAGAGCCCATACCAGTTTGTGAATCGTAACTGGGAAGGAAGTAAAAAAAACCTGGTGAGTGACCTAAAAATAAAGTATTCCGTCAAAAATAAATTGCAGAAGAATATTTTTTTGTTGGGTCTTTTTTCTTAAAAGATTGAACTTTCCAATAAAATAAAATTTGTTGTAATTTTATATTATACCAGCAATTCCCGAAGCGACGTTGTCCGCTAATATTAGCAATGCATTTATTGCTGATTTTTTCATATATTCAAATTCAAATTAATATCAGAGTAAAATCCCGCGTAACCTTAGCTAAACAGTAAACCCACCTAGAACGCACTAATACTCTAATCCTTCTAACCACAGCATACCTTACCTTAACACTGCATTACCCCTAATATTAAATCACCTTAACCCCACCTATTTTATTCTAACCCTTTGCACACTTTCTTAGCACCTTAATGCTGTTTTCACTATTTCCTCGCCTTAACCCACATTAACACCAGTTTTTCCTCTTCTTAGCTAACCTAACTTTAGTCTCACCTAAAAAAAATTTTCCTCACTATACTTACTTACTTTAACTTAAATTTTTCTTAGTAAAACTTGTTTGTCACCTTGACCCACCTTATCTTCATTAAAGTCCAAACGAACTTTCACACCCTTACCCTTCCCTTACATTACTTTTACCCTAATTAATTTAATACCTCCTTAATCGCAATTTAACCCCGGACTAACCTCACCTTATTCATACCTTAACTCCACCGTTCTGGTAGGCTAATTATATCATTTTGGTTAAATATTTCCGGAAAAAAGGAAAATTAAAATAAGCTCCAACTCTTATGGGTGAAAACTGTGGGTGTAATTTTGGAGACCAAATTTTCCAACAATTTTCTTCGTCTTTAACACAATTTAATTTTTTGCAAAATATTTTATTTAGAATTGCATGCATTAGGTGATCCGTTATTTTATGCTAATTTAATCATTACATACCTATGTATGTACATGCCAATTTATCGATGTGTGTGTGTCATTGCGTTTCTCACATGCAAATGTGACGATTAAAAGTTTTTCCCTGCTCTCCCCTTGAAAACCAACCCAACATTTTTTTAAAATAAAAACAAAAAATCTCTGTGTATTTTAATGGTTTGCCTACACACTTTGACTTAGAATTGCATCCATTAGATAATCCGTTCTGGTATTCAAATAGTACAATTTTGATCAGGTATTTCCAAACCAGAAAAAAAAACATTGGCCGCCTCTCTTTCGCTTCAAATGTTTCTCTCTCTGCTCACTACCCTCTCGCTCTGCTTCTGCTGACGTTCGTGAGTGCTGCGAACTGCCGAAGCATACAAAATAAAAAACAACGTGCTGCCAAAAAGGCCCTCGCAACCGCTCAATCTTGCAAAAAAAATCATATAAAATCAACCGTGGGTCCAAAAAAAGAAAAAAAAAAATACCTTACTAATTGTATGGCATAGCTCCGCACTTTAAAACAAAAACGGATGCGATCGCATAATCGGTGCGGAAAAATTAATTAAGTGCCCCAACCTTCTCGGCTTTCAAAGATTTCCACAAACAAAGCTTAAAAAAAAATATCAACTTGTTTGGTTGAAAACTGTGGGAATGGTTGATGTTGATCGAAAGTCCTGGGAGTCCTTAGGAGCCGAATTTTAAAAAATCCTAATTTGACATATTCGGAAGTCATCACATATGTATGCTACATTTACATTTGCATAGCCCAGAAAAGTCATATTTTAGTTCTCATCTGAAAGAAGTACAAGAAAGTACAAGAAATGCTGCATACCTTTGGGCATTCTTAAGTCCTCCCATAAATCCCTTAATCCCTCTGCCGGGCATTTCGCCTCTGCGCTGTAATGTCCTGTTTAATAGTTTCCGGATCTAAACTATGTAGATTTCGAAAATACCATGATCGATTAGTGTACGTAAAAAGTAGATTTTAGATGTTAGTCACACTAAACTCAAATTTTGGCTCGCAAAATGTTCACTTAAACCTGAAGAAAAAAAGTACGGCATACTTTTGGGCTCTCTTAGCAAAGCTCATCAAAATGGCTCGACTTCGAATTAAGTCTTCAATTAAAACTTTAATTAGAGAACTAAGGCAAAACCGCATCGAGTCGGCAGTATAACATATCAGTATCAACATATTTTTTTTTGAAGGGATGAACTGATTTGGGGATGGCACTCAAAGGCACTTGAAAAGCAACGTACTCATTTGCTAAAAAAAGCCGTAAAAATCAACAAATACATTTATTTTAGGAAACAAGTAAGACATACGACCTATATTACATTTTTTATTTGTTGAAAGTAATCTTATCTACAAGTTTCGTGAAGAATCGAACAGCTACATCAGCATCTTTGACTTCAAGTTTTTTTTAAATTATCATCAATATTTGATGAATTTCCCACTTTTGGAAATACGGTAAAAAAATCGACTTGCCCGAATTCTTTAAAACTCTGGCATAAATTAGTTTAATGTATTATAAAAAGGAATTCAAACTTATATTGGTCATTTTCTTAAAAAAAAATCGTATTTTTGCCAAAAATCGGATCGGCTGGCCCAGTGTGCACTCTGGAAAGTGTGCAAAGGCGACTACTAGGGGAGAGGTCTGTAGGTTGGTACACCTTTTGTTTTTCATATACCATTTCGACATTCACCTATGAAACTTTACGCATTAGGCATTGATCGAAAGGTTAGTCTATAACCTTTAAAAAATAACAAAAAAAAATATTTTTTTCATTAGAGAAAGCTAAAAAATAATTTTTTTTGAAAATTGCCAAAAAACGACTTTCTCAAAAAGTGGTTTGTAAATTGGGACACTTTAAAAAGGCAATAAAACTCACACCAAGAGTACTCCAAACTTTCAGAAAATATTTATTTATGGCTGATGAGGTAGCGGTGGCGCCCTACCAAAATTTGCAAATTCCAGAAAGTCCTAGGATCACTCCTCAGCCAGTGCAAGTGTGTTGAAATGCTAGACTGTTGAGTTATAAATAACTCTAACTTCTAAAAATGATATTTTAATAAATTTTAGTCCGTTTTAACTTATTTGCCGTCCATTCTTTAAGAACTTAAACCAATTAATAATTAAAACCAAAAGACTCTTTGAACGGTCACATTTCCCCGTACATCAAAGAAATGTACTATGCAGAAAGCGACCTCTGTCGGGCTGAGGCCTTTTTGTATGCAAAACGGGTGTCTCAACTTACACGCTCAAAGTGTCCCAACTTACACAAAATGGGTTGCTTCGGGAAAAAAACAATAACTTTTTTTCTGACTGTCAATATAATATGATTTTTTTAATATTGGTTAAGCGTTTAATTAGCTATGTTTTAAGCATTTTGGCAAATACATTTAAGCCCGTTATTATTTTTTTTTAGAATTTTTAAAATAGTGGGCAAAAACTTTTTTGGTGATAATGGTACACAAGTGTCACAGCTTAAATCTGGCCTAAGCCTGGCTTCTAATGCTTTACCCAAAAGTTTTGTTACTAAATAAACTCTAAAAAAAATTTGTTTAGTGGAAAAGTTATGAGAAAATGTTTTTTTTTTTTTATTATTAGGAAAGCATAGACATATACAGGTGGGTGCATGTCATAACGCCCACGGGCGTTATGACACACTCAAAAGTGTCATAGGGCCCGTGGGCCTTATGACACACTTCAAAGTGTCATAACGCCCGCAGGCGCTATGTCACTTTTTTTGAGGGCCTTATGACACACAGGAAAGTGTCATAACTCCCTCAGGAAAAAAATATATTTAACTAATACTTTAGTAATTAATGTGATTTTTTTTAGATTTTTATGTCCGTTTTGGGTGAAATTTTCTGCTGACCGTTTTTTAGAGTTCCAATTTTATATTAGTTTAGATTATTTATATAAGTAAAAAAGTCGTATTCAGGTTGAGCGCGCGCAGTAAACAATAATGCGGCTTGCACTTTTATTCAAACAAATTTTTGTCTGCGCCCTTTATAACATTTTATTGAAATACTTGTAAGTGCGAGTAACATTGAGGCAATGTAGTAATCAGTTGTGTATAATAAGTTAGCGATGAGTAATGTGGTAGAAGTTAAGTATTCGTAGTGAGGAAAAGCGCCGAAGGCAAAATTTTTTTTTCAAAAAAATCGCGCGATTTTTTAGAAAAATAATTTTTGTCTGCGGTCTATTTAACAATTTATTGAAATACTTGTAAATGATTTTCAACTATCTGGCTGCAGTTCGGGCAGAGCATTAGAGAGTTTTTTTAACGCTGTTCCAGATTTTTGAAGCACTCAAAGCATATTTTGAAGTGCCAACATGGAAGGAAAACTACGCCCCGCGGCCTATCAATGCAAATAATACATTTTAGCACGTCAGCCATTTGGCTGAACTGCAAAGTATTTTCCACATCTTCATCTTCTGAATCAGAACCGGAACATAACTCCTGAAATGTTTAACTGACTAAAATATGAAAAAGCATGAAAGGTATCATAACAAACGGTACTCTCTTCTCGGTAATCTCATTGATTCGAATGGGCTTTACAACAAAAAGTAATTCTCTTATCGGTATTCTCATTAACTCAAAATGCATTTTAGAATTTTGTAGAAGTTGCGGGCGTTATGACACTTTTTAAAGTGTCATAACGCCCGGGGGCACCATGACATTTTTTGAAAGGGCGTTATGACACTCGTAAAAGTGTCATAAGGCCCACGGGTCTTATGACACTTTTTAGTGATAGCGCCCACCGGGCGTTATGACACGCACCCTATACAGGTATGAACGGTAGAAGAGGAAGAGGTTGAAAAGTTCCGATCCCGCGGGACCGCCCCAAAGCTATACTTCGCGGGACGGATGGCGGTCAGGTTAACGCTCGTTCTTATGGCTCGTTGCGTCGACTTTGTTCTCGACGCCTTAAGTCCTTCAGGATGCCGGCAGCCATATTGGCTACCGCATCCCAATTGCTCTGGTTTTCCAGCAAGTCTACCTGTCCGTGCCTTCTCTGCAGCCAAGGGATGAGACTGGGGATTAACCTGTGCGTCCAGCGTCCTGTGTCCGCATTGGTCCACCTCCTTTGCCAAGCTTCAATCGTACTGGTGCGCTGGGTCCTCCTACTGTTCTCCAGCGCGGCTTCCTCGGATACCGTGCAGAAGCTGCTCGTAATACGCAGTGCGCAGCGTCTGTAGACAGCTTCGCACTGGCAACTGTATGTTGCAGTCTTCATAGCTTCGGCCCATATGGGCGTGGCAGGATGGTCGAGGTCACCACTGTTGCTATGATCCTTCTCCTGTGCTGCTTTGGTCCTCGAGTGTTGGCCATCATCCTTGAAATGGATGCAGTCGATCTGGATGCTTTGGCTGCTGCATACTCTAGGTGGGTCTAGAACGATAGCCTGCGAGCGATAAGTACCCCAAGGTACTTGATTGTGTCGCTTGTAAATATTGATGTTGAACCGACTCGAATTGTTGCTTTTTCAACAATCTTCCTGCTGCTTATGAGCACTGCCTCCGTTTTGTGCTCGCCAAACGATAGCCCGTTGCCTGCGAGCCAGCTCATAAGGGTGTCCATCGAGAGGCTGCATCTTTCCGTGACATCTTCAAGGTTTTTAGCTACTGTTACCAGCGCTATGTCGTCGGCAAAGCCCACTGCGGTGCATCCTTTGGGTAGTGCCTGCCTTAGTATCCCGTCGTACATGGCGTTCCATAGAATCGGGCCCAGGACTGAGCCTTGAGGTACTCCGCCTGTTACCTGGTACTCGTGCTCACCGACGTCAGAGGAGTATGTGAGCACTCTGTCCGTGAAGTTATGCGCTCAAATATCTTTCCCATCGTATTTAGCATACATATGGGTCTGTATGAGAATGCGTCGTCGTTCATCTTGCCGGGTTTAGGGATGAGTACCAATCTCTGCCGCTTCCATCCTGTGGGGAAGGTTCGTTGGGTGAGACACTTGTCGTACATCTCCGTGAATATACCCGGGAAAGCTGCCATCATTGTGTGCAGCGCAACATTGGGAATGCCATCGGGACCAGGGGCTTTACCACACTTGGTTTACCTAAGTGCGGTTAGTACTTCGGCTTCGCTGGTAAGAACTGTATCGCCTACCCCAGTTGCTTGCCAGGTAAGGGGCGGCTGTGTGGGGAAAAAGCTAGACACTATCTGGAAAAGCTGCAGGTGGCCCCGAATGGTTCTGCATCGGCCGCTTCGCACAACTCCTGAAAGCATCTGGCCTTGCTAGCTTTGATGGCGTTCTTAAGCACCTTTCTCTTGGCCTTATACTTTGCTTCGTTCGGCTCATGGTTTCCGCGTCCTCTGCTTCTCTGGCAACTGCGTCGGGCCGCTAGGAAGTCTCTCCTCGCTCTTTCTATCTCGTCATTCCACCACGGTACAGGTCTACGCCCGTTGCCGCCTTTCGTGGCTTTTTCCATGGAGGCATCGCACGCCATCTGTACTATATCGGCAAAGTTTCTCGCGCAGGTGTTAGCGTCTCCTGTAACGCAGACGCCTTCCATATGGGATAGGAGAGCCACTGTATCAAGGGTATGTGCTTTGTATGACGTTTGGTAACTGCTTGGGCAGGCCAATCTGGGGCTTGAATGGGTGATGATCACCGCGTGGTCGCTGTGGGTGTAGATGTCTGACACCCTCCATGCGCAATTACGCGCCAACTTTGGGCTAGCGAAGGTCAGATCGATAACCGACTCCCGACCTGACTTGCTAAAGGTAGGTCTCTTCCCTTTGTTGAGTAGGCATACATTTAACGACGCCACTGCCTCAAGGAGGATGGTTCTTCGCCGAGTCGTGCAAGCGCTGCCCCATGTTGTGGACCATTTGTTGTAATCGCATGCGATGAGGATGGGAAACCTGCCGCGTGCGTCGTCGACCATCTCCTGCATTATTTCCCTGAACTCGTGTAGATCGTTATACCGCTGATCATCGCTCTGGTATATCCCGCTCTGGATGCACTTTGCGATTGGGTTCCCCATCCTTAAGCCCCTGTAGGGTAGGCTCGGTTTTGACCAACTTGAGCATGTTTGCATGCGATCCTTCGCTGCATTTAGTCAGAATAGCGTCAGAGCGCTGGCAATCATTTCGTCGAGCATCTTACTCAGTTCGTCGGTGAGAGCTGCGGCGTCTTTCTGGACCCGCTGCTTCTTGTGGGCTCCATCGATGGCCTCTTCAGGGCTGGTTGGTTCCCGACTCCTCTTCGGCGTGGTTTGTTCATCCTCGTTACTGTCGAAGTTAAACATTGGCCCGGTTACTTTGGGAGGCGCTGACGATGGGTGAGCTTCGCCATTCTGCATCCCCGTAGGAGACCGCTGCACCTTCAGGGCCCCGTTTGAGCTGGCGCCGCTATCGCGGAGGGGTTGGGAATTGGCCGGTTATTTGGCTTTTTGCTCATCCACCCCTGGAGGCGAAGTGGCGAGGATGGGTTTAAACTAAACTATACTAAAGTATATTTTAAATACCGCGGGCAGCAGATTACGGAAAGCTCCCTCGCAGCCGCTGTAAAGCTCAACTCGGAAATCTTGTTGTTAAGCTCACCGCTTTCCAACACTGCGATCGGCTGATCGGTGTTTTTTTGTTGTGCCGGAAAAACGAGCGTGTGCGGCTTGTGGAAGCTGAGAGAAAAACCTAACAGTATGTTGCGCTTTGGAGTGGAGCGTTGCTGTATGGGTGCGTGAGAAAGGGGATCCCCCCTTCCGACCACCAAGCTTGGTCGCCCGTGGCAAGCGTGGCAATGTGGTTTGTTGGCTGGAAGGAACCTTCCTGTCGCGTCTGTGGTACGTACCTGCAACCTGAGGTGTCCCGCACTAAACAAGTCACACTTTTTGATATTTTAAACCTTTACGACGGTCGAAATTCGTGTCTAATTAAAGAGCGCGGAAAAAAAAACTCGTCAGCACTTATCAACAACCGTCACTCATGCGAAAATGGGGTGTCCCAACTTACAGACTGTCCCAACCTACAAACCTCTCCCCTACATTTTTATCTGCATGTCTAATATCCGAGATTTCAGCTTTTATACAGACGGACATGACTAGTCCACTTGGCTAGTAATTCTGACCAAGAATATATATACTTTGGTCTTGGTTTTTGTCGGAAACGTTTCCTTTTACCTGTTACTTTTGCTCGAATACAATTTATCCTTTTAGTCTACGAGTAACGGTATGACAGTATGATATCGAGCTATAATCTAAATCTCGATTTATGAAATCGATTTTTAAAAAATGCTGAACAGTTAAAAAAGTTTTTATACCCTTGCAAAGGGTTTTATGATGTGAGTCAGAAGTTTGCAACGCAGTGAAGGAGACGTTTCTGACCCTTTATATATATTCTTGATCAGCGTCACTAGACGAGTCGATCTAGCCATATCCGTCTGTCCATGCGCCTCTCAGTTTTAAAGCTATCGGGCTAAAACTTTATCAAAAATCTTCTTTCTTTTGCAGGTAGTATATAAGTCGGAACGAGCCGGATTGGACATATAGCTCTGATAGGAATAATCGGGAAAAAGCACTTTAAATAAATTATATCTTGGTTGTTTTTGAACATTGAACCTCCTAATTCTGGAAATACCATCTTTAAAAAAAAATTTTATCAAAATCGGACGACTATATCATATAGCTGCCATAGGAACGATCGGAAAATTAATGGGAATATAATAGGAAATAAATTATTGCTTCGATGGTTTTTATTGTATTCTCTTCTACTCTGGGATGTGACTCATTTTAAATATTTTCGAACTTCGATTTTAATTTTATCAATATCGAACTACTTTATCATATAGCTGCCATAGGAACGATTGGAAAATTAGTGAGAAATAATAGGAAATTTAACATTTTTGAGATTTGTAAATTTATAGGAATTATCTGCAAGGGCATATAAGCTTCGGCTGGCCGAAGCTATCCTTTCTTGTTTTTTATGAATTTGAGCTGTTGTTATAGCGTCAGCTGCAGCAGATCGCAGACGCTCTCGTATGCTTTACTTCTTTCTTGGATCTTAATTAATGTCACAGAAATGATATCTGTATTCTCACACAAGCAAGCTTAGATTTACTTTAGACTTTACTCTTTCAATTTTATGCGAGCGCATGCTGCAACCAAAGAGTGTAAGTGCATAATATCGTTTGCTTATACACTTACGTAACCAAAGAATCTAACACGGTTAACGCACACTAGGAATGTGTAAAGTGGTCTCAACGAAAGAGCTGTTCTCTTTTAAAACGTCATTTGTGCCAGTCTCTATCTAGTTATCTCATTCTATCGCTTAAGAGAGACAGACAGGAAAACATATTTAACGTTATAAGCAGAGCTGAGCTCGCACCAGGTGCGAGCGCGCTCAGAGAGAACAGAGGAAAGAAGTAGACAAAGAGAACGTTCATCAGCGGTAAAGAAAATAATGGTAGATGTATGATTTTTGTGACGGTCTGAACTGGTTTTACTCCGTCCACGAAAATGCATAACGCGCCTAAAGAAGTTTTACTTCAAAAACTTTTTTCCTTTTTAATTCCTAAAAAAAATAATTGAAAAAGTTTACCTAATGATGTTGTTTTTACATATTTATGTTATTTTTTATCTTGGGTGGCCAGCAGAAGCAGCGCACATAAAATGAACCCATTGCGTTTGTGTGACTACACTACACATGCACGCATCTGACTGTGTGCGTGACGTTTTTCTGCTTTACAGCGTACGTGTGCATCAAAACGCTAGCAGCGCAGCGGCAGAGTAACCCAGTTGACCAAATGTTTGTTAGCGATATCGCAAACGATAGTTACGCGAAAATTAAACGGAAAACGACTATCGCCTCGGATCCGAAAACGACAAAAAAACGAATCACTGGTTGCTTAGTTTGTGGCAGAGAAAGTTTCGTTCTCGATTGCTCGTAAGCGGATCGTTTGCGAGCCTTTGGTGATATCTTAAGCGAGGTGATTTTAATATCATTAGTGGATTGAAAAAGATTATAAAAGGTGTTTCATTCCATTTCATTCCTACAGTGAAAGCAGTACTAAGTCTTTGGTTTTTTCTTTTCATATTATTTCTTTATTTATTTCTCTTTTTATGTTTTGTTTTAAATGCGTTTAAACTTACTCTTTGTGTCACAGCACTGGACTAAACACTCAATTAGAATTAAAATACCGAATTGTTTATCACTATGGACGGCAGTCCATGTAGTGACGAAGCGCACCAGGAGAGTGTGCGAAGGCGACTACTATTATATAGCCGCAAAATTGAAAATCTGCTGTGATAGTCCGATCGTAATGAGTAATACACCAATCGAAAGGTATTGCAAAAACTTAAAGGATTGCATACCAAGACTTTAAGAAAATCAATTGGCTTGGGAGAGAGAGCGGTGAAAGTGAAAAAGTGAAAATTTCGAAATTTGGAGCTGTTGGGGCCGGTGGGGATAAATGCCCCATCGCAATGTTTTAGTTGTATTCCTTTTGAAAATACCCGTCGAATGAGGGGTCATTTGTCAAAATCCGACGCTCAGTTTAAAAGTTATAGCCAAAATAAGATTTCCTTCTTCTTCCCAAAATGAAAATTTAATTCTGTTTGTCAGTTTGTCAGTTTGTCAGTTTGTCCAAAACATGTTTCTTAAGTTTTGAAAATTTAATATGACGTTCATCCCATCGATATAAAAAACTTTTGTTCTACCACTTTTGGAAAAACTCGCTAGTTTAGCGGGAAAACAGCTATAAATAGCTAAAATTCGGAAAACCGTAACTTCTATACTACTAAAGCTACAGACTTGTGCTTTGTGACGAAAAATTATTACACTCGTCATTAAATAGACTTTCTAATATTTTTTCATTCGGCACGCTGCAATAGAAAATGCCTGTGAAGGGAAAAAGGCTGGAATAGTCTGCTAGGGCGGGCCGAATGAGAAAATATTAGAAAGTCTATTTAATGACGAGTGTAACAATTTTTCGTCACAAATGTTGATATCAGAACTTTTGTATGTTGAAGGTGCGATCGTCACTAGTTTTTTACCTCGTTAAGAGGTGTTTTTATTTGATCATATCTAAGTCCGTTTACAAACATTTTGCGATAGTTTCGCTTTACTAGTGCCTTGGTCCGCTGGAAACTGTCTATCCCGTCGGCCGCGCGCTCTGCCTCAGTTGGCTACCTTTACTCTATATAGATGTGAAAAAATTTTTATTTTTTCTTCAAGAAAGGTTGAAAATTACATTAATAAATAAATTCCTTCAGTACTGGGACCTCGACTATAGCGTTCCTCTGTTTTTATAAATTGCTAAGTGGAGAGTTGGCACATTGACAATAATGTTAAGACTATTGTCCGCAACTGCTTCAACTGAGCTTTAAAAACAAGAGAGAACGCTATAGTCGGATTGTTGTCCCGACTATCTAATAACCTTTCCTCGGCTAAAGGGAGTGCGAGGGAGATGGTTATATAAAATTGTTTTGTTTGCGTATAACTTTTTATTTAATGGTCCGATTTGAAAAATGTCTTCTACATTTCGATAGGTATAAGTATACACAACAAAATTACATTTATACTTCTCGAAAATCTTTAAACGTGTGGGCGCCAGACACATTTTAAAATTGTTAGTGGGCGATTGTAAGAGGGGCGTGGCGCTCGGCTGAAATAAACTTGCGCTGCATAGGGAGCCCAATAATATGTGTGGAAAATCTCAACCTTCCAGCTTTTGTAGTTTCCGAGATCTCAGCGTTCATACGGACGGACAGACGGACAGACGGACGGACGGACGGACGGACGGACAGACGGTAATAAGATTTGTTATAATAAATAATTATATATTAAGAATGAATTATTTGTGTTCTTTTTGTGATTAGATTTTATTGAAAATAATTCGTACGTTAAATATGCAGCTCCGCCAAAAATAACACCCTTCGCATTCGCACGAGATCTGATTGTTGGCGACCGTACGAGTATCCAATGCGTTATTGGTACCGGGGATTTGCCACTTACATTCACATGGCTTAAGGACGGACACACCCTACCAGAAAATGGTCGTAGCAAAGATGAAGAAAGCGGTCTTGTAACAATCCGCCAGAATGATGATTTTACTAGCGCCCTTAGCATCACAAGTGTTACAAGAAAATTAAATGGCACATATACATGCCGAGTTCAAAACGACGCTGCAACTGTAACGCACTCTGCACATCTAAAAGTAAATGGTACAAGCAAGTTCTTTTAATAAATTAAGATGTATTTAATCGATTTTTTAAATAAAATAACAATGCATGAATAATAGAGTTATGCATGTATGTTTTAAAATTTATGATCAGTAGTTTACTATGCTAATATTTAATGCATGTACAGTGTACAGGAGTAGATGATGATATTAAAGAAGAAGGTTTTATTGGTATAATAAATCCAATAAAATGTCCTCATAAAAACAACTGGCACTAAAAAGTCAGCTGCTCAGGCAAACGCAGTTCCATCGTGCAAGCTTACATCCTGTGCAAGCTTACAATATCAAATAAAAACACCTCTTAACGAGGTAAAAAACTAGTGACGATCGCACCTTCAACATACAAAAGTTCTGATATCAACATTTGTGACGAAAAATTGTTACACTCGTCATTAAATAGACTTTCTAATATTTTCTCATTCGGCCCGCCCTAGCAGACTATTCCAGCCTTTTTCCCTTCACAGGCATTTTCTATTGCAGCGTGCCGAATGAAAAAATATTAGAAAGTCTATTTAATGACGAGTGTAATAATTTTTCGTCACAAATGTTGATATCAGAACTTTTGTATGTTGAAGGTGCGATCGTCACTAGTTTTTTACCTCGTTAAGAGGTGTTTTTATTTGATATCAGAAGTTTTTGTTTGTTTACATTTGCTCTCATAGGAGCTAATATATACATTTAAATTTAAATTGGTCAATCATAATTTGTAAGCCATTGTATTTAAACAAATTAAGTTAAAAAGTATTTCAAAATACCTTTTAAACGAGGTATGGCACATGTCTGTACCTTTTGTAGTGTAGAACTTACAAACTAACGAAATTTAGCCATTTTTAGCTTTTTTCCCGCTAAAGTAGCGGCTTTTTCCAAAAGTCGTAGAACAAAAGATTCCTATATGGAACTCTTAAGTGCAAATTTACTGATTCCATGACCCTAAAATACAGTTCGGATACCCTCACACAAAATTCAATACTCAGGAAGCTTTAGTTCTTCGAGCTGCCAAAAGTGGCTATTTTCGTATAAAAATAACTTTTAAACGTGACTTTTTACAGTAATGTGTTATATACCAAAATTTAAGGAATCTCAAGGGGTATACAGTTTAAAGTTTTCAAGGAAATCGTTAGAGCCGTTTTTGAGAAAAATAAAAAAAAGCTAAAAAAAAAGTTTTAAAAAATTGTCTTTTGTTCATATCTTTTTAATTATTACATTTACACAAATTGCATATAGAAGGCGTTTATAGCATTTAAAAATACCTTTCAAACAAGATGCAGCACAAGTCTGTAGCTTTAGTAGTATAGAAGTTACGGTTTTCCGAATTTTAGCTATTTATAGCTGTTTTCCCGCTAAACTAGCGAGTTTTTCCAAAAGTGGTAGAACAAAAGTTTTTTATATCGATGGGATGAACGTCATATTAAATTTTCAAAACTTAAGAAACATGTTTTGGACAAACTGACAAACTGACAAACTGACAAACAGAATTAAATTTTCATTTTGGGAAGAAGAAGGAAATCTTATTTTGGCTATAACTTTTAAACTGAGCGTCGGATTTTGACAAATGACCCCTCATTCGACGGGTATTTTCAAAAGGAATACAACTAAAACATTGCGATGGGGCATTTATCCCCACCGGCCCCAACAGCTCCAAATTTCGAAATTTTCACTTTTTCACTTTCACCGCTCTCTCTCCCAAGCCAATTGATTTTCTTAAAGTTTTGGTATGCAATCCTTTAAGTTTTTGCAATACCTTTCGATTGGTGTATTACTCATTACGATCGGACTATCACAGCAGATTTTCAATTTTGCGGCTATATAATAGTAGTCGCCTTCGCACACTCTCCTGGTGCGCTTCGTCACTACATGGACTGCCGTCCATAGTGATTTGTATTCTATAATGTAAAGAGAATAAGGAATTCAAAAAAATGTTATACAATTTATTTTTTTTTTATTTACATATGCATTTTATTTATTGCATCTTCTCTGAATTGAGACTAACAATAAGTATATAAAATCTTAAATTAAAAAGCTATCTGACAGTCAAGATGACTGACGCAAGATTAAAGGGCTCTAATAACTATTGCTGAGTTGGAAGGTCATTTCGTTGCAATCGGGTCCGGTATGAGACCCGGCTAGGCCCCTGGCGAGCTGGTTTGGATGACAGCTTGGTGTGGTAGAACGCTTTTTATTTTGATATTTCGTCTTTTACGGGCAGAATGCCAAGATCTCAGTGGATGTTGTCGTTCCGAACATACCAAGGTGCCCCAGTGATAGTTCTTCAAGATGGAAGAGGTTCTTCAAGTTTCAGAGTTAGCGGGGGACACGTTTGTCTGTTAAGAGTAAACGTTATGTGTTTACACTTTTGCGCATTTATTTTTATACGCCAGTCTGATAACCACCTCTCCACTACCACGAGGTGATCAGCTAGTAGTGCTGTATCCTGAATTGGGCAATGGACCGACTTATGATCGCGGTATCGTCTGCGAATGTGCAAGTAATTAGCCGGACGTTCGTGGGAATATCTGCGGTGTAAAGGAGAAATAGAGTTGGACCAAGGGCGCTACCTTGGGGAACTGCAGCCTCTATAGTGTAATCGTCGGATGTTGTAGTGTTGCATCTCATGGCGAATTCTCTGTTGTAAAGGTACGATTCAAGTATCATGTTAGTGTTTTCCGGCAGAATAGTTCTGATTTTGTGCATAAGGCCATCAAGCCAGACTCGATCGAAAGCCTGTGCAACATCAAGGAATACCGCACTGCAGTATTCTCGATATTCGAATGCAGACCGTATTTCCGTTGTTAATCTGTTGACTTGCTCTATTGTTCCATGGCTTTCTCGAAAGCCAAATTGATGTGCCGGAATAACGTTGTGCTTTTTCAGATATGGGATTATGCGCGTCAAAAGGCATTTTTCGAGCAGTTTTGACAGACACGAGAGTAAACTTATCGGTCTGTATGAAGCTGGTATTGGGTGATCTTTTCCTGGCTTTGGGATCATTATGATTACCGATTTTTTCCTTTTTTTTGGGAAGTTGCCAAGTTGTGTAATCCCGTTAAAGAGTTTACAAATGACCTCAACTGCACAGTTTGGGAGTTCAATTAGCATTTTCGCAGTTATTAGATCACCGCCTGGGGCCTTTTTTGGTTTCAATTGCTCGCTGATGACTTTTGCAACTTCGTTTGGTTGAAACTGAATTGGGTCCGACTCAGTTTCGATTCGAATTGGCGACGACGGTAGTGCGAATGAATTTGTTGCAGGGTTTGGCTGAAAGACATTTCGAAGGTGTAAAGCAAATGTACAAGCTCTGTCTTTGTCGCTTCTGGCCCAGCTGCCTGAAGAGTCTTGGGTGGGCCCTCCACAAGGGATGCTTGGTGCTGGTGGGTGAAAGTTTCTCAATGTACTGGCGTTGTGCTTCTACTTCTTCGTGCCTTAGGGCCCTGGTAAGTCTGCGACCAGCTTCCTTAAGACTTTGTTTCGAGGATGGCGATCTGCTGGTTTGCCAAGCACGCCTCAAACGTCTTTTCTCCAAAACAAGCTGTTCGATTTCCAAGTTAGTTTTGTGTTGGTGTGTGCGCCCATCCCTCCATTGCGGTGTAGAGACTTTGGCTGCTGCGACGAGTACAGACTCCAGTGCATCGGCATAGCAGTCGATGTCCTCCTTGATGTTGAGCTGTGGAGTCAGTTCAATGTGGGAACTTACGTACTTTTTGAACTTTAGCCAGTTGGTTCGATGCGACGTCAGCCTCCAAGGGTGCTCGATTAATTCCGGGCTTTCAAGAAGAGTTATTAGCACTGGTGAGTGGTCCGATTATATATCCAAAAGCGATTTTGCAGATATTAGATTGCGAGAAATATTTTTTGTCACAGCAAAATCAATTAAGTCAGGTAGTTTTCTAGGATCTGTAGGCCAGTATGTAGGGCTGCCTGGCGAAACGTAGTCCAGTTTGTTGCATGTTTTGATGAGTGTGTGAGGAGTTAAATAACTCCGCACAAATAAACACAAGAAATACATGGAGAACTACATGGAGACCGGCCGCACTTTGGACTTTAGTGTAGTGCCGTGTGCAGAGGGCGAAAGGTCGAACGGTAAAGCCGTGCACTTTGGACCCTGAAGTGGAGAGTTGGAGAGAGAGTTGGGAGAGTACCAACCCAGAGAGAGAGAGCAAAGAGAGGCGTCAGAGCGAGACGGCACTAGCCTGAGGGAGAGACGAGAGAGAGCAGACGTGCCGTGAGCAAGGAATTAACGGTACAGCGCCGCACTTTGGACCCTAGAGTGGTGCGTGCGCAGAGGGCGAAAGGTCGAACGGTAAAACCGTGCACTTTGGACCCTGAATTGGAGAGATGAAAAGGAGGGGCCGAGGATTAACGGGACCCGGAGGCCTATATAAACGGGCTCTGCGCTGGAGTCGGGACCAGTCATCGAGCATCAAATCGCGAGTGAACAACGTTTAGTAAAGTCAAAGTCAAAAAGAAACAGCCGTGGAAAACCAGCAAGGAGCAAGATCGCTACGTCAAGACGTTCGGGACCAAGCAAGTCTCCGAATTGCGACACAGGTAGCTGAGGTCCTTCAAGGCAACGCACGGCTAAGTCTGCAGAACATCAAGGTTTGCCGTAGTACCGATTATCCCGACTATATTGGCTGTGGTACCGATTAGTCCGGCTACGTTGGCTGTAATACCGGTCAGTTTGGCTCCATTGGCTGTAAATACCGATCAGGCTAGCTGTGCCGGCTGTAATACCGACTAGTCTGGCTACATTGGCTGTAATACCGATTAGCCTAACTGCGTGCGACTAAGTTGGCCGTAGTACCGACTGGTCCGACTACATTGGCTGTAATACCGATTAGTCCAGCTGCGTCGGCCGTAATACCGATCAGTTGAGCAGGACATAGCCAGACTTGGCACGGGGATCCCCACCAGCAGAGTGTTGGGCACGAGCAGCGGACTTCAAGGGAGCAACGCAGGACAACGCAGCCACGAGTCGCCCAGGACATCGACGAGGACAAGCATCCAGGGACCGCACCGAGAACCAGACATCAGGTACGATCGCAACAGCCAGGAGGGAAGGCTCGGGTGGAACGTTCGTCTTTCTCTGGGCGTTTGCTACAGGGACTGCTGGCGTAAACCGGCCGTAGTACCGGAGCGTCAAAGGAAACTGAGTAGGCGTCTAGAGGGACCGGCCGGGACAGAGCAAGGGACAGGAGACTGCGGCTGGCAGGACGAAGGTCTTGCAAGCGTGGTGCCTTTTCACCCTAGTCTGAGAACGGTGACGCTTCCCTGAGCCCAACAACCCAACTCCACGCCCTCGTCTACGAGTGGCAGCGAAAGTACCCGGAGCATCCAGGAGCACCTGCAGCGAAGAACCACTGGGCGGAGTCGCAGGAGCATCGTCGGCACGAGTCACAATAATTATTGTAAAACCAGAGCCGTAAATAAACGCCTCCTTCAACTGAATTCAGAAGTGTTTTACTGTTAACCGGGCGGTCACGTTTATATAAATTTGGTGGGACAAACACACAAATCTACTGAGCTAGCCGCACTATCTTCGTAGCGAGCAAACGGTAAAAATCAATTCGTTACAAGTGTATTATATAGTTGCCTTCCTTTGGGGGTCACAAGGTGGGATCCCCAGTGTGTGTGCTTGGCGTTGTAATCACCTGCTGCTATGAATCGCTCTCCAAGTGAATTGTAGAACGATTGTTGAACGTATATCCCCGTATTTGAAAATTATATTTGCTGGTGAGATGCGTTTCTGCCAGCAACATAATGTCGATGTGGTTTTCGATCAGAAATTGACTTATTTCAGGTTTATGCCGTAAAACACCGTTGGCGATCCACAAAGTTATTCGAAGACTAGGCATAGTTTATTTGGACTGCTGAGTTGCGAGTATTTTTAACAAAATGTTTTGGGTTTGCACAAGGGTTTGCATGGTGGTTTTCATGAAGGACATAAATTCCATCATATTATGTTGCAAAGTGATCATCATAGTTTCCATGTCACTTTGGGATTGTCCCATGGCCTGCGGGATGTTATCCATTTACGGTTCTATGTGAGCTGTGCCTGATTTTAGAGCACTGGCATAAGAAATGCTGCTGCTTTTGCGAAGAAAACTTCCGGTGTCGTTTGTGATCTCATGTTATTGTTCTGTGTGTTCTGGGAGCGTGCCGTTGTCGTTCGTTGCATCCGACTTTTCACCTCCTTGTAGACTGGACAGCCTCTGTAGTTTGCTGTGTGGTTTCCTTGGCAGTTTACACACTTTTTAGTAAGGGAGTCTTCCTTGTTGGCAGGGCAGGGCTCGGAGTCGTGGATGTTTCTTTTTGGCTGCGTTTAAGTTCTTTGACACTGCTCGGAAATCGTCTTCAGTTTTGGTTTGCAGTTTAGTTTTGCTTATATTTCCTTTCATAAGCGGAAAGTTATCTTTTCCGACTAGGTCAACTATTTTGCTGACTAGGGCATTCGAGGTCTTCTCCCGAATAAAGATAGGTGGCGGCTTCAGTTTCCTTGGGGGTAATTGTTCAGACTCTGTTTCGGTCTCCGCCAGAATGGAAAATCTATTTCCATTTAATGACCCGAGATTTTCAGGGCCTTTGTTGATACGGTTTACTTTGGGCTTATTGCCGTCAGTTTTTTTTTGGGCGTTAGCTTGCGCTTGAAATATTTATGTAGCGATCCATGCCTGTCTGCATGGCCGAACCCGCTTGCGGAATTGTCATTTCTTCTACCGTAGCTTTGTTTTTGCCGTTTGACCCGATTTTTGCACTTGGTTGTGTTCTTGCGTTACCCGCTGCAGAAGAAGAGAGTGGAGTCATTATCGCATTGTTGGCGACAGAGGCCGTTGTAGCTGACGTAGTAGTTGCTGTGTTGTTGCACTAAGTGGCAGAAGCTCAGTTGGAGTTTTACATTGATCACTCCATGGTGTTTGAGGGATGAGAAGCAGGGCGGGAGAGCGAGAACAAGCTCTCTGGTTTTCGGCGGTCAGTAAACTTGCACTTTCTTGCACTTTCGGTTCTAGAGTATTACTCGTGAAAGAGAAATAAGCATTGTTACGGGACAAAGAAAGGCTACGTTTGTCTTGCTCTCTCTGAATTTTTTCACGGGCTTCGTCTTGTTGTTTTAGGCGTTGAGTGCGCTGATCCACGTTCTTACTCATTTGCTTATTGATAGTGCGTAAAGATTAGTTAATAAATTAATTAAAACTTTAGTTTTAATGCGATTAGCATCGCGAAACGCAAAACCTAGCGTTTATAAAATAAATTAAAAGATTTCTTGAAAAATATACTTTTAAAATGTGGTTGGATCAGATCTACTTCTATATTGTGACGGACCAAGGAGATGCATTTGCATGGTTATTTTTAAAATTATTTAACAATATTGACTTAATTGTCTCGAAATTTAATGATCTCTCATTTTCACAGAAAATTGTGTGTGTGTTTGACATCCACGATAGCTCTTGATGCGATCGGCTGTACTGTTGAACTGTTGCGAACTGTTGAAAATATGTCTATATGGAGAATTTCTCCTGAATAACATTAAAATAATGCCATAGAGGAAACTTTACAATTTAGTGTTACCTCTGTAGCTATCCGAAGGATTTTTGTGAAGAAATAGGCCGCAGAATCTGTTTTACATTTTCTTAAGCAGATCGATGGGCTCTATTATGTTATAAAGCTACTATTTACTTTTGTTCTGTTTGATCACGAATATTCGTTACAAACGATTTGCCTCGATTAGTTTATGTTGAACTAGCTATACCCGGAGCGACTTCGTTCGCTTAAAATTAGTTTGGAGTTAGGAAATTTGGTTTTATTTGCGCGTTTTTTTAAAACCTTTGTGTAAACAATCTTTGTGGAAGATCCTTCAAGAGAGAATCAGAAGGCTACTGGCAGGGCTATATAACAAACTAGCTATACCCAGAACGACTTCGTTCGCTTAAAATTAGTTTGGAGTTAGGAAATTTGGTTTTATATGGGCGTTTTTTGAAAACCTTTGTGTAAACAATCTATGTGAAAGATCCTTAAAGAGAGAGAATCAGAAGGCTACTGGCAGGGCTATATAATAAATGAATGTGATCTCAGTAAAAGTAGTGAATTTTTATACCTTCTATCAGTTACAATGTTATCAATGCAATTTTAATTTGCGCACAAATGTACACCTCTTTGTAAATTGGAATTTGTTGTTTTTAAATTTGATGTTTTGAATGAAACGACAACATTTGTACACACACGAAAGGATTGACATCCCATGCAAAAGTAGCGAAGTAACTTATTATTATCCGATTCCACATTTGATTGATAATTATTAATTTTAAACTCTTCCAATTTTGCATTGGCTGAAAGGAAATGAATAATTTTATTTGTATTTGACTTTCAAGTAGAAACATAAACACACATTGTGTGTATGTATTGTATTGTACATGTATTGAACAAATCAAAACATATCCAAATATGCATATGTACATACTTATTCGGTCAAAAGTTCGAATCTTAAGATTAATATTTAATTTGGAAACATTTTGGCTTTGTTTACAGAATTTGTAGTCATTTTTTATCTTCTTCCATGGTGAAAATTAAATAAGGCTCTTACTTCTTGAAAAATAAAACCTAAGCATTTGATCCACAGGTCTTACTATTGATCGAAAATCATATTGATCGGAGCAGCAGTTTAAGTTTTTAACATTCAAAACAAATTTTTAACTAAAATTGCCCTTTTCCCCTCCCCCTTCCGCATAGCACTACCCCTCCCCCTCAACAGTTTTCTTGGCTGTTGCTCTCTCGACCGTCCCTCTCTTGCCATCCGCTCTCTGGGTTTCGCTCACTCTGCAGGCTCCCACAAAATGCAACGCAATAACTTAGAAAATCTAAATAAATTCGTAAAAAATACTTAAAAACAAGAGAGAACGCTATAGTCGAGTGCCTCGACTATTAGATACCCGTTACTCAGCTAAACAACTTAATAGAAATATGCCTTCTTATATGTTTTTCGCCGCTCGATTTTTACCCAGGGATCTCTTTCTAGAAGAGGCTTTCTAGAACTTTCAATTCCGCCTAGCACATCTTCCGCCTCACTCTAGCGCAGGTGACTGCACTTGTGAAAAGCGTATACGAGCAAAAAGAGACAAAATGCGCGCCCCATTTCAAATAATTTAAAATTTGCATTTACATATTGTGAATTAGAGTGACCACAGAAACAAAGGCAGATTTTTTCCAATGCCATTTCCTAGATGGCGCTAGTGTATATTGTATTGCGCCATCTACCGCCAGATATTGGTACTACTGGTCATGAAAGGCGGAAATGTAGGCGCTGGCCAGGTTTAAGCGTTTATTGGGTTTGTGGGCGTTAGAGTGGGCGTGGCAATTTTTTACTTGGCCAATCGATAGGTATTGACGAAGCGAATACATATCAGTTACTATTTTCATAATAGCTTCAAAACTGTGGGCGTTAAAGGGAGCTTGTGGGCGTTAGAGGGGGCGTGGCACCTTTTTGAAACAAACTTGCGCTGCGTAGGAGCTCCTAGAATATTCATGCAAAATGCCAATCTTCTAGCTTTTATAGTTTCCGAGATCTCAGACAGAGAGACAGACAGACGGACAGACGGACAGACAGACGGACATGGCTAGATCGACTCGGCTAGATACTCTACGAGTAACGGGTATAAAAATGGTATAAACTTGAAAAATGAAACTTAAGCATTTTGGCCAAAGTCAAAATTTCGAAATTCCAATCATTTTAGAAGTTAAGCTTAAGTACATCTAATGATTTTTTGCTCTAAATATTGATATTAGAGCTGTTTGGGGCCACTGGGGGGACATGTCGGAACTTAGTGGGCGCCTACGCCCCCAATGGAATACTGTGAAAAAATTTGGCTGCTCTAGCTCTTACGGTTTGGGCTGTGGCCGTATCCCCTTAAAAATCGGACTTTCATTTTATAATCTTTAGAGATGAATGTGATCTAAGTAAAAGTAGTGAATTTTATACCTTCTATCAGTTACAATGTTCACAATATCGGATAAAAATCTAAAGGTAAAGATGAAAAGATGATATTCTTTCATTGAAAGTTTTACACCAAAAATTATATTCAAACCCGGGACAACATCTGTTGTAGCCGATGCATTATCACGAATAAAAATAAAATAATATTACAAACAGCGATATAGACGTTTCTGAACAGTCAAACTCAAACCAAGACACACAGCATTCAGCTGAAAGTAGTTTAAAAAATGTAATACAAGAGACCCGTAAACCGTTAAATCAATTTAAGCAACAATTGCTATTAACAACGGGGAGCTATAATAATAGAGGAAACACACAATCGAGCTGATAGGGGACTAGACCAAAATCATAAACAAATCAGTAGATTATATTATTGGCCCAATCTATTTGTAAAACTAAAAGAATATATAAAAATTTTAAAATTTGCTATGAGAACAAATATAACAGACACCCATTAAAATTCCAATTGGGGAAGCCCCAATCCCAACTAAAGAAGGCGATAATTTACACGTTGATATATATTATGCGCAAGGCTTAACTTTTTTAACTTGTATTGACGCGTACTTTATTACTCTTTATTATGCAGATCCGAGGCACAGTACCTCAAACGGACAAGTGGAAAGGGCACATTCGACATTAACAGAATTAGCTCGCTGTATAAAAAAACAATTTAATTTAACTGACTATTCCGAAATCGTAATAGGAGCGGCTCAGGAATATAATCAGAGTATTCAATCAACAACAAACCAAAAACCGGTTGACATTCTTTTAAAACAAAATCGAACATGATAATATTCCACAATTATTAAAAAATGCACAGGAGAAAATGTTAGAAACACATAATGAAAACAGAAAAGAAAAACAATATCACGTAGGTTGTTTATGAATAGAAATATGGAGAAAAAAATAAACTTAAACCAAGATATAAGAAGCAAATAGTTAAAGATGTTATGCCTAATAAAATAATAAAAAGGGGTGTGTCCCTATTATTTTTCACATGACTGTATATATATGATGGACGTTGATGCACTACGAGCAGTACAAACAAGTGGCCCAACGATACCAAGCACGTGCTTGTTACGCGCGGGACCCTTTATCAATTAGGGCAAAAATGCGAGTTCGCGAGGAAAATACATGAAACAAATACTACAAACACTACAACTACGATTGAAGCAAATTAGATAATTAATAGTTTTTAATACGGGGATAGATGTTGAAGTGCAAATTAAATGATAAAGATTGTTATAATTTTTACATAGAACACGAAAGGGCTCATGCAGAGTAAAATTTGATGTACATCGAGGCAAATTAAGAGGGTAATAATTTCGTGTTAGTCTAACGGGAACATTAAAAGTTAAACGGTTTACCAGTTCTACGGAATCAATATATGTATCAATATGTAAATAAAATAAAACAAAACAAGAGAGAACGCTATAGTCGGGTTGGTGTCCCGACTATTTAATACCCGTCACTCAGTGCGAGGGAGATAGATATGTATAGATATTTTGATTGCGTATAACTTTTTAATGAATGGTCCGATTTGAAAAATGTCTTCTACATTTCTACACAACAAAATTGCATTTATACTTCTCGGAAATCTTTAAAGATGTGGGCGCAGGACACATTTTAAAATCGTTAGTGGGCGCTTGTGGGCGTTAGAGGGGGCGTGGCGCTCGGCTGAAATAAACTTGAGCTGCGCCGGAGGCCCAAGAATATGTGTGGAAAATCTCAATCTGTAGTTTCCGAGATCTCAGCGTTCATACGGACAAAAATAAAAAAAAAAAAGGAAAGAGAGAATATATACATAAATAAATAAGCCATATAACAGTAACAATATAAATATAAATATAAAAAAAAAAATTTATATATACATATTTTCATATTAAAACAAAAATTTTCGTTTTGAATAATATAAAATTTTCCAATTTTCTATATTTCTTTTATGATACAATTCAAAATCTATAATCCTTAAATTTTTGAAATATATAAGCTCTAGAATATAATTTCAATAACTATAAATAATCTCATTTTTCTATATTTCAAAAAATAATAATCTTTAAAAAATAACTTCATTAAATTACGTTATTTTTTAAAAGGAGGCAAAATACTTATGCTACTCAGAACCCAACTTATGCGAACTGCTAGTGTCAGCATATTCCCATGGGCTGAGTGCACACACATACTATGCATACCACGCTCTCTCTCTGAATGCAGAATTCCGCTGCCGGCGTCGCCGTCGTATTTAGCTGCGCTAATGCGCTGGAACATTTATATTTTGCTTAGACTTAAGTATTCAATAAAGAGAGCTCAAAACAAATGGACATCTGTTTTATTTATTATCGTTCAATTAAATATATGGTGCGAGAATAAAAGACACTATAACTTGGCGACCGTGGCAGTGGTTGCTGTTACAATTCCTGTGAAACACAAATAAAAAACTATAAAAAAAAACGATACAAAAAAAAATGTGTGTAAACACATAAAAAAAAACCGAAAAACATTTATATATATATGTACAAAAATTTCGTGCGAATATATTTAACAAAAAAACAAGAAAGGAAGCTACCTTCGGCCAGCCGAAGCTTATATACCCTTGCAAATAAAAGAATGCTCACTCGGTGCAGTTCCAGGGATTCCAGATTCAGCGTTTCTATTTATTTAAATTTAGTTTTTAAGTAGTCAAGAATCAAAACGCCTACTTTCTACAAAGTTACAATGAATTTTCTTATATTTGTTTGAATATTCCTATGGGAGCCTTTAGATATAATGGCCCGATCCGGCTCGCTCCGACATATGTACTACCTGCAATAGAAAGAAGACTTTCGGGAAAGTTTCATCGCGATAGCTTTAAAAATGAGAGACTAGTTCGCAAAGAAACGGACAGAAGGACAGACAGACAGACGGACAGACGGACATGGCTAGATAGACTCGGCTATTGGTGCTGATCTGCGTTGCAAACATCTGACTGAAATTATAATACCCTCTACAAGGGTATAAAAACCGAATATATATATAAAAACATATATATATATATACAAAACAAAAAAATGTGTTAAAAATTAAAGAACAAACACCTGTGGAAGACACCAAAAAAAAAAAATTTTTTGTTTACACGCCTGTGCGAGGACCAGCGCCGGCAACGCCCGAGTCCAAAGGGCACCGGACATCTGCAGCAGCCGAAAAAAAATCACAAACCAAAATAAGACAAGACAAATCTAAAAAAAAATTTTAACGCTTGTGCGAGGACCAGCGCCGGCATCGCCCGAGTCCAAAGGGCACCGGACATCTGCAGCAGTCTACGGCAGCAAGTGCGGGAGGCAATCTGCACCCTGCACCAACGAATGGAAAAGTACTTGTGAGTGACGTTACTCTGGATAATGCTGCTCCTGTCGAACAAAGGGACGCACCGAGCTTGCAAGAAGCTCTAGAGGTGTATCCAACCGATGGACCACGCCCCCTCACAATAGCTGAGTATAGGGCACGCAACACAAAAAAAAAAATGCCCTAGTTGCCATTAATTAAAAAAAAAAACTCTAACTCAAGCCAATGCGCGAAAGCGCTGCTTGAAACTTACTAACCTCTGTTAGGCTTTGTACTAAAATCACATGGCAGGTATTTTAATTATATAGAGCAACCAATTGTAAATCTGCCGTGTGAAAATCACTAAACCATTTTTTCCTTGTTTATTTTAACTTATGAATACTAACAAAATAAGTAAATCAACAAAAAAAAATGAGGATAATAATTTGCCAAACATAGTTGGCATAAAATATAGATTCTTGGAAAATTCTCCCAAAATGGGTTTAGTAGACACGAAAGTTGTTGATTCAACGGCGAATAATTTCAAATATTATTGAAAAATATCATTAATAAAAAAAACAATACAAATCAAAAAAAAAATTAAAAAGTTAGAATATTCTTTTATGGCCACAAGTAGAGGTAGACAAACAGAACAATGTTAAACATAGAGGCAACAGTTTACACCTATATGAGGGACCCAGATTTTAGTGAGAGAATAATTACACTGGTCTCAACGACCCTAATGACTATCTGTGAGTTAGAAAATTTATATATGTCAACATATAACTTAGAATTCTCACCTTTAATACATTGCTCCGAAAAACAAAAAGCTTTGGTATTAAGCACTGTCCCAGGTAATCACGTGAGAACAATTCAAACTGATCATGACATATTAGGTAGAGCTAACATTTCAGCGGTGTACAGAAATAATTCATATCCATATTATAATGGAATGGAGTGAATTATATAAAGTTCTAAATAACTTAAAAAGCGATTTTGATAAATCATATAAATCATTAACGCAAAGTAGAACGACACAACAAACCACTATAAATAAACATGTAGAAATATTAGTATCTCGCTTTAACAATGCGCGTATACATGAGCAAAGAGATCGACTAGATAAAAGTCGTTGGTCTGAGGTATCGATATTTCTGTCTAGACTTCGAACAAATCTAATAATTATAAAAGAAAGGTATAATTTAAATATTTCGATACCAACAATTTTAAACACCCCTTTGAAATTAGAAACTGGAGACGAATTGGAATCATCAGATCCATCAGAAGTAAACCAGGTACAGGTAGAGGAATCTACATTTGATAGCCCAGAATTAGAAGAGAAAGATTTGAATAATCTCACAATACCAGGTGTACTTATTCAATCTGAATTATTAGATCAAGAACCAGCTGATTCCGATAACGAAATCGAACAAATATTAGCAATGCCGGACGAAACTGTTGCCCAACGGGCATATATTAAAAATATAGCAAATGCTATACCTGAATTTAACACACAAAAAATTAATCTTCAAAGATTTGTCACAGCCCTAAAGTTAGTAAACCTAACTAAAGGTACATTTGAAAAGATAGAGATAGAGATGAATCTACTATAAACGGAATTATAAAAAAATTACAAGCCACAATTATTGGCGATACATCCGATGTAGTAAAAGCCAAAATGTCAAAAACTACTCAAAAAGAAAAAACAGTATAAAAATTTAGAACTGAAGTTGAAAATTTACGAAAGCTCCTTGAAGCTTTGTATATTGATAAAGGATTACCCGCTGAACACGCAGATAAATTCAGCACCAAGGAGGCTATAAACACAATGATACAAAATTGTGAACATGGCCGACTCAAAACAATCCTTGAGGCAGGCAACTTCTCATCAATGAATGAGGCTGTCACAAAGTACATTCAATGTAGTACTGAAATGACGGGTAATGCCAACGCAATACTATTTGCAAACAAAAGACAAGCTTATAGAGGTAACAACTTCAGAGGTAACTACCGTGGCAGAGGTTGAGGATATGGTCGTGGTAACTACCAAAACAATGGGTATTACCAATATAACGGCTACAACCGAAATAACGGTTATAATGGTTATAATCGTAACTATAATAACCAGACAAATAACTACAATAGAGGTTGTGGAAATTATTAGACCTTAACCCTACAGAGGATTGGTTTATAATAAGACCAAATAATATAGACATTCACATTTATATTTCAATAACATATACTTCTGGTAATAATACAATCAATACCAGCCAGATCTCAAGCAATACGAAAAATCGAAATAATGTCCGATACTGATACTATATTAATACCAAATCAGGAGATTCAACCTGGTGTTTACATTGCCAATACTATAACATCAAAAGAAAATTAATTTATCCGATTACTCAACACAACCAGTACTGATCAATTGATTAGTATAAGTAATTTAAAATGTGAACCAATTTCTGATTATAATGTAATTCAAAACACTTCAAGTAATAGAGAACAAAACATCATAGAAGAACTAAAGAAAAATTTTCCGATTCAATTCAAACAACAATTAACCGAACTATGTGAAAAAAATACTGATGTATTCGGTCTTAAAACCGAAGCAATTACAAATTATTTCTACAAGCAAATATTGAGATATTTGGACGTTGAACCAATTTATATTAAAAATTATCGAAGCCCGCATAGCCAAGTTGAGGAAATTTAAAAACAAGTAGGAAAATGAATTAAAGATAATATTGTCGACCCTCTGTATCAAAATATATCAGTCCCAAAGAAAGCACTTCAGGGTTCAACAGAAAAAAAATGGAGACTAGTAGTCGACTATCGACAAATTAATAAAAAACTTTTATCTGACAAATTTCCGCTTTCGAGAATTGACATCTTGGATCAACTAGGAAGAGCAAAATATTTCTGATCCCTTGATCTGATGTCAGGTTTCCATCAAATCGAATTAGAAGAAAGTTCAAGAAACATAACGTCATTTTCAACGAGCAATGGCTCATATCGTTTCACGCGATTACCCTTCGGTTTAAAAATAGCCCCAAACTCATTTCAAAGAATGATGACTATTGCATTCTCTGGACTTGAAGCTTCTCAAGCATTCCTTTATATGGATGATTAAATAGTCATTGGATGTTCTGAAAATCATATGCTTAAAAACCTAAAAGACATCTTTGAAATATGCAGAAAACACAATTTAAAGCTACATCCACAAAAATGTTCATTTTTTATGCATGAAGTGACCTTCCTTGTTCATAAATGTACAGACAAAGGAATATTACCAGATGATAAGAAATATGATGTCATAAAAAACTATCCAGTCCCACATGATGCAGATAGTGGTAGACGATTTATTGCATTTTGCAATTATTATAGAAGTTTCATTAAAAATTTCGCCGACTATTCACGGCACATAACTAGATTATGTAAAAAGAATGTTCCATTTAAATGGTCTTCCGAATGCGAAAATTCATTTCAATATATAAAAGATAAACTTATAGAACCAACTTTATTACAGTATCCTGATTTCCTTAAAGAATTTTGTATAATAACGGATGCAAGTAAACAAGCATGTGGAGCGGTATTAACTCAAAACCATAACGGACTTCAACTCCCGATAGCATACGCATCACGCTCATTTACAAAAGCCGAAAGCAATAAAAGCACTACCGAACAGGAATTAGCAGCAATTCATTGGGCAATTACATTTTTTCGACCACAGCTGATTCTCTCTCTGTTGTATACGGACGTGTTTTACATTCGCTCCCACATTTATTCGCTTAGTGTCGAAATTTTCGATTTTTTATATTCCCTAAGTTTTCATTCTTAACTCGGTTGAGCCCGCCGTTTGAATGCAAATTAGTGATTTGTGTTAAAACCATCGTCTTTATAAAGATATTGAAAAATAGTTAACGACGCAAGTGCATTGTGCATTGTTGTTGTTTTTTATTTACATTGTCGTTTTGGCGCTCTCTCGCACCGTTTGTTCTGCTCATCTCCCAACTTCAGTCACCGGCTCTCATTTTCGAGTTAACGGTTCTTTGCTGATTTGGTCTTATCGCGCTCTTTCTCTCCTCTTATCGCGCTCTTTCTTTCCTCGACGCCCTCATAGCCACACAGCTGTTTGTTGGCACTCAACTAAAGCTTTCTGTTTACATTTCTCTACATTCTACATTCTACATTCTACATTTTTTATCTTACTTTAACTTGTAACAATGTCTGCTTGCTGTGTTGTTGGTTGCCAATTTACTGGCAAAATCACTTCTCGTCAGCCGATTGTTAATTACTGGTTATGTGAGAACATTGCGCACGCTAAGTGTGTTGACTTTGGGCATAGTGCGGCCCAAATTAGGTCTAATGCCAACCTGGACTGGACGTGCCCTACATGCCTAGATATCAAAATTGATATTAGATCATTTATGAGGCAAATGGAGCTTGAGTTCCAGGCCCTACGTGCTGGATTTACGGACTTATTAAGTCGGTTTAATGTTTTCGACTCAAACTTTAAAGGTCGTATCCTTCTTAATCAAATATCTTTAAATATAAATCGTAATCCTACACTGCCTAATATTTCTCTACATGTTCCAGATCTCTCGAGCAACCTCTCTCTTCCCAGCCCCACTGCAAGCTATATGTCGTGCGATGAGGACGATCCCAATGGGAGCGAATCATCAACGACCGATGTCAGGATGCAATCTCGGCCAGATTCGCTGAACGTAGCTTCGCCTGAGTCTTTAGGGCCTACTAATCGGTCGCCGGCTGTTGCCACTTCGGGGGCTCTGCCGCACCTCGTACTGCCCCTAGATAATACCCTTGTACCTCCTTCTGTTCCACTTTCTAGCATGATCCCTAGGAAGGACAGTAATAGCCCGGCTCCCTCTTCTCCGGTACCACTCACTCTCATGGTACCTAGGAAGTCTATTTTTGTGTCAAGATTGAATGCAGCACTCACAGTCAACGACGTGATGCATCATATTGTCTCGAAACTCTCCCTTCCCAATCAAAAAGGTATTGACATCACTAAATTTAATTTTAAACAAATAAGAGATTATTCTTCATTTAAAATACTTGTTCCGGATGAACTGTTCTCCAAACTTCTTGACCCAAATTTTTGGCCTGCTAATATAATTGTTCACGAATATATAAAAAAAAATAGTTCGCGTCCCATCAATTCCTTGTCGGAGCCCAGCTCTGCTTCAAATTCAAAAAACTAAATTTCATAATCCACTATCAAAATGTACGGGGGCTTCTTAGTAAACTCTCAATACTTTATAAAAACAGCTCAATTTTTGAAGCCAATGTTATTGTATTCACTGAGACCTGGCTTAACCCATCTGTACACGATAGTGAGATTTTGTCAAATAACTTTTTTGTTTATCGGAATGATCGTCATACCCGTCGAGGTGGAGGCGTTCTTATTGGAGTCAAATCCGATTTAACTTCCGAGCTTGTTGATATCTCTGGTTCATCAGGTATTGAATTTATTTGTTATTCTTATTTTTAAATTGTCCCGTTTAGGGTTTCCTCCAAACCTACTTGACTGGATATTTTCCTACCTTTCTAATAGAACTCAAATGGTCTGTTTTAACAATAGAATTTCCAAAATAATTAATGTTACTTCTGGAGTGCCACAGGATAGCCACCTGGGTCCTTTACTCTTTGGCTTAATGATTAATGATCTACCTAATGTTATAAAATCGTCTACCGTATTAATGTATGCAGATGATGTCAAGCTTTGTTTGTCCATGTGTTTACCTAGCTCATTTAATGACCTTCAATTAGATCTTGACTGTTTGTATACGTGGTGCATGATTAACATGTTAAATTTAAACTATTCCAAATCAAATAAAAACACCTCTTAACGAGGTAAAAAACTAGTGACGATCGCACCTTCAACATACAAAAGTTCTGATATCAACATTTGTGACGAAAAATTATTACACTCGTCATTAAATAGACTTTCTAATATTTTCTCATTCGGCCCGCCCTAGCAGACTATTCCAGCCTTTTTCCCTTCACAGGCATTTTCTATTGCAGCGTGCCGTGATGTAACTTTATGACCTTTTATCGTTGTAATCCATCTCTGTTTTTTTATTCTATTGGAAATAACGCCCTTGAACGAATTTTATCAGTTCAGGATCTTGGTGATTTATTTGATCATAAACTTAGTTTTAAAGACCATATCACTATGGACGGCAGTCCATGTAGTGACGAAGCGCACCAGGAGAGTGTGCGAAGGCGACTACTATTATATAGCCGCAAAATTGAAAATCTGCTGTGATAGTCCGATCGTAATGAGTAATACACCAATCGAAAGGTATTGCAAAAACTTAAAGGATTGCATACCAAGACTTTAAGAAAATCAATTGGCTTGGGAGAGAGAGCGGTGAAAGTGAAAAAGTGAAAATTTCGAAATTTGGAGCTGTTGGGGCCGGTGGGGATAAATGCCCCATCGCAATGTTTTAATTGTATTCCTTTTGAAAATACCCGTCGAATGAGGGGTCATTTGTCAAAATCCGACGCTCAGTTCAAAAGTTATAGCCAAAATAAGATTTCCTTCTTCTTCCCAAAATGAAAATTTAATTCTGTTTGTCAGTTTGTCAGTTTGTCAGTTTGTCAGTTTGTCAGTTTGTCCAAAACATGTTTTTTAAGTTTTGAAAATTTGATATGACGTTTATCACATCGATATAAAAAACTTTTCTTCTACCACTTTTGGAAAAACTCGCTAGTTTAGCGGGAAAACAGCTATAAATAGCTAAAATTCGGAAAGCCGTAACTTCTATACTACTAAAGCTACAGACTTGTGCTGCATCTCGTTTGAAAGGTATTTTTAAATGCTATAAACGCCTTCTATATGCAATTTGTGTAAATGTAATGGTTAAAAAAATATGAACAAAAGACAATTTTTTAAAACTTTTTTTTTAGCTTTTTTTTATTTTTCTCAAAAACGGCTCTAACGATTTTCTTTAAAACCCTAAACTGTATAGCCCTTGAGATTCCTTAAATTTTGGTATATAACACATTACTGTAAAAAGTCACGTTTATAAGTTATTTTTATACGAAAATAGCCACTGTTGCCAGCTCGAACAATTAACGCTGAGTATTGAATTTTGTGTGAGGGTAACCGAACTGTATTTTAGGGTCATGGAATCAGTAAATTTGCACTTAAGAGTTCCATATAGGAATCTTTTGTTCTACGACTTTTGGAAAAAGCCGCTTCTTTAGCGGGAAAAAGCTAAAAATAGCTAAATTTCGTTAGTTTGTAAGTTCTACACTACTAAAGGTACCGACATGTGCTATACCTCGTTTAAAAGGTATTTTGAAATACTTAAACGCCTTTTTAACTTAATTTGTTTAAATACAATGGCTTACAAATTATGATTGACCAATTTTATGAGAGCAAATGTAAACAAACAAAAACTTCTGATATCAAATAAAAACACCTCTTAACGAGGTAAAAAACTAGTGACGACCGCACCTTCAACATACAAAAGTTTTGATATCAACATTTGTGACGAAAAATTATTACACTCGTCATTAAATAGACTTTCTAATATTTTCTCATTCGGCACGCTGCAAAAGAAAATTCCTGTGAAGGGAAAAAGGCTGGAATAGTTTGCTAGGGCGGGCCGAATGAGAAAGTATTAGAAGGTCTATTTAATGACGAGTGTAATAAGCGGTATTAACTCAAAACCATAACGGACTTCAACTCCCGATAGCATACGCATCACGCTCATTTACAAAAGCCGAAAGCAATAAAAGCACTACCGAACAGGAATTAGCAGCAATTCATTGGGCAACTACATATTTTCGACCATATATTTATGGCAAACATTTTACAGTTAAAACTGATCATAGCCTAACATACTTATTTTCAATGGTCAATCCTAGTTCAAAACTCACACGCATGCGGCTCGAATTATATTATTAGATACCTTCGTGGCAGACGCCCTCTTTAGAATAACAATTAAGGATCTTCAAAATATTACGGCAAATATATTACAAGTCACTACAAGACAGAAAAGTAGACAAAATTCCTGCGCAGGAAAAGATAAAGTAGAATTGCCTAGGCAATCTCAAATAAAAGCTTCTAAGCCCAACGTATATGAAGTCATTAACAATGACGAAGTACGTAAAGTAGTGACCTCGCATGTGAATAATAATTTATGTTTTTTCAAACATGGAAAAACAAATTACAGCAAGATATAATGTTGGAGATTTGTATACTAATGGAACTCTTGATTTAGGTCAGTTCTTCCAAAAGCTTGAACTGCAGGCTGGTAAACAAAAAATTACCCAACTTAAAGTGGCACCCTGGGATAATATCTTTAAAACTATTCCAATAGATAAATTTAAAAAAATGGGCAACAAAATATTAAAATCATTACGAGTAGCGCTACTCAACCCAGTGACCCTAATAACAACTAATAATGAAAAAGAAGCAATAATGTCTAAACTACATGATGACCCTATTCAAGGAGGACACACAGGTATAACAAAAACCTTGGCCAAGGTGAAAAGACATTATTATTGGAAAGGAATGTGTAAAGACATAACCCAGTACATACGTAAACGTCCAAAATGCCAAATGTCAAAAACGACAAGACATACTAAAACTAATTGTGGATACGATCGGTCCACTGCCGAAATCAGATCAAGGAAATGAATATGCAGTCTCTTTAATATGTGATCTGTCAAAATATCTTGTTGCTATACCAGTACCAAATAAAAATGCAAA
Source organism: Drosophila takahashii (assembly GCF_030179915.1). Taxonomy (NCBI): domain Eukaryota; kingdom Metazoa; phylum Arthropoda; class Insecta; order Diptera; family Drosophilidae; genus Drosophila; species Drosophila takahashii. The sequence continues at coordinate 38,114,751 of NC_091678.1, forward strand.
ATTTATTCTAAAGTACGGTCCAATGATGACGTTCATTACGGACATGGGAACAGAATACAAAAATTCTTTAATTGAACATTTATGCAAAAACCTAAATATCAAACATATAACATCGACAGCACACCATCATCAGACTGTCGGAACTGTGGAACGAAGCCACAGAATGAATGAATTTATACGTACGTACATTTCAACTGATAAGACGGATTGGGATGTATGGCTAAAATACTTTGTTTATTGTTTTAACACGACACCCTCTATGGCACATGATTATTGTCCATATGAGCTAGTGTTTGGTAGAACTTCGAATTTACCAAAACATTTTAATAGCGTAGATAGAATAGAACCTTTATATAATGTAGATGATTATGCAAAAGAAACAAAGCTTAGATTAGAACAAGCTTTTAAAAGAGCCAGATTAATATTAGAATCAAATAAAAAACAACAAAAAGCTCATTACGATAAAAAGTGCCTAGATTTTGAACTAAAGATAGGAGATCAAGATTTATTAAAGAATGAAACAGGTCACAAATTAGAATACAACTATTCAGGATCATATACAGTAATTGGTATAGGAGATAATGATAATATAAGAATATTAAATATTAAAAATAAAGAACAAAAAGTTCATAAAGATAGGCTAAAAATTTTTATTTCGTAATCACTTCTATAAAATTTTATTGTATGGCCATTAGGGCGGTTCACATTTGTATGGAAACTTTTAAGGTCCTACTCTCACCCGCTATCGTGTTTTAGGGTCTGCGAATTGGTTTCAAAGTTTATCACCCATACGCACTGTTGCCTTCGATCAAAAAGTTTTTCTGATCAAGGTGGCATAGATATCAACAATTCAGTTGATGTTCTGCTCTCCTTTTTTTTTTACCAACTATTCCAACGAAATTCATAATTTGACAAGACAAGAAATGGGAGAACGATTTTTTTGACCAAATTCGAACTGTTTTACATGTCGTATTAGTAATTTTATCGCAAGGTCTAAATCTCAAAAAAAAAATTTTTGTTTTCACATACATTTTTTGCATACTTAAATATACCATGTTATGGGGTGAGAAAAGAATTTAATTTTTTGGACCGCCCTAATGGCCATACATCGAATAAATAACATACATAGAATAAACAACATAACATATATAACAAAACATAAATAAATAAAAAAAAAGGAAAGAGAGAATATATACATAAATAAATAAGCCAAAAATGTATATATACATATTTTCATATTAAAACAAAAATTTTCGTTTTGAATAATATAAAGTTTTCCAATTTTCTATATTTCTTTTATGTTCAAAATCTATAATCCTTAGAAGATAATTTCAATAACTATAAATAATCTAATGTTTCTAATGTTTCTATTTCTTTTATGTTCAAAATCTATAATCCTTAGAAGATAATTTCAATAACTATAAATAATCTAATGTTTCTATATTTCAAAAAATAATAATCTTTAGAAAATAACTTCATTAAATTACGTTATTTTTTAAAAGGAGGCAGATGTAGTATGCATGTATCATTATAGCAGGTACTTACTGTACCAATGCCAGAATTGTGCAACCAAAATACTTATGCTTATACTTATGCTAGTGTCAGCATATTCCCATGCATTTGAAATACATAGGCACTGGCTGCGCCGCTGCCGGCGTCGCCGTCGTATTTAGCTGCGCTAATGCGCTGGAACATTTATATTTTGCTTAGACTTAAGTATTCAATAAAGAGAGCTCAAAACAAATGGACATCTGTTTTATTTATTATCGTTCAATCACTATGGACGGCAGTCCATGTAGTGACGAAGCGCACCAGGAGAGTGTGCGAAGGCGACTACTATTATATAGCCGCAAAATTGAAAATCTGCTGTGATAGTCCGATCGTAATGAGTAATACACCAATCGAAAGGTATTGCAAAAACTTAAAGGATTGCATACCAAGACTTTAAGAAAATCAATTGGCTTGGGAGAGAGAGCGGTGAAAGTGAAAAAGTGAAAATTTCGAAATTTGGAGCTGTTGGGGCCGGTGGGGATAAATGCCCCATCGCAATGTTTTAATTGTATTCCTTTTGAAAATACCCGTCGAATGAGGGGTCATTTGTCAAAATCCGACGCTCAGTTCAAAAGTTATAGCCAAAATAAGATTTCCTTCTTCTTCCCAAAATGAAAATTTAATTCTGTTTGTCAGTTTGTCAGTTTGTCAGTTTGTCAGTTTGTCAGTTTGTCAGTTTGTCCAAAACATGTTTCTTAAGTTTTGAAAATTTAATATGACGTTCATCCCATCGATATAAAAAACTTTTCTTCTACCACTTTTGGAAAAACTCGCTAGTTTAGCGGGAAAACAGCTATAAATAGCTAAAATTCGGAAAACCGTAACTTCTATACTACTAAAGCTACAGACTTGTGCTGCATCTTGTTTGAAAGGTATTTTTAAATTCTATAAACGCCTTCTATATGCAATTTGTGTAAATGTAATAATTAAAAAGATATGAACAAAAGACAATTTTTTAAAACTTTTTTTTTAGCTTTTTTTTATTTTTCTCTAAAACGGCTCTAACGATTTCCTTGAAAACTTTAAACTGTATACCCCTTGAGATTCCTTAAATTTTGGTATATAACACATTACTGTAAAAAGTCACGTTTAAAAGTTATTTTTATACGAAAATAGCCACTTTTGGCAGCTCGAACAACTAAAGCTTCCTGAGTATTGAATTTTGTGTGAGGGTATCCGAACTGTATTTTAGGGTCATGGAATCAGTAAATTTGCACTTAAGAGTTCCATATAGGAATCTTTTGTTCTACGACTTTTGGAAAAAGCCGCGGGAAAAAAGCTAAAAATGGCTCAATTTCGTTAGTTTGTAAGTTCTACACTACTAAAGGTACAGACATGTGCCATACCTCGTTTAAAAGGTACTTTTTAACTTAATTTGTTTAAATACAATGGCTTACAAATTATGATTGACCAATTTAAATTTAAATGTATATATTAGCTCCTATGAGAGCAAATGTAAACAAACAAAAACTTCTGATATCAAATAAAAACACCTCTTAACGAGGTAAAAAACTAGTGACGATCGCACCTTCAACATACAAAAGTTCTGATATCAACATTTGTGACGAAAAATTATTACACTCGTCATTAAATAGACTTTCTAATATTTTTTCATTCGGCACGCTGCAATAGAAAATGCCTGTGAAGGGAAAAAGGCTGGAATAGTCTGCTAGGGCAGGCCGAATGAGAAAATATTAGAAAGTCTATTTAATGACGAGTGTAATAATTTTTCGTCACAAATGTTGATATCAGAACTTTTGTATGTTGAAGGTGCGATCGTCACTAGTTTTTTACCTCGTTAAGAGGTGTTTTTATTTGATTAAATATATGGTGCGAGAATAAAAGACACTTATAACAAAATGGATCCTGGTCAGACTCTAGCGACGAGTCCTTAGGCCTACTTCTAGATGCTCACTTCCCAGGTAGCCAGCATGTAGGCCAACTCCCAGAAAGGATTGCCGGCGAAGGGATCAATCTAGATCTCGTCATATTAGACCGCAATATTAAATGGGCCATTAGAGCTTCAAACCATACAAATCACCGGGTCCGGACGGGATAACACCGGCACATATCCAACAAGCAGGACAGCTGGCCATAAATTGGCTCAGCAAAATCTTCCACACCATTCTGGCAGTAGGGGAACTACCAACAGCATGGCGAGAAACGTAAGTGGTCTTCATTCCCAAGGCAGGGAAGGCCACCCACACCACAGCAAAGGACTTCAGGCCAATAAGCCTGACATCTTTCCTGCTAAAGTTTTGAAAGACTGATTAGCCTCCACCTGAGAGCCACTATCGACCCGACACAAATGTCAGAGGCACAACATGCCTACACCAAAGGTAAGTCAACTGAATCGGAGCTACACGCCGTTGTAAGCAGCATTTAGAAATCACTCAATAATAAGGAATACACACTGATCGCTTTCCTAGATATAGAGGGAGCTTTCAACAACCTGCTTCCCACAGCAATAACAGATTCCCTCACACAGCTAGGGGTGGAGGCTCAATTGGTGGGGCTGATCCATAAACTGTTGATAAGCAGAATGGTTGGGCCTCAACTCAGACTAGACTAACGAACAGTAAATAAACTACTGCGAATTCTAGAAGGAGGGGGCTGCAAAGTAGTAGCATACGCGGATGATGTCGCTATCATCTTTAATGGTAAGTATCCACAAACACTCTGCGATCTCATGACCGCAAAGCTAAAAATATTATCGGACTGGACGATAAAAAACGGACTCGGGGTAAATCCCTCAAAAACGGAACTTGTTCTATTTACGAATAAGTACAAGATTCCTCCACTCAACCCACCCATATTAAACAATTGTAATCTCTCTTTTAGCGAACACGCCAGATACCTGGGGTTGGTATTAGAAAAGCGGCTGAAATGGGGCCTCAACAACCAAGAGAGAATCAAAAAAGCAACCATTGCACTTTACTCATGTAAAAAGGCAATTTGGCTAAGATGGGGCATGTCCCCTAAAATTGTTAACTGGATCTTCTCAGCGGTGGTCAAGCCAATCCTTCTATAAGGGGTGGCTCTATGGTGGACCGCTCTACAAAAACAATGCATCCTAGCTCCTTTAAACAAAGTACAGCGAATGGCGGCTTTGTGTATTAGTGGAGCCCTTCGAACTACCCCAAACGAGAGCCTGGACCTAGCAGGCATGGAAAGGGGCAAATCGGCAGCTATTCGACTGAGGGATACAGGGCAATGGAAAGCCCAACTCTATGGTCACGCTAAGATTCTTCAGGATGACAAATCGATTCCGGCAAAAACGGATCTATGTAAAACCCGTGAATACAGTCACACACCCTTCGAGGCTCTGATCCCAAGTAGGGAAGAATGGGATCGTGGCTGACCGGGCTCAATAGACGCAATGTGTTTATATACAGACGGCTCCAAACTAGACGGACACGTTGGTGGAGGCATATACTCCGAAGAACTAGAGATCAGGCAGTCTTTCAGACTTCCTGACCAATGCAGTGTCTTCCAAGCGGAAATGCATGCCATTAGAGAAGCACTCGTCTGTATAAGGGACATAAACACCCAAGACAGGCAGATAAACATATATAGTGATAGCCCGGCGGCTGTTAAATCAATCTATTCGACAAGCACCAACTCCCGAACAATAGCAGACTGTCGTATATCTCTCCACGAGATAGCTAGTCAGTCTACTATAAGCCTAATATGGGTTCCGGGTCACCGGGACATTGTAGGCAACTGCATAGCGGACGAGTTAGCCAGGCCAGGCACCATCATGCCTCTCCTTCCAGAAAATCAGATTGTCGGCGACTTGCAAGCTAAATATCAAAAACCACTTCATCAAACTAGCCAACACTAGGTGGCAAAATGCACCACAGTGTCGTATCACCCACCAGACTTGGCCTGGGATAAACAGTAAAAAAACGTCGGAATTACTCAAATTTAGGGCCGTTTTCTCGTCCGTCCTGCAAAGTAAAATTTAGCTAATAGAAGGATAAATTTATCCGAGTGGCAAATCAGTTTTCGTTTTCTCGTCCGTCATTTAAAACTCCAAATAAAAGGCGCACTAATTTGAGACTGGGTGGCAGCCCCACAATAGAAGAGTTAACTAATTGTCAAAAATTAATCGAAAATCTATCGAAAAATACCATTACTAACAGCTGATGATATAAACAAAATTTCAAACTAATAAAAAACAATGTCGGCAGAAAGAAAGTTTCGCGGTAAAAATTATACCGATAAACAGGACATAATTCTTGTAGAACTGGTGTCTTCGGAATCGCCTCCGGGAGATTGAATTCTTACATGCGTGCAATCTATGGCTCCTATCTTGGACTTTCGGAAACTTGGCTATTTTATAAAAATCAACAACATTTTCTTGAAGATCTTTAATACGCCGGTACTTCATAAATTGTTTTGAAAAAGACGCTATAGCAAAATTAACGCCCTTAACAACTCGACTGGCAGTGGCCACGCTAACACCACAAAAATTGCCTACAGTTATAAGAAAACTGCCGCTTGCGTAGAATCTAAGAGCTATTAGAAGCTTAACCCATGTATTATCGTTTCCCGATAATAATGGTTTGTGATTATATGGAATTAGTTAAATCAAATGAATGCACTTACTGCTTTACTTTAAATTCAAGTCGCAAAACATTTTTTTGTAAAACAAATTTTACCGCTTTTTCTTAAGAGAACCCTTTTAACAAATTCTTCATCTCTGTAATGTTCGAAGTAATTTCTTTGGTCGTGATATCTGCGCCGATAGGTTCGCACTTCAGACAATTCGACGATATCCCACAGAGTTTAAAGATAAATCGCTCGGTAATTCATTTTTAAATCAATTGGATGACATTAACAATTTTGATTTGTATTTAACTGTAAATAGAATCACCTGTTTTCGAATGAAAAGTGGAACCAGATTGACAACGCTCAAATGTCTGGCAACACTTGCGCACAATCCAACCGCACAAATTTTGCACGTTGGATGAAGTACCGAGACAAAATTTGTCCCTACCTGCGCTAACATAAGGACGAGTAAACCATTCTTTGTTTATCGCTCCGTTGTCCCGGCAGGCAAACTAAAGTACGGACGAGAAAACGGCCCTTAGTCGCACAGAGTGCGGTATGCTAGTTCGAGTCCTTACAGGCCACTGGCTAGTCGGCACACATGCCGGCAGGCTAAAAGCCCCGTACAATGACTTCTGCAGAAGCTGCAGGGACGAGGAAGAGGAGGAAACGGTGGAGCACCTTCTATGCTTCTGCCCAGCCCTATGCAGACTAAGACTGAAACATCTAGGAAACCCCTTCATTAGCGATCTGACCGAAATATCGGAGATCATCCTTAAAAGTATAAACTCTTTCGTTAAATCTTCCGGGTGGAAGACATGCTAATTATCCAAAATTTTTTAGGACGAGAGTTATAAGATAGGGGAACCCAAATAAGGGGAAAAAGAGATCATACGGGACCACAATGGGCCCACAGAGGTCTAAGTGTGTCAGACGTTAGTCTGGCAGCCGTTTCTAACCTAACCTAAGCTAACCTAAGCAAGCCTGTTGGCATGCGAAATTTTTAACAATTACTTAATAAAAAAAAAATTTTTAACTACTACTACGGGAACAAATTTAAAAAAAAAACAAAATTCAAACTTTTATTTAGTTTCAAAAAATGCACAAAAAAAATTTCAATATAAATTCTTGTAAACTTGAGTTTTTGCACCAAAAACGGGATTTTTACCCATAGTGCTATGTTTTGCTTTTACTGTGCTACTGCTATGAAAGTTTTTGGAAGTCGGAAGCAAAGCCGAAGCAAAATCAACGACAGCCAAAGTCGACTGTTAAAATTTCGTCGGAAGCAATGTTATAGCAGCATTTTAGATTTGAAAGCAGCAGTTTACATTTGAAAGCAGGGACCGTAATAATTTGTACTATTTCCAAAGCCAAATTTTTGGAATTACTAGACCCAACTTTATTCAGCTCAACCATCCCCAAAATTATGGAGCACTGATACCAAATATGTTACGGAAGAGCCTTGTTCCGCTATCAATTTTGAGGGATAGGAGCCGTTGGGATAACTCCAATTTGATATTATTTCTTATATTATCAGCCACTTTGCATACCGCCGCTCGAACATTACTTGCGTTAAGCACAAAGCGCTTGCCTGTTTTTTTTTAAATCCACAGCAGATGGGATCAATAACATTTCTTAAATTACGTGAATTTAATACATTAAATGGAATATTGTCCTCCGTTACTACGTTAATCGATATACAAGCGATTTAATCTTCGATTTTAATTGTCTCGTCTTCGATTCCGTGTACTTTCCATAGGTGGCTTTTTAAATTTAAGGTCCGGTCATTCTTCATTAAAACATTGCACAATTTGCAAATAGCTTTATCAAGGTGACTTGTATTTTCAAAGTATTTCCAGACAAAAGAAAATTTTTTGTTTCTGGCAGCCATTTCAATCCGGTGATATTTTTGAATGTTAAAGTTACTTTCAGAGTGCTGACAGCAACACGAAAGCAATTTTTTGCTTTCGGAAAACTGTAGTACTGTTAATGTTGCTGTGCTTCCAAAAGCCAAAGCAAAGCAAATGTTAAACTATTTTGACATTTCATATTTTTGCTTTTGCTTTGCTTTCCTATAAAAAATTGTTTGATCTCACAGTAACAGCAAAGCATAAATATAGGTACTTTTGCTTCTCAGCTCACAGTTTTTGAAACCCTGGTGTGAACTTCTTTGGTCGTGTGAATCCGCCATTGCTAACAAACCTTAATGAGACTCATTGCTTGAAATTAACGTTTTAGTTGCTTTTCGAACTTTATCGAACCGGTTTATCGTATTTCATTCATAAAATATTTACCTAAATTCAAGAAATGTCGGGTGTCACAGAAATCCATTTAAACCAAATTTCTCCCCAAAAGCAAATCTTATTGTCACAGAAATCGTTTGAAAATCAAGTATACGATTTTAATCAGAGCTTTCAAGGTTTGGTCAACCTTTTAAAGTAGTGGGAAAAAAGCCAGTCATTTACAAACCCTATGAAAACTGGGAGTGAGCTAACACATTCTAAGGGTTTTTGCTTAACAGATGTTACGCTCAGAGCAAAACCTTTGGTAATACTATAAGTTAACTGTGGTCAACCCGATCAAGATCGTTGACCGCAGTTACTTCGAAAATAAGCTCCGGCCGAAATTGCTGACCTAGCAATGGGCCGGAAGCTCGTGCACAGCGGCAGACACTGCTTATTTGCGTGGCCGCTGTGAGCTTTTGTTAGCTCTAAGTTTTGTCTTTAAGAACAGTACTGTTTCATGCCTTAAATAAAGAGCACGCTGCTCGTTGACTTTACTCCGGCATCGCCGTCAAACTTATTTACATTCGTCCACTGAGCTTAAGGCCAGGGGCATAGGGGGACAGTCATTCCCTCACCATAATCTTCAGTTGACTCATCGGTGGCCATAGTTGCCCAGCAGCCAACCCCCAACCACTCGGAAGAGAGTTACGCAGCGGCTGCCCCCATCCAGTACGTCAGCGATTATAGTTGCCAGCAGCCAGCTCCCAACCACCTGAACGACAGCCACGCAGTGGTTACTCTTCGTCCAGCACATCAGCGATCATAGTTGTCTAGCAGACAGCTATAACCCTTACTTACAACCAGCACCCCGCCGGTGCCCCGTCTACCACTGGCCCGTCCAGGAGCGGCACCGCCGCCGGGCCAGTCACCGAAGAGATTAATTGGCGCCCAACGACCAGGAGATTTACATTAGTGGGAGCTAACATAAAATGTAAGTGGGCCCTTCGGCCAAAACTATTTTTAAAGTCTTCCAAAAAAATTGTAAATTCGGACCTTTAAAATTAAAATTTTGTGACCCATATAAAAGATATTAATTGGCACAGGCATTCAGTTTTGAAATACGATCCCCGAGCTTTTTGTCTTCGTCTTTGCTTACGCGCGCGAATTTCTGTGCACAGCTGCACATGACTAATCCGTTTCTGGAGTATAGGAACAATAGACAAGACTCTAGCGACTCAGAGTCTGAGAGTGCAGGGCGGATCCACAATTCAACTCCGATACTCAGACCCCCAGCCCCCCCTACAGAAATGGACCCCGATCAGCTCCGAAATGTTATATAGGCTGTCGTTGCAAATGCCCTTGCAGAACAGACCGCTCAAAGCCAAGCAAGGGAGCAAGCGCTTATGCAACAAATTGAGGAATTGGCCAGGCGAGTAACGGCAATCAACGTTCCGCCAGCTTCAGCCCAGACCCCCCAGATAGTAACATATAAAGCCATAGAGATAGTAGACACTGTTCAATGTAATGAACCTCTAGATGCTGTAAAATGCTTGCCCGAATTTTCGGGAGCACAGGAGGCATATGTCTCCTGGCGGCAGGCGGCCGTAGCGGCCTATCACATTTTTAGGCGATTCGATGGCAGCTCTCGCCATTACCAAGCTGTAATAATCATTAGAAGCAAGGTTAGGGGACCCGCCGACGCGGTATTATCGTCGTTCGGGACAGTACTCAACTTCGATGCGATTATAAGTCGTCTCGATTTTACCTATAGCGATAAGCGCCCAATGCATGTCATAGAACAGGAAATGGGCACCCTAAGGCAGGATAATCTCTCACTGTTACAGTATTATGATGAGGTTGAAAAGAAACTGACCCTTCTCACAAACAAGGCCACCATGTCGCACGACGCTTCGGCGGCCGAAGTCCTGTGCGTAAAATTCCGGGATGATGCACTTCGAGTGTTCATCTCGGGATTAAAACGCAGCCTCACAGATGTCCTCTTCTCGGCGAAGCCCAAGGACATGCCAACAGCACTTGCTTTGGCTCAGGAGGTGGAGGCAAATCACGAGAGATATTCTTTCGCGGCCTCTTTTGCAAGGAGCCAGGAGGAAAAGGATAAAAAACAATATCCAAAGGCGCAAGAGCGTCAACAAACCCCTCCTCAAAATAATACCCAATCAGGTGCTGCCAAAAATCCCTATTTCACGAAGCAGCACAAAGCTCAAGTTCACCCTGCCCCACGCAGTGGCTCGTCTCGTGAAAATACTGCCGAACCCATGGAAATTGACCCTTCGTTTTCCAAAATACTCAAGCCTTCTCAGGCACCGGCTTACCAAAACAGGAAGCCGGCCGCATCCGATCGACCGGGCCCGCAAAAAAGGCAGAGGGTCAACCACGTCACGCAGAGCGCGGGCGAAACTGACGAAGAATACACCACCGCAGCCTCCAGTGCAGCGGCCAAAATTGATGATGACGCCATCTTAGAGTACGACTCAGATGCAATAAATTTTTTAGGGGAAGATCCCTGCTACCCGTCATCAGACGAAGAGTAGCGGGGACCTATATGAGATTCCTAATCGACACGGGCGGATTTCGTCAACAAAGAGATTGAGGATCTGCTCAGAAACGGGATAATTCAAAAGTCGGTATCCCCTTACAACAATCCGATATGGGTGGTGGATAAAAAAGGGACCGATGAGCTCGGAAATCGGAAAATGCGACTAGTTATTGACTTCCGCAAATTAAACGAAAGAACCGTGTCCGACAAGTATCCCATGCCAAACATAAACATGATATTAGGCAACCTGGGTAATGCTAAATATTTCTCAACGCTGGACCTCAAGTCCGGTTATCATCAAATAATACTCGCAGAACGCGATAGAGAAAAAACTTCCTTCTTAGTGAATGGCGGAAAATATGAGTTCCGCAGACTGCCGTTCGGCCTCAAGAATGCAGGCAGCATTTTTCAGAGGACCATTGACGACATCCTACGGGAACAAATCGGCAAGTTCTGCTATGTTTACGTTGACGACGTAATCATCTTTTCGGAAGATGAAAACTCTCACGTCAAGCACGTAGATTGGGTTCTGAAGAGCCTGTACGATGCGAACATGAGAGTATCGGCAGAAAAATCCAGCTTTTTTAAGAAAAGCGTGAACTTCCTTGGGTTTATAGTCACTTGTAACGGTGCTACAACAGACCCAGAGAAGGTAAAAGCCATAAAAGAATTTCCGGAACCTAAAAGTGTTTTTGAGGTACGGTCATTTCTAGGCCTAGCCAGCTACTATAGATGTTTCATTAAGGACTTCGCAGCAATAGCAAGACCTATATCGGACATCCTGAAAAGGGAAAACGGAACAGTTAGTAGACACAGGTCACGAAACATTCCGGTTCAGTTCTCTGAGGCGCAACAACAAGCATTCCAGAAACTACGAAACATTCTGGCATCCGACGACGTGATGCTAAGATACCCCGACTACAAAAAGGCATTTGATCTAACGACAGATGCCTCGGCCTATGGTATTGGCGCAGTATTGTCCCAGGAAGGACGCCCAATAACAATGATCTCAAGGACGTTGAAAGACAGGGAGGTTAATTACGCCACAAACGAGAGGGAGCTCCTAGCCATAGTTTGGGCACTGGCCAAGCTGCGGCACTATTTGTATGCAGTAAAAGATATAAACATATACACTGATCATCAGCCATTGACATTCGCAGTATCGGAATCCAATCCGAACGCGAAAATCAAACGATCGAAAGCTCGCATCGACGAGTCCGGCGCTAAAATGTTTTATAAGCCCGCAAAGAGAATCTCGTCGCGGATGCCCTCTCCAGACAGCAACTTAACGTTGTGGAGGCGGAAGAAGCTCATTCGTGTGCGGCTACTATCCACAGTGAAGTGTCGCTCACACACACCATCGAAGCAACAGAGAAGCCACTAAATTGCTTTCAGAACCAGATAACTCTGGAGGAAGCACGCTTCCCGTCTAAACGCACCTTCGTGCTCTTTGGAAACAAACGACAGCACAACATTAACTTTACAGGCACGGAGTCGCTGCTAGAAGAGCTCGCGGACACCATAGTCCCCAGGGGCGTAAATGCCATTCATTGTGATCTGCATACGCTAGCAATGGTACAGGATAAATTGGTCCGGCAATTCCCAGCCACCAAATTCTGGTATTGCAAAAACCGAGTGACAGACATTTTTGCAGTCGAGGAGCGACGGGAAATCATTACTGCCGAGCACAATAGGGCACACAGATCGGCACAGGAGAATGTCAAACAGGTACTCTCCGAATATTATTTTCCTAAAATGACTAAATTGGCCAACGAAGTTGTCCAAAATTGCAAGACCTGCGCAAGGGCCAAGTATGATAGGCACCCCAAAAAACAGGAAATCGGCGAATCACCGATTCCATCCCACGCAGGGGAAATATTACACATTGATATTTTCTCAACAGATAGGAAATACTTCCTGACGTGCATTGACAAATTTTCAAAGTTCGCAGTCGTGCAACCCATTCCCTCTAGAACAATTGAGGACCTAAAACCAGCGGTGCTACAGCTAATGAACTATTTTCCAAAGGCCAAAACGATCTATTGCGACAATGAGCCTTCACTAAATTCGCATACGATCTCGGCCATGCTGACTAACCACTTCGGGGTTGGCATCGCAAACGCACCACCCTTACACAGTGTATCTAACGGACAGGTTGAACGCTTTCACAGCACCCTGATAGAACTCGCTAGATGCATTAAAATTGACAAAGGTATAGCTGATACCATAGAGTTGATTTTATTAGCCATCGCCAAATACAACAAATCAATTCACTCGGTCATTAACAAAAGACCAGCTGATGTTGTACAGACGAACTCGGAAGATTTACAGATGGAAATCCAAGAAAAAATAAAAAGCGCCCAGGACGCGTTAAAAAAACGGGAAAACACATCCCGGCCAAAGTTCGAGTTGACAACGGCACAGAGACCTGGACTCATGGCACACACCTCATAACCTTTGACAAACAAGCCACGATAAATGACACACTCTTCATCAACCACGATAACACCCGGAAGAGAGCTCCAGGGACAGCAAGTCTCCCCTTGTTGAACATCACCGCTAGCAGAGATGTCCTCAGCCTTCACCGCCTAAGTGAACGAAACTTGGAGTTCATCAAGGAGTTTAGAGAAGAGATCGACAACAACCAGACAAGTCTCGCAGCAATTATTGCAGGAGCAATATGCTGCGCACTCATCTGCATCGGGCTCACTTTTAAGCGACTTATTAGGGCAAGAAAATCCGCAGACCAAATTAGACAGGTTATCGCTGAATTACAAACGGCCGAGGGCGGCCTTAACTTAGAAGGGGGAGCAGTTAACTGTGGTCAACCCGATCAAGATCGTTGACCGCAGTTACTTCGAAAATAAGCTCCGGCCGAAATTGCTGACCTAGCAATGGGCCGAAAGCTCGTGCACAGCGGCAGACACTGCATATTTGCGTGGCCGCTGTGAGCTTTTGTTAGCTCTAAGTTTTGTCTTTAAGAACAGTACTGTTTCATGCCTTAAATAAAGAGCACGCTGCTCGTTGACTTTACTCCGGCATCGCCGTCAAACTTATTTACATTCGTCCACTGAGCTTAAGGCCAGGGGCATAGGGGACAGTCATTCCCTCACCATAATCTTCAGTTGACTCATCGGTGGCCATAGTTGCCCAGCAGCCAACCCCCAACCACTCGGAAGAGAGTTACGCAGCGGCTGCCCCCATCCAGTACGTCAGCGATTATAGTTGCCAGCAGCCAACCCCCAACCACTCGGAAGAGAGTTACGCAGCGGCTGCCCCCATCCAGTACGTCAGCGATTATAGTTGCCAGCAGCCAGCTCCCAACCACCTGAACGACAGCGACGCAGTGGTTACTCTTCGTCCAGCACATCAGCGATCATAGTTGTCTAGCAGACAGCTATAACCCTTACTTACAGCCAGCACCCCGCCGGTGCCCCGTCTACCACTGGCCCGTCCAGGAGCGGCACCGCCGCCGGGCCAGTCACCGAAGAGATTAATTTATACATTAGCGGTCTCACCCCCGAAATTTGCGAAAAAATTATCCTCGATGGACCGCGATTTCTTAAGAATTTACGTGCAAAAAGAATTTGGCGGTCGGCCATGGTTCTCTTGTAATTGAATTTCAAAGTTCCCGGGTTTGCTATAAAAAACAAGGGTGCTTCGAAATGTCCTTCGGCCAAACCCTGCAACAAATTCATTCGCACTACCGTCGCCGCCAATTCGAATCGAAACTGAGACGGACCCAATTCAGTTTCAACCAAACGAAGTTGCAAAAGTCATCAGCGAGCAATTGAAACCAAAAATGGCCCCAGGCGGTGATCTAATAACTGCGAAAATGCTAATTGAACTCCCAAACTGTGCAGTTGAGGTCATTTGTAAACTCTTTAACGGGATTACACGACTTGGCTACTTTCCAAAAAAATGGAAAAAATCGGTAACTATTCTGCCGGAAAACACTCACATGATACTTGAATCGTACGTTTACAACAGAGAATTCGCCGTGAGATGCAACACTACAACATCCGACGATTACACTATAGAGGCTGGAGCTCCCCAAGGTAGCGCCCTTCACCAACTCTATTTCTCCTTTACACCGCAGATATTCCCACGAACGTCCGGCTAACTACTTCCACATTCGCAGACGATACCGCGATCATAAGTCGGTCCATTGCCCAATTCAGGATACAGCACTACTAGCTGATCACCTCGTGGTAGTGGAGAGGTGGTTATCAGACTGGCGTATAAAAATAGATGCGCAAAAGTGTAAACACATAACGTTTACTCTTAACAGACAAACGTGTCCCCCGCTAACTATGAATAACACGCCACTTCCACAAGCTGACGATGTAACGTACCTTGGCGTTCACCTAGACAGGAGACTTACATGGAGGAAACATATCGAAGCTAAGAAAATTCATCTAAAACTAAAATCCATTGGCCTCCATTGGCTCTTAAATGCTCGCTCCCCCCTCTGCCTGGACTTCAAGGTCCTGCTCTACAATTCAACGCTTAAGCCAGACTGGACATACGGCTCCCAGTTGTGGGGAAACGCGAGCAGCAGCAACATCGACATTATCCAGCGAGCACAATCAAAAAATCTTGAGAACTATCACTGGGGCACCTTGGTATGTTCGGAACGACAACATCCACAGAGATCTTGGCATTCTGCCCGTAAAAGACGAAATATCAAAACAAAAAGCGCCCTACCTCACCAAGCTAACTTCTCATCCAAACCAACTCGCCAGGGGGCTAGCCATACCGGACCCGATTGCAACGAAATGACCTTCCAGCTCAGTAGTTATTAGAGCCCTTTAATCTCGCGTCAGTCATCATGACTGTTAGATAGTTTTTTAATTTAAGATTTTATATACTTATTGTTAGTCTCAATTCAGAGAAGATCCAATAACAAAAATGCATACGTAAAAAAAAAAGGAAAGAAATTTAAAAAAAAAGAACTGCGCCGCAGGGAAAAAAAATTTAAGAAAAAATCGCGCGATTTTTTCTTAAAATTTTTTTTCCTGCGGCGCAGTTTTTTTTGTTCAATATTAAACTAGTAGTTTTAGCTGAATTAGGGTTGTTGTGTCGCTTAGAAAAACAAATTCAATCTTTAAGTTTGGTTTCGGGTGGAAAGACTAAAAGAAAGGTTAAAATATATAATCCTCCTTGGACCGCGATTTCTTCTGATTATCATAATAAAAATACACATGTGGTCATCCATGGTTATGAAGAACTCTTAAGAACTCGCTGTCCATCGAGGATCATTTTTACGCGGTTGTGAGGACTAGTTTCCTATAATACCAATTACTCAGATGTTTGGAATTTTAAATTAGTCTTAAAAGGAAAAGGGAACATATATACGTATATGATTTTTATAGCAAACGTTAGAAAAGCATACTTGTTTTTTATAGCAAACCCGGGAACTTTGAAATTCAATTACAAGAGAACCATGGCCGACCGCCAAGTTCTTTTTGCACGTAAATTCTTTAGAAATCGCGGTCCATCGAGTATAATTTTTTTGCGAATTTCGGGGGTGAGACCGCTAATGTATAGTATTACCCGACTTATTGTACATGTCAGAATAAAAAACATGTATTTTTCTCGTGTCTTTTATTTAAATAGAATACGTCACATTTTTTTTCATACATGTATAATACAAAAGGAATAGTATACTGTGGGTTAGAAATGTACTATACATATGTATTGTTTTCCGAACCCTGCAACTAATTACTTAATTGTTGAATTCGAAACGTACGTATTTTTTTATGCTTTGAATACCGAACTGTTTAACGGACGTGTTTTTAAAATCAAGTTTTTACCTAGTATATTAGCCCGAAACAATCTAATCGGCGGTGTAATATTGGAACAATCTCCTGCTCTCACTGTGAGCATTGTGAATTGTGGATCGCCACTGACCGTGCAAAGTTTTAATCGATTTAAAACAATTAATAATCACAAACTTCGAACTGCACTTGTTTTGTTGTCTTTGTGCATCAAACCGGGCATCTACACTTGTGTGTCCGAATCGAACATCCACCGCACCTTTACATAATCACTTGCCTTACACGTACGCAGTAACAATGTCTGTGACCAAGCGTCTGCAAAGCAACAACAACTGCAACGGGATAGCCAACGAGCGTGTGTCCGATGCGCCGTCATCTCAGCTGCTGGAGATGGTCAACTTGCGTCTCCATGAGCAAACACAACAAGAGAGAACGTTATAGTCGGGTGCCCCGACTATCAGATACCCGTTACTCAGGTTAAGGGAGTGCGAAAGAGATGGAGATAGAAAACTTTGATGACGCATAACTTTTAAACGAATTCGATAGGTATTGATAAACACAATAAAACTGCATTTTTACTTTTCCAAAATATTTAAATTTTTAAAATCGTATCTAAGTAATTGTGGGTGTTATAGGGGGCGTGGCGCTCCGCTTGCGCTGCGTAGGAACTCCAAGAATCTTCATGCCAAATACCAATCCTCTAGCTTTTATAGTTTCCGAGATCTCATACGGACAGACAGACAGACAGACAGACGGACAGACGGACATGGCTATATCGACTCGGCTAGTGACCCTGATCAAGAATATATATACCATATAGGGTCGGAAACGCTTCGTTCTCCCTGTTATATACTTGTGCACGAATACAATATACCCTTTTACTCTACGAGTAACGGGTAAAAAACCTCACTGGCCTGGTGCAAGACGAGAAGCAGCGTATTCTTGGTGGCCTTTTGACTCATCTGGATGGAATCGCAGCTGATGGGAGAGCGGGTCGCGAGCGTGGAGGCCGAGGTGGCCGAGATACGATCCGATAGAGACAAGGTGAACGAGCGTGTCAACAGTCTGGAGCATAAGGTCTGCGAACTGAATGCATTGAAGGAGAGGGTGGGCGATATAAAAGCCAAACTCTCATCTCAGCAAATGGCAACTCAGGCCTGCGAATTACGCATGCACGGAATACCATTTTTAGAGGGTGAAAATCTGAAGACACTGTACCACAAACTCTGCTTTTCGCTGCATCTCACTCCGCCGCCGAAATTTTCCGGGCCAGAAAAACCCAAAGATCTTCAGTGGACCCGGTAATCATTATAAAAATGGAAAATTACCACGAAAAAATTACGCTGTTACGCTGCATCGGAGCTTACCGGCGTACGGCTAAACAACAACTTAGCTTACAGCTGATTGGGTTCGACTCACAAGCAGCTCTTTATATTAATGAGCAGATTTTAAGAGAGCACTACATAATTTTTAAAGGAGTCATGAAGCTAAAAAAGCATAAAATCTTGTCAGCCGTCTTTACTTGCAGTGGCTTTGTGCATGTCCGCTGCGGTTACAATATGTTATACCGCATTAAGCGCATGGATGGGCTTTCAGCGCTCTCTCGTGATTTGGGCGCACAAACACAAACCGCTCTCCTCCTCTCTCTACCAACTACATCGGCTACAACTTCTGCTGCTTCATCAGGATCGCCTGATAGGGCAGGTGCTCTTAACAGTAAGAGCTTTCGTCCCTAAAACTGTACCTTTATTTTTATTTAAATATTTATCTGTAGTATTAATGGGTTTATCACTATGGACGGCAGTCCATGTAGTGACGAAGCGCACCAGGAGAGTGTGCGAAGGCGACTACTATTATATAGCCGCAAAATTTAAAATCTGCTGTGATAGTCCGATCGTAATGAGTAATACACCAAATTAAAGATATTGCTAAAACTTAAAGGCTTGCATACCAAGACCTCAAGAAAATCAATTGGCTTGGGGGAGAGAGCGGTGAAAGTGTAAAAGTGAAAATTTAGAAATTTGGATCTGTTGGGGCCCTCGCAATGTTTTAATTGTTCCCATTGAAAATACCCGTCGAATGAGGGGTCATATGATAAAATCCGACGCTCCGTTCAAGTTATAGCCAAAATAAGATTTTCTTCTTCTTCCCAAAATGAAAATTTAATTCTGTTTGTCAGTTTGTCCGCTTGTCAGTTTGTCCAAAATATGTTTTTTAAGTTCTGAAAATTTGATATGACGTTCATCACATCGATATAAAAAACTTTTGTTCTACCACTTTTGGAAAAACCTGCTAGTTTAGCGGGAAAACAGCTATAAATAGCTAAAATTCGGAAAGCCGTAACTTCTATACTACTAAAGCTACAGACTTGTGCTGCATCTCGTTTGAAAGGTATTTTTAAATCCTTCTATATGCAATTTGTGTAAATGTAATAGTTAAAAAGATATGAACAAAAGAAAATTTGTTTAAACTTTTTTTTTAGTTTTTTTTTAATTTTTTCAAAAACGGCTCTAACGATTTTCCTTACAACTTTAAACTGTATAGCCCTTGAGATTTCTTAAATTTTGGTATATATTATGTTTATGTAAAAAATCGCGTTTAAATGTAATTCAGAAACGAAAATAGCCACTTTTGCCAGCTTAGAACACCTAACGCTTCCTGAGCATTGAATTTTGTGCGTGGGTGTCCAAACTGTATTTTAGGGTCATGGAATCAGTAAATTTGCATTTAACAGTTCCATATAGGAATCTTTTGTTCTACGACTTTTGGAAAAAACCCTCTACTTTAGCGAGAAAAAAGCTTAAACAAGAGAGAACGCTATAGTCGGGTCTATCTAATACCCGTCACTTGGCTAAAGGGAGTGTGATTTAAAAAATGTCTTATACATTTCGATAGGTATAAGTATACACAACAAAATTGCATTTCTCGGAAATCTTTAAAGGTGTGGGCGCCAGACACATTTAAAAATTGTTAGTGGGCGATTGTGGGCGTTAGAGGGGGCGTGGCGCTCGGCTGAAATAAACTTGCGCATAGGAAGCCCAAGAATATGTGTTGAAAATCTCAAGCTTCTAGCTTTTGTAGTTTCCGAGATCTCAGCGTTCATACAGACAGACAGACGGACAGACAGACGGACAGACGGACATGGCTTCCTTCTAGCTGTTACATACTTTTGCACGAATACAATATACCTTTTTACTCTACGAGTAACGGGTATATAAATTGATGAGTTTAGGTACTTGTTTGTCCAGTCTAATGTTGATGTTATTTGCATGTCTGAAACTTGGTTCTTGCCCGATTTTAGTGATTTGCCTATTGCGTGTCATGCTGGTGGTGTCGCTATTTATGTGAACAAAAAATTGAATTCTACCGTTAAATGTAAGCATCCAATCGATAGTGAAATTGAATATTTATTTTTAGAACTTTCAGGTAAAGATCTTTCGAAAGCACTAATAGGATGCATTTACCGGCCGAATCGTACTATTGACTATGCCCCCTCAATAAATGTTCTGCGTGAAATATCTGTTGAACATACAGATGTTATTATTACTGGCGACTTTAATAACAATATCTTAATAGGCTTGACTTCAGTTTATTTATACATACTCTTATTAACCTTTTTTATACCCTTGTAGAGGGTATTATAATTTCAGTCAGATGTTTGCAACGCAGTGAAGGAGACGTTTCCGACCACATAAAGTATATATATTCTTGATCAGCACCAATAGCCGAGTCCATCTAGCCATGTCCGTCTGTCCGTCTGTCCGTTTCTATGCGAACTAGTCTCTCAGTTTTAAAGCTATCGCGATGAAACTTTCCCGAAAGTCTTCTTTCTATTGCAGGTAGTACATATGTCGGAGCGAGCCGGATCGGACCACTATATCTTAAGGCTCCCATAGGAATATTCAAACAAATATAAGAAAATTCATTGTAACTTTGTAGGAAGTAGGCGTTTTGATTCTTGACTATTTAAAACCAAAATTTTAATAAATAAATACGCTGAATCTGGAATTCCTGGAACTGCACCGAGTAAGCATTCTTTAATCTACAAGGGTATATAAGCTTCGGCAGGCCGAAGGTAGCTTTCCTTATTGTTTTTAATGTCCCTAGTAAGATTTTATTGTATGACCAAGTCTCTGTACCAGTTTTCTCTAAGCATGACCTCATCTTTCTGACAGAGGGGAGAGGTCTGTAGGTTGAGACGGTCTGTAAGTTGAGACACTCAATTTTCTCAAAACTTATCCACTAAAAAAATTTTATTTTTTTTTGTAGTCCTTTTTAGTGACAAAACTTTTGGGGAAAACATTATAAGCCAGGCTCTAGCCAGATTAAAGCTGTGAGAGTCGTGTACCATTTTTCACCATAAAAGTTTTTGTCTACTTTTTTCAAAATTCCATTTAAAAATAATAACGTCCTTAAATCAACTTGGTAAGAGATTTAAAACATTAGTATATTAGCTGTTAACAAATTAAAAAAAAATCAGCTTAATGTGACAGTCAGAAAAAAAGTTATTAATTTTTTCCCGAAACATCCCATTTTGCGTAAGGGACACTTTGAGCGTGTAAGTTGAGACTCCCGTTTTTCATAGAAAAAGGCCTTAGGCCAGCAGAGGTCGCTTTCTGCATAGTACATTTCTTTGATATTAGGGGAAAAGTGAATGTTTAAAGAGCCTTTTGATTTTAATTGTTATTTGGTCTAAGTTTTTAAAAAATGGATGGGAAATGATTTAGGACGAACTAAAATTGATTAAATTAACATAAATAAATAGTTCCTTATAGTTTGGAGTACTTTTTGTGTGAGTATTACAGACTTACAGACCTCTTTTTCAAAATGTCGTTTTTTGGGACTTTTCAAAAAAAATAATTTTTCAGTTTTCCCTAAGGAAAAAAAAAATATTTTTTGTTTTTTATTAAGCTAATAGACTAACCTTTCGATCAGCACCAAATGCGTAAAGTTTCATAAGTGAATGTCGAAATGGCAGATTAAAAACAAAAGGTGTACCAACCTACAGACCTCTCCCCTATGATTTAACTTTAGCTTATAATTCTGACACTTTCGTATTTAGGGACTACAAAAATATTAACTACACTGAACTGGAAGTAGAATATAATAATTGTGATTGGACGTCCATATATATGTCTCCCAATATCGAGCATCAATTAAACATTTTTAACAGAAACATTGATTACCTTTACCACTCATGCTCATGAGGTCGTATCTGACAGGTAGACAACAAGCAGTCGTATCTGGGACTTATTGTTCTAGCTTTGTTTCGGTGTCTAGAGGCGTTCCCCAAGGATCTGTGCTAGGGCCTTTATTGTTTTGCGTCTATGTTAATGATTTACCCAAAGTTCTGTTCCCTTGTGATGTCCATCTATACGCTGATGATGTGCAGTTCTATGTTAGTAAGCCTCTATGTCAAGTCAATGATTGTATTAGTATGTATAATACCCTGTTTTTCAAAATTAATACCTGGGACACTGAAAACGGACTATGTCTAAACTCATAAAAAAAACAAATGCGTAATTATCTACAAAAAACCCTTCGATACATCGGAACTCCCGAATTTAATAATTGGAAATAGCTCTATCAAATACGAAGAATCGGCAGGAATCCTGGGTATAACCTTTAACAACCCGTTAACATGGAGCAAACATATATCCAGAGCAACTGGGCGAACATATGGGCTTCTGAGACAGCTTTCTACTTCTCGTTCTTTCCAACCCAACTTCGAATGCTATTGGCCAAAACAATTTTGGTTCCCACCCTGTTTTACGGTGTTGAGATTTTTGGGCACTGCGACACTCAAGATACTCAAAAATTAACTGTTGCTTGTAATTCGATCGTCAGTTACATGTTTAATCTTCGTCGTACTGACCACACTTCCCACCTAGTCAATTATGTCCTTGACCATAGCCTTAGTTAGTGGATTGACCTCAAAACATTAATTTTTATTCAAAAGATTGTGTGCACCCGTAAACCGTCTCACTTGTTTCAGAAACTTCTTCCAGCTCAATTGCAAAGAACACAAAATTTTATTATTCCTCGATATAAAACCTTATGCTCTAAGACGCAATTCTTTATCAATGCAATTCGCCTATGGAACAATCTGCCACATGCTATCAAAACCATTAGACGCGCGTCTCAATTTAAATCGAAAATCAAGGAATTGATGCTAGATCAAAACAAGAGAGAACGCTATAGTCGGGTGCCCCGACTATCAGATACCCGTTACTCAGCTAAAGGGAGTGCGAAAGAGATGGAGAAAAACTTTGATCCGCCGTAACTTTTTAACGAATGGTCTGATTTAAAAAATTTCTTCTACATTTCGATAGGTATTGATAAACACAATAAAACTGCATTTTTACTTTTCCAAAATATTGAAATTTTTAAAATCGTATATAAGCGATTGTGGGCGTTAGAGGGGGCGTGGCACCCTTTTGAAACAAACTTGCGCTGCGTAGGAACTCCTAGAATCTGCATGCAAAATGTCAATCTCCTAGCTTTTATAGTTTCCGAGATCTCAGCGTTCATACAGACAGACAGACAGACAGACAGACAGACAGACAGACAGACGGACAGACAGACGGACAGACGGACATGGCTAGATCGACTCGGCTAGTGATCCCGATCAAGAATATATATAGTTTATAGGGTCGGAAACGCTTCCTTCTACCTGTTACATACTTTTGCACGAATCTAATATACCCTTTTACTCTACGAGTAACGGGTATAATTAGTTGCAAACTTATAATCGTAACCCAACTTTGTTAGATTTTAAGAATTGATGTACTTTATTGTAAATATACGACAACAACATTATGGTAAGAATGGAAATAAATCTTTTATTGCTTGTATTTATTAGTTAAAAAAGAAAATAAATGATTTAAATAATATAAGCAAATATCCGATTTGATCTCAGTTTCGTTTCGCTATCGCTTTGGTTGCTTTTGATACCGACTGCTTTCCTTCGAAAAGGTGTGTTTTTTTTTGTCAAATTCCGTTTACTTGTTTTTTTTTGGATCAGAGCTATTCAAGAACATAATAAAATGGTCCTGGTTGCTCTTCTATTCTATTCGAAAAACATTCTCTTTACTTTTTGAAGACTTTGTTCCTAGTTGCTTGAGCTTCCTTTGACAGTTGACCTATAAAGCTGGATAAAGCAGGTGAGCGACACAGCTGATCCAAACCACTGACCGAAACAGCTGCTTGACCGATAATTTTTGTTTCGGATTGCTAGAAAAATTCCGTAGTATTTGGGTGAGCCCATTCTGGTTTCGCAGATTTTCAACACTATTTCTACGCTTTTCTTCCATAAAATATGTGGGACCGGGCTGTGATTAGGTTTTTTAGGTAACGTACACACAATCCCACTGGTTTTGATTATATTTATTATAGATTTATTGAATTATTTAATATTATAAGTAGGTTTTGTTAAACTGAATATTTTGCGTCTTAGTCGTCTTTCTTTTCGTTTTTCACGTCTTTTCTACTCGCGTCGTTTTCGCACGTCTTCTCCTCGTCGTTCCAAAATCTTAATTCGCTCTCGTCCTCAATTTAGGCAGGCTTGCCACGTCGTTAGTTCGCCAAATCTCCCGTCATAGGACCAGCTGATCTGGGTTGCCAGACCATTCCCACAAATCGGCCATCCTACACTGCATTCGCCTCGAATGCGTCGTCTTCATCGTCGTCATAAGGCAACCACGGCTTTAGATACTCAGCGCAAGTGCTCGTCTGCCTTGGGCCTTCGCTGAATACTGAGTCTTTAGCTACGTCGTAGGTATCATTCGATTTCACCCTTACAATGCGGTATGGGCCAAGATACTTCGGCTTTAACTTTAGCCCTGGACCAAGCTGGGTTCTCTTGATAGCAACTAAGTCGCCGACTTTGTACTTTGAAGCTGGTCTTCGCCGTAGGTTGTATCGTTTTTTATTTTCTTCCTGTATTTTAAGAATGTGCTGCTTTGCTTGATTGCGAAGTTCATCTCGATCGTCGTTGAAGAGCTGAATCATTTCTGCCTCTAACATCTGCTGGATCTGTATGTCGGCTTTGAGACGCATCTTGGTACCCGTAAGTAACTCAAAAGGCGTTGTTTTAGTGCTTCGGCAAAATGTTGAGTTGATGACTTGCTGTACGCTGCTGACAAACTTAAACCATTGTCGTGGATCATCGATAGAAAGTTTCGAAAGGACAGCAATTATTGTCGTATTTAGCCTCTCGACCTGACCGTTGGCACAAGGTAGACCTGTTGTGATGAGATGATGCTTGATGCCTTCGGTGTTGCAGTACAGTTGAAAGTCCTCCGACGTGAATGCAGATCCTTTGTCAGAGATTATGTGACTAGGATTGCCGAAGATTTTGCTTTGCTCCTGAAGTCTCGATACAGCATCTTTGGTAGAGGTCGTCTTGGTCGGATAGAGCCAGCAAAATTTGGTGAAACTATCGATTACTGCAAGTATGTGCTTATACTGTTTGTGAGTCGACTCCAAAGGGCCAAGGAAATCGATGTGATACGTCTGCAGTGGTTTTTCGTCCTTGCTGAGTGGATGAAGTTCGCCCTCTTGTTTTCCCTGCTTACGGTTGCTGACAATGCATGGTATACAGCAGCTTATACACTTCTGAATCTTCTCTTCCAGCTTCGGTATGTAGAACTCCTTGCCAATAATCTCCTTACACTTCTTGACAGAGAAGTGACCGTGTTCGTGTGCTTGCTTGATAATTTCTCGTTGCATACCCGAAGGAACAACAATAAGTTCACAGTCGTTAACAACTTTGTGTAAGAGTCCCGATTTCAAGAAGTAATTGTTATGGGTCGTCTTTTCTTCAAGAATGTCTATGATGGCTTTAAGCTGGTCGTCTTGAGCCTGAATGTTCTTGATTCTGCTGTGTATTGACGTCTCTGTTATCATCATCATGTGTGCTCGACTTAGAGCATCTGCGTGGCGAATTCGCGTGCCAGCTCGGTGTTCGACGACAGTAAGTAGACCCTGAACTTTTTGAAGGCTTCCACAACAGCTAAGATTTCGAGCTCGTAGCTCGTGAACTTCCGTTCAGCATCTGTCGTCTTTTTGCTCATGTAATATACAGGATGCCACTGGTTATCGTCTGTACTTTTTTGCAGCAAAACTGCGCCGAAACCATCGATTGAGGCGTCCGTATGTAGTTCAGTCTCGTGCTGCTGATGGAAAATTTTTAGGACTGGTTTTTGCGTAATGAGAACCTTTAATTTGTTAAATGCATCTAACTGTTGGTCACCGAAATTAATTTTCGCATCTTGTTTTGTCATGTCAGATAAGGGTTTAGCTATCTGCGAGAAGTTGGCGATGAACTTTCGGAAATAGCCCACTAAGCCAAGGAAACTCTGTAGCTGTTTCAGGCGATGGACTTATTTTCTGATTTTCAATTATGTGACCCAAGTACTCGATTTTGGTTTTCAAAAAATGACATTTTTTGAAGTTAATTAAAAGTCCATACTCTGAGCATCTCTTTAGAACTTCAATGATGTTCTCTACAGCTTCTTTTTCGGTTTTTGCAGGGATTATAATGTCGTCGACGTACGGTATGGCCACTCCTTTACAAGTCAGGTCTCTAAAGATAGCATTCACATGTCGCTGGAATACGCTCGGCGAATTGGAGAGACCGAAGGGAACTCGAAGAAACTGAAACTGTCCGTTGTGTGTAACGAACGACGTATACTTGCGACTTTCTTCTTCTATACCGACATGGAAGAATCCGTTTTTTAAATCAATCGAGCTAAAAATACGCGCGTCCTGCAATCTGTCAAGTTGATCCTCGATCAAAGGGAGAGGAAAATGGTCTCTGATGATCAGTTTATTGATACGTCTGTAATCGATGCATAGGCGATGAGATCCGTCACGTTTTTTAACTAGGACAACTGGGCTGCTATATTCTGACTCGGAAGTTTCAATTACACCGTCTTTTAGCCATTGGTCGGTTTGTTTGTCTATAATGCATCGCTCGGCATACGAAAGTCTTCGAGGTCGTGAGTGTATCGGCATATCGTCGTTAAGAATCAAACGCATTTGAATGTTTGTGGATTTCGTGCTTACCGGTTGATAGTTTTGGACGGCTCTGTATACTACCTCTTTAGCTTTTACGCTTGCTGATGGTTCGATGTCTGTTACAAGTGCTTCGCAGTCTTCAGTGTCAATTTTAAAAATCGAACTGATCTCTGCGTCGGCACTGGGTGGTTTGGTTACTTTCACGCCTTCACTAGAGATTGTCAATTGAGCTTGCTTGCAAAACTCTTCACCAACAACCATCTCCTTGTCCAGGAACTGCGACTCGACCACAAGAAACTTTGTTACGAATTGTTCACCGTCAATTGTAATTTCATGTTCGAACGAACCCGACGGTTTGATCTTGTTCAGATCTGATTTACCGAACCCGATTAAATAAACGTTGCACTCACTTAGCTTTGGCTTTCTCACATTTTTAAATGTGGTATCGGTAACCAAATTGTACTTGCTTCCGGTGTCGATTAAAGCGGTGAATTTTACATTATTGGCCTCTACAGTGATGCACATAAACGCGTGAGCAGTTGACACCTTACACATGTTGGTTGATTCCATTTTGTCACTCAAACTCTTCGCTGGGCATTCTTTTGCGATATGTCCGAAATTGTTACACTGAAAACATTTTCGTCCCTTGGACTTGTTTTCACAAATCGCAGATGTGTGACCTTTCGCGCCGCAATTGTAACACTTTAGGTCTCTGCTTGTATTTCTGTTGGACACTGCTTGGTTTTTAAATTCACTTTTTGCCTCACTTTTGTTCGCTTTTGTAAACGTGAATTGACTTTTACTCTCACTTTTTGATTTTCCGCGGATTACTTCGTAGCACTTCAGTTTGTCTTTAAACTCGCTCAGACTTTTTGCGTTGTAGAGCACTAGCTTATTTGCACACGAATCGTCAATTCCGTCGATTACGTACTGGATTAAGGCACTGCTTTCGATGTTTCCCCTTGACGCTAGTTCTTTCATATACAAAAAATATTCTTGCAGACCTTCACCTTTTTTAATTTTTCTTTCCGCCATCAAATTGTGTAACTGAGCACTGTTTGTCGCAGTCTTGAACTCGGCCAGTAAGGATTTCTTTAGTTTCACCCAACTCGTTAGTTCGCGCTCACTATTGGCAAACATTTTGGCAAGGCCTTGCAGCGATCGCTTGGCAAAAATGAACTTTTGTAGTTCGTTCCAGAACATAATTGTCGCCATGTCCTCAAATTCCTTCACCCACACTTCGATTGCCAAATTGTCTTCGCCACTGAACGCGCGGACTGAGTCTTCTATGTCACGAAAGTTTAGAGCGAACCTCGGTATTTCAGAAAAACTGCTTGTTTCGCGATTGTTTTTGGCACTGTTACTGCTTCGAATGCTTATGGCGTCTGCTGCTTGATTCTCGTCCCTTTCGTCTTCGGATTCATCATCTTCGCTTTCATCTTCTTCGTTCTCGTTGAATTCTGCGTCGACCAACAAGAAATCTTTTTGCAAATTGCGAAATATGTGTTTTGTCAGGTCATCTTTATCATGGGGAAGTTTGAGCAAGTTACAAATTATAGCCAGATCCATATCAGATAAATGGTCAGCAATATAATTGACTTTCCTCGAATAATTTCTGTGTAACTCGTCATATTCGTAACCTTGAAACTCGCGCAACCGTTTTCTATTGTTTCTGTCTCCATCTTCCTCAAAAACGAACTTGTGCAAAAGTAGAATATTTTGCTTCTTTTCATCGCGAAGCATCGCACTAATACTCTCAAACTCGTTCAATTTTGTCATTTTGCACTCTCATGTACGCTCACGGATATCAGAAATTGTATGTGTATTCGCACACGTTTGATTGCCGGCTGCGTTTTTTATGCGGATCGCGAAAATTTTCTCAGTTTTGCGGAGTTAAACTGTTCTGATAGTGTGTTTTCTCGATCTTTGTTGCACTTTCTTTTTCACTTTTACTCTTGGCTTTTATTGGTTGAGCCCCCAAATTATGTGGGACCGGGCTGTGATTAGGTTTTTTAGGTAACGTACACACAATCCCACTGGTTTTGATTATATTTATTATAGATTTATTGAATTATTTAATATTATAAGTAGGTTTTGTTAAACTGAATATTTTGCGTCTTAGTCGTCTTTCTTTTCGTTTTTCACGTCTTTTCTACTCGCGTCGTTTTCGCACGTCTTCTCCTCGTCGTTCCAAAATCTTAATTCGCTCTCGTCCTCAATTTAGGCAGGCTTGCCACGTCGTTAGTTCGCCAAATCTCCCGTCATAGGACCAGCTGATCTGGGTTGCCAGACCATT
The DNA here is from genome assembly GCF_030179915.1 of Drosophila takahashii. Taxonomy (NCBI): domain Eukaryota; kingdom Metazoa; phylum Arthropoda; class Insecta; order Diptera; family Drosophilidae; genus Drosophila; species Drosophila takahashii. The sequence goes on from NC_091678.1 coordinate 38,143,734, forward strand.
CCCACAAATATACGCATTTATTTCCTGAAAAATCCCTAAGGGTCCATATAATATCTGGTAGTTTGTATAAGTCACTAAGATTGTGCGATAATTTGCGATTTGGTCTGTATACTTTGAAAAATATTTATTAGGAATAAGTATTTCTTTCACTAAGTTGGTAAGATTTGCCTCTAAGACAGCTATAATTTTTTCTTAATATCCCTCTCGGTCATGATTCGTGGATTTGCTTGTGCATTGTCTACGGCAAGATTCGCGACTCTCTCCGCTAGGTCTTGTTCGGCCATTTGGGATATATGAGCAGGGTAAGAATTTCTCAACTGCGCATATGAAATTTTAGATTTTCTTCAAACTCGGGTTCTTTGAAGAGTTTGCCTTGGTTATCATCTGTGCTTTTTTTTTTAATTTTTTGGTGTCCATTTAGGGGAGCTATGAATTTTTCTAGTTAAGAACTTAAAAAATGTTCTCAAACTTCAAATTAGTATATCTCGAGAACGGCTTAGAAGAACAACGTGGAACTTTACACGTTTTTAAACGTGTACTGGGGGAGTTAGAAAATAATTTTCTTAAATTTTTTGTTGTCCAATAAGTATGAATTTTATTTATTTGAAATTTTTTATCGCGGTTTTGAATGTCTTCTTCATTCTATAAAAGAAACTTAACTATCCAAGATTGTCCATCCCATAACCAACTTAATTTACCCAAAGAAACATTTTTGTTCCTTTTCATCATTTCCAAGATGAGTACAATTCTTACATGTTTAAGCTGAAAGTTTGTACAACGCAATTACTCACTGATATTATGCACATATATTAATATCATAATTTTACCACCGTCCCCTCATATAGCTGCCATACAAACCGATGGATTTTGTTATTGTTAAGAAGGTAGGCTTTGAAAAATTAAAATTATAATCTGAAACAAAAAATTTTTTCAAAGCCTACCTTCTTAACAACTCCAAATACCATTACACTTGGATGTTGGTTAATCATTCTATGAATTGTATTATTTATAGCAAACTCAATTTCTCCCAGTACTTTTTCAAAGCTATAACTCGGTTCGGTAATACTATATATTAGCGGACTCACCCCCGAAATTTGCGAAAAAATTATCCTCGATGGACCGCGATTTCTTAAGAATTTACGTGCAAAAAGAACTTGGCGGTCGGCCATGGTTCTCTTGTAATTGAATTTCAAAGTTCCCGGGTTTGCTATAAAAAACAAGTATGCTTTTCTAACGTTTGCTATAAAAATCGTATACGTATATATATTCCCTTTTCCTTTTTTGTCAAAATAAGACTAATTTAAAATTCCAAACATCTGAGTAATTGGTATTATAGGGAACTAGTCCTCACAACCGCGTAAAAATGATCCTCGATGGACAGCGAGTTCTTAAGAGTTCTTCATAACCATGGATGACCACATGTGTACAGAAGACCACATGATAATCAGAAGAAATCGCGGTCTAAGGAGGATTATATATTTTAACCTTTCTTTTAGTCTTTTCCACCCGAAACCAAACTTAAAGATTGAATTTGTTTTTCTGAGCGACACAACAACCCTAATTCAGCTAAAACTACTAGTTTAATATTGAACAAAAGAAACTGAGCCGCAGGTAGTAGTGCTGTATCCTGAATTGGGCAATGGACCGACTTATGATCGCGGTATCGTCTGCGAATGTGGAAGTAGTTAGCCGGACGTTCGTGGGAATATCTGCGGTGTAAAGGAGAAATAGAGTTGGTGAAGGGCGCTACCTTGGGGAGCTCCAGCCTCTATAGTGTAATCGTCGGATGTTGTAGTGTTGCATCTCACGGCGAATTCTCTGTTGTAAAGGTACGATTCAAGTATCATGTGAGTGTTTTCCGGCAGAATAGTTCTGATTTTGTGCATAAGGCCATCAAGCCAGACTCGATCGAAAGCCTGTGCAACATCAAGGAATACCGCACTGCAGTATTCTTGATATTCGAATGCAGACCGTATTTCCGTTGTTAATCTGTTGACTTGCTCTATTGTTCCATGGCTTTCTCGAAAGCCAAATTGATGTGCCGGAATAACGTTTTCCCCTTTAGATATGGGATTATGCGCGTCAAAAGGCATTTTTCGAGCAGTTTTGACAGACACGACAGTAAACTTATTGGTCTGTATGAAGCTGGTATTGTGTGATCTTTTCCTGGCTTTGGGATCATTATGATTACCGATTTTTTCAATTTTTTTGGAAAGTAGCCAAGTCGTGTAATCCCGTTAAAGAGTTTACAAATGACCTCAACTGCACAGTTTGGGAGTTCAATTAGCATTTTCGCAGTTATTAGATCACCGCCTGGGGCCATTTTTGGTTTCAATTGCTCGCTGATGACTTTTGCAACTTCGTTTGGTTGAAACTGAATTGGGTCCGTCTCAGTTTCGATTCGAATTGGCGGCGACGGTAGTGCGAATGAAAGGTGTAAAGGTGTAAAGCAAATGTACAAGCTCTGTCTTTGGCGCTTCTGGCCCAGCTGCCTGAAGAGTCTTTTATGGGGATTACTGTTTCATACGGCGCACTTAGATTTGGGTGGGCCTTCCACAAGGGATGCTTGGTGCTGGTGGGTGAAAGTTTCTCAATGTACTGGCGTTGTGCTTCTACTTCTTCGTGCCTTAGGGCCCTGGTAAGTCTGCGACCAGCTTCCTTAAGACTTTTGTTTCGAGGATGGCGATCTGCTGGTTTGCCAAGCCCGCCTCAAACGTCTTTTCTCCAAAACAAGCTGTTCGATTTCCAAGTTAGTTTTGTGTTGGTGTGTGCGCCCATCCCTCCCTTGCGGTGTAGAGACTTTGGCTGCTGCGACGAGTACAGACTCCAGTGCATCGGCATAGCAGTCGATGTCCTCCTTGATGTTGAGCTGTGGAGTCAGTTTAATGTGGGAACTTACGTACTTTTTGAACTTCAGCCAGTTGGTTCGATGCTACGTCAGTAAACAGCGGCAATGGCAAGGTTGCAGTTGCCCAACTGAAATTTTATCGATGTAGCTTGCAGTGTTGGGAAAGGTACTGTGTTTTTGTACCTAGGTAAGGTAAAAGGTATTGGGCAAAAAAAATACCTAGGTAAGGTAAAGGTACTTCAATTTCCCAGTACCTAGGTAAAGGTAAAAGGTAAATATATTGTTTTTTTATTTTTTATAAAAGCTGAGCTCAAGGAACCGAAAAAACGATTTTTAATTTTCCTTACAAAGTTCCCTATTTGTCTGAGCTTCCTTTGCTTTCATGGCCTCGTAGTCCGTGTAACTGCTTGGATGAACCCTCTAAAGTTGTTGAAATTAAATCCAATTATTTATAAATATAAGCTTAAATAATTTTGTGTATATATTTTAAAAACACGCGGCATGAATAATTGTATGCACGTATCACTTCATTAATATATTTATGAAACCCTCATGTACATATTTGGCGCGCAAAAATTCCGTATGTAGAAACATTGACTATATGTCAATGCATATGTATATGCCGTTTGTTTACGTACATACGGCTTTTTTGCGCGCCAAATACACTTTGGTTTCATAAATAAATTGATGTAGTGATTTCCCATCACATACATTCGTGCACAAAATTATATAAAATAAAACCGCGATTAGTTTTCATTCTCAAATATGTACATATCTCACACATAAAAATAGGCATAGGCTGTGTGTGCAGATTTCCTGTCTATTTATCATCGGATTTTATTGTTTTATTAACACACAACACGCACTGTCCGTCCGGGTTAAAAAATTTGCGATTTAATATTGTTGGCAACACTTTCTCGTTTAAATTTTCTTTTTCGGCCATGTCTGTCGCGCAAAGTCAAATTGTTTTGTGCATTTGAGAAAATTGCAATGCAAAGGTAACTTTACAAAACAAACATGAGAACGGCTAATTTCCAATGACTTTTAATGCTGCGTTCCGACTATTACAATTTCGAAACGAAATGATACAATGACGTGTAGATGTGGTGGATTTAGCTTATTTCAGTGTCGCAGTCAGAGCAATGTTTAATACCTATGTAAGTACCTTAATAATTCCAAAGGTATATACAAATTTGTAGCTAGGAAAGGTAAAAGGTACCCAATTATTTTTATACCTAGGTAAGGTAAAAGGTACCACTAAATTGTACCTAGGTACGTACCTAGGTAAAAGTATCTAGGTAAGTCCCAACACTGGTAGCTTGCAAATAACTTTTTGCGAACCTTTGGTGAAAGTGGTGTTTGATGCGATCTCTTATTAAGATGCCGGTTCCGCCATGTGCTTTACCATCTGGATGATCTGTGCTGTAGAACGTGTATCCCCGTATTTGAAAGTTATATTTGCTGGTGAGATGCGTTTCTGCCAGCAACATAATGTCGATGTGGTTTTCGTTCAGAAACTGACTTATTTCAGGTTTATGCCGTGAAACACTGTTGGCGTTCCACGAAGTTATTCAAAGACTAGGCATAGTTAATTTGGACTGCTGAGCTGCGAGTATTTTTAACAAAATGTTTTGGGTTTGCACAAGGGTTTGCATGGTGGTTTTCATGAAGGACATATATTCCATCATATTATGTTGCAAGGTGATCATCATAGCTTCCATGTCACTTTGGGGATGTCCCATGGCCTGCGGGATGTTATCCATTTACGGTTCTATGTGAGCTGTGCCTGATTTTAGAGCACAGGCGTAAGAAATGCCGTTGGTGATAATTGAAGGGCCAAATGAAGACCTTGCTGCTTTTGCGAAGAAAACTTCCGGTGTCGTTTGTGATCTCATGTAATTGTTCTGTGTGTTCTGGTAGCGTGCCGTTGTCGTTCGTTTCATCCGACTTTTCATATCCTTGTAGACTGGACAGCCTCTGTAGTTTTCTGTGTGGTTTCCTTGGCAGTTTACACACTTTTTAGTGAGAGAGTCTTCCTTGTTGGCAGGGCAGGGCTCGAAGTCGTGGATGTTTCCACAAGCTACACATACTGACCTGAGGGTGCAGTAACCCCTGGTGTGTCCGTATTCCTGGCAGTTCGTGCATTGCACTGGCCCGTTCCGTTTGTGCGGCTCTTCTACTGTGATCATACGATGCAGCAGGTACTGCTACTTGTAGATCGGGTGCACTGTGTTTTTTTTCAAAGTTCTGCTGTCTGGCTCCAGCTCGACCTTAAATAGTGGTTGCGGCTTCTTGTTTTTGTTCATAATGTTTATAACATTCTTTGCACAGAAACCGTTTTCTTTTAAAGCCTCTGTAGTTTCGTAGGGGGTCACATCGGGTTATATTCCCTTATGCCCAACTTGCAAGCCTTTGCAGCTTTTTAGCTGGTACGTGTAGTAATTCTTTTTGGCATAGTTTAAGTACTTTGACACTGCTCGGAAATCGTCTTCAGTTCGGGTTTACAGTTTAGTTTCACTTATATTCCCTTTCATAAGCGGAATAACATGAAAGCTATCTTTTCCGACTAGCTCAACTATTTTGTTGACTAGGGCATTCGAGGTCTTCTCCCGAATAAAGATAGGTGGCGGCTTCAGTTTCCTTGGGGCTAATTGTTCAGACTTTGTTTCGTGCTCCGCCAGAATGGAAAATCTATTTTCATTTAGTGGCCCGAGATTTTCAGGGCCTTTGCTGGTACGGTTTACTTTGGGCTTATTGCCGTCAGCATTTTTTGAGGGCGTAAGCTTGCGCTTGGAAATATTTATGTAGCGATCCATGCCTGTTTGCATGGCCGAACCCGCTTGCGGATTTGTCATTTCTTCAACCTTAACTTTGTTTTTGCCGTTTGACCCGATTTTTGCACTTAATAGTGTTTTTGCTTTACCCGCTGCAGAAGAAGAGAGTGGAGTCGTTATTGCAATGTTGGCGACAGAGGCCGTTGTAGTTGACGTAGTAGTTGCTGTTGTTGTTGCACCAGGTGGCTGAAGCTCGGTTGGAGTTTTGCATTGCTCACTCCATGGCGTTTGAGCGTTGAGAAGCAGGGCGGGAGAGCAAGAACTAGCTCTCTGGTTTTCGGCGGTCAGTAAACTTGCATTTTCTTGCAATTTCGGTTCTAGAGTATTATTCGTAAAAGAGAAATAAGCATTGTTGCGGGCCAAAGAAAGACGACGTTTGTCTTGCTCTCTCTGAATTTTTTCACGGGCTTCGTCTTGTTGTTTTTGGCGTTGAGTGCGCTGATCCACGTTCTTAATCATTTGCTTATTGTTAGTGCGTAAAGATTAATTAATTAATTAATTAAAACTTTAGTTTACAATATGCGATTAGCATCGCGAAACGCAAGACCACGCTGTTCTAAATTTTCGAACGTGTTCAACTGGGTGAAAGATTGTTTTTCTTTTGTTTTTCCGGAGCGTTAAGAAAACACGTCTACACGCGACCGACAATGAATTGGTATGGATTCTTTTTTAAATGCACTTTTTTCAAATACTTACTATTCGGGAATACTTCAGCAGGGATTATTAAACTCTTTTTCAATTTCGGAGAGTTTTGACTATTGCTGTCCCGCTCTTACCCAGATAAATTTATGCATTTTTTGTATGAATTAAGAGTGCAAAAATATGAATTTCAAAGCAGTACTTTATCGAAAACAAAGCAAAAAACTGCCAAAATATGGATTATCACGCCGCGTTAAGTATGTAATTCAATTCCAAATCGATTAGCGTTTAACTCTGGAAAAAAACTTGCATTCTTAAAAAAAATTGCTAAAAGTTTTACATAGCTCTCCAACAACCAATATAATAATTTTGATTAAGATTTAAAAAATTTGAGGGAATATTTATACCCTTGCAGAGGGTATTATGATTTCAGTCAGAAGTTTGCAACGCAGTGAAGGAGACGTTTCCGACCCCATAAAGTATATATATTCTTGATCAGCATCACTAGACGAGTCGATCTAGCCATGTCCGTCTGTCCGTCCGTCTGTCCGTCCGTTTCTACGCAAACTAGTCTCTCAGTTTTGAAGCTATCGCGATGAAACTTTCCCAAAAGTCTTCTTTCTATTGCAGGTAGTATATAAGTCGGAACCAACCGGATCGGATAACTATATCTTATAGCTCCCATAGGAAGGAATCGTTAAAAAAATTCTAGCTTCGGTGTTTTTTGAAATAAAACCTTCTACTCTTGGAAATATTATTTTTTAAATATTTCAGAATTTCGAATAAAATATTTTACAAATCGGACGACTATATCATATAGCTGCCATAGGAACGATCGGAAAATTAATGGGAAAGTTACACAGAAATAAATTTTAGCTTTTTTGGTTTTTATTGTATTCTCTTCTACTTTAGAACATGACTCTTTTTAAATATTTCCGAATTTCAATTTTCATTTTATCAAAATCGGACGACTATATCATATAGCTGCCATAGGAACGATCGAAAAATTAATGGGAAATTAATTGGAAACAAATTATAGCTCCGTTGGTTTTTATTGTATTCTCTTATACTCTAGAATATGATTTTTTTAATATTTCAGAGTTTTGAATTAAATCTAACAAAAATCGGACGACTATATAATATAGCTGCAATAGGGAAGGATAGAAAAAAAATATTAAAATAATACGAAATTTAAAATGTTTGCGATTTGTAAGTTAATAGGAACGTTCTGCAAGGGTATATAAGCTTCGGCTGGCCGAAGCTAGCTTTCTTTCTTGTTTTAATTTAAGTTCGCCTTGAAATGTTACAACCGCTTCAAAATGTGATGGGATGTTTATCCTTCGACAGTTAAAAAAAATTAATGTCTCCAATTCTTATTTTAAAAAAATGAATGCCAGAGATAGGATAATTTTCGGCTTATTTTTATTTCATCGGTCCCTTAAAACAAATCCTGTTGATATTGGCCTTGCTACCTCGTTCTACATTTTCTATTTCTATTTTTCATTTCTATTTTTTGTTTTCTAAAGATGCAATTTTTAAACTATTACAAACCAAATACTCTTGGCGAATTTGCTACCGGGGGTTTTTGGAAGGTATCCACAGTAGACAACTATTATAAGGGAAACAAATATGTTTTGCTATATGTACTTGACTAATTTAAGAAAAGACATCAAGAAAGGCAATTCCAAATTACTGCAATTTACCATTGATATTTTGTTTCAGTATTTTTGTTTTCACATTAATTTTTCACCTTGATTAGAATTATATTAATAATAGGGAAGGCAGGTGGGCGGGGAAGCCGTGAATCAAATTGTTTAAACATTGGAATTTGTTTAAACAATATGAGCACATGTAATAAAGAGCAAGAGAATCAATTGGTTTGAATATTTAATGTTCTTTTAATATTATCAATGCGATTTGAATTTTAGTTCACAAAAATCGGTTACAAAATGACTTATGTAAGAATGTTGTGGAAATGTAAATGAAATATTCTTTAAGCAAAAGGATATCAGTATTGTCTTGAATTTGAATTTGATCGAATCTCAATTCCTTAGTCAGCTGCAATGCACACACACAAACGTACACACGCATATACATATGTATCTAATGGCTGTGTGTGTAAAATGCGCATTTTTTGAATATATTTATTTTGTGCGTGTGTGTGTACATTAGGTCGGTCCAAAAAATGAAATTCTTTTCTCACCCCTTAACATGGTATATTAAAGTATGCAAAAAATTTATGTGAAAACAAAACAATTTTTTTTTCGAGATTTAGACCTTGCGAAACGTCTTCAAAGTTTTCTTTAAAATTACTCATACGACATGTATACCAGTTCGAATTTGGTCGAAAAAAATCGCTCTCCCATTTCTTGTCTTGTCAAATTATGAATTTCGTTGAAATAATTCGTAAAAAAAGGAGAGCAAAACATCAACTGAATTGTTGATATCTATGCCACCTTGATCAGAAAAACTTTTTGATCGAAGGCAACAGTGCGTATGGGTGATAAACTTTGAAACCAATTCGCAGACCCTAAAACACGATTTTTTTAAAAATTGTCTTTTGGTATACCTTGAATACCACAATGCGCACCGTATAAGCGGGTGAGAGTAGGACCTTAAAATTTTCCATACAAATGTGGACCGCCCTAGTGTACATAGCAGAGCAAATCATTTTTTGTTTTTGTTTTATACAAATCCAAAGTTTGTCGATAACTCAACATTTGAAAACTAATAAATAGTTTGCTTATCGGGCTTTTGCATTTTAAAAAACAAAAGCAATTTTAAGGAAAATTTCGACTGTAAAATTCAGCTTAATGGGATTTCTGTGAGGTCTTCCGATATATTAAAATTTAACGTTTACTTAAGATTTGCGATATAATCGATTTTTTTTGGCTGTGGTATTTTCATTTTCCCCTTGCGCGGTCACACCTAAATTGCGACAGCAGGACATACATATGCACATACATACATGCGCCAGCAGAACATACATACAAACATATGGGGACGCGTGATGTCACATTAGGTTAGCCAAATTTGAAAATATTGGGGACTTGGTTAAGGATGCTGAATCTCCAAGAAATTTAAATGCAGTTATTTGCGGGTATGCCATAAGATTATGAACATCACATTTTTAAACCATTTTAACAACATTTATAACAGAGAAATGGCAAAAGAAAGAATTAAAAAAAAAACAATTCGAATTTTGGGGCTCTTTGGGGTCGTTTTTTTTTTCTAAAAAGTACCCCTTACGCGGCTTCTAATTATTTTAGTAATTACTGTGATTTTTCTAGATTTTTAGGTCAATTCGTTCTGGGTGGAATTTGCTACTGACCGTTTTTTAGGGTTCGAATTTTATAGTAGTTTAGATTACCAAACTGAGTTTGTCATGTGTTTCGTTTCACTTTTTTTAACAACAATAAAAAAAATAAAAACTTTTTCATTTAATTAACAAACTAAATAAGGAAAAACTAAAAAAGTCGACATTTTGGCACCACAAAAGTTATGATACCACTATGGCCTGACGCTCCCCTCAAAACTCTGTTTTGTATGGGAAATTTTTTTAACAATAATATTTTTTAATGATTTTTTTTTTCTTGCCCAAAGTACATGAAAAATCCAACAAATTGTGGTATGTTTCATTAAAATCGCTAAACAACTTAAAGATGCAAAGAAAAATATAGATTTTCTTGTAGATTAACATCTTAAGATTATACAAAAAAAGTTTTAAGTCAACCGAACAAAAACTTTAGAAGTTATGCTAAAACTAGTACCCTAACCTCTAAGACTTTAGGTACGTAAGTGCATCTTTAAGTGCGTTATTCTCGAAACCACGTTTTGAAAGTTTGTTCATCGGCATTTCTAAACGGCTTAGCCGATCGTTTTTTAAATTAGTCGCTTATTTTTCTGCATAAAAAAACCCGCCACCTGGGAAGCGCTTCTTTTTATTTATTAACTTTAAGTATTTTTTTAAGCCCAAAGTCGAATTTTTTAGGTGAAAAACGCATTTTTGACTTTGAAAGAGCAAAAAAAATCTTTAAAGCAGAATGGAAATCCGATGATTTTTGGAGAAGATACAGTGGTCACCGCAAAACGCCTTTTTGTAATAGTGTTCCAGCAATCACTTTGACATCGATATATTAGCCTATAGTATCGGCTATAAAAAATAGTGGATGTTATTTAAATTACACTTTATTATATACAATTGGTTTAAATTAAATCCATCAAACCAGTTCTTATAAAAAAAATTGCAAAGTTACTTGATTTTTTGATGCCAATCACCCTACATCCACTTAAATAAGTAAATAAAAAATTTTTCTTAAAATTCTCTAAATTTAAGAAGAATCGATCGACATTTTTCTTAATTTCAGACTGTTTTTTTTTCTCAGTGTACCTTGTTTTTGTTTATGAAGTATATATTTTTGTATATGACCGACTAATATTTAATTAATTTACCTATATCTTATTATTTGCTTAGTTCCGCCTCGAATATCGCCATTTGCTTTTGAAGAAGAAATAACGGAAGGTATGAGGACACAGATTATGTGTTCCAGCAGCCAAGGGGACCAACCCTTCAATATTACATGGCTGAGAAACGATGTGGCTATTATTGTTAATACAGTACCTCCAATCAAAAGTGACACCATCAAAGAGATTAAAATTCAAACCGCTGATACATCACAAGATTTTTATTCTTCGGATTCATCATTAACTGTAAATCAATACTCACAGTTTTCCAGCATACTATCAATACATAACGTCTCTTCAAAACACAACGGAAATTACACCTGTCGTATAGGCAACCTGGCTGGTACTGTACAGTATACCGCTGTTCTTTCGGTATCCGGTAAATAGTATATCATATGCTATTTAACTGTAGAAAGCACATTAAAACTACTTTCAAAAACTGCACAAAATATTAAAACCAAAAAGCAACTGCACCACAATCACGCACGAAATTATCCATATTTATATCAATATAATATTTTTAAACTTAAAATGAAGTAATTTGTATACCCTTGCAGAGGGTATTATAATTTCAGCCAGATGTTTGTAACGCTGTGAAGGAGACGTTTCCGACCACATAAAGTATATATATTCTTGATCAGCATGTAACGAACTGATTTTGTATGTCTGCTCGCTACGAGATTCGTGCGGCTAGCTCAGAGAAGTTATGTGTTCGTCCCACCAAATTTATATAAACGTGACCGCCCAGTAGATCAGTGAGAAAGCACAGAATTCACGGGTTCGAATTGGGTTTATTGCGGGTATGGTTACAGCGGTCTTGATGGCTCGGTTGGCCTTGGTGTCGCCACTCGGGGTCCTCGGTGCCTCCTAGTGGTGCTCGTCTCTGCAAGTTGATTCCGTGCTCCGGTCCTGTAGCTCCCTGTAGCTCCTTGTAGCTGCTCGGCGATGTTCGTCTCCGATGCGTTGACTCGAAGACCACTCGTAGCGCCTCGGACTCGCAAGGAGATCAGCCGTGCGGGCTTAGGGAAGCGTCACCGCTAGGAAGCGTCAGACTAGGGTGAACAGGAGCTGCGCTCCACAGGACAACGCCTATAGACACACAACCGCCTGTCCCTGGCTCTGTCCCGGATGGTCCCACTAGGCTCCTGCTCGGATCGCGCTGACAGTCTAGGTGGATACCTGGAAGCTGCCTAGTGCTTCACCTTGCTTTACGCCTGGTGTAAACGAACGTTCCACCCTGGCCTCACCCGCTAGCTCGTTCGTGACGTTTCCGTGCAGCTCGATGTCCGACGCTCTGCTCCGGGGTGCGTTGGTTGTGAGGTTGGACGTTGCGTGGCTTTGGTACTTGGGGTTACGGACCCGCCGGTCACGGCTCGTGAAACCGTGGGTCTTTCTAGGCCAGCGCCTTGAACTGACAAACGGTCTGTTCTTTCTAGGACAGCGCCTTGAAATCACGACGGGCCTAGTCGCTCTAGGACAGCGCCTTGAAACGACCAACAGCCTGTTCTCTCTAGGACAGCGCCTTGAAATGACAATTGGCCTGTTCACTCTGAGGGACACGCCAGACGCAATGCGAGGCTTTAGTCAGACAGGAGTAGGAACAGTTTGCCTTGACTTAGCCGTGTGATGCCCTCCGGACCTCAGCTACCTGTGTCTCAATTCGGAGATTCCTGATGATCCAATCCCGAACGTCTCGACGTAGCGATCTTGCTCCTTGTAGGCTCCCACGGCGCTGCTTCCGACGACTTGACTTGTGTCTTCACGTGTAGATTACTTGGCACTGATTGACTGACTTATTCACTTTGATATCTTGACTGATCTTGACGGACTGATTCCTTGCGATCGACTGATCCAGTTGCCAGCGCCCGGCGGCTTTATATTGGGCCTCCGGGTACCGTTATGTCCCTCGTGCGCTCTGCCCGCGGCATCTCTCCACTGCGGGTCCAAAGTCCGTGGTCCCTGTTTGACCCACTTGCCCTTCATGCACGACCTTAAATTGTTTTTCTGCATGCTGCTGCCGTCCCGCTGATTCTGTTGTTGCATGTGGCACGCCTGTGTGCCGCTCTGTTGCTGAGAGGTGGCACTTGTCCTCCTGGTCCAAAGTCCACGGCAGAGTCCAAAGTCCGGTGCAGTTCCGTTATTTCCTTTTGCACACACGGTACTCTGGCTCTGCCCGCGAAGTCTCCAATCCAGGTCCAAAGTCCCTGGCTCCTGTTTGGGCCCGTTGTTCTTTTCGCCCAGCTTTGAACTGGACATCCATGTGTTGCTGCCGTCCCGCTGTTTCTCCTGGTGCACGTGGCACGCTTATGCGCCGCTCCGCTGCCGCGATGTGGCACTCATCCTCCTGGTCCAAAGTTCACGGCAGAGTCTCCACTCTCTCACTCTCCGCCATGACTCTCCAAACTCTCTTTGTGAGAGTTCTCTCTCCTGACCTCGAAGTCTCCAAACTCTCACTCTACACTTCTCGGTCTCCAAACTCTCTTCGCCGCGCCGCTACTACGCAAATTCGCCGCGTAACTGGTAAGCGGCCGGCCATCCGTTATTCTAGCTGCTGCTATTTGTGATGAGTTATTCAACTCCTCACATTCCCCCCTTACTTCGGGAAATTTTAAAGGACTGGTTCCTCCTCTCCGGCATTCCTTGCATTCGTTCCCTCGGCGCTCCCTCGTTGCTTCCCTCGACGCTCCCTCGACGCTTTCAACTCCGTGAGGTTCTACGGCGTCGGTCGTCCTCTTGCATCAATTTTCAAAACTCCCGCGCAGATCCTCGATCTGGCCCCACTGAGCATCGATAACCCTAGGCTATCGATAGCCCATCGGCCCTGGGTTTAAATCTCCCGCGACGATCTTTGATCTGGTTCCGCTCGGAACCGATATTCATAACCTATCGATATCGCGTGACACCTCATGCCATCGATATCGCTGGCGCAGCGTTGCCACTTGATCGCTGCGATGTTTCTCATGAACGATGTTTCCATTTTGCTTTGTGCCCATCGATCGCACTATCGTATGTGCCAATCGACCGCCTAATCGAGGCGCCCCCGTCCCTAGTTCATGGTGAATTTGCACAATTTTTCTGTAAGTGCCGATTTTACTGGATTTGTTTTTGTGTTTCCTTTCCTTATTCATCCCTCTCTTTTCAGATGCTGCAACTATGCCCTTCTTTGCCCTTGGGTTTTTAGGTCAATGCCCTTAACAGGTTCGGCTGCGCCGTAGGTTGTCGCGCTCTGTCAGTAGAAGGGTTTGTTTACCGGTGGTGAGTTGCCAATTTAGCTGGACCGGCACTCACTTTTGTTTGCATTTCAGGGTTTTCCGGTGATTTGGTTGTGCTTGTTTTCTGTTCGGAGTGCTCAGCTGGCTACGGTATAGCCCCCAAAGCTGTACCGTCTCCCCCCTTTCTTCGGGATAAGAAGAGCAGGTCTTCCGCGCATTTTTTTTTTCTTTGGTGTTGTCCCTCTGCCTGTACTGTGTGTCCTTGTGTATTCTGGTATCCTTGGCGTTGCCTCGGCGTATCCCTGGAGTTTCCTCGGCAATTCACTGGCGTTTCCTCGGCTGTTTCCTGGAGTTTCCTCGGCGGTTCCCTGGCGTGTCCTCGGCTGTTTCCTGGCTTTTCCTCGGATGGTCCATGGAGTTTCCTCGGCGGTTCCCTGGCGTGTCCTCGGCTGTTCCCTGGCGTTTCCTCGGATGGTCCATGGAGTTTAATCGTATCCTTGGAGTCTTCAATGTTGTTGTTTCTCGGTTGCTTCTGCCTGATGCTGTTGCTCGTTTGTGTCTTGTGTTTGTTGCTGTTTGAGCTCGCCTACATGTATGGTCCGTTCTTTCTTCGTGTTTACGTTCCGTATTTTGCAGATCACCGGGGAGACGAAGTCTACGACCTGGTAGGGCCCGTCGTACCTAGGTGTCAATTTTGCGGCAAACCCTTCTGCAGCTTTTGACAGGTGGTGTTCCTTAGCCCAGACCACGTCGCCTACCGCCGGCGTCCATTGTCTCCTCCTTAGGTTGTAATACCTAGCCTGGTCCTGGGAGGCCTTCTCTAGATTTCGCCTTACGATCTCGAAGATTTCCTGTAGTTTCTCGGCGTTTTCATTCGGGGTTTCCGTGGCCCGTCCGGTGCCTAAGGTTTCTCTGTCGTAAAGGGCGCTCGGTAGTCGTGGCTCTCTGCCTTGGGTAAGAAACGATGGGGTGTATCCAGTGGATTCCGATATGCTTGAGTTGACGGCCAGCATGATCTCCGGCCACTTTTCGTCCCATGTTCTCTGATCTTGTCCTGCGAACTGGGCAATCATTGTTTTTACCGTCCTATTTGCCCGCTCCGTCGGGTTTTCTTGCGGCGTATAGGGGGCGGTGAATTGCTGTCTGATACCCATTTCCGCCAGAAAATTTTTGAAAATGCGACTCGCAAACTGCACTCCGTTGTCCGTTATAACCACCTTCGGGGCCCCATACCTTGCAATTATACGCTCCCTAAACGCCTTTTTAAGCGATTCGGCTGTCGCACTGCGCAGCGGCACTAGTTCTGCCCATTTAGAGAACCTGTCTATGAGCACCAGTAGCATTGAATTGCCGTGCTTCGATCGCGGTAGGGGTCCAACGAAGTCTGCGCATACTGTGGCCCACGGTTCCTCTGGCACTTGGGTTAGCATTTTTCCCGCCGCCTGCATTTGATTCGGCTTGAACCTCATGCAGGTTTCGCATTTCCTTACGTGGGCTCTGGCGTCTCTATGCATACCTGGCCAGTAGTATCGGGCTGCCAGACGTGCTATTGTCCTTCGGCTTCCTACGTGCCCAGCTGCTGGTGAGTCGTGGTTTTCCTTCAGCACTGTTTCCCGTAGAGCTTTCGGGACGCACATCTTCCAGGTAACGACATCCTCACTGCCCGCTCTATGTGGTATGCTTCTGTACATATTCTCGCCTTCCATAACGTAGTCCGGGTACTTTTGCGGTTGGGTCCTTATCTTATCGCACATATCTTGAAACCAGCTGCACGTTGCTGAAGCTTCCTCCGCCGATGTCTCCTTCATGCCTCGAATCGTTTCCGGCAATGGCTGCCTTGACAGAGCGTCCGCTACCACGTTCAGTTGTCCCTTCCTGTACGCTATCTCAAAGTCGTACTGCTGCAATTCCAGGGCCCATCTGGCGATCCTTCCTGAAGGGCTTTCTATGCTGTTGAGCCACTTCAGGGCCATATGGTCGGTTACTACTTTAAAGTGGTAACCTTCCAGATACGGCTTGAGTTTTCGTAGACAGACAATTGCCAAGCACTCTTTTTCCGTCGTTGAGTAGTTCTTCTCAGCGCCGTTGAGCGTCCGGCTTGAATAGGATATGACCTTTTCCCCTCTTTCCGTGTCTTGGGTTAATATCGCTCCGATTCCGTAGTCGCTGGCATCCGTTTGCAGGGTGAACGTTTTGTTAAAATCCGGGCATGCTAATACCGGATCTGCCACAAGTCTAGCCTTAACTTCCTCAAATGCCATCTGGTGGTCTTGTGTCCATTCCCATTTACTGCCTTTGCGTAATAAGTCATTCAATGGTTTGACTATTTTGGCAAAATCTGGCACAAATCGGCGGTACCACGACGCTACTCCCAGGTATTGCCGAAGTTCTTTGACGGTTGAGGGTGGTTGCAATTCGGCGATGGCCGCTACTTTCTCCGGATCTGTACCTATTCCTTCGCTAGTCACCCGGTGTCCTAGGTACAGCAGCTCTTTCTTGAAAAATTGGCACTTTTCCGGGTTAATCCTGAGGTTTGCTTCTTTCAGGCGTCGGAACACTTCTTTTAGGTTTTCTGTGTGTTCTTCCAGCGTGCGTCCGATCACTATGATGTCATCTTGGTAGGCGAATGCATGCGGTGACATTTCGGGTCCGATTACTTGGTCCAGAACTCGTTGGAACGTTGCAGACGCCGAGTGTAGACCAAATGGCATTACCCTCCACTGGAATAGCCCTTTGCCTGGTACTGTGAAAGCCGTGTATTGCCTGCTGTTTTCCTCCAGTGGGATTTGCCAGTATCCATCCTTCAGGTCCAAGCTGCTGATGTACCGCGCCTCTTTTAGCTGATCTAGGATGTAGTTTATGCGGGGCATGGGGTAGGCGTCCTTTACAGACTTCGCGTTGATCTGCCTGAAGTCTACGCATAGTCTCCATTTGCCTGTCTTCTTTCTCACCATCACGATGGGGGAGCTGTATGGGCTCTTTGAATGCTCTATGAACCCCATTTGAAGGAGCTCGTCTACCTTCGCATTGATTTCCCCTTGAACTTTTGGATTCTTTGGGTAGTATCGCTGCTTGATAGGTTTGTCGTCCTTCATCGTGATCTGGTGCTCTGCCATGTTTGATGTTCCCGTCATGGTATTGAAGTCCGCCAGCTCTACCTCCAGGAATCTCGTTGTGTCGTTATCCTCGCTTGGTTCTTGCATGACTGCCACTGATAGTTTCTCCTCGAGCCATCCATTGTGTCGATTCCTGGCTGGTATTTTTATTTTGTGTCCAGCACAGTTTATCTCGGTTCCGACTCGTGTTAGAAAGTTCCATCCCAACACCAATGAATCCACTACCCCTGGTAGTATCAGCAGGCTCATGGTCAGTCGCTTGTTTCCGAATTCGACTTCCACATCGAGCTGTGCATTGATTCCGCCGCATCTGCCGTCTGCCAACCTAACTTGCCGTCTTGTCCTCGTAATCTTTCCGAGGGCAGCAAGGTTGTCCGCCAGTTCTTCACTTATGAAGCTTGCTGTTGCCCCGGTGTCGATTGTGGCTTTGTACGTGCCTCCACCAATCGTCACCGCTGCGGACAACTGCTGCTCCTCCTCGATTAGCATGCCAGTTAGTTTGGAGAGGTAGCATTTTGCGATCCCCTTCCGCCTCTCTGCGGCTGAGATCGCTGGCCATTTCCCGTCCGTTGGCAGCACTCGACGCTTCTGATTCCTACTTTGCCGCACACCCAGCAGAATATCAACCGTTGGTTTCGGCAACCGCGTTCCCAGTGTCCGGATCCGCCACATTTTCGACAGGCCTCCTGGGGCTCTGCGATGTGGGTACTCCCTCGTGGCCTCTGGGTTGTGTTTGGTGGCCTCCATGCGGTTTGGGTTGGTTGTCTCTGTTGCCAGTGTTGTGTCCATTGGCCTTCATAGGCTGCGTCGGTTGCCTGATACCGTTGGCCTTGCTGTGGTGGTGTCCATTGGCCGTTATTCGGGGCGTTGGTTGGCTGCAGCTGATGGACCTGTTGTGTTGGTGTTCGCTGATTGTTCCCTCGAGGTTCCTGATCGCCGATGTCTTCGCACCTTCTGCACATAGCTTGCGCCGGAGCTGCCGATTTTGTTCTTGAGAATTTGTTCTCCTGTGCGAATGTTTCTCGTTCTCTCTCCAGATCCTCATACTCATCGGCTAGGATCATCAACGTGTCCAAGTCCGAGACTGTATAGGCTTTTAGGGAGATTCAAGGTTCGGCGTGCAGTTTTCCTTGATGATGCTTAGCGTCTCCTCCGGGGAATAATTGAGTGGCCTCATCAACGTCTGCATGTCAATCATGTAATCCTTGAAAGCCTCGCAATACCTTTGCTTCCGCCGCTTGACTTGATCCGACAACTTTGTAAAGAAGTCTCTCGGCAGAAAATAAGTGTGGAAACTTTCTATAAATTCTGCCCAGGTTTTCCATTGTTTATTGTTGGAAATAAACCATTTCAAAGCTTTTCCGGTGAGTAACTCCGGCATCGCTCGGGGAATCATGTCTAGGTCAAGGCCGTATGTGTTGGCGGACCATTCCACTTGCTCCAGAAACTCGAATGGTTTTTCAACGCCGTCGAACCTGAATGACCATTCGCGGACTTGTTTCGCAACCTTTGCATAATCTGGCTGGCTGGGTGTCGGAGCCGGACTCCGTACCGGTGTTGGTGTTTTCTGTACGCACTCTGTCTCTTTCTTTTCCGGGCTCGGCACTCTCTTCTGTGCCTCCTTTTGCATGTTGTCGATGCTCAGGCTTGCCAATAGGTCCTCCCCTTCGGCGGGAGTCAATGTGATGCTTGGGGCTGTTTTCTCGGGGTATGCTGCCTCTAGCTCGACCCAGATCCCGGAAAGTTTTGGGTCGTTCTCCGTCTCAGAATAGTATTCTGACAATGCCTTCCTTTTGTCGTCTGTTCTTCCTTCCAGAGCGATGTTTAGCCTCTCTGAGACGTAGGCAAAATCCTCTGTCTTGAGGCGGTAAATCCATTTCTTCCCCATTCTGCTTTACGTTGCTTTCACGAACTGATTTTGTATGTCTGCTCGCTACGAGATTCGTGCGGCTAGCTCAGAGAAGTTATGTGTTCGTCCCACCAAATTTATATAAACGTGACCGCCCAGTAGATCAGTGAGAAAGCACAGAATTCACGGGTTCGAATTGGGTTTATTGCGGGTATGGTTACAGCGGTCTTGATGGCTCGGTTGGCCTTGGTGTCGCCACTCGGGGTCCTCGGTGCCTCCTAGTGGTGCTCGTCTCTGCAAGTTGGTGCGTCGCCTCGGTGATCGCCTGCCTCGCTGATTCCGTGCTCCGGTCCTGTAGCTCCCTGTAGCTCCTTGTAGCTGCTCGGCGATGTTCGTCTCCGATGCGTTGACTCGAAGACCACTCGTAGCGCCTCGGACTCGCAAGGAGATCAGCCGTGCGGGCTTAGGGAAGCGTCACCGCTAGGAAGCGTCAGACTAGGGTGAACAGGAGCTGCGCTCCACAGGACAACGCCTATAGACACACAACCGCCTGTCCCTGGCTCTGTCCCGGATGGTCCCACTAGGCTCCTGCTCGGATCGCGCTGACAGTCTAGGTGGATACCTGGAAGCTGCCTAGTGCTTCACCTTGCTTTACGCCTGGGGTAAACGAACGTTCCACCCTGGCCTCACCCGCTAGCTCGTTCGTGACGTTTCCGTGCAGCTCGATGTCCGACGCTCTGCTCCGGGGTGCGTTGGTTGTGAGGTTGGACGTAGCGTGGCTTTGGTACTTGGGGTTACGGACCCGCCGGTCACGGCTCGTGAAACCGTGGGTCTTTCTAGGCCAGCGCCTTGAACTGACAAACGGTCTGTTCTTTCTAGGACAGCGCCTTGAAATCACGACGGGCCTAGTCGCTCTAGGACAGCGCCTTGAAACGACCAACAGCCTGTTCTCTCTAGGACAGCGCCTTGAAATGACAATTGGCCTGTTCACTCTGAGGGACACGCCAGACGCAATGCGAGGCTTTAGTCAGACAGGAGTAGGAACAGTTTGCCTTGACTTAGCCGTGTGATGCCCTCCGGACCTCAGCTACCTGTGTCTCAATTCGGAGATTCCTGATGATCCAATCCCGAACGTCTCGACGTAGCGATCTTGCTCCTTGTAGGCTCCCACGGCGCTGCTTCCGACGACTTGACTTGTGTCTTCACGTGTAGATTACTTGGCACTGATTGACTGACTTATTCACTTTGATATCTTGACTGATCTTGACGGACTGATTCCTTGCGATCGACTGATCCAGTTGCCAGCGCCCGGCGGCTTTATATAGGGCCTCCGGGTACCGTTATGTCCCTCGTGCGCTCTGCCCGCGGCATCTCTCCACTGCGGGTCCAAAGTCCGTGGTCCCTGTTTGACCCACTTGCCCTTCATGCACGGCCTTAAATTGTTTTTCTGCATGCTGCTGCCGTCCCGCTGATTCTGTTGTTGCATGTGGCACGCCTGTGTGCCGCTCTGTTGCTGAGAGGTGGTACTTGTCCTCCTGGTCCAAAGTCCACGGCAGAGTCCAAAGTCCGGTGCAGTTCCGTTATTTCCTTTTGCACACATGGTACTCTGGCTCTGCCCGCGAAGTCTCCAATCCAGGTCCAAAGTCCCTGGCTCCTGTTTGGGCCCGTTGTTCTTTTCGCCCAGCTTTGAACTGGACATCCATGTGTTGCGGCCGTCCCGCTGTTTCTCCTGGTGCACGTGGCACGCTTATGCGCCGCTCCGCTGCCGCGATGTGGCACTCATCCTCATGGTCCAAAGTTCACGGCAGAGTCTCCACTCTCTCACTCTCCGCCATGACTCTCCAAACTCTCTTTGTGAGAGTTCTCTCTCCTGACCTCGAAGTCTCCAAACTCTCACTCTACACTTCTCGGTCTCCAAACTCTCTTCGCCGCGCCGCTACTACGCAAATTCGCCGCGTAACTGGTAAGCGGCCGGCCATCCGTTATTCTAGCTGCTGCTATTTGTGATGAGTTATTCAACTCCTCACAAGCATCAATAGCCGAGTCCATCTAGCCATGTCCGTCTGTCCTTCTGTCCGTCTGTCCGTTTCTATGCGAACTAGTCCCTCAGTTTTAAAGCTATCGCGATGAAACTTTCCCAAAAATCTTCTTTCTATTGCAGGTAGTACTTATGTCGGAACGAGCCGGATCGGACCACTATATCTTATGGCTCCCATAGGAATTATCAAAAAAACAAGAAAGGAAGCTACCTTCGGCCAGCCGAAGCTTATATACCCTTGCAGATAAAAGATTGCTCACTCGGTGCAGTTCCAGGGATTCCAGATTCAGCGTTTCTATTTATTTATATTTTGTTTTTAAGTAGTCAATTTAATTTTCTTATATTTGTTTGAATATTCCTATGGAAGCCTTAAGATATAGTGGTCCGATCCGGCTCGCTCCGACATATGTACTACCTGCAATAGAAAGAAGACTTTCGGTAAAGTTTCATCGCGATAGCTTTAAAACTGAGAGACTAGTTCGCATAGAAACGGACAGACGGACAGACGGACAGACAGACAGACGGACAGACGGACAGACGGACATGGCTAGATAGACTCGGCTATTGGTGCTGATCCAGAATATATATACTTTATGTGGTCGGAAACGTCTCCTTCACTGCGTTGCAAACATCTGACTGAAATTATAATACCCTCTACAAGGGTATAATAATAGAAAAACCATTGCAACTTTGTAGAAAGTAGGCGTTTTGATTTTTGACAATGTAAAGACAACATTTTAGGTAGGCATATCTTCAAGGGTATATAAACTTCGAAGTTAACTTCCTTTCTTGTTAAGACACCTTTTAAATTTTTAAATTCTGTATTTCGAAATACATGGGGTCTCCCAAATAATTTCTTTCTTTTTACAGTATAGGCATAGGTTAGGTTAGGTTAGGTTAGGTACGAACGGCTGCCAGACTAACGTCTGGCACACTTAGACCTCTGTGCGTCCGTTGTGATACCGTATGATCTCGTTTTTTCCCTTTTTTTCGGGATCCCCTGTCTCTTATGTCTCGTCCTAGAAGCCTGGAGAGCATTTCCGGATGATTAGCATGTCTTCCACCCTGAAGATTTTACAAAGGAGTTTAAGTCCTTAAGCTTGATCTCCGATATTTCGGTCAGATCTTTAAGAAAGGGGTATCCTAAGTGCTTCAGTCTAAGTCTGCAAAGGGCTGGGCAGAAGCAGAGAAGGTGTTCCACCGTTTCTTCTTCTTCCTCATCCGTGTAGCTCCTACTAAAGTCATTTTTCGGGGCTTTTAGCCTGCCGGCATGTGTGCCGACGAGCCAGTGGCCTGTGAGGGCTCTAACTAACATACCACACTCTGTGCGGCTGAGTTTGAGTAGTGCTGACGTTCTTTTATTGTTAATCACCGGCCATGTCTGGTGTGTGATGCGGCACTTTGGTGCATTCCGCCAATTAGTGTTGGCTAGTTTGATAAATTGATTTTTAATGTTTAGCTTGCAAGTTGCCATGGGCATATCGACACTCTCCTTTTCCGGAAGGAGAGGCATGATGGTGCCCTGCCTAGCTAACTCATCCGCTATGCAGTTGCCTACGATGTTCCGGTGACCCGGAACCCATATTAGGCTTATAGTAGACTGACTAGCTATCTCGTGGAGAGATATACGACAGTCTGCTATTGTTCGGGAGTTGGTGCTTGTCGAATAGATTGATTTAATAGCCGCCGGGCTATCACTATATATGTTTATGTGCCTGTCTTGGGTGTTTATGTCCCTTATACAGACGAGTGCTTCTCTAATGGCATGCATTTCCGCTTGGAAGACACTGCAGTGGTCAGGAAGTCTGAAAGACTGCCTGATCTCTAGTTCTTCGGAGTATATGCCTCCACCAACGTGTCCGTCTAGTTTGGAGCCGTCTGTATATAAACACATTGCGTCTATTGAGCCCGGTCAGCCACGATCCCATTCTTCCCTACTTGGGATCAGAGCCTCGAAGGGTGTGTGACTGTAATCACGGGTTTTACATAGATCCGTTTTTGCCGGAATCGATTTGTCATGCTGAAGAATCTTAGCGTGACCATAGAGTTGGGCTTTCCATTGCCCTGTATCCCTCAGTCGAATAGCTGCCGATTTGGCCCTTTCCATGCCTGCTAGGTCCAGGCTCTGGAGGTTCAAGATCGCGTTCAGCGCTTCGTTTGGGGTAGTTCGAAGGGCTCCACTAATACACAAAGCCGCCATTCGCTGTACTTTGTTTAAAGGAGCTAGGATGCATTGTTTTTGTAGAGCGGTCCACCATAGAGCCACCCCTTATAGAAGGATTGGCTTGACCACCGCTGAGAAGATCCAGTTAACAATTTTAGGGGACATGCCCCATCTTAGCCAAATTGCCTTTTTACATGAGTAAAGTGCAATGGTTGCTTTTTTGATTCTCTCTTGGTTGTTTAGGCCCCATTTCAGCCGCTTTTCTAATACCAACCCCAGGTATCTGGGGTGTTCGCTAAAAGAGAGATTACAATTGTTTAATATGGGTGGGTTGAGTGGAGGGATCTTGTACTTATTCGTAAATAGAACAAGTTCCGTTTTTGAGGGATTTTCCCCGATTCCGTTTTTTATCGTCCATTCCGATAGTATTTTTAGCTTTGCGGTCATAAGATCGCAGAGTGTTTGTGGATAGTTACCATTAAAGATGATGGCGACATCGTCTGCGTATGCCACCACTTTGCATCCTCCTCCTTCCAGAATTCGCAGTAGTTTATTTACTGCGATATTTCACAGAAGGGGGGATAAAACGCCCCCTTGTGGGGTTCCTCTGTTCACTAGTCTAGTTTGAGTTGAGGCCCCTAGTGCGGCCTTGACCATTCTGCTTATCAACAGTTTATGGATCAGCCCCACTAGTTGAGCCTCAACACCTAGTTCTGTGAGTGAATCTGTTATTGCTGTTGGTAGTCCGTTGTTGAAGGCTTCCTCTATGTCTAGAAATGCGATCAGTGTGTACTCCTTATTGTTGAGTGATTTCTCGATGCTACTTACCACGACATGTAGCGCCGATTCGGTTGACTTACTCTTGGTGTAGGCGTGTTGAGCCTCGGACAGTTGTGCCGGGTTTATGGTGGCTCTCAGGTGTAGGCTTAACAGCCTCTCGAAGCTTTTAAGCAGGAAAGATGTCAGGCTTATTGGCCTGAAGTCCTGCTTGTTGGATGTGTGCCGGTGTTATTCCGTCTGGTCCCGGCGATTTGTATGGTTTGAAGGTCTGAATGGCCCATTTAATGTTGCGGTCTGATATGAGGAGATCTAGATTGATCCCTTCTCCGCCAATTCTTTCTGGAGGACGGGCAGTTAGTTGGCTTCCTGGGAAGTGAGCGTCTAGAAGTAGGTCTAGGGACTCGTTGCTAGAGTCCGACCAGGATCCATTCGCTTTCTGTAGATAGCCTAGGGGCGCGGCTGTCTTGGAGAGTATTTTCCTGAGCCTTGCAGCATCAGTCGTTTCTTCTATGTCAGAGCAGAAAGTGTGCCATGCGGCTCGTTTCGCTCTTCTAAGTGCCTTTTTGTACGAGGCTAATTCGCGCTTGTAGCATTGCCAGTTCGTTTCCTCGTTTCCTGCCTTTGCTCTGTTAAACAGGCCTCTGCAGCTGGATCTGAGGATTGATAGTTGTTGCGTCCACCAGGGGGGTTTTTTCTTCCCTCTTGGTTTTCCTATTGGGCATGCAACTTTAAAAGCCGAGTTGCAAGCATTTGTGGATATGTCTACTGTTATATCCAACTCATGTGGATTTGTTGTGCTTTCTGGCGGTTCCGTGGGAAGGATATTCGTCAAAACTTCTTTGTACATAGGCCAGTCAGCCCTTCTGGGGTTCGCGAAGCTGACCGGCAAGGGTGAATCAAGGGACAATATTGTTTCAATGAATCTGTGGTAACTGCACTTACTAGTGAATCTGATACCAACGTTAGATCTATGATCGTTTGGCACGCTTTGGTTATGAAGGTGGGGACATTTCCCCTATTGCATAAAAATAGGTTCGAGTTAAGAATAAAGTCAAAAAGAGACTCACCTCTGTCGTTGTTGTTTGGGCAACCCCACTGGGTGTGATGGGCGTTGGAGTCACAGCCTATTACCAAACCTGTCTTCAGCTCTTCGCGTCTGGGGGTCTTCCTTTTCAAAGGCCATGTAGGCCGATAGCAGCCTAATGGAGCCGTCCTGCAGCTCCAGGCTTACTGAGGTGTTATCTCCGTTGCTGTAATTGCGAAGCAGAAATATATTTAGGAGCCTTTTGGCTAAAATGCAGGTTCGAATTTTACCTTGTTTGGGGTCAAGCATAGGCTATACTCTTTTGTTCCCAATCCAGCAACCTTGCCTCCTACCACCCAAGGTTCCTGTACCACGACTAGGTCGGCTTCGCCCAGAGCCAGGCGAAGCTGTAGTGCAGCCGAAGCTGCCTTACTGTGGTGGAGATTGGCTTGCAGAATTCTTAGCGTCATCTGCATCTGCAACCTCCACAACAGTGACGTCGGCCTCCTCCTCGCTCAGGACACCGACTCCTTATTTAGGACCAAGACCGCCTGGTTTACGTCCCCTTCATGTTCCTCCACCTTGACGACTCTCCAGTCCTTCGTGGGGAGGTGCGGCAGAGATCCGCGATGCCCGGGTAAGGCGGTAATTAGAACAGGGGGTCGCCATGTCCCTAAACTGAGTATAGGCATATATGCTACTGGATTTATTATGCAATGTTATTGGTATACCGCGGAACAAGCCATGGTAGCAGCCACAATCTAAACGAGGACGTTCTTTTTTAACTTGTACCTTTGGCTTGCCTTTTATCTTTCTCTGTTGGATGACTTTCATTCGATAAAACAAGAGAGAACGCTATAGTCGGGTGCCCCGACTATCAGATACCCGTTACTCAGCTAAAGGGAGTGCGAAAGTTCGATTTAAAAAATTTCTTTTACATTTTGCTAGGTATTGATAAACTCAATAAAAGTGCATATTTACTTTTCCGAAATATTGAAATTTTTAAAATCGTATATAAGCGATTGTGGGCGTTAGGGGCGTGGCACCCTTTTGAAACAAACTTGCGATGCGTAGGAACTCCTAGAATCTGCATGCAAAATTTCAATCTTCTAGCTTTTATAGTTTCCGAGATCTCAGCGTTCATACGGACAGACAGGCGGAAAGACGGACAGACGGACATGGCTAGATCGACTCGGCCAGTGATCCTGATCAAGAATATATATACTTTATAGTGTCGGAAATGCTTCCTTTTAGCTGTTACATACTTTTGCACGAATACAATATACCCTTTTACTCTACGAGTAACGGGTATAACTATGGACACCAAAGATCCAATTATCAAAGGAGTTCAAATTTCCGCCACCAGCTGCTAAGCGAAGTCTACCCCGATCCAATTTTATGTCGCTCGACAACTTAGCAACGAATTCATTTAACAGACAAGAAGCATTAGGGTATTCCCGTAGTAGTAGAACTGACAATACAGCGGCGCAATAACCCAACGGGATAATTCCTTTGGAAAATAACATATTTTCATCAGGTTTCTCCAATCAAGCAAGAAGGGACAAAACCTCATTCACCCCTTATATTTCTTGCATCTCTGGTTTCAAAAGACACGGGGTGACACAAAAAGTAAGGGGGAAATGAGGTTTCTATCGGGATCTCTGGCAGTAAAATGCAGGCCAAAAGCCACTGGCTTCGTGATCTGGTTTAAGTGATCTCTCCAGAAATTATGCCTAGTTTGCCATGGCCGATCACTTACCCCCTGATCAGCTGTTTTATGTCGGGTAAGTAGTAGATTAATACGGGAGCTGGCTCACTAGGTAATAAATCATGTCAAAAAAGGGGGTGGGGGTGACCCTAATTAGTCACGCATGGTTGCACACAGATGTCATATTGACCTAATTAGCATAATTAGGTAATAAAAGTGAGGGAAAAAGGGGGAACAAATGGGGGTTGGAGGTGGCTGTTAGGATGCATGCAGGTGTCATAATGACCTAATTAGCATAAAAAGGTCAGTTAATTAAGTTAGAAAGGGTATGAGGTGTGAGGGTCACCCCAAAGAAATGGTGAAAGTGGTTGGGGTGTTTTCTCATGTCTTGTCTTGTCTTGTTTTTTTCTCACCCAAAGGTGTGTGTGAGGGGTGTTTCTAATGCGTACAAATGTGTGTTTGTTTAGAGTGATCTTAAGCCGAATAGGGTGTGTAGGAGTGTGTTATTTATTTATTTATTATTTATTTATTTATTAATATTTTCCTAGCGTGACTAGTGATTACTTATATTTATAGCGCTAGTCACAATGAATGGTGTAAAAATATAACTTTAGCTTATAACTTCTATGCTTACTGTTAACCTTATACATTTCATTAGATTTCATTAAATATTATTCTATTAATATTATTTAAAATTTTTTAAAATTATTATTTTTTTTGGAATTTTGAATTTATATTTATATTTTTATTATTTTTTTTTTTTTTTTATATATATATTTATTTATTTCTAATTTTTGTAGTGTGTCAATAAGGCATGTTTAAATTGTGGAACACTCTTAATTGTTTTGAGGCGATGTGGTAGTTCATTCCAAAAACGTACAGCATAGACAAAGAACTGATTTTCAGAGACTGCCAGTCTATATCTGCGACATATTACATTATTTGTCCTTCGGGAAGATGTAAAAATCAGTTCTTCATACAAATAGTTAGGCTCCTTGGTATTTATAATTTTATGAAGAAGCAATAATGCCCTAAGTTTAATCCAGTCGGACAGGTGAAGATCAAATAGTTTATGGGAGAAACGCGAGATGGAGTGCCCCCTTTTTACATTAAACACATATCTAGCAACACTATTAAATACAACATTTAGCTTTTTCTTACTTTGAGCATCACTATTACCAAATATTTCAACTCCATAAAATAAAATCGGGGTGACTATGGCCTTTGCAATTAAAAGACGGCAGTTTTCTGGTATGAAAGACTGGGTATAATTAAGAGCCCTAAGGCATCCATATATTTTCCCTACCACCTGAGTGATATGCTCATTCCACTTCAAACTTTTATTAAAAGTAATACCTAAATTTTTTACTTTTTCCACATATTCAATGGTTTCATTCCCTATTTTAAGTGGTGCCAAAACGCTTGTGTCTATTTCGGTTTTATGGATTACAACGCATTTAGTTTTGCTAGGGTTAAGCTGGAGACCGTTTTTGAAAGACCAATTTTTTAAAACAGCTAGCTCCTTGTTGACTACAGAAATACATTCATCAATTTTGCACAACGGACGAGATACATACATCTGAACATCGTCTGCATACATATGGACATTACACGAAGATATTATATTAGGAATTTCATTAAAATACATGGTAAACAACAAAGGACCTAACACTGACCCCTGAGGGATACCCCTTGTCAGCACAAGGAAGGATGAGCTTTCCGTTGGTGTTACAACTGCCTGCCTTCTACCAGTCAAATAGGAACGAATTAACTTCTGTGCCGTATTAGAGAACATGAACTTATTCGCTAGTTTTGAACATATAATATCGTGATTCACGGTGTCAAAAGCTTTGCTATAATCCAGCAGTGTCAGTAGTGTTACGTTACCCTCGTCTAGTTTTTTCCTGATGTCTTCTACAATTTTTAATAGAGCTGTCGTACAGCTCCTCGATTTCCTAAAACCCGACTGAGCCTTATTTAAAAAATTCTGTTCTTCAATATATTTATTTATTTGGTCAGCAATTAAACGTTCGCCGACTTTAGCCAAGAATGGTAGGACTGATATTGGACGAAAATCTTTGTTCGCTTTCGGAATAGGGATTATTCTTGCATCCTTCCATTGATCAGGGAAATGTGATGTAGTGAACATTGTATTTATGATGAACGTTATGTGGGGTAAAATTTTTGGTAAGATAATTTTTATAAATTTCGGGTCTATTCTATCAAGTCCGACAGCATTCGAGTGAATGTTCAAAACAGATTGCAGGACATCACACTCATTAACACAGGAAAAACTAAATCTACTATCACAGGATATATCACAGTAATCATTATATTCAGTATTCTCAGACAAGTCAGTATAGGAAACTTCAGGTACTTCACATTGCACGAATTTCTTATTTAGCTCATTAACGTTTATATTCAGGTCAGCGATAGCTTTTTGTTTTCCTATTCCTAAAGCCTTAAGTTCCTTCCAGGTTTTACCCGCCACTGGAGCATCTTTAAACTTTCTATTATAGTAGTCACTTTTAGCGGTATATATCAGTTTGTTGACATTTTTCCTAGCAGTCTTAAATTGATTGCAAAAGTTACTAGTTTTATACCGTTTCCAATTCTCATGGGCCTCATCTCTCTGCCTAATTGCTATACAGATTTTTCTGTTAAACCATTCGTGCTTAAATCGTTTAGGAGTTATAATCTTAACGAGAGGGGTGTTTTGTCATGCGTTTGAATTTGTGATTGCTTGTGTGTGAGAGGGGTGTTTTGTCATGCGTAGAATTTGTGGTTGTTTAGAGTGATCTTTACCCGAAAATGGTGTGTAGGAGTGTGAGAGAGGGGTGTTTTGTCATGCGTTTGAATTTGTATGCGTACGAATGTAAAACGATATTTTGGTTGACTAGTAGGTGGAGAAGGAGGAGAATGAGGGGAAGGTTGATTTATTACGTTTTGTTGATTCAATTAGGCTTGTAGATGATATCTGTTAGTGTAACCTGTCTTTAGTGGTTTGAGGAAAAAGGGGAAAGGTGTTCCCCATACTTGGAATGAATAGAATATACACAACAACAAATATGATCGTTTATTTAGTCAAATGCGTTTTTATTTAATCATATTCCGAAATTTTTTTTTCTCACACGTTTATGTTATGAAAGAAAAACGGGTACTCCTCAAGTTTTCAAAAAAGTTATGTGTTAAGGAGAAATGTGGAAAGTAGTTCAGTTTAAGAGTCATATAAAATCGTCGTGTAAACCCTCAGAAAATTTCAAGTTAAATAAAAGTCGTGTTAGTTTTTGGTTAAAGTGGAAACGATTGTGATTGAATTGAAAACAATTTGTGTAAACTAACCAAAAAAGAAAATAAAATACTTTACAATTAAAGTAAAGTGTAATATATTGAAAAGAAGTGAAAAAAATAACATTACAAGGCAATACTTAAAAAGAAAAAAAAAGAAAAAATCAAAACAAATCAAAACAAGAAAGGAAGCTAGCTTCGGCCAGCCGAAGCTTATATACCCTTGCAGATAATTCCTATTAATTTACAAATCGCAAAAATGTTAATTTTCCTATTATTTCTCTTTAATTTTGCGTTCGTTTCAATGGCAGCTATATGATATAGTAGTTCGATTTTGATAAAATTAAAATCGAAATTCGAAAATATTTGAAAAGAGTTATATCCTAGAGTAGAAGAGAATACAATAAAAACCAAAGAAGCAATAATTTATTTCCGATTATATTCCCATTAATTTTCCGATCGTTCCTATGGCAGCTATATGATATAGTCGTCCGATTTTGAAAAAATTTTATTCGAAATTCAGAATTAGATAAAAAATGAAATTTCCAAAAGTAGGATGTTATAGATTTAAAAACACCCAAGATATAATTTTTTTACATTTTTTTCCCCGATTGTTCCTATGAGAGCTATATGATATAGTTGTCCGATCCGGCTCGTTCCGACTTATATACTACCTGCAACAGAAAGAAGACTTTTGGGAAAGTTTTATCCCGATAGCTTGAAAACTGAGAGACTAGTTTGCGTAGAAACGGACGGACAGACGGACAGACGGACATGGCTAGATCGACTCGTCTAGTGATGCTGATCAAGAATATATATACTTTATGGGGTCGGAAACGTCTCCTTCACTGCGTTGGAAACTTCTGACTGAAATCATAATACCCTCTGCAAGGGTATAATGAATAAGTATTGTGAAAAGTGCAACATTACCCTGTCCGGTAACATTTCGTGGATAAAAGAAATGTCATCGAGCCAGTGGATTTAAAAATTAAAAAAAAAAAGATTTGGATTCCAAGGAAGGATTATTCAGTATCTATATGAAAACACCAACAATGATGTGATTTATCCCACACTATTTATGGAGGAAGCAGGAGAAGCTGTATCCTGTATCCATTGTTGGTGAGTTATGGATCGGTAAAAATTAACTTTGAACTTTTTGGAAAATACACGCTCTTGAAGAAAGAAAAGGAATGTGAAGAAATAAAATCATTTCAAAGTAAAATGACTATAATCACCGCCTACTCCAATATAGAAACCGAATACAAGGAGCACATGGAGAAAATTTTGCTGAGGATGGAGGAATTCCAAGAAAGGGATAGTGGATGGACATTGATTCATCTCATTCGATTGGAAATGAATATCCCGATAGCTTGAAAACTGAGAGACTAGTTTGCGTAGAAACGGACGGACAGACGGACAGACGGACATGGCTAGATCGACTCGTCTAGTGATGCTGATCAAGAATATATATACTTTATGGGGTCGGAAACGTCTCCTTCACTGCGTTGGAAACTTCTGACTGAAATCATAATACCCTCTGCAAGGGTATAATGAATAAGTATTGTGAAAAGTGCAACATTACCCTGTCCGGTAACATTTCGTGGATAAAAGAAATGTCATCGAGCCAGTGGATTTAAAAATTAAAAAAAAAAGATTTGGATTCCAAGGAAGGATTATTCAGTATCTATATGAAAACACCAACAATGATGTGATTTATCCCACACTATTTATGGAGGAAGCAGGAGAAGCTGTATCCTGTATCCATTGTTGGAGAGTTATGGATCGGTAAAAATTAACTTTGAACTTTTTGGAAAATACACGCTCTTGAAGAAAGAAAAGGAATGTGAAGAAATAAAATCATTTCAAAGTAAAATGACTATAATCACCGCCTACTCCAATATAGAAACCGAATACAAGGAGCACATGGAGAAAATTTTGCTGAGGATGGAGGAATTCCAAGAAAGGGATAGTGGATGGACATTGATTCATCTCATTCGATTGGAAATGAATATTAATCAATATTCACCTTTAAGAGGATCATCATATATTAAACTTCCCTCTTGCTTAGAAAATAAAAAAGCAATAATAAATGTTAAAAACCTGAGTGGTGAATACTGTTTTAAGTGGAGCTGAATCGCTGCATTCAGTAATCTTAATAAAAATTCAAACAGGTGCACAAGATATAAAGTGAATATAAATGATGATCTCATTCAAGTCAATGGGGTCCATGGCTGTGAACCCATATTATTTTTGCATGGATTCGGTTCGGGGTTCAAACCTAATCGACAGATAATGTTCCGGTTTGCGAACCGGTTCAATGATGAGCCGGAGCAGGGTTCAAGTTCGAACCAGGGTTCAAAAAAATAAATTTTTTTTAATGAAATAATAAAGTCAACATTTATTTCCATGTATTTTCATTGAAATATGTACCATAACATTAAGACTTATAAGTAAAGTTACTAGATTTATGATTTATAAAGTGTTTACCAGTTAAGGCAAAGAGTATACTCTTTGCTTTAATCGTGTAATTTTAATGTGGGCATACTGCGAAAAGTTTTGGAAGATCATTCTTACACCATTTCGAAGTCGGACGTGCTCCCACATATTTCTGCCCCGCGTTGTAAATATTGTGACTATTTAGCTACTGTTCGATTTTATAAGTTATACTTAACAACGCCGTTCTATTCCGATAGCCGAAGTTGCATAAGACAGTTTTATTGTCGAGTTGTTTTAACATATTTAATTCGACGAAAAGCGCAAGCAAAGACATCGCCAAACAATTTGCCTAGTTTGTTGTTGTTTGGCCCTGTTTGCCGTTCTCTGCCGCTCTCTGTTACATCGCTCATCTACTTGTCGCAAAGTAACGGAACTTCTGGCGCTCGCACTCAGCGGACGCTGATTCCACCTACACCTGCTCTCTTTCGTCTCTGCCGTGCTCATCTCTTTGTACTCATCGCCGCTGGATTTGCTGCTTGCTGTGATAACGCTGCTCCTCGCTATATGCTCTCTTATCTATCGCTCTTAGTCTGGTCTGTACTTTGCGCACACAGTGGTTTAACTAGCTGCAAAAATGTGTTTGAGATGCTCTGCTAAGTAATGCGATTTTGGTGGCAACACTGCCTGCGAAACATACCTATTGTGTTGGCTTTGCGACAACTCTCTCGATCTCTTATCCAAAAAATCTGGATTCACCTGGTCGTGTGATGCATGCCGAGGAATTGAAATGGAAATGCGCATCTTTATGAGGGAAACACGAAATGATTTCCAGAGGGTTCGAAAACAGTTTGCTGCCCTCAATAACGAATTCATTTCAGTGGAGTCGCGGTTTCTTGAGCTGAAACTGCTAAGCGAATCACCAACTGAAACCAACTTGGCGTCTAACACCACTATTGCGCCCGTTGCCATAACTGCCACGCATCAACCTCTACCCGCTGCACCCGGACCTACATATAATCGGATGGATTATACCGAACCTGCCAATGGCTTAACTGAACCTGCTGCTGCCCTTCACGTTGGACCCATCTCAACCGCTGCTCCAATAACAGTAGCTCCTGTTGCTCCTGCTATTGCAAGTACTACTGCCCCTGTGGATCCACCTCTCATGGGAGTACCGCCACCCTCACGGTCCTCTGGATCTCGTATAAGGGCTGTCAGCCCTCGCAGAGCCATTTTTGTGTCCCGTCTCGTTCTTGATGCTACACCCGATGCCGTTAAAAACTATTTATGCTCTAAACTCGAAGCTACATCCGATAATTTTATTGTAACTAAATTTAATTTTAACCATGCGCGCAAAATTTCTTCATTTAAAATATTTCTTCCACCTTCTCTATTATCACGAGCTCTTGAACCTACATTATGGCCTGAACACACGATAGTTCATGAATTTTTGCAAAAAGATTCTAACCCGAGTTCCAAAATTACCTATCCAAAAAACTAGATAACATATTCTCCATCCACTATCAAAACGTACGTAGTCTTTTGGGTAAACTGAGTCAAATTCATACTAATAGTGCTGCCTTTGACTTTGATGCCATCGCCTTAACCGAAACCTGGCTTAATTCTTCTGTCTTCGATCATGAAATTTTTATTCATAAGTTCACCACTTATAGAAGGGATCGTCCTTCTTTTGCGGGTGGGGTCCTTATAGCAGTTAAAAACGATTTTTCCTCTGAGTTGTTCCCCTACTCCAACAATGATGAAATTGAATTTATTGCAGTAAAAGTCCGCGTCGGTGCTACTTTTATTTTCCTAACTTGCTCATACATCCCTCCTTGCTCCGATATAAGCGTTTATTCAAGCCACCTTTCTGCCATTCAACTTGAGATGTCAGCCTTAGGCTGCGCTGATGGCCTCATTGTGATGGGTGACTTTAACCTTCCTCTCGTTTCATGGCTTCCTTGCGATGATACAAACTTTTTGTTACCTAACACTACTCATGATTTCATCGAAGGGATAACCGATCTTTCTCTTGGTCAAATTAACTCCGTAAAAAATATCCGCGACAGACTTCTAGACCTGATTTTTGTAAGCGATTCTTCGCTTGCAACTGTGTCGAGAGCTAACCCGATATCCCTTCTGGAAGATCCTTATTACCCAACCCTAGCTATTTCTGTTGAGTTTTCCAGCCCAAGTTCAGATCCTGTAACTGCGTGCCCTGCTAAATGTTTCAGAAAAACGGATTTTAACGGTCCTAATTTACACCTGTCGGGGATCGACTGGTCATTTTTATTTGCATTCCAGGATATTGATTCTGCCGTTCATGCTTTCTACGCTTCTATTCTCTCGGCCCTCGATACTTTTGTTCCCGAAGTTACTAGTACTTCCTACTAGTACCTCCAAGCCTCCGTGGTTTACAAGGAATCTTTCTTATTTAAAAAATAAGAAATCTAGGCTATTTAAAAAATACCAAAAATCAGGATCTTTGGTTGACTTCGCTCAATATTCCTCCACCCGCTCCCAATTCCTAACTACGAATAGTCAATGTTACATTAACTATCTCTCCCAGTGCAAGGAAAACTTCTGCACTGATCCTAAGCAATTTTACTCGTTAGTTAACTCCAAACGTAAATCTAACGCATTTCCTTCGTCCCTCCGTTATCGTAATAGTGCTGAATCTTCTAATCTTGGTATATCAAACATATTTGCTTCTTTCTTCCAGTCAACTTACTCTACACAACTCTATGTTCCCCGTTTTCCGTAACCTTATAACCTACCTCATGCGAACAATATTTTTCTTGCATCTTTCACGGAAGGTGATGTTTTTGATGGGTTGTCTTCAATTGACAATTCATATGCAGCAGGTCCACATATGGTTTCAAGCTGCATCTTGAAAAAATGTGCCCAAAATCTTGCACGCCCTATCACACACTTATTTAATTTATCTCTGAACCAATCCTGCATGCCAGTCATTTGGAATGAATCCTAAATTATTCCTCTGCACAAAAAAGGTTCAAGGTCTGACTTTGAAATTTACCGAGGCATTGCAAAGCTTTCGGCTATTCCCAAACTGCTCGAACACCTGATCACGCACCAACTGCAACACCTCTGCAGCAGTCTTATATCTCCATCTCAGCATTGTTTCTTTAAACATCGTTCAACCACGACCAATCTCCTCGAGTTTTCTTCTATCATTAATCGAGGTTTTCAGAGCCGCTTGCAAACCGACGTAATTTTCACCGACTTTAGCAAGGCTTTTGATTCGGTTAACCACTCGATACTTCTGCTTAAGCTTTCGCATTTGGGATTTCCTCCAAATCTTTTAAAATGGATTGCGTCTTATTTGTCAAACCGTATACAACGTGTTTTGTTTAACAATGTATTTTCAAATGTTGTCAATGTAACTTCTGGTGTTCCACAAGGTAGCCACCTGGGTCCATTACTTTTCATACTTTTTATAAATGACCTTCCCCAAGTAATTTTAAACTCCTCCATCCTTATGTATGCTGACGATGTTAAAATCTGTTTGTCTTATTCTGACTGGTATCTGCATACACGCCTTCAGCTCGACCTTGACGAATTCCAGAATTGGTGCCAAAATAATCTTCTTTTTTTGAACCATACAAAATGTAAAGTTATGACTTTTCACCGTTCCTCTCCTCATCTTGTCTCATATTCCCTCGGAAATCATACCCTTGATCGAATTTCTGTGACAAATGACCTTGGTGTTATTTTTGATCACAAACTGTGTTTCAATAATCACATTGCAGCCATGGTAAACAAGGCCAAGGGTGTCTTAGCATTTATAAAACGATGGTCCAAGGAATTTGATGACCCGATTACTACCAAGACTCTGTATGTATCGTTAGTGCGTCCGATTTTGGAGTATTGTTCTTGTGTTTGGAGCCCACAATACATGGAACAACAGGCTATTATTGAATCTGTTCAAAAGCAATTTTTAAATTTTGCATTGCGTAATTTAAATTGGGACTCTGGTAGATTATTGCCACCTTATTGAAGTAGGCTACAATTAATTGACATGCCTTCTTTATATCATCGACGAATTTGTAATGGCGTTATATTTGTTCATAAGCTTTTTCTCGGTTTAGTTGATTCACAAACTCTCCTTTCCTATATTGATTTCACGGTTCCTTCAAGATTCACACGCACGTTTCGACCTTTGCGCTCGCCATTATGTTGGTCTAACTACGCTCAACACGAACCTTTTCGGGTTCTTTGCCACAATTACAATACTTTATCTGATATCCTCTCCCCAAATGTAACTTTAAGTTCTTTACCGTGTAAAATTTACAATTACCTAAATTCAAATATGTAAATTTATTATTGTATACCGCATGTAATGCCTAATTGTTAGTTTTATTGTTCAAGTCTAAGTTAGCAGTTAATCGCTAAATAAATAAATGAGAATATTCATTAAAATCATTGATAGTTATATGTTATAAGATTTTTTGAGTTAGATGCAGTCATTGCATAGCCACAAAAATTGGCGCATTTTTATTTCCCTTAGTAAATAAACTCTATGTTAATATGATCAGAAAACCCCCACACTGTTGAATAAAAAAACGAACACACAAAATAAATTTTTCGTGAACCGAACCGAATATCAAAAAAAAAAGTTCCGGTTCGGTTCCGGTTCAATTATAAAAAAATTCGGCGCTCCGGTTTACGATTCGGTTCGTTTTCTAAAACAGGTGAACCACTCCGGTTCGGACATTAATAAATTTATGCAAATAAATAAAGAAATTAATATAACACTTTTCGGATTTGATGATGGAGCTATTTTTGGACCTATATTCTATTCCCCTGAAGTGAGGAAAAATAACATAAATATGTTGCTAGTGGAGGAAGGATGCAAAGCACATTATACTTGGATAAAAAACCTATCAAAGTAAGTAGTCTTATAATATCAATATTTATATGTATTATGTATTATTATTAGTTTTTTTTTTGTGTTTTTGTTTTAAATTTTACAATATTATAAATATTTTAAATATTTTTAAAAAATTTGTTTTTTTTTTTTGTTTATCTTTATTTTAGATTGGTTTCCTCTCAAGTTTCGAGAAATAAATCAAAGAAATGGTTCTGCGAATTTTGCCTAAATTACACAGGTCGACAAAATCAAGACTTTTTCTTGGCCCAAGAATAAACGCTACAAAACCTGAAAGAATTATAGCTGTAGATTACTACCTCTTCCTTGGAAACTTTCCAACACGTCGAAGTTTTTAGAAATCCGTGGTCAAAGTTCCAAATTTTCGATTTTTAGGCACTTTTTGCGGCTTAATAGTAAAAAAACCTTTCGTAGCCCAGAGCCACAATTTAGAGGAACTGGTACCTTGAACCTTTAACTTCAAGAGTGCCCAATCACAAAGCTGGGCGACCTCTATTTCTTTAGCTACAATCGATTTTACAGAAGTAATTTTTGTCACTTTTTTTCATCTATAGTAGCCTGATATTTTCCTTGTTGAACTGAGACCCGTACACATACATTACATTAAAAATATCAGGCTACTATAGATGAAAAAAAGTTACAAAAAGTACTTCAGTAAAATCCATTGTAGCTAATGAAGTAGAGGACGCCCAATTTTGTGATTGGGCAATCTTTAAATTAAAGGTTCAAAGTACCTTTTCCGATAAATTTTGGCTCTGGGCTACGAAGGATTTTCTTGCTATTAAGCCGCAAAAAGTGCCTAAAAATCGAAAATTTGGAACTTTGACCACGGATTTCTCAAAACTTCGACGTGATGGAAAGTTTCCAAGTATGAGGTAGTTCTCTACAGCTAAAATCCTTTCAGGTCTGGTAGCTTTTATTCTTAGGCTTTTTTTTTGTCGACCAGTGTTATTCATTGAGTGAAGATGCTGCCAACCGACACTCTGAAGTCTGCGGTAAAAAAGTCTCGCGTCTACCAAACCCGAGGGATGCAACTTTAAAATATATGAGTTTTCAAAAGGAAGTGATGATAGCATTCACAGTATACGCTGTTTTTGAATGCATTATTCAACCAATTAATAAAAATAAAACATTAAATTTAAATATAGTGAATATTCATAAGCCTATTTCATATGCATACTATATAAAGTGTGCACATGATAATAGTTTAGATAAGTTTGTTTTAGGAACTAAATTAAACTTAGGAATGAATTTCCTCCTATCTCTTATAGAAAATTTAACACTTATATATGAGAATCATATTTCTAAAAATGTACCTAATCTTATGTCTGATGTTGAAGTAGAAGATTTTAAAAAATCAATTATTTGTCATATATGCAACACTCCTCTTTTATTAGATAGAGTTAGGGATTACTGTCACTTCACGGGAAAATTTAGAGGTGCAGCACATAATGCGTGCAATTTAAAATATAAAGTCCCAAAATGTATTCCTGTTTTCTTCCACAATTTCACCAGGTATGATTGCCATCTATTTATAAAAGATTTGGCTCTCATACCTGGTGAAATAAAGGTAATTCCATTAAATAAGGAACAATATATTTCAATATCAAAAATTATAACTATAAGGAATGGTGAAAATTTTGAAATCCGTTTTCTAGATTCATTTCGTTTTATGCCTTCTGCATTAGACACATTAGCTTCAAACCTGGATAGTGAACAAAATCATTTTTCCCAAATGAAAATCAGTTTAACCTTATGCGAAGAAAGGGTGTATTTCCTTATAAATATTTAGATTCAGTTGAGAAATTAAAAGACAGTATATTACCTCCTATAGAAGCTTTCTATAGTTCATTAACTGAAAATGAATGTTCAAACAAAAATTACACTCACGCACAAGAGGTATGGAATGAGTTTTCATGTGAGAACTTAAAAGATTATTTAGAGTTATATTTGAAAACAGATGTTTTATTAATGGCTGATGTCTTTGAAAACTTCCGAAGACTTTGTAATTTATTCAGTTGATCCAGCACATTTTTTCACAACACCAGGTTTATCTTGGGAAGCTTTGTTGAAGTGTACTAAAATTGAATTAGATTTATTAACTGATAAAGATCAGTATAAATTTATTCAAAGTGGTATTCGAGGTGGCTTAGTACAATGTACATGTAGATATGCTAAAGCCAATAATAAATATGTTGATAATTTTAATAGTACTCAAAAATCATCATATTTAATTTATTTGGGTGCAAATAATTTATATGGTTGGGCTATGTCACAATATTTACCATATGGAGGTTTTGAATGGGTTTCAAGGGAATCACTCGATAGTATCAATATTTCAGAGATTGGAGATGATAGCGAATATGGATACATTTTTGAGGTAGATTTAAAATATCCTTTTAAATTACATAACAAACACAATGATCTTCCATTTTGTTGCAATAATCAATTACCAACGAAGACAGATAAAATTAAAAAATTAATTGCTGATTTAAGAGATAAGATTATAAAAATCTTCAACAGTGTATAGAAAATGGTTTAGTTCTAAAAAAAAATACATAGAGGTCTTCGTTTCTTTCAGAAGCCTTGGTTAAAAGCATATATTGACTTGAATACATTTCATAGAACTAATGCAAAAAATACATTTGAAAACGATTTTTTTAAGCTTGTCGGGGAATTTAAGTCATCCCCGTGCAAGTCGTCGTTGTTGGTCGCGTTATCGTCCGATTTCTTATTTTCCATACTCGGTCCTGGCGGATGCAGCGAGTCTTCGTTGCCTTTGTTGCTCATCGTTGTCTTTCAGATCTTACAGCTCGGAACTCTTAGACTTACGCGTGACCCTTTCACGCCGGAAACCAGAAGAAGAAGGAAGGGACCAGATCTAGCAACGCAACGAAGCCACACACAGCCCCAGTTCGCAAAACTGAGTCTCCATTCTGCCAGGACTAGTATTTACCAACACCACCCAACAACCCATGGTCATACCTTAAAGTCTCGTGCCTATCGATATGCTACAGTACTTCCTCTCCGACACGGCCATTCTGACATATACACGTCCTCGTGTCTACAGTAAACATCTCAGTTTCATTCCAACTTTATAATTTTATTGAAAACTTAGCCACATAGTCTCAACATTGCTGGTCCATCGCCCAACACATGGCTTCACGAATTCATCAATAACATTGCTCGTCCATCGCCCAACACATGGCTTCACGAATTCATCAAACACATTTCTAAAGCAACCCTCGTCCATCGCCAATTACATGACTTCACGAATACTCTTCTGTTTCAACAAACTTTTGTTATTCATAATTTGCATCGAGCTCTTCAGGAATTTGCACATCCGGTAACTTTCGCAAACTTTCGTGTGGATACTTATAACGTCTATTGTTCTGTGTAGACTTCAAAACGTATCGATCTCCGTCCAATACCTCGACCACCAAAAAAGGTCCTCTGAACTTTGGGTCTAATTTCGTTTGCTGTCTCTCACTGTTTTTAAGCAACACAAAGTCACCCACACAGAACCGAATTACTTTAGCCATATTTTTATCAAATTTTGTCTTCTCATATCTTGCAACCTCTTCCATGTTCTTAGCGGCCAACTCCCTTAATTTAATCTTGTCAATTTCAGTTTCAGTATCGCTAATAGGAATCAACCCCAGTGGTCGTCCAACTTTACCAATCAAAAGCTCTAAAGGACTAAACTTAGTGCTACGATTAACTGTACAATTAAGGGCTAACTGTACATCCCCAAGGCCATCTTGCCATGATCTAGAACTAGTCTCAACAGCCGTCAACAAATTCTTTAATGTACTCATAACCCTTTCAACTTGACCTTTGGCTCGACTTGCACCTGTTCCGATTAAATGTAATTGTATCTTTTGGTTAGAACAAAATTGAGCAAACTTTGTGCCCGTGAAGCAGCGTCCCTGATCGGCAATTAAACGTGTTGGTACGCCAAAAATAGCAATAGAAGATTTCATAGCGCTTATACAAGTATTAGCGTCCAAAGAAAAGGTGTAAAACAGATAAACGTATTTAGTAAAATCGTCAATTTGTACAATGATATATTCTTTACGATCACTTTTTCCGCTCAATTTTCCCGATATATCTATGTGAACGGTATGCCAAGGAATGCTAATTTTTGGAATTGGATGTAATTCAATTTGAGGTTTTCCTGACGTCCCCTTAGAAACTCTACATGTAATGCAGTTCTCAACAAATCTTCGAACATATTTTGCCATACCAGAAAACCAGTAATGATCGTACACCTTGTCTAGCGTTTTCTCCCAACCTAGATGCATGATAGATTCATGTACCTGATTTAACACTGACCAGCGGAACGTACGAGGGACTACAGGTAAACAACGAGTTCTTGAATTCCTTTGAATCTTTCTGTACAAAACATTTGATCTAATTTCGTAAGTGGCAACCAATGCCAATGGTAAATCATCATTCTTCAACTTAGTTATAATGTCAGATATTTCTGAATCCTTTTGTTGTTCCACCAAAATCCAGTTTTCCGATATTTCTGTTAAGTCAATTCGTTTCTCTTCTATTTTACTTGGTACTGACTTACTCTTTTGATACACCGGATTCCTAGAAAGAAAGTCTACGTGTGCCATGCGTTTACCTTCTATGTATTCAATTTCGAATTCAAACGCTTGTAGAAACTCCCACCCACGATAAACCCTAGGTGATAATTCGACTTTGTTTCGAGAAGATTTGATTGAATTACAGTCAGTAAAAATTACGAATTTTCTCCCATGTAGATAGTGACGAAAATGTTTTACAGCATTCACGATAGCCAACGTTTCCAATTCATAAGATGTATACCTGGACACACAGGAACTAGTTGCTCTACTATAGTATTCAACCACATGAGGCTTAGAGTTTATACGGTGCAAAAGGATAGCACCATACCCGATAGAGCTGGCGTCGGTATGCAGTTCTA
The DNA here is from genome assembly GCF_030179915.1 of Drosophila takahashii. Taxonomy (NCBI): domain Eukaryota; kingdom Metazoa; phylum Arthropoda; class Insecta; order Diptera; family Drosophilidae; genus Drosophila; species Drosophila takahashii. The sequence goes on from NC_091678.1 coordinate 38,185,997, forward strand.
TCGGAAACTGGGGATCAAAAATAATCAAAACAGGCTTGTTTGTTAATACACTGATGACTTTACTGCGAACTTCTTCATGCTGTGTTTGCCAAACAAAACTATTCTTTTCAGATGTGAGAAAATATAAAGGCTTCATCAATTGAGAAAACCCCGGAATGAATTGACGAAAATATGAAGCTAATTCAATGAACTGTCTTAGAGTAGCAACTGACTTAGGTGGAGGTAACGCAACTAGCGATTCTATTTTGTTTAAATTTGGGCGTATCTCCCCCGCTTTTATCTCATAGCCAAGGTAGCGAACTGTAGACCTCAAGAAAAAGCACTTTGAAATGTTAAATGTGAATCCAGCCTTTACTAGAACGTCTAATACAAGTTGCAACCGCTCAAACGCTTCTTCCTTTGTCTCTGAAACTATTAATATATCGTCCATATAAACGATAACAAACGAATAAGCAAGACTGCCAAGTGCCTTCAACACAGCTCTTTGAAACACTGAGGGTGCGTTCTTTAATCCAAAGGGCATCGATAGAAATTCGTACTGCCCATCAGGAGTAACAAAAGCAGTATACTCAATAGATTCAGGGTGCATTGAAATCTGATAATACCCGCTAGCCATGTCAAGAGAAGTGAAATATTTAGCTCCCCTCAGTCTTGCTATTTGATCAGCTATTAACGGTAATGGAAACCTATCAGCTACTGTATTTATATTCAATTCCCTATAGTCAACACAAAGTCTTGCTGAACCATTTTTCTTCTTTACTAATAACGCAGGACTAGCAAATGGTGAACTACTAGGTCTGATAACTTTATACTCGATTAATTCTTTAATTTTAGCACGGACTAACTCCCTTTCGCTTGGACTAAATCTGTATGGTCGCCTTTGTACAGTCTTAGTCGGTTTAATCAAACGAATATGCATTTCCCCTGTACTCACACGCGTTTGCGGAGTGCCTTCGATAAAAGATTCTGAGTGTTGCTTTAATAATGATTTTAAAATTTCTTTTTCATTTCCTTCCATTTCAGTTTCAATGCTATGAAAATCAGTATGTTTGACGGTTTCACAAACGTTCACAGCTTTAGTTTGAACAATCTTAAAATTATCGTAGGAAACTTCCACTAAAAACCCTTGAGCCAATATTTCTCTTCCAATTACAATATTATTTTTCATACATTCGTCTGGTACTATATGGAACAAAATAACCAAAGAATTTCCATCAATCATGATGTTTGATTCAACTTGTGCGGTACTGTAAGTACTGGCATTACCTATTCCCTTTAAAGAGATAACGCTATGAATTAGAAACGCTTTCCTTAATTAATGAGCACTCAGCCCCCGAATCAAATGTAATTGGGAATCTCTCACCATTTACCAGCATACTCGATTGGGGTTCCACTATAGCGCACAGCTCCACTCTTTTTTCAGATCTTACTCCCACTCCGGTACTCTGCACTTTTTTTGGACAATTAGTGGCGATGTGTCCCGGCTCCTGACATCTGTAGCAAATTACATTTGCCCTTCCATGACGAGGTTGTCCTGAACGCCACTCCTTTCCAGTTGCCGTAACCTGGGATCCCATTCCGGATCTACAGTCTTGCTTTTTATGTCCTGGTTTTCCACACATTTGAGTTCCACAGTTCTAGCACGCTTGGCGTCCGGTTCCCAGTTTGATGTAACAGGGCGCTCCTTCAGCACTGAGAATACTTGCAGCACCGCTTGCAGTTCACGTCGATTGTTTACAGGCGTTGTGTGTATCATTCGTTGCAAACGCCGGTCGAAATTAGCCATGTGTCCAAGAACCATCGCTATGCAAATTTGTTCAGAATTCAAATTACGCAATTTTGTGCACAATGACGTCACGATGCGACTCGCAAAAACAGGCAAACTTTCACCGTTGCTTGGACGACTATTAAGAAGATTAACAAGAAAGGAAGCTAGCTTCGGCCAGCCGAAGCTTATATACCCTTGCAGATCATTCCTATTAATTAACAAATCGCAAAAATGTTCAATTTTCTAATATTTCTCATTAATTTTCCGCTCGTTCCTATGGCAGCTATATGATATAGTCGTCCGATTTTGATCAAATTAAAATTAAAATTTGGAAATATTTAAAAAGAGTCATATCCTAGAGTAGAAGATAATACAATAAAAACCAAAGAAGCTAGAATTTATTTCCTATTACTTTTCCATTAATTTTCCGATCGTTCCTATGGCAGCTATATGATATAGTCGTCCGATTTTGATTAAATTAAAATTGAAATTCGGAAATATTTAAAAAGAGTCATATCCTAGAGTAGAAGATAGTACAATAAAAACCAAAGAAGCTAGAATTTATTTCCTATTACTTTTCCATTAATTTTCCGATCGTTCCTATGGCAGCTATATGATATAGTAGTCCGATTTTTTAAATAATTAATTCGAAATTCAGAAATAATTAAAAAATAACATCCCCAAAAGTAGAAGGTAATATTTCAAAAAACACCGAAGCTAGAATTTTTTAAAGTTTTTTTTTTCCGATTGTTCCTATGGGAGCTATAAGATATAGTTGTCCGATCCGGTCGACTCCGACATATATACTACCTGCAATAGAAAGAAGACATTTGGGAAAGTTTTATCCCGATAGCTCAAAAACTGAGAGACTAGTTTGCGTAGAAACAGACAGACGGACAGACGGACAGACGGACAGACGGACAGACGGTCAGACGGACAGACGGACAGACGGACAGACGGACATGGCTAGATCGACTCGTCTTGTGATGCTGATCAAAAATATATATACTTTATGGGGTCGGAAACGTCTCCTTCACTGCGTTGCAAACTTCTGACTGAAATCATAATACCCTCTGCAAGGGTATAATAACATCCCCAAAAGTAGAAGGTAATATTTCAAAAAACACCGAAGCTAGAATTTTTTAAAGTTTTTTTTTCCGATTGTTCCTATGGGAGCTATAATATATAGTTGTCCGATCCGGTCGACTCCGACATATATACTACCTGCAATAGAAAGAAGACTTTTGGGAAAGTTTTATCCCGATAGCTCAAAAACTGAGAGACTAGTTTGCGTAGAAACAGACAGACGGACAGACGGACAGACGGACAGACGGTCAGACGGACAGACGGACAGACGGACAGACGGACATGGCTAGATCGACTCGTCTTGTGATGCTGATCAAAAATATATATACTTTATGGGGTCGGAAACGTCTCCTTCACTGCGTTGCAAACTTCTGACTGAAATCATAATACCCTCTGCAAGGGTATAAAAATGACGGCGGCTGGCGATTCTGATGTCTCGTATCGCTGCTCAAACAATTGCCGGAACTCTTGCCAATTTATTCCTGGGTAGCATATTTGTGATAACCACTGAGCCGCTGCGCCTTCCAAAGCTTTACTCAACGCCAATATAAGAGCGCTGTCACTTAATGGTCTAGCTCGCAAAATGATGTCGACCGTAGCGCACCACTGCGTGGCATCCATCCCAGCAATGTCCGGATTGTATTTCGGCAAGCAAATCTCGCTTGTCTGTTGCAACTCGTTCACCGGCGTCTGTAGCTTCTTAACCAGTTCCAGAAAATTCCGGTTTTGTTGCTCTAACAACGCGAAGACATCCCTTGAAGAAGTTTGGTTAGGGCCGAATCGCACTTCTGATGTCGGGGAATTAAAGTCATCCCCGTGCAAGTCGTCGTTGTTGGTCGCGTTATCGTCCGATTTCTTATTTTCCATACTCGGTCCTGGCGGATGCAGCGAGTCTTCGTTGCCTTTGTTGCTCATCGTTGTCTTTCAGATCTTACAGCTCGGAACTCTTAGACTTACGCGTGACCCTTTCACGCCGGAAACCAGAAAAAGAAGGAAGAGACCAGATCTAGCAACGCAACGAAGCCACACACAGCCCCAGTTCGCAAAACTGAGTCTCCATTCTGCCAGGACTAGTATTTACCAACACCACCCAACAACCCATTGGGGGCGTAGGCGCCCACTAAGGTCCGACATGTCCCTCCAGTGGCCCCAAACAGCTCCAATATCCATATTTAGAGCAAAAAATCATTAGATTTACTTAAGCTTAGCTTCTAAAGTGGTTGGAATTTCGAAATTTTGATTTTGCAGAATTTTAGGTCTTGAAAGGGCCTAATTAGAAATCTAAAAGAAATTCCGATATCCCCCATAATTTGGGGGCTACATTTAAAACTAACTTTTCTATTTAAAAAATCTAAGCCGGTGCTCCGATCGAGATGATTTTTTGGTAAATGGTTATTCTATGGCCCAAATGCTTAAGTTTAATTTTTTAAATTTTTAACATTTTGTATACCCTTGCAGAGGGTATTATGATTTCAGTCAGAAGTTTGCAACGCAGTGAAGGAGACGTTTCCGACCCCATAAAGTATATATATTCTTGATCAGCATCACTAGACGAATCGATCTAGCCATGTCCGTCTGTCCGTCCGTCTGTCCGTCCGTTTCTACGCAAACTAGTCTCTCAGTTTTGAAGCTATCGCGATGAAACTTTCCCAAAAGTCTTCTTTCTATTGCAGGTAGTATATAAGTCGGAACCAACCGGATCGGATAACTATATCTTATAGCTCCCATAGGAAGGAAACGTTAAAAAAATTCTAGCTTCGGTGTTTTTTGAAATAAAACCTTCTACTCTTGGAAATATTATTTTTTAAATATTTCAGAATTTCGAATAAAATATTTTAAAAATCGGACGACTATATCATATAGCTGCCATAGGAACGATCGGAAAATTAATGGGAAAGTTACACAGAAATAGATTTTAGCTTTTTTGGTTTTTATTGTATTTTCTTCTACTTTAGAACATGACTCTTTTTAAATATTTCCGAATTTCAATTTTCATTTTATCAAAATCGGACGACTATATCATATAGCTGCCATAGGAACGATCGAAAAATTATTGGAAAATTAATTGGAAACAAATTATAGCTCCATTGGTTTTTATTGTATTCTCTTATACTTTTGAATTAAGTTTAACAAAAATCGGACGACTATATAATATAGCTGCAATAGGGAAGGAAAAAAAAAATAATATTAAAATAATACGAAATTTAAAATTTTTGCGATTTGTAAGTTAATAGGAACGATCTGCAAGGGTATATAAGCTTCGGCTGGCCGAAGCTAGCTTTCTTTCTTGTTTTAAAGTTTTTTTACCGAATTTATTTAGATTTCCTAAGTTATTGCGTTGCATTTCGTGGGAGCCCGCCGAGAGAGCGAAACCCAGAGAGCGGATGGCAAGAGAGCGACGGCCGAGAGAGCAGCAGCAAAGAAAACTGTCGATGGGGAGGGGTAGTGCTGTGGGGAAGGGGGAGGGGAAAAGGGCAATTTTAGTTAAAATTTGTTTTGAATTTTAAAAACTTTAACTGCTGTTCCGATCAATATGATTTTCGATCAATAGTCAGTCCTGTGGATAAAATGCTTAGGTTTTATTAAAAAAAAAATATTTTTCATTTTGTAGCAGAAGTAAGAGCCTTATTTAATTTCCACCATGGAAGAAGATAAAAAATTACTACAAATTCTGTAAACAAAGCCAAAATGTTTCCAAGTTAAGTATCTTAAGATTCTTTGGTCAGTTTCAGCATTTTTCGAACTTTGAGGTCCTTTTGCTAAGAATCCTTGCGTCGGGGAACTCTTTGGAAAACGCAGTTTAACTTGGGAATTCGTAACGAATCCAAAAATATAGCATTCATCGAGGTTAATTTTTGATGCTGCATAGTGTTATCAATCAAATGTGGAATCGGAAAATAATAAGTTAGTTCGTATACATATTTGTGCGCAAATTAAAATTGCATTGATAACATTGTAACATTGTCACAGCTGATTCTTTCTCTGTTGTATACGGACGTGTTTTACATTCGCTCCCACATTTATTCGCTTAGTGTCGAAATTTTCGATTTTTTATATTCCCTAAGTTTTTATTCTTAACTCGGTTGAGCCCGCCGTTTGAATGCAAATTAGTGATTTGTGTTAAAACCATCGTCTTTATAAAGATATTGAAAAATAGTTAACGACGCGAGTGCATTGTGCATTGTTGTTGTTTTTTATTTACATTGTCGTTTTGGCGCTCTCTCGCACCGTTTGTTCTGCTCATCTCCCAACTTCAGTCACCGGCTCTCATTTTCGAGTTAACGGTTCTTTGCTGATTTGGTCTTATCGCGCTCTTTCTCTCCTCTTATCGCGCTCTTTCTTTCCTCGACGCCCTCATAGCCACACAGCTGTTTGTTGGCACTCAACTAAAGCTTTCTGTTTACATTTCTCTACATTCTACATTCTATATTTTTTATCTTACTCTAACTTGTAACAATGTCTGCTTGCTGTGTTGTTGGTTGCCAATTTACTGGCAAAATCACTTCTCGTCAGCCGATTGTTAATTGCTGGTTATGTGAGAACATCGCGCACGCTAAATGTGTTGACTTTGGGCATAGTGCGGCCCAAATTGCGGATCGTACTAGGTCTAATGCCAACCTGGACTGGACGTGCCCTACATGCCTAAATATCAAAATTGAAATTAGATCATTTATGAGGCAAATGGAGCTTGAGTTCCAGACCTTACGTGCTGGATTTACGGACTTATTAAGTCGGTTTAATGTTTTCGACGCAAACTTCGTATCCTTCTTAATCAAATATCTTTAAATATAAATCGTAATCCTACACTGCCTAATATTTCTCTACATGTTCCAGATCTCTCGAGCAACCTCTCTCTTCCCAGCCCCACTGCAAGGTATATGTCGTGCGATGAGGACGATCCCAATGGGAGCGAATCATCAACGACCGATGTCAGGATGCAATCTCGGCCAGATTCGCTGAACGTAGCTTCGCCTGAGTCTTTAGGGCCTACTAATCGGTCGCCGGCTGTTGCCACTTCGGGGGCTCTGCCGCACCTCGTACTGCCCCTAGATAATACCCTTGTACCTCCTCCTGTTCCACTTTCTAGCATGATCCCTAGGAGGAACAGTAATAGCCCGGCTCCCTCTTCTCCGGTACCACTCACTCTCATGGTACCTCGGAAGTTTATTTTTGTGTCAAGATTGAATGCAGCACTCACAGTCAACGACGTGATGCATCATATTGTCTCGAAACTCTCCCTTCCCAATCAAAAAGGTATTGGCATCACTAAATTTAATTTTAAACAAATAAGAGATTATTCTTCATTTAAAATAATTGTTCCGGATGAACTGTTCTCCAAACTTCTTGACCCAAATTTTTGGCCTGCTAATATAATTGTTCACGAATATATAAAAAAAAAATAGTTCGCGTCCCATCAATTCCTTGTCGGAGCCCAGCTCTGCTTCAAATTCAAAAAACTAAATTTCATAATCCACTATCAAAATGTACGGGGGCTTCTTAGTAAACTCTCAATACTTTATAAAAACAGCTCAATTTTTGAAGCCAATGTTATTGTATTCACTGAGACCTGGCTTAACCCATCTGTACATGATAGTGAGATTTTTTCAAATAACTTTTTTGTTTATCGGAATGATTGTCATACCCGTCGAGGTGGAGGCGTTCTTATTGGAGTCAAATCCGATTTAACTTCCGAGCTTGTTGATATTTCTAGTTCATCAGGTATTGAATTTATTTGTGTAAAATTATCTTTCCCAAAAAATAAAATTTTTTTAACTTGCTCCTATATACCCCCTAGCTCCGAATTTAACGTGTATATATTGCACCTGTCTGCCATACAGTCTATCTCCTTGTTGCTTGCTGAAACTGACCAACTCATTGTGCTCGGTGACTTTAATCTTCCCAATATTTCTTGGTTGGAGAGTAATGACTCATTGGCAATGATTACTAGGATGCAACATGACTTTGTTAATGGTCTTGTTGAACTATCCTTGCAGCAAGTTAACTGGATTTGATGGTATCGATGTTGAAGTTAGTCGAATTCCGCCACTATCTCTACCTGAAGATTATCATCATCCTACCCTTCAGCTCTGTATAAATGGATTTTTTAATGCTCCCAGGACTGCAATAAACGTACATCCTAGTTTGTGTTTTAAAAAGACTGCCAAACTAGTTGAATCTTTTTTGACAATTAATTGGTCCTATCTTGTTGACCTTCCTGTTGATGATGCAGTTGGGTATTTTTATAAAGTCCTTTATCGTCTATTTGATGTACATGTCCCTCTTTCCTCCTTGAAGAATTCGTATAGCTCTCCATGGTTCACTCGTCAACTATCCTATCTAAAAAATAAAAAAACAGACTTTTTAAACGTTTCAAAATTTCTGGCTTGCTGACGGACTGGGCCAAATATAGTTCTGACTGTTATCAAAATTACCTGTCTCGTTGTAAGCGTGATTTCAAAAGTAATCCTAAACTTTTTTATTCTTTCGTCAATTCTAAGCGGAAATCTAATTGTTACCCTCATTCTCTTTTTCTTAATAATAATATAGCATCTGATGACGATGATATTTCCAACCTATTTGCTGATTTTTATACCCTTGCAGAGGGTATTATGATTTCAGTCAGAAGTTTGCAACGCAGTGAAGGAGACGTTTCCGACCCCATAAAGTATATATATTTTTGATCAGCATCACAAGACGAGTCGATCTAGCCATGTCCGTCTGTCCGTCTGTCCGTCTGTCCGTCTGACCGTCTGTCCGTCTGTCCGTCTGTCTGTTTCTACGCAAACTAGTCTCTCAGTTTTTGAGCTATCGGGATAAAACTTTCCCAAAAGTCTTCTTTCTATTGCAGGTAGTATATATGTCGGAGTCGACCGGATCGGACAACTATATATTATAGCTCCCATAGGAACAATCGGAAAAAAAAACTTAAAAAAATTCTAGCTTCGGTGTTTTTTGAAATATTACCTTCTACTTTTGGGGATGTTATTATACCCTTGCAGAGGGTATTATGATTTCAGTCAGAAGTTTGCAACGCAGTGAAGGAGACGTTTCCGACCCCATAAAGTATATATATTTTTGATCAGCATCACAAGACGAGTCGATCTAGCCATGTCCGTCTGTCCGTCTGTCCGTCTGTCCGTCTGTCCGTCTGACCGTCTGTCCGTCTGTCCGTCTGTCCGTCTGTCTGTTTCTACGCAAACTAGTCTCTCAGTTTTTGAGCTATCGGGATAAAACTTTCCCAAATGTCTTCTTTCTATTGCAGGTAGTATATATGTCGGAGTCGACCGGATCGGACAACTATATCTTATAGCTCCCATAGGAACAATCGGAAAAAAAAAAGTTTAAAAAATTCTAGCTTCGGTGTTTTTTGAAATATTACCTTCTACTTTTGGGGATGTTATTTTTTAATTATTTCTGAATTTCGAATTAATTATTTAAAAAATCGGACTACTATATCATATAGCTGCCATAGGAACGATCGGAAAATTAATGGAAAAGTAATAGGAAATAAATTCTAGCTTCTTTGGTTTTTATTGTACTATCTTCTACTCTAGGATATGACTCTTTTTAAATATTTCCGAATTTCAATTTTAATTTAATCAAAATCGGACGACTATATCATATAGCTGCCATAGGAACGATCGGAAAATTAATGGAAAAGTAATAGGAAATAAATTCTAGCTTCTTTGGTTTTTATTGTATTATCTTCTACTCTAGGATATGACTCTTTTTAAATATTTCCAAATTTTAATTTTAATTTGATCAAAATCGGACGACTATATCATATAGCTGCCATAGGAACGAGCGGAAAATTAATGAGAAATATTAGAAAATTGAACATTTTTGCGATTTGTTAATTAATAGGAATGATCTGCAAGGGTATATAAGCTTCGGCTGGCCGAAGCTAGCTTCCTTTCTTGTTTTCAATCGACTTATACAGAATGCAGTGGTGTTATTGATAATGATTATCCATACCCACTACCTCATCTGAACTCTATCTTCAAACCAGTGATTAATGTATCCGATGTTCTTCAGAGTCTTGATACTCTTAAGCTCTCTTTTTCACCGGGTCCTGACAAAATACCAAGTTGTATACTGAGAAATTGTTCGTCTTATCTAGCTTTTCCCTTAACATTAATATTTAATTTGTCGCTAAGTCAAGGAAGATTTCCATCCATATGGAAGGAATCGTTTATTGTTCCATTGTTTTAAAAAGGGAACAAGTCAGATATCTCAAATTATCGTGGTATTGCAAAACTCAGTGCAATTCCGAAGCTTTTCGAAAAAATTATTACCTGTCAATTGCAGCATCATTGCCGGTCTATTATTTCTCCGTGTCAACATGGCTTTACTAGACGTCGCTCTACTTCTACAAACCTACTAGAATTTACATCTTTAATTACTAAAGGCTTCCTGACACATCATCAAACTGATGTGATTTATACTGATTTTTCTAAAGCTTTTGATTCTGTGAACCATAAACTTCTTATTTTTAAATTGTCCCGTTTAGGGTTTCCTCCAAACCTACTTGACTGGATACTTTCCTACCTTTCTAATAGAACTCAAATGGTCTGTTTTAACAATAGAATTTCCAAAATAATTAATGTTACTTCTGGAGTGCCACAGGGTAGCCACCTGGGTCCTTTATTCTTTGGCTTAATGATTAATGATCTACCTAATGTTATAAAATCGTCTACCGTATTAATGTATGCAGACGATGTCAAGCTTTGTTTGTCCATGTGTTTACCTAGCTCATTTAATGACCTTCAATTAGATCTTGACTGTTTGTATACGTGGTGCATGATTAACATGTTAAATTTAAACTATTCCAAATGTAACTTTATGACCTTTTATCGTTGTAATCCATCTCTGTTTTCTTATTCTATTGGAAATAACGCCCTTGAACGAATTTTATCAGTTCAGGATCTTGGCGTTTTATTTGATCATAAACTTAGTTTTAAAGACCATATATCTACTATATCTAATAAAGCCAGAAGTCTTCTTGCATTTGTGAAACGTTGGTCAAGGGAGTTCGATGATCCTTACACAACAAAGCTTTTGTATGTTTCTCTTGTTCGTCCGTCTATGGAATATTGCTCTTGTATATGGTCTCCTCAAATTAGCTGTTACCAAAATATGTTAGAGTCTGTCCAAAAACAATTCCTTTTATTTGCTCTGAGGGGATTACACTGGGACACAGGTAGTCGACTGCCCTCTTATCTTGCGAGGTTGCGCCTGCTCGACTTACCACCCCTTTACCATCGTAGAATGTGTCATGGAGTTATGTTCTTACATAAACTTATTAATGGTGATGTCGACTCCCCTTTCCTTCTTAGTTCACTTAACTGGAATGTACCCTGTAGAACAGTTCGCTGTTTTCGTCCGTTGTCCCTGCCAATATGTAGATCTAATTATGCCCTGCATGATCCTTTTTGTGTTCTGTGTGACGATTATAATTCACTGTGCCACGTCTTACTGTTTGATACCCCCAATGCTACTAATTATAATAAACTTAAGTATTTTTTGTCTTCAAATAATTTATAAATTCTTTGTAAGCATGTATTTTAAACTGTCTATTGTTAGATCGTATTTCCGCTTACTTGCCCAAAACGGTTTAGGGCTCCGCGCGTAACAAGCTTTGCTTGGTGTCGTAAGGGCCACTTGTTTGTACTGACCATAGTGCATCGACGTCCAAGAGTATAGAGTAACTGATAAAAAAACAAGAAAGGAAGCTAGCTTCGGCCAGCCGAAGCTTATATACCCTTGCAGATCATTCCTATTAATTAACAAATCGCAAAAATGTTCAATTTTCTAATATTTCTCATTAATTTTCCGCTCGTTCCTATGGCAGCTATATGATATAGTCGTCCGATTTTGATCAAATTAAAATTAAAATTTGGAAATATTTAAAAAGAGTCATATCCTAGAGTAGAAGATAATACAATAAAAACCAAAGAAGCTAGAATTTATTTCCTATTACTTTTCCATTAATTTTCCGATCGTTCCTATGGCAGCTATATGATATAGTCGTCCGATTTTGATTAAATTAAAATTGAAATTCGGAAATATTTAAAAAGAGTCATATCCTAGAGTAGAAGATAGTACAATAAAAACCAAAGAAGCTAGAATTTATTTCCTATTACTTTTCCATTAATTTTCCGATCGTTCCTATGGCAGCTATATGATATAGTAGTCCGATTTTTTAAATAATTAATTCGAAATTCAGAAATAATTAAAAAATAACATCCCCAAAAGTAGAAGGTAATATTTCAAAAAACACCGAAGCTAGAATTTTTTAAAGTTTTTTTTTTCCGATTGTTCCTATGGGAGCTATAAGATATAGTTGTCCGATCCGGTCGACTCCGACATATATACTACCTGCAATAGAAAGAAGACATTTGGGAAAGTTTTATCCCGATAGCTCAAAAACTGAGAGACTAGTTTGCGTAGAAACAGACAGACGGACAGACGGACAGACGGACAGACGGTCAGACGGACAGACGGACAGACGGACAGACGGACAGACGGACATGGCTAGATCGACTCGTCTTGTGATGCTGATCAAAAATATATATACTTTATGGGGTCGGAAACGTCTCCTTCACTGCGTTGCAAACTTCTGACTGAAATCATAATACCCTCTGCAAGGGTATAAAAACTAGCGCTCACGAAAAATATGCGAGTGCACTTAAAAGGAGACAGTTCTGAAGGAATTTTTGCCGAAACTCTTTTAAAAATTGGGAATGGCGTCCATCCAACAGTTGATGGAAAAATAGTTATAACATTATAAACATAGGAAATGTAGTCAAAAACGTTCAAGATCTTACATCCAAAATATTTCCTGACATTTCTAACATATCAAGTAAAAGCTTAGATTGGCTATCTGAGCGCGCCATTTTGACAACGAAAAATAAAAAAACTAAAACTAAACTCATTTGATGGTTTAGAATGATGGTCTTCTATAAATCGGTCGACTCTGTTCCTGATGCTGATAATGCTGTTCATTACCCTGTTGAATTTTTAAATACTTTGAATCCTCCAGGAATTCCTCAGCATAATCTGTCTCTTAGGATTGTAGCACCCGTAATGTTATTGAGAAATTTAAGTCCCCTAAAGTTATGCAATGGGACACGATTGCAGATAAAAGGTCTTCATAAGAATATAATCGAAGCAACATTATTTACGGGATGCGGGAAGGGGAAAACAGTGTTTATACCCAGGATCCCATTAATACCATCCAGTCTGCCGTTTCAGTTTAAAAGGCTACAATTCCCTCTAAAAGTTTGCTTTGCAATAACTATAAATAAATCGCAGGGGCAGACTTTGAAGCTGGCTGGACTAGATCTTAGAGAAGATTGCTTCTCTCATGGACAATTTTATGTCGCATGCTCTAGAGCAGCGGTCGGCACACTCATACAATTACATTTTGTTTTATATTTGTGTGAGTAAATTGTACGGGGCGGCTTAACAGTGTGTGTGCGCAGACCGCTGTTCTACAGTATACGTGGAGGCAGCGCTTGAGCAGAACAATTCCTATGCTCACTTAATAGGACGCTGCCGACCGCTGCTCTAGAGTTAGCTCTGCCAGTAGCCTTATTATTCTCGCTCCTGAAGGATCTTCTAAAAATGTTGCTTACACAGAGGTTTTAAAGTAATCTACTCAAAACTAATTTTAAGCGAACGAAGTCGCGCCGGGTACAGCTAGTTATCCATATAATATCCAAATCCAATGCAAATGTGCAATTAAATTATATGGATACTGATTCTTTTAAATACACAATTAATACTGAAGATTTTTATAAAGATATTCAGAATGACATTGAGATGAAGTTTGATACATCTATTATTCTAATGAAATATGAAATCTCTATAATTTCCATAAAAAGCTAATAAAAAGAGGTTGGGATTTTTAAAGATGAACTCAATGGAAGACCGATGACTGAATTTGTTGGCTTAAAATCAAAAATGTATGCCTCTAAGGGCCGGTTTCTCGAGTCCCTGTCAAAGTCCCTGATAGCTATCTGTTCGAAAAACTTAAATACCAGATAAACTGTTCGTAAAAGCAAATCCGCTTTCTCGACTACTTTAATTTATCTAAACGAGAAACAATTACAGAGTGCTGTTAACGCACAGAATTGTGCTGTGAAGCGCAAAAAATGGCTTGCTTCGATTATTTCATCAGCTGTTTGGGTATAATTCAAAGGAAAAGTGAGCTGTGATTTCGTTTCTTCTTCATAGTTGGCTTTGGGAAATCAGCTGTCATTCTATCGAGCCGAAAACGCTTAACAGGGACTCCGAGTCCCTGTCAAAATTAGCTCTCACATTGGTGCTTTATATATATTATTAAACTCACCTTTTTGTACTCCACTTGAAATAGTATTAGCAACTTCTTTATTTAAATTCTGCAAAAGCAAACATGTTTCCCTACTCAATCAGATTATATTATCACTGTTAGTTATTTTGATGTCATTAATGTCATTAATTAGAATTTTATTTGTATTGATTTCACTTCCTTTTTTATTTAAATACTCAAGTAGCATTCGAGATTCTAAATTTATCTTTCTAAAATATATTCCATTAATTTGTTCTGCTGTTTCGATACCTATTTTATTTATTTGTGGGCCATCGCTAAGATATCCTGGTTCAACATCTCCTATCTCTTCCCGTTTACTCTCTTGTAAAGAAAGAAGATCAGCTTCTTTCGAAATTCTTTCATATTTATTTATTTATTTGTACCGGTTAGGCTTATTACAAAAATTAAGCTACCGTTATAAATGACAGCCATAGCGGCTGATTAGCGTTTCATAAATTTTTCGTCTTAATATCTAGAACGTTTAGCATTTAACGTTTAATTAAATGACAATTAATCATAATGGATAATATAGCAATCTTAGGATTAACATTTGATTTAAGAAAGTAATAATAGGTATAATAGGTATTTCTTGGTAATAAGTATCTCTCATCTCTTATCTTCTTTTTAGAAAAGTAAGAATGATAAGTGGGTTTTCTGGTTTTGGGTTGGTTAAGAGAGAGGTGAGATCGGAGTTCGGTGTTGAGGGTCTAATGTTTTGGAAGGATGGGCATTCGTTAAAAATATGTTTGATTGATGTATCCGGGTTGTTGCAGAATTGACAATCGTTAGATGGAGGTTGAAGGAATCTATTTGCATGGGTCAGCTTGGTATGCCCAAGTCGTAGTCGTATAAGTTTGATTTGTTCAATTCTTGTCAGCCTAGCAAAGAATGTGTTTTTTGTGTAGTGGGCAATATTGAGTTGGCCGTCATTAAACGTTTGGTACCAGGTGAAAGTTTGATTAGGCAGGTGTAAAGAAAAATTTAGGAGTGTTGATTTTAAATATCTGTTTATATCTGATTTATTTATGTTTTCTGATGCTATTAAGGGGGAAATCGTGGCTGCTTTAGCAGCTTGGTCGGCAAATTCGTTTCCTGTTATACCTACGTGACTTGGTACTCACAGTATTTTAATTTTTGGAAAGTTGTTTATTAGCAGACTTTGAATTTTGGAGATAATATATGTAGAATTTTCTATGTTTTTAATGCCTTCAACTGACGATAGGGAATCAGTGCAGATGCATGTTTTCCCTCTAACTTTTAGGGATATCTGGATCGCTTCAAGAATTGCTGTAGCTTCGGCTGTATACACTGAAGAGTACTCCGGAAGTACTCCTAGTTTTAAAGCTAAGTACATACTATGCAAACAATTTGCAGCAAGTGGAAAATAATTTGCAGCAAAAGTTTGCACAAATGTTTACACCTACGCAAATATTGCAAGAAAATTTCTTGCTTCAATAAATTTTTCTTTTCATGCAAACTTTTGCATGGCTATTTCGTGCAATATATTGCGTTAGTGTCTACACGTATTTTCAATTTTTGTTTGCAGTGCTTGCGAGTGACACTCATTTGCAAGTTCCGTTGTTTTGTATTTTTTGGGTTATTTCTATTTCGTTCTGTATTTTTGCGTTAGTGTCTACACGTTTCTATTTCGTTATTTCTATTTCGTTCATTCATCTACTGAGTCAAAAGATATCCGTGAAGGATTTAAAAATTTTTTTGTTTCGCCTGATGGTGAAGTGTCATGGCAATATAAACAAATATAAAATAAGTAATTTCTACGAAATGTTCAATAAATTGTTCTACTTACCAAATTTTGAATTTTATAATTATTTCCGTCGTAATTATACCCGTTACTCGTAGAGTAAAAGGGTATATTGTATTCGTGCAAAAGTATGTAACAGGGAGAAGGAAGCGTTTCCGACCCTATAAAGTATATATATTCTTGATCAGGGTCACTAGCCGAGTCGATATAGCCATGTCCGTCTGTCCGTCCGTATGAACGCTGAGATCTCGGAAACTACGAAAGCTAGAAGGTTGAGATTTTCTACATATATTCTTGGGCTTCCTACGCAGCGCAAAATTATTTCAGCCGAGCGCCACGCCCACAATCGCCCACTAACAATTTTAAAAGGTGTCAGGCGCCCACACCTTTAAAGATTTCCGAGAAGTATAAATGCAATTTTGTTGTGTATACTTATACCTATCGAAATGTAGAAGACATTTTCAATAAAAAGTTATGCGCAATCAAAAAAACGTTATATATCCATCTCCCTTGGACTCCCTTTAGCCGAGTGACGGGTATTAGATAGTCGGGACAACAACCCGACTATAGCGTTCTCTCTTGTTTTTAATAAATTTAAGCGCATCGTAAAACTCCCATTTGCTGGAATAGTTGTCCGATGTACCCTGACCATTCTGCTTCACTCTGCGCACCTCTTGCAAAAATTGAGTACGCAAATGATGAATTTTTGTTTTTATTACATCATCACATTTGTCTAATTTTTCAGCAATTTCGTGATAAGCATTTTGCTACTTATGCTTATTTTTATAGTCTGGTCGCGATGTTGCCTTGCTTGCTGCAATATTGCGACTACTAGCAAACAGCACATGCAAACAAGCAAGCAACTGACGCAACCAAGATAACTGTAAAATAATGTATACAGACGACAAGCAAAAATTATGGCTGCAAACAAATTTTGCAAGTTTTTTGTTTGCAGCTAAATGGTTTGATTGCAGCAATCAACTTGCTGCAAATTGTTTGCATCGTGTGTACTTAGCTTAAGATTGAGCTCTCTGTTGTTACTGCATAGCCGATTATTTCTTTTGATAAACACCCGTCTGTGTATATAAGGGTATAGTCTTTTAATTTGATTTTAGTTTCCAAAAATTCTTTGAAAAATACCTCCTTTGAGGTATTTGTTTTTCCGTTTTTATTAAGGTGGGTGTCTATTGTACCGGGATTAATGTGCCATGGTGGATTGGCTTTAGGTAGTTTTTTAGCTTGTGTAATTGTTAGGTTAAGATTAGAGCTAATGTTGATGCAGTCTTAAAGCACTGAGTTCTTGTAGGAGTGGAGTTCCGCCTATATTTTGAGTTAAGAGTTAGTCCTAGAATGGTTATTTCTGTAGATGTTTTGATCGCGCATGAGCTTATGTCTATTTTGCATTTGCAGTTGATTTTCCTACATATATGTAGGTGGTTGCATTTATTTAAGGATAGTGACGCAGCGGAGACTGAGCACCAGTTGTTAATTTCATTGAAAAGAGTATCTAGATTGGATCTTAGGGATTTTCCTCTTTTTCGGTCAATAAGTATATTGAAATCATCTGCATAAGCAGTGAATTTAAGTTTTTTGTGCATTTCTATAATATCAGCTATGCTGTTAAATGCTATTAGAAATAGAATGACCGATAAGGGGATCCTTAGGGAATACCATTATACAGATTGCGAATGTCTGAGTGTATCTGGTTCGTGCGTACTCGAATTTTCCAGTTTGTCATAGAGTTGCTTATATAGTTTATGATGATTTCACCGCAACCCCAAGACCGTAATTGGCTTAGTATTGTGTGCAATCCTATCTTTTCAAATGCCTTCTCAAAGTCTAATGATATTATGGATACGTGTCGTTTTTCGGAGAGGGCTCTGCTGATCAAAGCGTCTACGTACAGTAGACAGTCTGTAACTGATTTGCCATTTCTAAAGCCAAGTTGGTGACTATTAAGCAGTTTGTTTGTTGTAACAAACCACCACAGTCGTTTGGAAATAATTTTATCTAATACTTTTGATAAGCAAGGATTTAGTGATATGGGGCGGTAGGATTCGATAAATGTTTTGTCCATTCCAGGCTTATGGATTGGTATAATGGTGCTGACTTTGTATATTTGGGGTATATGTGTTTTTAAGATGTTGTTAAAGAGGGCTATTATTCTATTTTATACGGGTTTTGAAGTGTGTTTTATCATTGTGTAATTGATTTTATCGTATCCTGGTGTGTTTCCTTTAAGGCTATTCAAGGCTGCAGAGAATTCTATGAAATTAATGTTGTGTTCCATAAATTCTGCTGTTTTGTGCGGTAGATCGAATTGCGTGTTGTTTATTATTTCGTTTTTGGCTTGGAGGAAAGTTGTCTTCGGTTGTCTTCGGATCGTGAAGACCAATGGTTAGCGAAAGCTTTAGCTATATCCTCTTAATTTGTTAAGAGGTCGTTTGAATTTTGATCATTTATACAATGAATTGTAGTTGACTTATGCAAGCTACAGAACGTTCGAATTTTGTTCCCAATTGTTTGAACTTTGGTGGGTTGATGTTGGATGTTAATATTTGTATACTTTCTTTTTTACTTATTCTAATTTCCCTCATGTATAGAGCGTTAGTTCGTTTAAAGTTTATTAGGTTTTCATTGTTCATATTTTGGTTAAATTTTTTCAAAACTGTGTTTTTTTGTTTTTTTAAGGATTTCCAAGATTTTGTTCCACCAGGGTACGTTGTGGTGTTGTTTAGGGGGCTTAGTTTGGGGGATGCTTCTATAAGCACTTTGTAAAATTATTCTATTTATATTACTGGCTTGTCTGTAAGTAATTCATATTGGTCCCAATTTGCTAAGTTTGTAATAAATCTAGGTATGTATCTATTTCCTTTTTTATTCTGTGAGTGGAACAATTGTATGCTAATAGGGAAGTGGTCACTTCCTTGCAATGTGTCGCTAATTTTAAAGGTGGTGTGAATTATAAGGTCAGGCGAGCAGAGGGCTAAATCAATGTGTGTATATGAGCTATGTGTGGAGAAGTGTGTGGGCTTGCCATTATTTAGAATGATATAGTTAGATCGCGGCTTGGCCCATTATACGTGACACCGTCAGTTGACTTTTTCGGTATCGATTTGAGTAAAAAGGCGTTCTAAGCCAATTTTAATTGCCGGTTTCGATCGAGTCGTTGTTACAAGTCTAATTGCTAGTTAGGTCCCGCAAAGATTAAGTTCCAATTATGAAATCTCATTTAAATCGTTTCAAAGAGATGTTTTATTTAAAGCGAGCTGTTGCTTGTGCGGTCTGTACACGACTGCTTGATCCGAGCTTTTATTGTAATGTCTTTCTTTCTTACATGAAGGTTACAATTAAGGGTATACAAATAGTTACACTTGGATATGTGACTCCCCCACGACAAGTTTCTGCAATCTTAATTGTGGAAATTTATAAATTGTAATTACATGTATAACTCTTATAAACTTATTTTAATTTTGGAATGTGTATTTTCTTTTGACTTGGTCTTTGTATATTTTTGCGTTTGCGCCTTCATTTGATATTAAGTAGTTTCCATCTTGATGATAGTTTTGAACTAGCTTATACTTAGGATTTGATTTACCGATTTTATAATTTTTAACATAATCATTTTCAAAATTTTCCCTATTAATATTATTATTTTTTAAATTTAAGAGTTCCTTATTATGTTTGATTTTTTTCGCGATGTTTTGTTGTTGTTCTGCACTTAGGATGTTGTTTAGGAAATCGATTGGTTTCATCTTTGTAATAGAGTGAATAATATTATTATAGCATACCATTGCTTTAAATACTTTGTTTTGAATCGTATCATTGTTTTTCTCGTTAAGCCTAGTACTCACTTCAATCAAAACGGCAACGAAACGAAAATTTCTATACAAAAATGACAGGCGGAAAATTTCGTGATCAAAACGTTGTATGGAGATTTTCATTTCGTAGGCTTTTCGATTGAAGTGAGTACTAGGCCTTATAGTTTTTTTTTTGAGCAGAGCGTTCTATATTACTACAGCTACTGCTCTCAGCAGTGCTATAGTAACTATAGTAAATATCTTATAGCATTTTTACTTGGAAAATTGTAATAGAATAAAATACTAGGCATTCGATTGATTTTGTGGAACAATAGAAACATATTTTAATATTTAAAACGGATTGTTTATTATAAAAAAATGGATTTTGGAGTCCTTGAAAAAAGGTAAAAATTTAAGAAACCTCTATGTAGCCACTTCGCATTCGAGGCAAACAGGAATCTGACCACTTGTCGGTCACCAGCTCGAATTCGAAGGAGTTCTTGAGGTAAATGTTATGCAAATCGCTGCCGATGCAGCCATCACGCTTCTCAATGAAATTGGCAATCAGACTACGATCCACTTTCAAACCAGTAGAGTTCGAGTAAGAAAAAAACTTTAGAATTTGGAAAAATTGGGAATCCTAATTAAATTATGCCTCTGCATCTGAGTCTCCTGTGTCGGAATCATTGTCTTCAAATAACGGAAGATTTTGAATAGCTTCATCTAAATGATTTATATTAAGTTTGACCAGAAGTATGTTTTCCAATGTATTTTGACTCATCCTGTTTCTGTTGTCCGCCAATATTAATTTTAAGGATGAAAATGCTCTTTCTATGGTGACCTATGAAAGATACAGGTTGTACAGATTACACAGGTCAACAAAATTGACTTTATTAAAAGGTGCAGGCCTATGGGCATTCAAATATGTTAATATTGACGTATATAAGCATATCTGCATACTTCGTTTTCGCGTTTAACGGGTGGTATTTGTGCAATCGCGGTTTAAAAAAATAGCAACATTTAATGTTTTGATTTAAGGTACCTTCGAGGGTCCTTGCCCAACTGTATTAAAACCTATGCCAAAAAATGGCTTAGATGCCCATCTACATAATTGCATTTAAGGTTCCATTATTATTTGAGTCAATCAAAGCCTATGAGCCATTGAAGTAATTTGTTCACCTCTATTCACAACCAACTTGATGCGGTGAACAGTCTTAAAAAAATACAAGAAAAAATATGTGCCGTAAAATATTTGACAGGCATCTAGAGACGACTTTTCCCGAATTTTTGAGATAAAACCCACTATTGTACTTCGAAGGATGGAATTTATAGAATTTTTTCCGTAAGAAGGGGAAAAGTAACAAGAATTTTGAAATTCCATTTTACATAAATATCTGACACATTCGTAGAAATTTGCCTTTCAATTTGTTTAGCAATAGGCGCCGAATATCGAAAATTTGTATTTTCAAGGGGTTAGTATGCCTGTTAAATATCTCCCCCCACAATTTTAAAGCTACGCCACTGTTATCTTTAAAAAACCTACTGTGTGAAGTCACGACCAACTCGTTACGTAATAGTTACTCAAAAATACTTGATACTTTTTACGTTCCTATGAAAAAAAATCTATAAATTACATCCTTCGACGTATAATGGTCTTATTTATCTTAAAAATTCGGTGAAAGACGCCTCTAGATGCCTGTTAAATATTTTAGGGCACATATTTTTCCTTGTATTTTTTTAAGCCTGTTCACCGCATCAAGTTGGTTGGGAATAGAGGTGAACAAATTACTTCAATGGCTCATAGGCTTTGACTGACCCAAATTATGATGGAACCTTAAATGCAATTATATAGAAGGGCATCTAAGCAATTCTTTGGCATAGGTTTTATTACAACTAAGCACAGACCCTCGAGGATATCTTAAATCCAAACAATTAATGTTGCTATTTTTTTCAAACCGCGATTGCACAAATAAACGCGTTAAACGCGAAAACTAAGTATGCAGATATGCTTATATCCGTCTATATTAACACAATTTAATGCCCATAGGGCTGCACCAAAAACACTGTCGGCCTGTGTTATTGTATAGAATAAATTTAAAAATGTATACCTGTGTTGGTGGCATAGCAAAGCATATTTGGCTAAGTTCATATAATTCTGGATCAATTGACTTTCTTTCGAGCCAAAAGTTTAATACATTGCTAATTTTCCTGTACGATAGATTTAAAGTCTCAATTTTTCTATTAACATCTGTTGCTGCAGTAGGAGGAGTCTCTGGTAAATGGGAGCTTAAATAATTGTGTAAAATGTCAAAAGAAGAGTTGGTTTCATTGTCGGTTATCAATGGACTTGCATTTCCTTGTTTACTGCTTAATTTTGGATCATGATGAATTATTTTATTCCATAATGTTTTCAAAAATTCTGTACCATTCTGTTTTTGTTCAGCGTTTAATATATGGTGAAATCTTGGATCCAGGTAAAGGCATGCCAGCATTCCATTGTTTTCAAGCAATTTCTTATTTCTTGTGTTTATACTGATTAGAAGGCTCCGCCCAATCAAAGTAATAATTGCATTCTGAGCGTTCGATGCCACAATTTGTTCTGTTTGCAGTTTGCAAGTAAGCCATAGTGCGTAAAAGTTTCCATAGTGTAGTTGTTCCGATTGAAATTGAATTATAGTCTTTTGTAAGGGGTTCATAGATGTAGTGTAGCCAGAAATAAAATCCAAAAGTGCGTCATTAAAATTAAAATTTTCTTCGTCTGTCTTGTTGTTAATTGATTGTATTGTTATTAAAATGTCCTTTGCTTGGTTAAGTCTTTCTATCATTTTATATGTTGAGCCCCATCTAGTTGGGCAATCTAATTGAGGCAACTTCAGTTTTTTTATGTCAAAGAGTTCACTGTATCCATTTGAAGCCTTCCGTATATGCTTAGTAATGTTTCGGCATTGCAATAAAAATTTGTTTATGTTTGTATTTTCTGTGACATCAATCGCACACAATTGTATACAGATTTGTATACCAGTGTTCAGTGTTTTCAATGTTATCAAGGTTTTCTAAGTATTTTGCGTTATTTTCTTCAACAACATGTTCATCCTTAAAATTATTAGTAATGAAATGATGTGAAAGTATTTTTGTAGTCTTTATCATATTGGCTCCATTGTCAGATGTTATAGAAATTAATTGTGTTATCTTAACGTCGAACTTTCTTAAAGTGCATAGTATTTCCTTGGCTAAGTTTCTTGAAGTACTAGAATTTTGTCCTTTTAGCTGTGTCATTCCTAAAATTCTTGATTGTATTTCATTTTTTTTTGTATAAATTGTGCACTAATTCCAAAAATATTTCGATTTAATCTTGTTGCACTATCAATTTTAAGCGAAAGTACACGATTTCTTAGTTCTTCTGTTATATGTGTTCGAATATTTTTGGCAACCTTACCGAGCACATTTTTACAATTTTGACTATGAAAAGCTAAGTGTTTTCCACTCTTAGTGTTAAGGCCTTGACAAATAGGTTCAATTATATTTTTCATGTTTTTTGAGTCTAATATATTAAAAGGTATATGGTTTTCCGTAACGAGTCCTATGTATGACCGTATTAGTTATTGTTTATTTATTTCAACTTTAATATTTCGTTTTTTTTATGTACTTATCAGTTTTTACACTGGTGTTATCCGGTGTAATTTTATGGACGTCAGCTAAGTGTTTCTTTAGATTGTATATTCTCTCCTTCTTTAAAATCCTTCTACAAATTTGGCACTGCACTTGCGTTTCATTCCAATCATTAAACCTTCTTAAAATATCCTTAGAATCTTTGTTTTTCGCAATTTTTTTCTTTTTTATTCACTTTAGAAGCAGAGAGCTCCGCTGTGACTATATAATATGACTATATATATGAACACACTTTGAATACAATAGCAAACCTGCTATAGCTATTTTCTAAATCTTACTATAGCAAATAAATATTTTACTATAGTAAATAAACTAAAGTAGAGCTGAGAGCTGGGAGCTACATTATACTGAATATATTACAGTTTTCCATAAGAAATTAATTTTTAATAAAATTTCTTCCTTTTATACTTCTACCACGTATAAGTCCAGGGCTTTAGGTAAGTAGAGAATGTTCCACAAAATCTAAAGTTTTACTTGTTCCTAAGAATTCGCAGTTCTAAAAAAATCGATTTCAGTATCGAACCTTTTCTTATACTTTGTTGGATATTTAAATCCGTTCATCAAAAACCGCGAATTCTTAAGAAGAAGAGGAACTGATTGTGTGGATACTTTCTCTTCCTAGCTAAGGACATTTTTCTTATAGTTCGTTTGACATTTAAATCGATTCTCAATAATCTCGAATTTTTAAGAGCAAGAGGAAAAAGATATCAAAAAGTAGTAGTATTTTGTTAAATGTTGACTGAAATTAGAATACCTTTTAACGGGATCCAGAATCCAAGTTCAAGCTTTTTTTTTGTCAGAGGTGGCACGTCTGCATTCGATTTATAGGACTAAAATCGGTATAGAAAAGACGTGGCGTCCAAGTGAGTTTTATTTTTTCCGATCAGAAATAATGATTTTTTTGTTTTATTTTTTTGTTCAAAAATAGGGATTATTGTGTGAGGTTTAAAATAAAACTCATAATGATTACGGTCCCTGAAAAACACTATAGCTTATTTACTATAGCTACTATAGTCATATAGAATGCTCTGCTCCAAAAAAAAACTATAGTTTTTGTTATTGCTACGGCTCCATATAGTATTCTGACTGTAGCATTTCAAAAGTGCTTTGCTCCAGGCTTCATAGATATATTACTCTCGTAGCAATAGTATGTCATTTTTGTAGTTACTATTGCTGCTATGTAGTAGTATTTGCCAAAACGCACAGAAATTTCGTTGTATTTTTTTTTAAATTATATTTTTTGATTTTCCACCACTCATTTGTTTTTTTTTTACTTATTTTCGGCTTTTATCTTCCCGTGGGATTTTTTTTTTTTGTTAATTTTACTTTAAGGAAAAAATGTATAAATTCTCAGTATCGCATATTTTTACATATATCATGGTTTATATTAATACGGAACTTTTGTTCGCTCACCATAATTTCTGCTGGGATCCTTCTCGACGAAAGCGTTTTCTCGGGATGAACCTGAAACTTCAAAAACTATTCTTTTTTTTTTTGCACAAACATACCACGGGATTTTATTATTTTTTTTTTTTCAAATACATTTAAGATAAAAAAATCATACAAAAAAATGCGATTGAGTCGCCGGGCAGAAATCAAAATTTTTAAAACCACTCAAATCGGCCTTTGCCTTTCTATCATCATTTTCGCACTTTGATCGGGTTTCGTTTTTTTTTCTCACCGCATGGATATAATATAATTAAATTAGGTTAAGCAACTAAAATAATATTTTTCTTTTCTTTTTTATTTTAAATTAAGACTTAACTAAAAATTTTCTGCTGCCTGATTTTTTTTCTATATTTTTTTCCATCATTGGGCACTCGGATTCGTTCCGACTTTTCAGCAACTATATGTGCATCTTTTATTTGTTGGCTTTGGGGGATCTTTATTGGGCTTTGAGAACTTTTCACGTCACTCGGTCGGGGCACTCATGATTGGAAATTTTCCTCTGTTTTCCCACTAAAACTGAAATTTTCTCTGCTCCCGACGAAAGTTTAGCGTTTTTCGGTCATCCTCTTCCCGGCGTAAAATAACACGCCCTCGAAGGCGGCTGCGCGACAACTGCGCGAATCCAGAAAAACTCAAGCAGGGGCGGCGATTTGGAGATTTCTTGTTGTTGCAAGCCTTCGTCTTTCTTCGGTCCTCGCTTTGCCAATGTTCAGTCAATTCGGTGGCGATTTACTTTTGTAAAAGAATGTAACAATTAGTACCTAAGATCTCATGAAGTCGAACTTTCCCTCTCGTATTAAAAAGAGCTTTCGCTCCCTCGCACTCGCGAGAACCACTATTGTAACTTTGAAACTCATATAATGGCTCTAGAAGAGTTTGAATAAATGTGATTGGATCACTCTCAATTTGGAAACGAAAGTGTCTACAAGTACTATTCTTGTCTGTCCGAATTATTAGTTGAAAATAAATTGCCGTATTGGCCTTCGTGATTTGCACGAACATTATGGCGCCCCCCGTGTGGACATTTTGTGCCATAAAATTGGACACTTCGAGTTTATATCTTTGGACACTTTCGTCGGACCCATTTCGTTGGAGCCAGGTCGTTGGAGTCATTTGGAAAATTTGGTTGGAGCCGATTTCTGGACGCCGGGCAATTAAATTTGGATTAAAAGCCCTCATCGCAAAAATTGGTTTGAGAGTGAGAATGCCTTATTACAAAAATAGTTGGCATCAAACAAATAAGGCAAAACCCTAATAAAATATATTTCATAAAGGCAGATGCACATTGCATAGGGCCACATATATATTACCGCTAATTCGCAAGTACCAGTAAAAAGGGACACAAGAAAAGAAGTACCGTATCGTTGGTAATCGTCTTCTCTTTGTGCCAGTTTCGTTTTGCTGTGGCTGCATACATAAGTGCATACAGTTATTTAAGCCCCTTGACCGCAGCTAAGCCCAGCTTATATACATCAAAAAAGTTGAGTGATTTGCATGGTAGCTTTTCACTCATTGTTTGCACTGCGCTCGTCTATTTGGAAGTCACTCTTATATTCGAGCCACATTGAGCCCTTTTAAGTGATTTGGTTTGGAGTGACAGTGGTACATTGTGAATATGTAAGTTAACACCCATAATTACAAAAGTAAGACAATTATTGGCCAATGCATTACGTATTGTTCTTGTTGTATGCACTTGGCTGGGTTCGATCAACTTTGGGAATATGCCATTCTGCATTTCTGACCAATGCAATAAAATTTGTTCTTGTTGTATGCACTTGACTGGGTTCGATCAACTTTTAGAATATGCTATTCTGCATTCCCACGATCGCTGACCAAAAGGTACAAGCTCAGCGCACGTGGCTAAGCCCGTGTGAACTTTATCGAGGTCATTGGTTGCACATCGGCGACATCGACAAAAAGTAATAACCAATCAGAAGAAGGAACGACAACAGAAGCAGCAGCAGCGGCAGAGACGGTGGCAGCGATGGATCGACGCGTAGTTGTAATCAATAATTGTTTAGCTTAAGTAGAATCAGTTCTTAATCAGACTCAATAAAGAAAAGATTGGTTTTTTTTTTATAATTAAATTAACTACATTCTTTTAACTGGCGCCCAAACAGGGACCTGATTAAAAGTCGCGAAAGGTTACAAGTTCCGCGTCTCGCGAAGTTCAGAAAAAATTCTGACGTTTCGTCCAAACCTCAACCTAATCCGTGTGAAGTGAGACCCGGAAGTGAAAAAGTGCCGTTACTAATAACGCCGCAAACCATCACTCCTAAAAAGGACTTTTGCCTAGTGACTTAATCAGACCAACACCATCGCCGTGATCCCTTTAGTACCCGTTCGAAGGGAACTTGAATAGAGTACAGAGGAGGCCCCACAGTAAACCAGCACTGAGGAGGAATCGCTACAGTGCAGGATAAACCGGAATCTGCCGAGCCTGTCTTCACGCCAGCACGCCGAGATATGATCTTACTGTAAGAATAGTTTTAAGAGAATCTATTGAAACATAGAAAAATAGAAATTAAGGAAAATCCACACCATAGTTAAAAACATTCACATACAACAATTGATAAATCCACACTGCAATCAAAAACCCACTTCAGAATTATTTAAGTAGCAAACTTCCGAATTCTGAGTAATTAAAATTAGAAATCTAATCTCAATTCTTTAGTGCTCATATATCCCCAAATGCCCGATCAAGATCTAGCAGACAGACTAGCAAATCTTGCCGTAGACAACTCAAATCCACGAATCATGACTGAGAGGGATATTGAAGAAAAAATAAAAACTGTCTTAGAGGCAAATCTTAGCAACTTAGTGAAAGAAATACTTAACCCTAATAAGGATTTTTCAAAATATGCAGACCAAACAATTAAAAGAGAACTATCGCACAACCTTAGTGACTTAGATAAATTACCAGACATCGTACGGACACTTAGGGATTTTTCAGGAAATAAAAGTGAATACTCTTCATCGAAAAAGAGCGTAGAAAGGGTGTTGAAAATCTA
Organism: Drosophila takahashii; assembly: GCF_030179915.1. Classification (NCBI taxonomy): domain Eukaryota; kingdom Metazoa; phylum Arthropoda; class Insecta; order Diptera; family Drosophilidae; genus Drosophila; species Drosophila takahashii. The sequence goes on from NC_091678.1 coordinate 38,213,895, forward strand.
CGAAATCAGAATCGGCTCACCCAAATACTACGGAATTTTACTAGCAATCCGAAACAAAATTATCGGTCAAGCAGACGCAGTTCTAGAATCATATAACACACCCCTAGATTGGACGGCTATATCAAAATGCCTAACAGCGCATTTTGCGGACAAGAGGGACCTTAAGACCTTGGAATACCAGCTTTATGCTCTTAATCAAGGTAGTGACAGTATAGTCGATTACTACCAGGCAGTGTATCAACAGCTGTCATTGATTTTAAACCAGATCGCCAACTTAGATGCCTCACAGGAAACTGTGCAATCTCTTACAGCTATGTACAGAGAAAAGGCTTTAGACACTTTCGTCAGAGGCCTTAACGGAAATTTGGCACAATTACTGGCTATTAAGGAGCCTCACGATTTAGGACACGCTCTACATTTGTGTAGTTTGCTCGAGAATCAAAACACTAGGAACAGTCAGACACCAAAGACTTCATATTTAGCAAGGGCACCAATATTACCTCCCAAACCCCAACAACAATATAGAACTGTAGCCGTCAAGCAAAGCTTTCACCCACAACTATACCATAACCCAAACCAAACCCAGTGGGTACCCGTAGCAAGCCCAACTCATCAGGCTAACCAATTGAAATCGTATAAACAACCCTATTCAAACCAGGCCAGTGCAATAGCATCTTACAGCACACCAAAACCTCCCCCACGACCGCAACCGAAACCGGTACTTATGGACGTCGATCAGTCAGTTCGCTCGCGTCATATAAATTATATGAACAGGCCGGCCAATAACGATCTGACAGGGAAAAGACCCCTCAGCACGGCCAATGTCCCAAATTCTAATAAAATGCCAAGACAATTTCATATCCAACCAGAGGCAGAATATAATGTACAGCCAAATTCAGAAAAGGTTACACCAAACTCAGAGCAGGAATACTACCAGTTAGTAGAAGAAAATAATATAAATGAGCTTCAGGAAGAATACGTATGGCAAAATGATACTGAGCAGCAGGAATACATAGATATGTCAGAGCTTTATTTTTTAGAATAAATCGTTCCTCCTTACCTTATTTTAAAGTAACTACGGGGAACGGAAAAATACTAAAATTTTTAATAGACACAGGCTCAAATCAAAATTATATTCAAAATCAATTAGTACCAAAACCAAAACAAAATGAGGAAAATTTTTCCGTTAGCTCAGTTGGAGGCGTCACCAAAATAACACAACATGCAATAATTAAGCTCCCCAACATCTCAGATACACCCATGAAATTTTTATACCCGTTACTCGTAGAGTAAAAGGGTATACTAGATTCGTGCAAAAGTATGTAACAGCTAAAAGGAAGCGTTTTGACCCCATACAGTATAGATATTCTTGATCAGGGTCACTAGCCGAGTCGATCTAGCCATGTCCGTCTGTCCGTCTGTCCGTCTGTCTGTCTGTCCGTCTGTATGAACGCTGAGATCTCAGAAACTACAAAAGCTAGAAGGTTGAGATTTCCCACACATATTCTTTGGCTTCCTACGCAGCGCAAGTTTATTTTAGCCAAGCGCCACGCCCCCTCTAACGCCCACAATCGCCCACTATCGATTTTAAAATGGGTCCTGCACCCACATCTTTAAAGATTTCCAAGAAGTATAAATGCAATTTTGTTTTGTATATTTATACTTATCGAAATGTAGAAGACATTTTTCAAATCGAACCATTCATTAAAAAGTTATACGCAATCAAAAATTATATATCTATCTCCCTCGCACTCCCTTTAGCTGAGTTACGGTTATTAGTCGGGACACCAACCTGAGTACAGCGTTCGCACTCCCTTTAGCTGAGTGACGGGTATTAGATAGTCGGGACACCAACCCGACTATAGCGTTCTCTCTTGTTTTTATTAAAGACACTGAAAACCTTCCATGGCATATTAGGCAATGACACAATGAAAAGCCTAGGAGCAATTATAGATGTGAAGAACGACACTTTAATTCTTGGAAATAAACGCAAAATTAAAATTCACCAATTAACAACCCAAGCTATAAATACAATTGGACCGCAAATCAGCCATATGACCGAGTCTCAAAAATCAATTATAAATACCCTCGTACAAAGTCACAAAATTCTCTTTGCAGATCCTGATACGAAATTAGCGTACACAACTAAGGTAGTAGGCGAGATCAGAACTTCGTCAGATTCCCCAGTTTACGGAAAACACTACCCATACCCAATATCATTAAAACAAGAGGTAGAAAAACAAATAAATGAGATGCTAAAAGACGGCATTATAAGACCCTCAAGATCACCATATAATGCACCAGTCTGGGTAGTTCCGAAAAAGTCCGGTCAGTCCGAAGGAAAAAAGTACAGATTAGTAATCGACTATAGGAAACTTAATTAAGTCACTATGTCAGATCGGTATCCGATCCCCGAAATTGGTGAAATTATTGCACAACTTGGTGACAACAAGTATTTCTCAGTATTAGATCTCAAGAGTGGGTTCCATCAAATACCATTGAAGGATACGGACATAGAAAAAACCGCATTCGCTGTAAATGGCGGAAAATATGAATTTACGAGACTTCCGTTCGGCCTAAAAAATTCTCCATCCATTTTTCAAAGAGCTTTAGAGTCCAAATAGAAAAATGCCATTTTTTCAAAAACGAAGTAGATTTTTTGGGGTATACAATATCAGAAAATGGAGTTAAGACTAACATAGACAAAATAAAAGCAATTACTAAATTTCCAGTCCCGAAAACATTAAAGGATCTCCGTTCCTTTCTGGGCATGACAGGTTATTACAGGCGGTTTATAAAAGACTACGCAAAAATAGCAAAACCTATAACCATTCTCCTAAGAGGCGAAGAAGGCCGCATATCTAAGACCAAGTCAAGCAAAACTGCTATTAACCTGAGCAAGGATGCGATTACAGCATTCGAGAAACTTAAAAATACCCTCGTCTCCAGAGACGTAACCCTCGCATACCCAGATTTCGGAAAAGAATTCCAGCTGACTACCGATGCCTCAAGCTACGCAAAAGGCGCAGTACTGGAACAAAACCATAGGCCAATAACGTTTATTTCGCGCACCCTGTCAAAAACCGAGGAAAATTACGCAACCAACGAAAGAGAGATGCTCGCTATCGTTTGGGCTCTGCAAAGTTTAAGACATTACCTTTACGGGTATTCGAAAGTGGTAATATACACGGACCACCAACCCCTGAGTTTCTCAAATAGCGTAAATAATCTCAATGCTAAGTTAAAACGATGGAGAGACCTTGTTGGTGAATATAACCACGAGATCAGGTACAAGCCCGGAGTAGCTAATGTAGTAGCGGATGCGTTATCCCGAGCCCCCGCTGAAATAAATTCAATCAGCTCCTCAGCATCAGTCCATAGCGACGACAGCTCGTCCCACAACCTCATATTTTCAGTAGAAGCCCCAATTAACGTATTTAAAAACCAAATATATTTACTGACAGCTGACACAGATTTCTACAGTTTTGAAATACCATTTCCAACATACCACAGACATATAATTAAACAGAAAACTTACACAGAAGAAAAACTTATCGCAATTTTAACTAGCAGACTTGACCCTAAACTCATAAACGGAATCATTACATCCGAAGAAGTAATGGGAAAAATTCAAAACATTTACCCCACATACTTCAAATAATATAAAGTAAGGTTTACTCAAAACGAAATAGACGACGTAACTTCAGAATCTCAACAAAACGAAATAATTACACTCGAACATAAAAGAGCCCATAGGGATGCAAAAGAAAATAAAATACAAATCATAAAAAATTATTTTTTTCCACAAGCAATAAAAAAAATCCAAGCAGTAGTTCAAGCCTGTCAAACTTGTAAAGAATCAAAATACGATAGACACCCCCCAAGAGGAGAAATCCAACCGACCCCTATTCCTAATTACCCAGGAGAAATAGTCCACATTGATATCTATATTACAGAAAAACATAGAGTCCTAACAGGAATTGACAAATTTTCAAAATATGTCCAGGTTAAAATTCTAGAGTCAAGAGCATCTGAAGATATTAAAAACCCGCTGAGGGAAATGTTAATTGCTTTCGGTATGCCGAAATGGATAATAATGGATAACGAACGATCATTTGGCTCAGCAGCAATCAAGTTTATGTTAGAGGACGAACTTAAAATATCAGTGCACACGACTGCTCCGTATGCATCGACAAGTAACGGACAAATAGAGAGGTTTCATTCAACCCTATCCGAAATCATGCGGTGCCTCAAAAAAGACAATGGGAACATGACATTTGAGGACTTAATCTTTAAAGCCGTTCAGGAATATAATAAATCAATCCATTCCGTAACTAAAGAAAGCCCCATTAACATATTTTTTAGAAGCACAATCTCAAGTTCAGCAGAAGACATAAAAGGAAAACGAGAAGAAATTAAACAAAAAATTCAGAAAAAACAAATAGCTGACCTCCAATATCACAATAAGGGCAAAATACAACCAAAACTTTTTAAACCAGGCGACACAGTACACGTAAAAATAGATAAAAGACTAGGAACAAAACTTACACCCAGATACAAAACTGAAAAAGTAGCAGAAAACAAAATGACCACTATTAAAACACAAACTGGAAAAATCATACATAAGAATAATATAAGAACATAATTTTTCAGGTTATTTTTACCAACATGTTTGGGGATAACTACAGTCCTCGACTATTCCAACTCACAAATCATCTCACTCGAAACCGGATTGGCTGCAAAGCAAGACGGAACATTTAAAATCATCCACATCTTTAACTTAACCAGCTATGAAGAAACTCTGGCACAGTTAGAAGGACCATTTCATTCACTCACCTCATCTCATCCATTACACCCCTATCTTTCCTACGAATTAAAACAGATTCAAACCGATTTACGCATACTCCAAACTCAAAAAAGACAAAAAAGGGCAATAGAAGCATTAGGTACAGCATGGAAATGGCTGGCGGGATCTCCAGACCACCACGATTACGAGATCTTAGAAAATAAAATAAATGAGCAATTAGAAAACAACAATAAACAAGTAATAATTAACCGATTAATTAATCAAAAAATTAACCAACTCACTAATGCTACTAATGCAATACTGAAAATTACCCAGAGCTCGGAAGAAATCTTAAATCAAAAAGCAAATATTTTAAAGTATAAAATTCAATTAATAAAGGAAGAAATAACCAACATTATATACGCAATTACATGGGCCAAATCTAACACAATAAATTCTTTTGTATTCACAAGCACAGAAACCACAGTGGTAGAAAATATATTTAAAAAAGAAAATTACTTATTTTTTAACATAGAGGAATTACTTGAATTTGCTAAAGTTAAATTAGCCACAAATGGCAACGACCTCATCTATATTATCAGTCTCCCAACCATTAAAACAGATAATTGTAGAACTTTAAAAATCAAAGCAATAAAAAAAGCCCAAATAATCAATGACATAAAACACGAACATTTGTTAGAATGTAAGAGACAATTATTCGCAATTATAAAACCTTGCGAATCCCATAATGATAAGACAATTTGTAATTCAGAAAATTTGTTAGATTTAAGCAATGATACTTGCGTAAACGCTCTCCTGAACCTTCGAGAACCAGAATGTAAGATGATCAACAATCAACACATTCCGGATTTCGAGGAAATACTGCCAGGCACCATACTGCTAAACGACTTCAATGGGCCAGTCTCGCTTGACGGAAAATTTCTGCAACTGCAAGGCTCCTTCGTAATACAATACCGTAATTCAACGGTAACTATTGGCGAAACCACGTATAAGTCAAGGGAAATCAACATGGTCGAACCAGAACCTCCGTTATTCCAACTAATGGGAGAAAAGACGAAGTTAGAGGAAGTGCTCTCACTACAAATGGTCAAGGAACTCAACATTAACAACACAAAAGCGCTGGAAAAACTAAGAAGCAAGACAACTATAGAATCTTCCGTTAGCTACGGATCCGCCACCATCCTACTTCTACTAATAATAGGATCGATCGCGGAACTACTACGAAGACGTAAATCTACGGAGAGTACATCAGCTTCCGTGCCAGAAACGCAAGAAAAACCCCCACATTCCGGACCTATACTCTACTACGTTGCGACCGAGGACAGTCGCGTTTAAGGAGGGAAGAGTTAACACCCATAATTACAAAAGTAAGACAATTATTGGCCAATGCATTACGTATTGTTCTTGTTGTATGCACTTGGCTGGGTTCGATCAACTTTGGGAATATGCCATTCTGCATTTCTGACCAATGCAATCAAATTTGTTCTTGTTGTATGCACTTGACTGGGTTCGATCAACTTTTAGAATATGCTATTCTGCATTCCCACGATCGCTGACCAAAAGGTGCAAGCTCAGCGCACGTGGCTAAGCCCATGTGAACTTTATCGAGGTCATTGGTTGCACATCGGCGACATCGACAAAAAGTAATAACCAATCAGAAGAAGGAACGACAACAGAAGCAGCGGCAGCGGCAGAGACGGTGGCAGCGATGGATCGACGCGTAGTTGTAATCAATAATTGTTTAGCTTAAGTAGAATCAGTTCTTAATCAGACTCAATAAAGAAAAGATTGGTTTTTTTTTTATAATTAAATTAACTACATTCTTTTAACTTGTGATAACAGCTTTGCACAATAATTAAAAAAAAATTATTTTTAAATATCACTGCGCTTATTTAATTGGAGATCACTAATACGGAGTTCGATTGGTTTGAGTAATTTGGTTCAGAGTTACAGTGGAACATTTCAACAATTATAGCTTTGCTAAATAATTAAAATTTTGTTTGTAATTTTCTAAAAATGCCTAAACGTCGTGGAGCTTCTGACAGCAATACTTCTATTGTAGAAGCTGATTCAGAAAATATTTTGAGAAAATTGGATTCAGTTAAGAAGGATATAAATCGTATAGCTAAAGCCGTGGAAAATAAAAAGATTTCGTTTAACTCTGAACAGTTGGGTTGTCGTTTGAGTATTTTAGATACGTATATAGATCGCGCATTTTCGTTACAACTGCAAATTGAGGATGTCGATCCGGACTTGGCATCGCGATCTGAACTTGAAGATTTATGCGTGCTAACCAGAGCATTGTTATTGTCAGTAAAAACTCCAGCCCCGTCAAGCAATCTAAACGAATCAGTGTTTAATACAACTCTATCGAATACTAGACACCTTCCTCGAATGCACTTGCCCAAGTTTGGTGGTAAATATTTTGAATTCAAAAACTTTATTAGATTATTTTCGAGCATAATTGATAGTGACCCATCCCTAAGCAACGTTGAAAAGTTGAATCATTTATTTGTTGCTTAGAAAGCGAAGCGTTAGGTACTGTAAAAGCCTTTCAGGTGACGGATCAGAATTATGCAAAGGCACTTGCTGCTCTAAAGCAAGTTTTTGACAACGAGTGCCTTATATTTTTTGATGGCATATCTCACCTTTTTGAGATACAGTCTATCCAAAGTCCATCTGCAAGCGCATTGTGGTCGCTTATTGATACAGTATCGGCAATATATGAGTCCTTGTTGTCCGTTGGCGACGAAAAGGTTATTGCAAACGCACTATTAATTCACATTGTCATGTCAAAGGTTGACGGAAAGACTCGCTCTAGGTGGGAAGAGAATTTTGATTACCAAAAAATCCCGTTATGGTCTGAGTGTGTTACTGCCCTTAATAAGCGTTTTCAGCATTTGTCGGCTGAAGAGGCTACAAGTGGACGCTCAAAAGCTCGCAAAGGACAACAAGATACTAGAAACAAGCAATTTGGCAAAACTTCACTGGCAGTATCACAAACAATTAGAACCCCGGAAACAGCCAAATGTTCGTTTTGCAAGTCTAATGACCATTTTATCACGACATGTCCATCATTCTCAGCTGCTTCTGTCATGGCTCGTTTTAAATTTGCCAAAGGGGTCCCACTTTGCATAAATTGTTTGGGAAAGGGGCATAATATATCCGCCTGCAAATCAGCTCACTGCAGAGTATGCTCAAAACCACCATACATTATTACATCGCTATACTGCTGACGCAAACATACAACAAAATTTAGATCCAGCGGCAAGCCATATAGGAATGCAAGCAGCTCAACACTCAAACGTGTTGTCGTCGAATCATGCAAGCACCCTCGATGCAAAGCAAGTTGTTTTGGCGACAGCAATTGTAGTAATTAAAGGTGGCTCTTGTCAGATTCAGCCAGCCAGGGTACTTTTGGATTCAGGTTCCCAGGTCAATTTTATAACGGACGAGTTGGCGAGAAGTTTGCAGCTAAAACGGATTCGAAAAGAAATGAACTTGTTGGGAATTGGAAAATCAAGCTTATCTGCGCACCAAGTTGTGCAAACAACAATTAGTTCTCGCATTCAAAAGTATGAAATGGTTGCTGACTTCGTCGTTCTAAAATCTATTTCCTCTTATCACCCAGAAAAAGGCGTTTCAATTAAATCTATTAATATTCCTCCAAATATACAGCTTGCTGATTCAGCCTTTTATAAGCCACAAAAAGTAGATCTGCTGCTCGGAGCAGACGCGTTTTTTGATCTTTTAAAAGATGGCCAAATTAAACACAAGAATACACTGACTTTGCAAAACACTGTTTTTGGTTGGGTGGTGTCAGGGCGGTGTAAATCAAAACAACCCCAAGGGACTGAAGCGTGTTCTTTGGTGAGTATAGTTGAGGAGTCTGGTCCACTTGAAAAACTAGTTAAACGATTCTGGGAGTTGGAACAAGTTCCAAATGTTTCGGCCGACGAACTATATACCCCAGAAGAAATGCTTTGTGAGAAAATCTTTCGAGAAACAATTGTTCGTTTACCCTCAGGTCGATTGCAAGTATCCTTACCGTTTAAATCTAGCCCAACGTGTCTCGGATCATCGCTTGAGATGGCGAGAAGGCGTTTTTTATCGTTAGAGAGACGATTAACTAAAAATCCGAAGACGCAGTTAATGTTTAATCAATTCATGGAAGAGTATTTGGCTCTCGGACATATGACTGCAATCGAGGGTTCAATTCCGAAAGATTCGCATTGTTTTATACCCTACCAATGTGTAGAACGTCCACAAAGCACATCCACTAAGCTTAGAGTGGTATTTGATGCATCTTGCAAGACTACTTCTCAGGTATCGCTTAATGACCTTCTTATGGTAGGACCAACAATACAGCCATGCTTGTATTCCACTCTCCTCAGGTTTCGTTGTCGCAAATACGCACTTGTTGCAGACATAACTAAAATGTACCGTCAAGTGGAGGTTGACGAGGCGCAACGAATTTTTCAATTAATTGTATGGAGGAGAGATGCTGCCAGCCCCTTAAAAACTTATCGCCTAAATACGGTTACTTATGGAACAGCAAGTGCTCCATTTCTTGCAGTAAGATGCTTAAAGTATCTTAGCGAGACCCATTTGCAATCTCATCCTCAAGGTGCAAGATGTCTCGGCACGGACTTCTACGTCGATGATCTGCTCACCGGAGCGGACACAGAGCAGGGAATGGCTGTTCTTCGTCGCGAGCTAATTGAGATCCTGGAACCAGCGGGCTTTGTTTTGACAAAATGGGCTTCGAATTGCAAAACAGGTACAAGCGACAAATCGAATGCGGAAATTTTACAAGGAGATCGTCAAGATCTCTAGACCCTGGGGTTGACATGGAATCCACAGACTGACGTTTTCAAGTATGACGTTAGGAAAGTTTCCACAGATCAGGTGGTTACAAAAAGATCGATCTTGTCCTTTATAGCCACACTTTTTGATCCTTTGGGATTGTTATGCCCAATAATAACTAGATCGAAAATATTTCTGCAAGAGGCTTGGCTTTTGAGTCTGAACTGGGATGACCCTGTGCCCCAAGACTTTGAAAAGAAGTGGAACCTGGTAAAAAATGACTATGCATTCTTGGACAAATTGGTTATTCCAAGATTCGTTGGAACACGCAAACTAGCATCGTGGCAAATTCATGGGTTTGCTGATGCTTCTTCTCGGGCCTATGGGTGCTGCCTTTACGTTAGAGTGGTTGAGCCAAGTGGGGTGTCGGTGCAGTTGCTAACAGCAAAATCTAGGGTTGCACCTTTAAAAACAAAGACGGTGCCCAGACTAGAGCTATGTGCAGCGCATTTGTTGGCAAAGCTTTGGGAAGAAGTTCGCACCATCATCACCTTTCCAGTCGATAGTGTTGTCCTATGGTCCGATTCTGAAATAGTTCTTCACTGGATACAAACTCATCCATCTCAGCTGGCTACATTTGTCTCTAATCGAATTGCTGATATACAAGACATTGTGTCATCAGCTGTTTGGCGGCATGTGCCAACCAAGGAAAATCCTGCGGATTTAGTCTCGCGAGGATGCTCTGTTGATGAGCTAAATACCTAATTTTGGTACAATGGTCCTAGCTTTTAACAGAAGGAAGCCGAGTGCTGGCCAATAAATTCTCATTTTCAGCTATCAGAAATAGACGCAGCACTAGAAACCATAAAGGCACACGTTGCTCTCATCGCGCCCGATGTTGAAGTAAGCCCGATGTTAAATATTGTAGAAAAGTCATCGTCGTATCTGAAAGTAGTTCGCATTGTGGCTTATATGTATCGATTTATCAACCGAAGAAAAAAGATGTCTTGGAATTCAATTTGTCCTTCAGCGGATGAGCTTGGTAAAGCGTTTCTTAAAGTAGTTGAAGCTATTCAAAAGACGGCATTTGCTGAAGAAATTGTAAAACTAGAAAAATCCGCTAACATCCGTGCTGGAATTCAAAAATTAAATCCTTTTCTATCAGTTGAACAGTCTGGAACGTCGTGGTCGTCTTCTACATGCCCCCCTTGCTCACAATGCTAAATTTCCCTTGTTAATGCCTAAAAATTGCAAATTTGTGACCCTATACTTGAGACACTTACATAGAACCAACTGTCACGCGGGTCCACGGTCGTTGGTTGGGCTTCTCAGACAAGTGATTTGGCTTATTAACGCACGTCGCGAGTGCAGTACCATTGTACGGCAGTGCGTTCATTGTTTTCACTATAAACCAAAACAAAAAAAACATGGAAATAGACCCTTTGAAGTAAGCGGAGTGGATCTCTTTGGGCCTGTTAAAGTCTCACTTGGAATTCGGGGAAAGCAGCCAATCAAGATTTTTTTGATATTTCAAAAGATGGCCAAATTAAACACGAAAATACACTGACTTTGCAAAACACTGTTTTTGGTTGGGTGGTGTCAGGGCGGTGTAAATCAAAACAACCCCAAGGGACTGAAGCGTGTTCTTTGGTGAGCATAGTTGAGGAGTCTGGTCCACTTGAAAAACTAGTTAAACGATTCTGGGAGTTGGAACAAGTTCCAAATGTTTCGGCCGACGAACTATATACCCCAGAATAAATGCTTTGTGAGAAAATCTTTCGAGAAACAATTGTTCGTTTACCCTCAGGTCGATTGCAAGTATCCTTACCGTTTAAATCTAGCCCAACGTGTCTCGGATCATCGCTTGAGATGGCGAGAAGGCGTTTTTTATCGTTAGAGAGACGATTAACTAAAAATCCGAAGACGCAGTTAATGTTTAATCAATTCATGGAAGAGTATTTGGCTCTCCGACATATGACTGCAATCGAGGGTTCAATTCCGAAAGATTCGCATTGTTTTATACCCTACCAATGTGTAGAACGTCCACAAAGCACATCCACTAAGCTTAGAGTGGTATTTGATGCATCTTGCAAGACTACTTCTCAAGTATCGCTTAATGACCTTCTTATGGTAGGACCAACAATACAGCCATGCTTGTATTCCACTCTCCTCAGGTTTCGTTGTCGCAAATACGCACTTGTTGCAGACATAACTAAAATGTACCGTCAAGTGGAGGTTGACGAGGCGCAACGAATTTTTCAATTAATTGTATGGAGGAGAGATGCTGCCAGCCCCTTAAAAACTTATCGCCTAAATACGGTTACTTATGGAACAGCAAGTGCTCCATTTCTTGCAGTAAGATGCTTAAAGTATCTTAGCGAGACCCATTTGCAATCTCATCCTCAAGGTGCAAGATGTCTCGGCACGGACTTCTACGTCGATGATCTGCTCACCGGAGCGGACACAGAGCAGGGAATGGCTGTTCTTCGTCGCGAGCTAATTGAGATCCTGGAACCAGCGGGCTTTGTTTTGACAAAATGGGCTTCAAATTGCAAAACAGGTACAAGCGACAAATCGAATGCGGAAATTTTACAAGGAGATCGTCAAGATCTCAAGACTCTGGGGTTGACATGGAATCCACAGACTGACGTTTTCAAGTATGGCGTTAGGAAAGTTTCCACAGATCAGGTGGTTACAAAAAGATCGATCTTGTCCTTTATAGCCACACTTTTTGATCCTTTGGGATTGTTATGCCCAATAATAACTAGATCGAAAATATTTCTGCAAGAGGCTTGGCTTTTGAGTCTGAACTGGGATGACCCTGTGCCCCAAGACTTTGAAAAGAAGTGGAACCTGGTAAAAAATGACTATGCATTCTTGGACAAATTGGTTATTCCAAGATTCGTTGGAACACGCAAACAAGCATCGTGTCAAATTCATGGGTTTGCTGATGCTCCTACTCGGGCCTATGGGTGCTGCCTTTACGTTAGAGTGGTTGAGCCAAGTGGGGTGTCGGTGCAGTTGCTAACAGCAAAATCTAGGGTTGCACCTTTAAAAACAAAGACGGTGCCCAGACTAGAGCTATGTGCAGCGCATTTGTTGGCAAAGCTTTGGGAAGAAGTTCGCACCATCATCACCTTTCTTCACTGGATACAAACTCATCCATCTCAGCTGGCTACATTTGTCTCTAATCGAATTGCTAATATACAAGACATTGTGTCATCAGCTGTTTGGCGGCATGTGCCAACCAAGGAAAATCCTGCGGATTTAGTCTCGCGAGGATGCTCTGTTGATGAGCTAAATACCTAATTTTGGTACAATGGTCCTAGCTTTTAACAGAAGGAAGCCGAGTGCTGGCCAATAAATTCTCATTTTCAGCTATCAGAAATAGACGCAGCACTAGAAACCATAAAGGCACACGTTGCTCTCATCGCGCCCGATGTTGAAGTAAGCCCGATGTTAAATATTGTAGAACAGTCATCGTCGTATCTGAAAGTAGTTCGCATTGTGGCTTATATGTATCGATTTATCAACCGAAGAAAAAAGATGTCTTGGAATTCAATTTGTCCTTCAGCGGATGAGCTTGGTAAAGCGTTTCTTAAAGTAGTTGAAGCTATTCAAAAGACGGCATTTGCTGAAGAAATTGTAAAACTAGAAAAATCCGCTAACATCCGTGCTGGAATTCAAAAATTAAATCCTTTTCTATCAGTTGAACAGTCTGGAACGTCGTGGTCGTCTTCTACATGCCCCCCTTGCTCACAATGCTAAATTTCCCTTGTTAATGCCTAAAAATTGCAAATTTGTGACCCTATACTTGAGACACTTACATAGAACCAACTGTCACGCGGGTCCACGGTCGTTGGTTGGGCTTCTCAGACAAGTGATTTGGCTTATTAACGCACGTCGCGAGTGCAGTACCATTGTACGGCAGTGCGTTCATTGTTTTCACTTTAAACCAAAACTTCTATCAGATAATGGGTAATTTACCAAGAGATCGATTGCATGGAAATATACCCTTTGAAGTAAGCGGAGTGGATCTCTTTGGGCCTGTTAAAGTCTCACTTGGAATTTGGGGAAAGCAGCCAATGAAGATGTACATAGCAGTGTTTGTCTGCTTTGCTTCCAAGGCTGTACATTTGGAATATGTGAAAGATTTGACGTTTAATACATTTATTTTATGCTTATCCAGGTTTATGGGTCGTCGTGGTCCTGTTGTCAAACTTTATTGCGACAACGCCACGAATTTTGTGGGAGCTGCTCGAATCCTGATGGAGCTTTTGGAACCTGTCGACACCAACGACCAGAGCATCATGTCGTATGCTGCGGCCCACCGATCCAAAGGCGTGGACAATCTTCAGATCGGAACAGTGGTGGCAATCCACGAAGACAACGTTCCCCCCCAGCTGTGGATAATAGGCATAGTCGTAGAGGCCGTTCCAGGACATGATGGGAAGGTTCGCGTGGCTATAGTCAGAACCAAATCGGGTCTATATAAACGCTCCATTCACCGCCTTGCACCTATTCCTATTAGTTGAAGCATTTGTATGTTAATGCTGTCAACGCGGCCGATGTTCAGTCAATTCGGTGGCGATTTACTTTTGTAAAAGAATGTAACAATTAGTACCAAAGATCTCATGAAGTCGAACTTTCCCTCTCGCATTGAAAAGAGCTTTCGCTCCCTCGCACTCGCGAGAACCACTATTGTAACTTTGAAACTCATATAATGGCTCTAGAAGAGTTTGAATAAATGTGATGGGATCACTCTCAATTTGGAAACGAAAGTGTCTACAAGTACTATTCTTGTCTGTCCGAATTATTAGTTGAAAATAAATTGCCGTATTGGCCTTCGTGATTTGCACGAACAGCCAATATGCACTCAATTTTGGTGCGCTTACTTCCCAACTGATGATTTTGATTTTCTTAGCGCCAAGCCTAATAAAATAAATTCCGTACTAAATTTTACTTCACCCAAACCCTACGCTTTGGAAACTCACCAGCTATGATTTAGCGCTGCGCTGGATATTGGATCGCTTTTGCGTTTCTCTGTTTGCTGAGCTGCCGGGGATTACTTTCGCACAAAAAAAATGTAATTTGGACTGTATAATTTGAACTTTTGTCCAGCACAACTTGTACCTCTGACGCCACGTTTGGAACAGACAGATCCAGATGCCACAATTATGGCGGTAACCTCTAGCCGGGTAGATTAGATAGAGAAAGAGAAAGGGAAAGTTGACAGAAAGGTCTGTTGCTCTCCTTGCCGCTTTTCTTTTGCCACATCCCATACCGCCGAGCGACTCCTAGATGGCGCTAACCATATTTTACATTTGGCTAACTACAAGCGCTACAAAAAAGCCCCCCTCCTATGAGCAGACTTTGGGGTTTACAAACCCGAAGGATGATCACCACCAAGCTTGTAGTTCATTCAGTCTACTGCTTAAGGTCCTTGGCGTGGAACCGTCCTACCAAATTCCCCTGTAAATCTTCAAGCTCATAACATGAATTTCCTAACTTCTTTCGGACTCTGGCTTTAACATACGTTGGTCCTAATTTTGAACTGTATCCGGCTGGAAAACTACTCTGTTTAAAATTCTTTCGGTAAACTTCTTGCCCTTCGCTGTATGCAACCTCTCTTGTCCGCAAATTGTATTGACGGTAATTTTTGGCGTTTTGCCTACTCATAACTTCCTGAGCCTTTTTCCTGACCAATTCCAGAGAGTCATCTCGCGAAAACACCGCAGATCTGTCCTCCAAAATCCTCAACGCTCTCAACAGTTTAAAGGAAGATCCGGAAGAGAGGAAATGTTGCCCAAATACCATGTAGTACGCTGTGGTCCCTATATCTGAATGGACTGCAGAATGTAGAGCACAGCATATACTACTAAGCTGCTCATCCCAATCTTTTTGGTCAGCCCTTACGTACGACCGGATAGCGGCGATCACTGATCGATTTACCCTTTCGGAAGCATTCGCCTGAGGCGAGTAAGACGCGGTAAGGGTATGAGATATTTGGTATTCCCTTAGAAACTTCTGAAAGGCTTCAGCCTTAAACTGGGAACCATTGTCAGATACTATAGTCTCTGGGAATCCGAACGTATGGAATAATTCCTGTTGCATATACTTAATCACAACGTCTGCTGTGAGCTTCTTGACCGCTTTTAGGAACACAGACTTGGAGTAATGGTCCAACACAATGAAAATTCCCACATTGCCAGAGCGAGATCTGGGATATGGGCCTAAGAAATCAACATACAACCGCTGAAAGAACCGCTGTGACTCTGGTGCCACGCCAATCGGTGGCCGCTGTATTCTATTCGGATACTTGGTGGTCTTGCATGTTTCGCAGGATTGAATATATGACTTGACATCATTAATCAGACCAGGCCAATAATAAGAAGCCTTGCAGCTTTAAAGCCCACCGAGCTAGACGAGAATGCAAATCAGTCTGGGACATGAGCCATTTAACGGATGCATGGTCTGTTATGACCGTAAATTCATGTCCTTCAATGTATGGCCTGAACCGTTTTATGCACACTATAGCCGCTAGACATTCCTGCTCAGTGACTGAATAGTTGCGTTGTGCCTTGTTAAGTTTTTTGGACACGAATGCGATTGGATATTCGTCACCTTCCTCGGATTTTTGTACCAAGACTCCACCTACTCCAGTCTTACTCGCGTCACACTGCACGAAAAAGGGCTTATTGAAATCTGCGCTGCGTAATACAGGAGCAAAACAAAGCATAGTTTTCAGCTGATTAAATGCTGTTTCGCCTTCTGGAGTCATCTGGAATTTTTTCTTGGGCTTAAGCAAGTCAGTTAGTGGGGCTGCTACCGAGGCAAAATTGCTAATAAACTTGCGATACCAGCCTACCATCCCTAGGAAACTTCTGAGAGATTTCAAGTTTTTCGGAAGAGGGAATTCAGACATTGCCGATATTTTTTCTGGATCAGTCCGTATAACTCCTTCCCCCACTATATGACCTAAATATTTCACTGATCGCATACAAAAATGGCTTTTCTCCACGTTAAGAGTTAGACCAGCGATCTTTATCTGCTCAGCTACTAAGCCTAGCACTTTTAGATGAGTTTCAAAGCTATCCGACACCACCAGCAGATCATCCAAATAAACGAAAACCTCATTGCGGAGATTGGCTGGTATGACCTTGTCCATTAGGCGCGTCATAGTTTGCGAGGCGTTTGTAAGCCCGAATGGCATCACTTTATACTGATAAAGAGGCTTACCCGGAATGGTAAAAGCCGTCTTAGCGCACGATTTTTTATCTAGAGGGATCTGCCAATAGGCATCTTTCAGATCCAAACTGGAGATAAACATTGCCTTGGGTTGTCGTGACAAAATACCATCGATTTGCGGCAACGGATATGCATCCTTTTTCGTCACAGCATTGACTTTGCGACTATCTAAACACAGACGGACTTTTCCTGGCTTTTGAACAAGAAAAACTGGTGACGACCAAGCGCTCTGGGACTCCTCTATCACTTCCATTTCCAACATTCTATCGACTTCGGCATATAGAAGTTTTTCTACAGCGGGAGATACGGGAAAATGGCGCTGTTTGACCGGTTTAGCATCGCCGATATCAATCTCATGAGAAATCAAGTTTTTCCCAACCCAGACACTGCAAAACAGGGAAATTTGGCCACAACCTGACTGAGAGTATTTCGTTGTATATCGGACAGTATATGATTGCCTGACACTATTTCAGAGACTTGCATGGATGGTGGTAAGAAGTCAAAGGTATTCCAAAAACGTATCCCTAGATATAGATCCTGACCTAAGGACGGCACGATGTGAAACTCAAGCTCCTTGGATACGTCCTTAAAAGTCACTTCGGTTTTCAATTTAACTATGACATCCTGTTTCGCTCCATCGGCTGTGTGTGCTACCATTGAAACACTTTTGAATTTAACCCTACTAAGTATGATTTGCTCTGCTAATTTACCGCCGATGACATTTATAGCTGCACCGGTATCCAACAATCCTGTTACTACCCTATTCAATAACTTCGGCGTACGGACGACTATCATGTTTTTTAAAACGTATACAATTAATGGTTTTAATCGAATTCCAAAACGATCTTAATCTTTTAGGGCTAGTACTCAACCCAACAAAAAGTCTTCCAAAACAAAAACTTCATATGAAACAAAATTTTTTGACGTTGTTTTTTATATGAAGTTTTTTGTTTTGGACGACTTTATGTTGGGTTGAGTACTAAGCCTTAGTATTTCTCGACATTTTTCTAGGTAATTTCGGACTGTTTAAACTAACATTATTACTAACTATATTAGACCAACCAATTGAAAGTTTTGGACCTTCATTGGACTCAGACTCCCAAACATTTGGACCTTTTATGGGGGATTCGACCCTTCGTTGGTTGCCTTGTTTGGTGGAACACAGGTCGATTGGCGATAGCTGCCTGTGTTCGTCCTTCCGTTTTTTTTGGCACCGAACACAGGTATGACTGTAGGCATTCATTAGGCCACATTTATAACAGAAAACTTTTCTCTTGGCCTTACAATCTTGGTATCGGTGGCCTTCTTTATGGCAGTTAAAGCAGATAAGCGCCACTGCCCCGACTTCCCAACTGAGATCGGCGTCGGAAAATTCCTCGGCATCTTCCCACTTGACCTCTTCGACCAATTCTGAGACTTGTTTTCTGAACGGTACGACCTTTTGGTAGCCCTGAGTCTTTCGCACATCTTCCAAAAAGTCTTCCCTACGACGACAAATTTCTTGCAGATTTAAAATCTCATGCCTAATTTCTGGCCTTAAATTCCGCTTTAAAATTTCAACAATCTCCATTTCCGACAACGGCATTTCCAAACTGTCCATCATTTCAACCACAGCATCGTAAAAGGAGTCGAATCCTTACGTCCATGTCCGTCCGAGCATCTCGAAATTGTTTTCTCAAAGAATTGCAAAGAAATTCCCATTGAAGATTTCTTGTTCTCCTATGGCACCTCCAATAAAATTCCCTAGCCTTTCCTTCAAACAAGAGATTCGCATTGCTACTAAGGATCGGGTAGTTCCCCTCCAGAGTCTGTTCTGTGAGAGCCTGAACCCGATATATAAAGTTATCTACGCTAATGCCATCCGAACTACCACTAAAACGCAATTTCCACCTTACCTTATCCGGCCTCTGGCTTAGATCGGATGTGAAGCTTCTAGGAGTTCCTCGTCCCGAGCCTGCTCTACTGAAATTTGTCGCTCCACATTTACCTCTTCTTCATGCTCAGAGATATTTATACCCGTTGGCTGAAAGCGAGCCGCAAGGTTGGTATCTATAAGCTGGGCCATTTTATCTGACAACAGGGTTAGTAATTCATTTTGCATGCCTTGTATAGCGCTTTTGACTGTGTTCTCAATTAATGCTGTTTGAGAAGTTCCCAACCCTACTGAACCTCGAGCTCCTATTGCCGTATTGCCACTCGCAGGTAGCACCTGAGTCTTCTGCTGTCGTGTATTTTAAGAAGGAGTTGCTGGTTTCTCAAAACAGACGGTTTGGCAAATGGGACATGTAGTGTGGGTCTTGGAATAATTTGCGATACAAGATTGATGAAACTCATGCTTACATTTGGTTTTTAATGTCTTGGCGGAGTCTAAATAACACTCGCACAGCGAACACTGGCGGGTTTCGGCATCTTCGCCATCAGCCATATTGAATAGTTAAAAAAAGTCCTAGTCTAATTATAAAAAAATATATAAGCTAATATATAAAAGAAATTCTAATGTGAAAACTAAACTCAAAACAAGAGAGAACGCTATAGTCGGGTGCCCCGACTATCAGATACCCGTTACTCAGCTAAAGGGAATGCAAAGGAGATGGAGATAAAAACTTTGATTCGCCGTAACTTTTTAACGAATGGTCCGATTTAAAAAATTTCTTCTACATTTCGATAGGTATTGATAAACACAACAAAACTGCATTTTTACTTTTCCAAAATATTGAAATTTTTAAAATCGTATATTAGCGATTGTGGGCGTTAGAGGGGGCGTGGCACCCTTTTGAAACAAACTTGCGCTGCGTAGGAACTACTAGAATCTGCATGCAAAATGTCAATCTGCTAGCTTTTATAGTTTCCGAGATCTCAGCGTTCATACAGACAGACAGACAGACAGAAGGACAGACAGACGGACATAGCTAGATCGACTCGGCTAGTGATCCTGATCAAGAATATATATAGTTTATAGGGTCGGAAACGCTTCCTTCTACCTGTTACATACTTTTGCACGAATCTAATATACCCTTTTACTCTACGAGTAACGGGTATAATAACATATAAATACGAGATATACAAAACGAGAAACGATAAAACCGATTTTTTTGAACTAAAATTCAAATCGCATTGATAATATTAAAATAACATTAAATATTCAAACCAATTGATTCTCTTGCTCTTTATTACACGTGCTCATATTGTTTAAACAAATTCAAATGTTTAAACAATTTGATTCACGGCTTCTCCGCCCACCTGCCTTGCCTATTATTTATATAATTCTAATCAAGGTGAAAAATTAATGTGAAAACAAAAATACTGAAACAAAATATCAATGATAAAATGCAGTAATTTGGAATTGCCTTTCTTGATGTCTTTTCTTAAATTAGTCAAATAATCTTAATCAAAATTATTATATTGGTTGTTGGAGAGCTATGTAAAACT
Source organism: Drosophila takahashii (assembly GCF_030179915.1). NCBI lineage: Eukaryota > Metazoa > Arthropoda > Insecta > Diptera > Drosophilidae > Drosophila > Drosophila takahashii. The sequence goes on from NC_091678.1 coordinate 38,234,185, forward strand.
TTTAGCAATTTTTTTTAAGAATACAAGTTTTTTTCCAGCGTTAAACGCTAATTTGGAATTGAATTACAAACTTAACGCGGCGTGATAATCCATATTTTGGCAGTTTTTTGCTTTGTTTTCGTTAAAGTACTGCTTTGAAATTCATATTTTTGCACTCTTAATTCATACAAAACAAGAAAGGAAGCTACCTTCGGCCAGCCGAAGCTTATATACCCTTGCAGATAAAGTAATTTTTTTGAATTTTTTTTTAAAGAGTCAAGAATTAAAACGCCTACTTCCTACAAAGTAACAATGAATTTTCTTATATATCTTTGAATATTCTAATGGGAGCCTTAAGATATAGTGGTCCGATTCGGCTCGCTCCGACATATGTACTACCTGCAATAGAAAGAAGACTTTCGGGAAAGTTTCATTGCGATATCTTTAAAACTGAGAGACTAGTTCGCATAGAAACGGACAGACGGACAGACGGACATGGCTAGATCGACTCGTCTAGTGATGCTGATCAAGAATATATATACTTTATGTGGTCGGAAACGTCTCCTTCACTGCGTTGCAAACATCTGACTGAAATTATAATACCCTCTACAAGGGTATAAAAATGCATAAATTTATCTGGGTAAGAGCGGGACAGCAATAGTCAAAACTCTCCGAAATTGAAAAAGAGTTTAATATTTTTATACCCTTGTAGAGGGTATTATAATTTCAGTAGAGTACCCTTGTAGAGGGTATTATAATTTCAGTCAGATGTTTGCAATGCAGTGAAGGAGACGTTTCCGAGCACATAAAGTATATATATTCTAGATCAGCACCAATAGCCGAGTCTATCTAGCCATGTCCGTCTCTCCGTCTGTCTGTCTGTCTGTCCGTCTGTCCGTCTGTCCGTTTCTATGCGAACTAGTCTCTCAGTTTTAAAGCTATCGCGATGAAACTTTCCCGAAAGTCTTCTTTCTATTGCAGGTAGTAAATATGTCGGAGCGAGCCGGATCGGACCAATATATCTTAAGGCTTCCATAGGAAGATTCAAACAAATATAAGAAAATTAATTGTAACTTTGTAGGAAGTAGGCGTTTTGATTCTTGACTACTTAAAAACAAAATATAAATAAATAGAAACGCTGAATCTGGAATCCGTGGAACTGCACCGAGTGAGCAATTTGTTATCTGCAAGGGTATATAAGCTTCGGCTGGCCGAAGGTAGCTTCCTTTCTTGTTAACATGTAAATTTAATCAAATTCGTATCCTATCTATTTTTTGCTTAAAGAAATTTTTTTTCAAATAATGTTTCTAGGCTTTAATGGCAATGGATTGGGAATTTAATTACATGCTCAACGCAGTATGACATTCTATATTTAAATAATATGTTTTGGACAAAATACTAATGTTTTGAATGAAATTAGTGTAAGGATTTGTGTCGAAAAAGGAATCTGTGTGTTTCTGTTTTGTCCATCTGTTAACTTATGCAACTAATCCATAATAATTTATAAAAAAGATTTAAAAAAGACACATGTTTTTTTAAGTAGTTTTTAAATCACAAAATATTTTTGTTTTTACGGATATCAAAGGAAAAAGTTCTGATAAAATCCTTTCTCGGTTTATAGAATACAAATTAGGAATTTTTTAAATTTAAAATAAGTACCAAAGATAAAGCAATGCTTAATTTTCAATTTTAATTTCCGCAGGCGAAGCTGCGGGCTACAGACCCTGCTAGTAATATAATAAAATTAAAAAAAAAATAAAATAAAAATTTAAATAATTAAAATGAAATTAATTCGTAAAGAAAAGAAATGAATATCATAAAATAATTTGACGTCGGACATAAATATTCCCCCTCTGACAAACCTAACGAAGATAAGAAAAGTGCATAGAAAAAAACATAAAATGCAATTGCATGTGCATTGCGCTTATCGCTTTGCCAAAAACTACAACAACAACAATAAGCGCCACTCGCAGACGACCTTCGCGACAATGCCTATAATCCGAGCCGTCTGCTTCGCACTTTACAATTGCGGGGCATGTTAGCTATGCCTTTCATCGTGGTCAGCGAATCTTTATGTAAATAAAATCCACTGCATATCCAATGCGAATTATGGCAAGCTGATCTGTCTGATGAGTAATTAGGTTACTCCTGTAAAATTTAAACTTTTGGTTAATTAACCGTGGTCAGGTAGCGAAATTATAGCTACAAATCTCAAATCTGCAGTTCCTAAGCGTTTAATAACCAAACCTATTGACTTTAAAAATGTAAGGGTATACTAGTGGGGCCTTCTTCCTCTTCCTAAAATGCGTGGACGAATGACTCATCTCTCTGGACTCTGTCTCTTCGTTTCCGAAGCGTTTGAGTGGAATTCTAAGCGAGGCTCGAAGCTGAATTGAGTGAAAATATCTGAAAGTCTCCAATAGCAATACGAGAATTATTTGCTCGATTTTTGCCCAAGTAAAATCAAATATTTATAATCTGGCTAAAACATAAAATTGTATCTCGTGAGCAACGTAAAAACGTGGCCATGAAGTTATGCGCCATAAAATAATAAGGATAATTTGATATAATTATGAATGTAACGAACATTCATAATTCTCAGGCCAAGATGTTGACTAAGAGAAGAGCTCACGCGAAATTATTCTCCGTCTTGGCTCGTCGACAACTGGTGTAGGTATTGGCTACTTATCTCGAATGGCCTATTTTCATTATTAATTCTAAAAAATATTCGCGTGACAGGACAAGCTATAACAAAGGGACGAGATACTACATATTTTAACCAGACATTACGGAATTTTATGACTGGGGGGTCTATTGCACTTCGCCTACTCTGTGAACACTTTAAAATCTCAGATATTGTGGAGATCTATATTGCCCTCCCTTTCTTCGACCGTTTCTTTACCGATAAAAAAAAACCATATTCCATGAAACGGTCCCTTGGTGTTCAGGGGTGTCATATTAAAACATTATAATATTTTTATTTAAAATCTAAAAGAACAGAATCGTTTGTCCCCTCGTGGTGAATAGATGTTTTTTGGATCGGTGTGACTTAAATTCTTTAAAAGTGTGGATTTAAATATTTAAAAAATTTGATTTTATTCTTATTTTTATTGGAGTGTTGCAAAAAGAAAAGGCCTCAATACGCGGACCCTAATTAAGAAACTCAAAATGTCCTCCGCGGCCAAGGAGAAATTCCTGGCCTCGGATGTAGTGGCTTGTAAAGCCAAAAAAGCTAAAATTGATAGAAGGACAAGAAATGGCGGAAACGGTGACCATAAGGGACCGTTTATGGTTTATGTGGACAAAAAGAGAACTAGCGGAGAACAAAGTCGAGTGCCGATTAACCCATTGGAGCTAAGCGGTCTTTTAGTCAAAAATAAAGTTATTGGAGTTATCGCAGTGCAAAAGATAGGTTTTTGGCGTTGCAAAATTGAATTTAAAACGGCAAAAGAGGCGAATTTATTCGTTAATTCTGATCTTGACAAATACGGATATGAACCGAAAATTTTTAAACACTTTATTTTCAAAACTGGTATTATATACCAAATTCCAACCTCTTTTACAACTGACATGATTAAGGAGTCGATTATTTCTTCAGTGCCTATTGAAGAGGTGATTAGAATTAACACCAGAGACAGAAACAATAAAGAGATTTTAGTACCTACCAGCAAAGTAAAATATTATTTAGAGGCAAACAAATTCCCTCGGAAATAACTCTACTTTATACAAAAGTTCCTGTTTCGCATTTTGTTCCTTTCAATCAATGTTATAGATGCTTTAGATTTAACCACTTTGCACAACATTGCAAACAAAACGAGCAAAAATGTTTTAAGTGTTCCTTAGTGCATCCCTCCACTTTTATTTGAAGTGATATTGTCTGTGGTTATTGTAAGGGAAACCATGTTTCGACTTCGCGTTCTTGTCCAGCAAGACAGCGTGAATTTGCAATCCAAAAATGTATGACAGCAGAAAATTTATCTAGAATGGAAGTTAAAGCTAGGTATCCATCTCTTTTCGGTAGATTCGAAACAGTTGATTCATTTGATCATACAGCCTTTCCTCAGCCTTTTTGGCAAAAAGTAAGTAATGAGAGCTCACCAATGCAAAACAACACAAAATCAACAGCAGAAACAATGCACTCTAATAAACATTTTAACAAAATAGTTAGAAACATGAAAAACCGCAAAGCTGAAAATGTAAACGCACAGAACACCATGGCAGCCTGGAAAAGTGCTCTGAAAGACAACGAATATATTTCATCTGAACGTTTTACACCAATTGAAAATAATAGACCGTCACAGTTCGAGTCTGCTCTCGAAACTGCTAAGTGTGGTCTAAATAACTTACATGCAGAAATTTTCAAATTTTTATCAAACTTAAACAACGAAGTCAACAATGTTAATTCAAGAAAATTCCTTGAAGAATTAAATACTAAAATTGCGCAAACAAATTGCAGAATTGATTTAATTAAAATTAATAATTAATTTAAAATTTTATATTTTTTATTTTTATTATTAGTTATTTTTTTCCCCATATTAATTTTTTCTATAATAAAAACTAATAACACTATGCAGCATCAAAAATTAACCTCGATGAATGCTATATTTTTGGATTCGTTACGAATTCCCAAGTTAAACTGCGTTTTCCAAAGAGTTCCCCGACGCAAGGATTCTTAGAAAAAGGACCTCAAAGTTCGAAAAGTGCTGAAATTGACCAACTTTGCGGAGCTCTCAGAGGCAAATGGATGCATGGCTTGGTTCGAAGTTAAAGTTTTTTAAAAGATACACCCTTTATCTTTCAAACCCCATACATAAAATAATTTTAGGATTTTTTTTAAGGCAGAAATAAATTCCAAAAAACATAGTCAAAAAACTGAAAAACATACAGCTGCGGTAAAAATAGTAGCAGTGTTGCCGCCTTGTGTTTTTAAAAGTTTGATGTTGTAATTTTTTCTTATCCAATTAGTCTAATAGTAAAATTATAATCAATACAATATTACCAGGAAAAGATCAATTACAACAACAAACTTTTAAATACACAGGGCGGCAACACTACTACCATTTTGACCGCAGCTGTATACTTTTATGTTTTTTGACTATGTTTTCTAGAATTTGTTTCTGCCTTCAAAAAAATCCTAAAAATTTTTTAAGTATGGGGTTTAAAAGATAAAGGGCGTATCTTTTAAATCCATTTGCCTCTGAGAGCTCCGCAAAGTTGGCCAATTTCAGCATTTTTCGAACTTTGAGGTCCTTTTGCTAAGAATCCTTGCGTCGGGGAACTTTTTGGAAAACGCAGTTTAACTTGGGAATTCGAACGAATCCAAAAATATAGCATCCATCGAGGTAAATTTAAAAAGCACTAAAAATGCTGCACAGTGTAATTCTTCAACTTTTATTTTTTGAAAATGAAAATTCTACAATATAATATACAAAGTCTTACTTCTAAAAATAATAAACAATTGCTGGAAATTTTTCTGGTAAATAATGATCAAATAAAAACACCTCTTAACGAGGTAAAAAACTAGTGACGACCGCACCTTCAACATACAAAAGTTCTGATATCAACATTTGTGACGAAAAATTATTACACTCGTCATTAAATAGACTTTCTAATCTTTTCTCATTCGGCCCGACCTAGCAAACTATTCCAGCCTTTTTCCCTTTACAGCCATTTTCTATTGCAGCGTGACGAATGAGAAAAGATTAGAAAGTCTATTTAATGACGAGTGTAATAATTGCTCTCATAGGAGCTAATATATACATTTAAATTTAAATTGGTCAATCATAATTTTTAAACTATTGTATTTTAACAAATTAAGTTAAAAAGGCATTGAAGTATTTAAAAATACCTTTTAAACGAGGTATAGCCCATGTCTGTACCTTTAGTAGTGTAGAACTTACAAACTAACGAAATTTAGCTATTTTTAGCTTTTTCCCGCTAAAGTAGCGGCTTTTTCCAAAAGTCGTAGAACAAAAGATTCCTATATGGAACTCTTAAGTGCAAATTTACTGATTCCATGACCCTAAAATACAGTTCGGATACCCTCCCACAAAATTCAATACTCAGGGAGCGTTAATTGTTCGAGCTGGCAACAGTGGCTATTTTCGTATAAAAATAACTTTTAAACGTGACTTTTACAGTAATGTGTTGTATACCAAAATTTAAGGAATCTCAAGGGCTATACAGTTTAAGGTTTTAAAGAAAATCGTTAGAGCCGTTTTTGAGAAAAATAAAAAAAGCTAAAAAAAAAGTTTTAAAAAATTGTCTTTTGTTCATATTTTTTTAACTATTACATTTACACAAATTGCATATAGAAGGCGTTTATAGCATTTAAAAATACCTTTCAAACGAGATGCAGCACAAGTCTGTAGCTTTAGTAGTATAGAAGTTACGGCTTTCCGAATTTTAGCTATTTTTAGCTGTTTTCCCGCTAAACTAGCGGGTTTTTCCAAAAGTGGTAAAACAAAAGTTTTTTATATCGATGTGATGAACGTCATATCAAATTTTCAGAACTTAAAAAACATATTTTGGACAAACTGACAAACAGAATTAAATTTTCATTTTGGGAAGAAGAAGAAAATCTTATTTTGGCTATAACTTTTGAACGGAGCGTCGGATTTTATCATATGACCCCTCATTCGACGGGTTTTTTTCAATAGGAATACAACTAAAACATTGCGAGGGGGCTTTTATCCCCACCAGCCTCAACAGCTCCAAAATTCGAAATTTTCACTTTTTCACTTTCACTGCTTTCTCTCCCAAGCCAATTGATCACTATGGACGGCAGTCCATGTAGTGACGAAGCGCACCAGGAGAGTGTGCGAAGGTGACTACTATTATATAGCCGCAAAATTGAAAATCTGCTGTGATAGTCCGATCGTAATGAGTAATACACCAATCGAAAGGTATTGCAAAAACTTAAAGGATTGCATACCAAGACTTTAAGAAAATCAATTGGCTTGGGAGAGAGAGCGGTGAAAGTGAAAAAGTGAAAATTTCGAAATTTGGAGCTGTTGGGGCCGGTGGGGATAAATGCCCCCTCGCAATGTTTTAGTTGTATTCCTATTGAAAAAAACCCGTCGAATGAGGGGTCATATGATAAAATCCGACGCTCCGTTCAAAAGTTATAGCCAAAATAAGATTTTCTTCTTCTTCCCAAAATGAAAATTTAATTCTGTTTGTCAGTTTGTCAGTTTGTCAGTTTGTCCAAAATATGTTTTTTAAGTTCTGAAAATTTGATATGACGTTCATCACATCGATATAAAAAACTTTTGTTTTACCACTTTTGGAAAAACCCGCTAGTTTAGCGGGAAAACAGCTAAAAATAGCTAAAATTCGGAAAGCCGTAACTTCTATACTACTAAAGCTACAGACTTGTGCTGCATCTCGTTTGAAAGGTATTTTTAAATGCTATAAACGCCTTCTATATGCAATTTGTGTAAATGTAATAGTTAAAAAAATATGAACAAAAGACAATTTTTTAAAACTTTTTTTTTAGCTTTTTTTTATTTTTCTCAAAAACGGCTCTAACGATTTTCTTTAAAACCTTAAACTGTATAGCCCTTGAGATTCCTTAAATTTTGGTATATAACACATTACTGTAAAAAGTCACGTTTAAAAGTTATTTTTATACGAAAATAGCCACTGTTGCCAGCTCGAACAATTAACGCTCCCTGAGTATTGAATTTTGTGGGAGGGTATCCGAACTGTATTTTAGGGTCATGGAATCGGTAAATTTGCACTTAAGAGTTCCATATAGGAATCTTTTGTTCTACGACTTTTGGAAAAAGCCGCTACTTTAGCGGGAAAAAGCTAAAAATAGCTAAATTTCGTTAGTTTGTAAGTTCTACACTACTAAAGGTACAGACATGGGCTATACCTCGTTTAAAAGGTATTTTTAAATACTTCAATGCCTTTTTAACTTAATTTGTTAAAATACAATAGTTTAAAAATTATGATTGACCAATTTAAATTTAAATGTATATATTAGCTCCTATGAGAGCAAATGTAAACAAACAAAAACTTCTGATATCAAATAAAAACACCTCTTAACGAGGTAAAAAACTAGTGACGACCGCACCTTCAACATACAAAAGTTCTGATATCAACATTTGTGACGAAAAATTATTACACTCGTCATTAAATAGACTTTCTAATATTTTTTCATTCGGCACGCTGCAATAGAAAATGCCTGTGAAGGGAAAAAGGCTGGAATAGTTTGCTAGGTCGGGCCGAATGAGAAAAGATTAGAAAGTCTATTTAATGACGAGTGTAATAATTTTTCGTCACAAATGTTGATATCAGAACTTTTGTATGTTGAAGGTGCGGTCGTCACTAGTTTTTTACCTCGTTAAGAGGTGTTTTTATTTGATTGCAATTTTATCTGAAATTTGGGTCAAAGATAATTCAATGTGTAGCCTTTTAAATTACAATTTCGTCTGTAGAGAACGAGAAGACGGTTATGGAGGAGTTGGAATATACATAAGAAAAAATATACGGTTTGAAATAATCAATTTTAGCACTAATATTGAATTAATTGGTATCAGAACTTTAAATCTTAGTCGTAACATAAATGTTTTTAGTGTATATTCTGCTCCCAACGTGGACCTTAATACGTTTGAGCTTAGCTTCAATAACATCCTAATTTTTGTTTCATCATTAAACGGTCCTTCTTTGATAGGAGGTGATCTTAATGCCAAATCAATAGTTTGGGGTAATGAATCTAATAATTCTAAAGGAATCTTTTTAGAAAGGTCTTTAGTAAACTCGGAATTTTCCTGTATTAATAATGGCTCGCCAACTTTTTCAATAAATCCCAACTATTCTTCTGCTATTGATTTATCTTTAGCAAATAGAATCAACTACAATTTTAATTGGTCCGCAATCAACACTGAAATAACTAGTAGTAACCATTTCCCAGTAATAATTGAAATTTTTAATAATAACTCCATTATTGAGCATAAAATTGTACATGAGAAGGTATTTTCGGATTTCTCGAAAATTCATATCTCAACTCTTGACAACCTGTATAGTACAACTAAGAACATTGTTTCTAATAACACCTTACATATTTCGCAAAACAATAAATACATTCCTAAGAAATATTGGGATGAATCCTGTGATAGATTACACAGATTACACAGATGTGATAGATTACGCAAGTCGCCAAAAGTATTATAAAACAAAATTATTTTCTGATGCAATTGAGTACAACAAAGCCAACAAAACATTAAACAATTACCTTTTTAAAGTAAGAAAATTGAATATGAACGCTCTATCTGATGATTTGTCTAATCCAACATCACCAAGAGATATGTGGCAAAAGATAAAAAACCTTAAAACGTATAAGCAAATTAAGCCGGTCAAAAGCTCTTGGAACGAAGCAAAACATAAGGAATTTTTGCATCAAATTGCAAATATTCCAAATACCATACTTTGCACTCAAACCACCATTCCAACAAGTTGGACAACATTTCTTACAAAATGATTCTGAGTCTTCCTAATAATCAATTGGAAAATTTATTATCCCTTTTAAATGAAATTTTTATTAGCGGGACTATCCCTGATAGTTGGCGCAAAATAAAAGTGGTTCCTGTACCGAAAAAAAATTTAGACGCCTCTATTGTGTCAAACAATAGACCGATTTGCCTTCTTAGTATTTTATTTAAGTGCTTACAAGGTATGATTAAAGTGCGGTTTGAATCTTTTATTAATTTTAATCACTTGTTACCTGATAGATCTTACGCTTTTAGGAAAAATCACTCGACTTCCCAATGTATTAATGACGTAATAAATAATATAGCAAATCTTAAAGCAGAAGGAATGCAAGTTATAGCCGCTGTATTGGATATAAGTAAAGCTTTTGACGCAGTAAATATTCCTTTGCTCTGTCAAAAGCTAACGAGTTATAATTTTGATAGTGCATATATAGGTTTCATAATTAAATTTATAGAAAAAAGAGTTTTAGTAAGTAATAACCAAGAAATAGTTGTAAGCAAAGGTGTATGTCAAGGTAGTTGTCTGAGTCCCATTCTTTTTAATATTTATACTATAGATTTTCAGTCCATCAATGACGAAAACTGTATACTCTTTCAGTATGCAGATGATTTCTTTTTAGTGTGCTATGATAGACAGTTTGCAAAAGCTAGAGATATTTTAGAACTTAAGATAAATGCTTTCAATAACTTGTGCAATATCAACAATCTTACTTTTAATTCCAATAAACCTTCAATACTACATTTCAATAGAAGAAGACAGCCTGCAAACATAGTCTGTGATAATATAGCAATTTCAGAAGTAGAAAAAGTCAACTATTTAGGTAGAATTATTAGTGCTAATAATTCCTCAGTCAATCATATTGATCAGATTATTTCTAAAGCCAATAAAACTAATATGTTTCTGCAAATGCTCAGTGGTTGTCACTTTGGTGTTCACCCAAATAAATCGCTTTTATTTTATAAAGCCTTTGTACGCTCTAAATTAGAGTATTCATGTTCATCATTTGCTAATATTTCTGCTGTTGTTTCTAAAAAGATAAAAGTGCATATAAATTTTTATTTGCGACGTGCTCTTGGTTTAATAAAATCAACTCCTGGAAATATAATTTATAATTTAGCGTCTGAACTCCACCCGGAGTTCAGACAAAAATTTATAACTGCCAAAGAGTTAGCCAAAACATTTGCATACGGTTTACCTGCAGCATCTCTTTTGTTTAACTCTTTTATTGCTAAAAACACAAGTTATGCTAGAATATATTCGGAATTTAAATACATCTTTGACGCCATCGTGCCTTTGGACAATGTTTTAATTTCTACGCGCAAGATTACAACTGACACAGACTTTTTTAAAGGCTCTTGTTTAAATAAAAAATCAGCTAATGCTGCTCTAATAAATACCCTTATCCAGGAAAAAATTAATTATCTGTTATCCAAAAATTTTGAATTATTTTATACTGATGGCCCTGTAAATGAAAATTTTACAGGTTGCGCTTTTGTTCATAAAAGCTCAGAAACCATTAAAAGTTTTTTTACAAACAAAAAATTATCTTCACTCACAGCTGAATTAATCGCCATCGACTTTGCCATAGATAACCAATACTTTAAAATTGCTATTTTAACTGATAGTCTCAATGGGGTCTTATCATTGAAAAAATCTCATCCAGATAACTACATCGCTAAGCAATTCATAAAAAACAAGAAAGGAAGCTACCTTCGGCCAGCCGAAGCTTATATACCCTTGCAGATAAAGTAATACTCACTCGGTGCAGTTCCAGGGATTCCAGATTCAGCGTTTCTATTTTTGAATTTTGTTTTTAAGTAGTCAAGAATTAAAACGCCTACTTCCTACAAGTAACAATGAATTTTCTTATATATGTTTGAATATTCCTATGGGAGTCTGTCCGTCTGTCTGTCTGTCCGTCTGTCCGTCTGTCCGTTTCTATGCGAACTAGTCTTTCCGAATTTTAGCTATTTTTAGCTGTTTTCCCGCTAAACTAGCGGGTTTTTCCAAAAGTGGTAAAACAAAAGTTTTTTATATCGATGTGATGAACGTCATATCAAATTTTCAGAACTTAAAAAACATATTTTGGACAAACTGACAAACAGAATTAAATTTTCATTTTGGGAAGAAGAAGAAAATCTTATTTTGGCTATAACTTTTGAACGGAGCGTCGGATTTTATCATATGACCCCTCATTCGACGGGTTTTTTTCAATAGGAATACAACTAAAACATTGCGAGGGGGCTTTTATCCCCACCAGCCTCAACAGCTCCAAAATTCGAAATTTTCACTTTTTCACTTTCACTGCTTTCTCTCCCAAGCCAATTGATCACTATGGACGGCAGTCCATGTAGTGACGAAGCGCACCAGGAGAGTGTGCGAAGGTGACTACTATTATATAGCCGCAAAATTGAAAATCTGCTGTGATAGTCCGATCGTAATGAGTAATACACCAATCGAAAGGTATTGCAAAAACTTAAAGGATTGCATACCAAGACTTTAAGAAAATCAATTGGCTTGGGAGAGAGAGCGGTGAAAGTGAAAAAGTGAAAATTTCGAAATTTGGAGCTGTTGGGGCCGGTGGGGATAAATGCCCCCTCGCAATGTTTTAGTTGTATTCCTATTGAAAAAAACCCGTCGAATGAGGGGTCATATGATAAAATCCGACGCTCCGTTCAAAAGTTATAGCCAAAATAAGATTTTCTTCTTCTTCCCAAAATGAAAATTTAATTCTGTTTGTCAGTTTGTCAGTTTGTCAGTTTGTCCAAAATATGTTTTTTAAGTTCTGAAAATTTGATATGACGTTCATCACATCGATATAAAAAACTTTTGTTTTACCACTTTTGGAAAAACCCGCTAGTTTAGCGGGAAAACAGCTAAAAATAGCTAAAATTCGGAAAGCCGTAACTTCTATACTACTAAAGCTACAGACTTGTGCTGCATCTCGTTTGAAAGGTATTTTTAAATGCTATAAACGCCTTCTATATGCAATTTGTGTAAATGTAATAGTTAAAAAAATATGAACAAAAGACAATTTTTTAAAACTTTTTTTTTAGCTTTTTTTTATTTTTCTCAAAAACGGCTCTAACGATTTTCTTTAAAACCTTAAACTGTATAGCCCTTGAGATTCCTTAAATTTTGGTATATAACACATTACTGTAAAAAGTCACGTTTAAAAGTTATTTTTATACGAAAATAGCCACTGTTGCCAGCTCGAACAATTAACGCTCCCTGAGTATTGAATTTTGTGGGAGGGTATCCGAACTGTATTTTAGGGTCATGGAATCGGTAAATTTGCACTTAAGAGTTCCATATAGGAATCTTTTGTTCTACGACTTTTGGAAAAAGCCGCTACTTTAGCGGGAAAAAGCTAAAAATAGCTAAATTTCGTTAGTTTGTAAGTTCTACACTACTAAAGGTACAGACATGGGCTATACCTCGTTTAAAAGGTATTTTTAAATACTTCAATGCCTTTTTAACTTAATTTGTTAAAATACAATAGTTTAAAAATTATGATTGACCAATTTAAATTTAAATGTATATATTAGCTCCTATGAGAGCAAATGTAAACAAACAAAAACTTCTGATATCAAATAAAAACACCTCTTAACGAGGTAAAAAACTAGTGACGACCGCACCTTCAACATACAAAAGTTCTGATATCAACATTTGTGACGAAAAATTATTACACTCGTCATTAAATAGACTTTCTAATATTTTTTCATTCGGCACGCTGCAATAGAAAATGCCTGTGAAGGGAAAAAGGCTGGAATAGTTTGCTAGGTCGGGCCGAATGAGAAAAGATTAGAAAGTCTATTTAATGACGAGTGTAATAATTTTTCGTCACAAATGTTGATATCAGAACTTTTGTATGTTGAAGGTGCGGTCGTCACTAGTTTTTTACCTCGTTAAGAGGTGTTTTTATTTGATTGCAATTTTATCTGAAATTTGGGTCAAAGATAATTCAATGTGTAGCCTTTTAAATTACAATTTCGTCTGTAGAGAACGAGAAGACGGTTATGGAGGAGTTGGAATATACATAAGAAAAAATATACGGTTTGAAATAATCAATTTTAGCACTAATATTGAATTAATTGGTATCAGAACTTTAAATCTTAGTCGTAACATAAATGTTTTTAGTGTATATTCTGCTCCCAACGTGGACCTTAATACGTTTGAGCTTAGCTTCAATAACATCCTAATTTTTGTTTCATCATTAAACGGTCCTTCTTTGATAGGAGGTGATCTTAATGCCAAATCAATAGTTTGGGGTAATGAATCTAATAATTCTAAAGGAATCTTTTTAGAAAGGTCTTTAGTAAACTCGGAATTTTCCTGTATTAATAATGGCTCGCCAACTTTTTCAATAAATCCCAACTATTCTTCTGCTATTGATTTATCTTTAGCAAATAGAATCAACTACAATTTTAATTGGTCCGCAATCAACACTGAAATAACTAGTAGTAACCATTTCCCAGTAATAATTGAAATTTTTAATAATAACTCCATTATTGAGCATAAAATTGTACATGAGAAGGTATTTTCGGATTTCTCGAAAATTCATATCTCAACTCTTGACAACCTGTATAGTACAACTAAGAACATTGTTTCTAATAACACCTTACATATTTCGCAAAACAATAAATACATTCCTAAGAAATATTGGGATGAATCCTGTGATAGATTACACAGATTACACAGATGTGATAGATTACGCAAGTCGCCAAAAGTATTATAAAACAAAATTATTTTCTGATGCAATTGAGTACAACAAAGCCAACAAAACATTAAACAATTACCTTTTTAAAGTAAGAAAATTGAATATGAACGCTCTATCTGATGATTTGTCTAATCCAACATCACCAAGAGATATGTGGCAAAAGATAAAAAACCTTAAAACGTATAAGCAAATTAAGCCGGTCAAAAGCTCTTGGAACGAAGCAAAACATAAGGAATTTTTGCATCAAATTGCAAATATTCCAAATACCATACTTTGCACTCAAACCACCATTCCAACAAGTTGGACAACATTTCTTACAAAATGATTCTGAGTCTTCCTAATAATCAATTGGAAAATTTATTATCCCTTTTAAATGAAATTTTTATTAGCGGGACTATCCCTGATAGTTGGCGCAAAATAAAAGTGGTTCCTGTACCGAAAAAAAATTTAGACGCCTCTATTGTGTCAAACAATAGACCGATTTGCCTTCTTAGTATTTTATTTAAGTGCTTACAAGGTATGATTAAAGTGCGGTTTGAATCTTTTATTAATTTTAATCACTTGTTACCTGATAGATCTTACGCTTTTAGGAAAAATCACTCGACTTCCCAATGTATTAATGACGTAATAAATAATATAGCAAATCTTAAAGCAGAAGGAATGCAAGTTATAGCCGCTGTATTGGATATAAGTAAAGCTTTTGACGCAGTAAATATTCCTTTGCTCTGTCAAAAGCTAACGAGTTATAATTTTGATAGTGCATATATAGGTTTCATAATTAAATTTATAGAAAAAAGAGTTTTAGTAAGTAATAACCAAGAAATAGTTGTAAGCAAAGGTGTATGTCAAGGTAGTTGTCTGAGTCCCATTCTTTTTAATATTTATACTATAGATTTTCAGTCCATCAATGACGAAAACTGTATACTCTTTCAGTATGCAGATGATTTCTTTTTAGTGTGCTATGATAGACAGTTTGCAAAAGCTAGAGATATTTTAGAACTTAAGATAAATGCTTTCAATAACTTGTGCAATATCAACAATCTTACTTTTAATTCCAATAAACCTTCAATACTACATTTCAATAGAAGAAGACAGCCTGCAAACATAGTCTGTGATAATATAGCAATTTCAGAAGTAGAAAAAGTCAACTATTTAGGTAGAATTATTAGTGCTAATAATTCCTCAGTCAATCATATTGATCAGATTATTTCTAAAGCCAATAAAACTAATATGTTTCTGCAAATGCTCAGTGGTTGTCACTTTGGTGTTCACCCAAATAAATCGCTTTTATTTTATAAAGCCTTTGTACGCTCTAAATTAGAGTATTCATGTTCATCATTTGCTAATATTTCTGCTGTTGTTTCTAAAAAGATAAAAGTGCATATAAATTTTTATTTGCGACGTGCTCTTGGTTTAATAAAATCAACTCCTGGAAATATAATTTATAATTTAGCGTCTGAACTCCACCCGGAGTTCAGACAAAAATTTATAACTGCCAAAGAGTTAGCCAAAACATTTGCATACGGTTTACCTGCAGCATCTCTTTTGTTTAACTCTTTTATTGCTAAAAACACAAGTTATGCTAGAATATATTCGGAATTTAAATACATCTTTGACGCCATCGTGCCTTTGGACAATGTTTTAATTTCTACGCGCAAGATTACAACTGACACAGACTTTTTTAAAGGCTCTTGTTTAAATAAAAAATCAGCTAATGCTGCTCTAATAAATACCCTTATCCAGGAAAAAATTAATTATCTGTTATCCAAAAATTTTGAATTATTTTATACTGATGGCCCTGTAAATGAAAATTTTACAGGTTGCGCTTTTGTTCATAAAAGCTCAGAAACCATTAAAAGTTTTTTTACAAACAAAAAATTATCTTCACTCACAGCTGAATTAATCGCCATCGACTTTGCCATAGATAACCAATACTTTAAAATTGCTATTTTAACTGATAGTCTCAATGGGGTCTTATCATTGAAAAAATCTCATCCAGATAACTACATCGCTAAGCAATTCATAAAAAACAAGAAAGGAAGCTACCTTCGGCCAGCCGAAGCTTATATACCCTTGCAGATAAAGTAATACTCACTCGGTGCAGTTCCAGGGATTCCAGATTCAGCGTTTCTATTTTTGAATTTTGTTTTTAAGTAGTCAAGAATTAAAACGCCTACTTCCTACAAGTAACAATGAATTTTCTTATATATGTTTGAATATTCCTATGGGAGCCTTAAGATATAGTGGTCCGATTCGGCTCGCTCCGACATATGTACTACCTGCAATAGAAAGAAGACTTTCGGGAAAGTTTCATCGCGATAGCTTTAAAACTGAGAGACTAGTTCGCATAGAAACGGACAGACGGACAGACGGACAGACAGACAGACGGACAGACGGACATGGCTAGATAGACTCGGCTATTGGTGCTGATCAAGAATATATATACTTTATTTGGTCGGAAACGTCTCCTTCACTGCGTTGCAAACATCTGACTGAAATTATAATCAAATAAAAACACCTCTTAACGAGGTAAAAAACTAGTGACGACCGCACCTTCAACATACAAAAGTTCTGATATCAACATTTGTGACGAAAAATTATTACACTCGTCATTAAATAGACTTTCTAATCTTTTCTCATTCGGCCCGACCTAGCAAACTATTCCAGCCTTTTTCCCTTCACAGGCATTTTCTATTGCAGCGTGCCGAATGAAAAAATATTAGAAAGTCTATTTAATGACGAGTGTAATAATTTTTCGTCACAAATGTTGATATCAGAACTTTTGTATGTTGAAGGTGCGGTCGTCACTAGTTTTTTACCTCGTTAAGAGGTGTTTTTATTTGATATCAGAAGTTTTTGTTTGTTTACATTTGCTCTCATAGGAGCTAATATATACATTTAAATTTAAATTGGTCAATCATAATTTTTAAACTATTGTATTTTAACAAATTAAGTTAAAAAGGCATTGAAGTATTTAAAAATACCTTTTAAACGAGGTATAGCCCATGTCTGTACCTTTAGTAGTGTAGAACTTACAAACTAACGAAATTTAGCTATTTTTAGCTTTTTCCCGCTAAAGTAGCGGCTTTTTCCAAAAGTCGTAGAACAAAAGATTCCTATATGGAACTCTTAAGTGCAAATTTACCGATTCCATGACCCTAAAATACAGTTCGGATACCCTCCCACAAAATTCAATACTCAGGGAGCGTTAATTGTTCGAGCTGGCAACAGTGGCTATTTTCGTATAAAAATAACTTTTAAACGTGACTTTTTACAGTAATGTGTTATATACCAAAATTTAAGGAATCTCAAGGGCTATACAGTTTAAGGTTTTAAAGAAAATCGTTAGAGCCGTTTTTGAGAAAAATAAAAAAAAGCTAAAAAAAAAGTTTTAAAAAATTGTCTTTTGTTCATATTTTTTTAACTATTACATTTACACAAATTGCATATAGAAGGCGTTTATAGCATTTAAAAATACCTTTCAAACGAGATGCAGCACAAGTCTGTAGCTTTAGTAGTATAGAAGTTACGGCTTTCCGAATTTTAGCTATTTTTAGCTGTTTTCCCGCTAAACTAGCGGGTTTTTCCAAAAGTGGTAAAACAAAAGTTTTTTATATCGATGTGATGAACGTCATATCAAATTTTCAGAACTTAAAAAACATATTTTGGACAAACTGACAAACTGACAAACTGACAAACAGAATTAAATTTTCATTTTGGGAAGAAGAAGAAAATCTTATTTTGGCTATAACTTTTGAACGGAGCGTCGGATTTTATCATATGACCCCTCATTCGACGGGTTTTTTTCAATAGGAATACAACTAAAACATTGCGAGGGGGCATTTATCCCCACCGGCCCCAACAGCTCCAAATTTCGAAATTTTCACTTTTTCACTTTCACCGCTCTCTCTCCCAAGCCAATTGATTTTCTTAAAGTCTTGGTATGCAATCCTTTAAGTTTTTGCAATACCTTTCGATTGGTGTATTACTCATTACGATCGGACTATCACAGCAGATTTTCAATTTTGCGGCTATATAATAGTAGTCACCTTCGCACACTCTCCTGGTGCGCTTCGTCACTACATGGACTGCCGTCCATAGTGATACCCTCTACAAGGGTATAAAAATCGAAAATGCTAGATTTCTATTTTCAATAGAAATGCATTTTATTCCAAGCCACGGTAATATCGAAGATAACGAATTAGCTGACATTGCCGCTAAAAATGCCAAGGACAATGGTGTTTTCTTCTGTGCTCGCTGGCCTTTGAAGGACGCTATTACTTATATATACAATCAAATTCACATGGAATGGGAAAATGAATATAATTTATACTGCAGCGCAAGGGATAGAGGTTTCACTCGCCTTTTTCCATATGTTACTTCAAAGCCTTGGTTTAAGGATAAAAACTGTGACCTCAATCGGTTAGAAATTAAGCAAATAAACCGTCTATTGAGCGTTCATGGCTTTGACAAATGCTCATTAGCTAAAATGAAAGTCACTAACAATAATCTGTGCGACACATGCAACGTACCAGAAAATGCATCTCACCTTATTTTTAATTGTCCCGCCTTTTCAAATACACGCTCACATTTTCCAACACTAAGGAATTACAATGATATTTATCGTTTCTTTGATAAAGAACCCATCGAATCTTACAAGCAAATCACAAATTTCATACGCACTGCTAATATTAAATTATAAATGTAATCACGTAACATCACATTTAATGAACACTTAATCATTAATCATCATCATTAAAATTCATCAACATGTTTAATACAAACAATCATTCGATATTCATCGCCTACAATTGTTTTCACCACACACATAGGAGATGGCGTTAACCCGTTTTTAGACGAGGAGGCCAAATAATTCTCTCAGCTGCTCGAGGTTGAGAGTAACTTAAAACCAAAAAAAAAAAAAAAAACCTAAAAGAAAAATACGAGCAATTCATGGGGACAGCTATACATCATAATAAATCAGAGAACAGTAAAAATATAACAAATGGGACAATATAAAAATGTATATAAATAAAATTGCGATAAAAATATGGAATAAAAATATAGTTTATATAAAAGGTTAAATATTCATGCGGGCCTATATGCGATGAGATCGGATTTAAATATCTTGGATATCGAAAATAAAAATGACAAAATTTAGAAAGCGAATCAGATTCTTTTGGCAAACAAGTGTAAACACATAGCCATGACTTGAGCAGGAAAACGCACAGAAATTTCGTTGTATTTTTTTTTGAATTATATTTTTTGATTTTTCACCACTCATTTGTTTTTTTTTTTACTTATTTTCGGCTTTCATCTTCCCGTGGGATTTTTTTATACCCTTGCAGAGGGTATTATGATTTCATTCAGAAGTTTGCAACGCAGTGAAGAAGACGTTTCCGACCCCATAAAGTATATATATTCTTGATCAGCATCACTAGACGAGTCGATCTAGCCATGTCCGTCTGTCCGTCCGTCTGTCCGTCCGTTTCTACGCAAACTAGTCTCTCAGTTTTCAAGCTATCGGGATAAAACTTTCCCAAAAGTCTTCTATCTATTGCAGGTAGTATAAGTCGGAACGAGCCGGATCGGACAACTATATCATATAGCTCTCATAGGAACAATCGGGAAAAAAAAATGTAAAAAAATTATATCTTGGGTGTTTTTGAACCTATAACATCCTTCTTTTGGAAATGTCATTTTTTATCTAATTCTGAATTTCGAATAAAATTTTTTCAAAATCGGACGACTATATCTGCCATAGGAACGATCGGGAATGGGAATATAATAGGAAATAAATTATTGCTTCGTTGGTTTTTATTGCATTCTCTTCTACTCTAGGATATAACTCTTTTCAAATATTTTCGAATTTCGATTTTAATTTTATCAAAATCGAACTACTATATCATATAGCTGCCATTGAAACGAACGCAAAATTAATGAGAAATAATAGGAAAATTAACATTTTTGCGATTTGTAAATTAATAGGAATTATCTGCAAGGGTATATAAGCTTCGGCTGGCTGAAGCTAGCTTCCTTTCTTGTTTTTTGTTAATTTTACTTTAAGGAAAAAAATGTATAAATTCTCAGTATCGCCTATTTTTACTTGTGACTTTTCCTTTGATAGATTATCCCCTATATATCATGGTTTATAATAATACGGAACTTTTGTTCGCTCACCACAATTTCTGCTGGGGTCCTCCTCGACGAAAGCGCTTTCTCGGGATGAACCTGAAACTTCAGAAAATATTATTTTTTTTTTGCACAAACATACTACGGGATTTAATTATTTTTTTCCAAATACATTTAAGATAAAAAAAATCACACAAAAAAAATGCGATTGAGTCGCCGGGCAGAAATCACAAAAAAAAACCACTCAATTTTTAAAACCACTCAAATCAGCCTTTGCCTTTCTATCATCATTTTCGCACTTTGATCGGGTTTCGTTTTTTTTTCTCACCGCATGGATATAATATAATTAAATTAGGTTAAGCAACTAAAATAATATTTTTTTTCCTTTTCTTTTTTTTTTATTTTAAATTAAGACTTAACTACAAATTTTCTGCTGCCTGATTTTTTTTCTATATTTTTTTCCATCATTGGGCACTCGGATTCGTTCCGACTTTTCAGTACCTATATGTGCACCTTTTATTTGTTGGCCTTGGGGGGATCTAAATTGGGCTTTGAGAACTTTTCACGTCACTTGGTCGGGGCACTCATGATTGGAAATTTTCCTCTGTTTTCCCACTAAAACTGAAATTTTCTCTGCTCCCGACGAAAGTTTAGCGTTTTTCGGTCATCCTCTTCCCGGCGTAAAATAACACGCCCTCGAAGGCGGCTGCGCGACAACTGCGCGAATCCAGAAAAACTCAAGCAGGGGCGGCGATTTGGAGATTTCTTGTTGTTGCAAGCCTTCGTCTTTCTTCAGTCCTCGCTTTGCCAATATGCACTCAATTTTGGTGCGCTTACTTCCCAACTGATGATTTTGATTTTTTTTTTAAATAAATTCCGTACTAAATTTTACTTCACCCAAACCCTACGCTTTGGAAACTCACCAGCTAGGATTTAGCGCTGCGCTGGATATTTGAATGCTTTTGCACTCAGAAAAAAAAAATTCCTAGATTTAAGGAAACATGGACTACATTGCCTAAAATGGTGATTTAAGGCCATTGTGGACTTAAAAATAGTAAAAATGGCCATAAATGTTCAATTTAAGGCCATAGATTTTAAGGAATTAAAAGCGTGATATACAGTCCACTACCTAAAAAATAGCACATGCCTATAAACAACACAAAAAAACTTTTTTTTTTAACAAAAAATAAAAACTAATAATTTTTTATTATTCGTAGGGAAATTACGATCTTGGTACTTATCAAAATTTTACCCATATATGAGTATATTTAAAAAAAATAGTCTATAAACAATAATATATGTATTTGTTTTTATATTTTCAAGAAAATGTTTAATTAATTTTTTTGTGTTGATTTTTTATATAGCGAAAACGTATAAAACTATACATTTAGTTTTTTTTTGCCATACAGTAATCATTTGCTAATTACTTAATGTATGGACAGCCACAAGTTTGATGATTTGGCTTCAATGTATTTTTAGGAAAAGTAGACGCTCTAAATCCTTCGTTCAAGGACTAGCTATTGTTATAATAAATAAGTGGTCAATTTTGTGTCGATCGGATTAATAGTTTTATAGTAATCGTGTCCGCCGCAAAGGTAATTTCGAAAAAACAAGATTCTGAGATAATCGCGTTTAAAGTTTCAAGTTTGTAACGGCCGATGTGCAGGTAGTGGTAGTGCGCTATAAATAGCTACAACTTCGGTTCTAATGCTCCGATCGTTCTGAATTTTTGGAAGAGTATTCTCAACAGTATATACTTCAAGAATATGCAATAAAAAAAAACCGATTTTTTCATCTATCACAACTGTATATAAAAAATAGTCATAAATATGTTAACTATGCTGTTAAATTAACAATGTTTATCTTATCCATATGAGATGTTAGCTTAGTAAGAGAGTGCGGCGTACACATAATATTTTAATAATTTTTATCTAATAAAAAATTTTAAAAATGATTTAATGTGTCGCTTAGACACATGTACTTAACAGTGTTTGATGGTGTGATTGGTAAGGCGAACCCCGGTTCGAATCCCACTTGTGCAAATGAGTTGGAAGTTTTTTTCAGTTGTAAAATTCATTTACTAATAACAATAAAAAATAAATACAATAATAAAATTAAAAAATAAATGTAAAAAAAAAAAATAAAACATGGCTTGTACTGGACTCGAACCCGGTTCACAATAACCGGAAGCTGGCATAATTTCCTCTGGGCTACGCCCTTATTAAAGTTTCGAGTGGCTAACGGCTTTTGTAAGTTAAGATGAATATCTAAATGCTTTAATTTTTGGGTAATATGGACTTTTTTAAGACCATCATGGCCTTAAAACAAGTCAGTGTGTTAGGACTTAAAACAAGTCTAAGATTCCTTAGGTCCAAAATTAGTCCATATTACCTTAGTTTAAGTCAATTTTTTGGGTTTTAAGTCCATATTTTTTTCTGGGTGTGCGTTTCTCTGAGCTGCCGGGGATTACTTTCGCACAAAAAAATTTAATTTGGACTGTATAATTTGAACTTTTGTCCAGCACAACTTGTACCTCCGACGCCACGTTTGAAACAGACAGATCCAGACGCTACAATTATGGCGGTAACCTCTAGCCGGGTAGATTAGATAGAGAAAGGGAAAGGGAAAGTTGACAGAAAGGTCTGTTGCTCTCCTTGCCGCTTTTCTTTTGCCACATCCCATACCGCCGAGCGACTCCTAGATGGCGCTAACCATATTTTACATTTAGCTAACTACAAGCGCTACTAGCCATCCTTCTACAATTCGGCCAATTCCTGACATTTCAAGATCCCCTGATCTTAATTTAATTTACAACTGATTTCATCCAACATTATCTTACATACTATCAGTCCTTACATTTACAATTCTTTGGATTTATTTACAACTATTTTCGTTTACCAATCAAATGCTTTATATTTTGACTACTCCAGACTCCTTGATAAGGGCAACGCGACACATACCTATCATTTCTCAAAACTTTATCTATCACATAAGGGCCTTTGTGTTTGGGTATTAGCTTCCTTGCGACTCCTACTGCATTATGAAAATTTGTACCATTATATAATCTCCAACTTTGTACTCTAAACTATCTTTCCTTTTCTCATTATATCTTTGTTCGTTGTCATTTTGTAATTTGATTTGCGATTCCACTCCATTCTTCCTAATTTTGTCTAAATCTCTAATACCTCTAACATCACTAACATTATCTAATTCTTCTAAATTTTGCCTCAATTCATCAATAACTTTTCCTTTCTGTATGATTCCAAATAACATTAATCATGTTGTCTTACTAACTAACATTAAAAATCTTAAAAGTAAAGATTTAACATTAAAAAGCACAGTGGGCGATTTGGTCCCGCTAGCGGCATTTAATTAATAACTTCTAAACAAAAATAGATGTCTTCAGTCGGTTTTTTTCCACTGATCAAAAAAAAATCATAGAATTAAAAAAAAAAATTTTTTTTTAAATTTAACCCTCTAAGACTACTTTTCAAAATAATAGGAAAAAAGTATTCAAATAATTTTTTTTTTATGAATGAATGCTTCTAAGTTCAAATATGTGCTTAGAAATAACGTATAATCTTCGGTTCACCTGTAAGGTGAGAAGAAAGTAAGCGGGCCTGAAAGCACGCTTGGGGCTTTGAGTGAAAAAAAAATCATTTTCAAGTAATGAAGATTTTTTTTATTTTTTCTTATGGTATTCTACAAAACAGTTTTTGTTCGCTGTGCAGCATAAATGCAGATTGCATTTCGTGCATATGCATTGCGTTTGTGAAATCTTACAGTGCTTGCAACATCTTTTTCCACTGTTTCGATCCAACCAATGTGGGAAATGGTTTAGCTGGTCAAACCGCAAGTCCGATATTGGATGTTTTGATTTTTTACCACGTTTGAGTTCACGCTGAAAAGGTCAATGAGAGAGTGGAGACTGCATGAATGGGGAATTTCTTGTTCGTCCTGACTGAGAGGATGGAGACTGGCTTGCACATCGCGGTGAAGATGCATTTTTGGTATTGATTGGACGACCCGGTAAGTTTTTTTTGTATATGTCACCAGCCCTGCTGCTAGTGTGTCCCGAAAGTCTGGGAGTGCGAGTAATTTGTCTTGGCTTTCGTTTTCTGTTTGGATACGTCTGTGTAAAATATAGGCGTTGGTGGCTGCCATATCAATTAGGTGATAAAAAATTCGTGTTGCGGCATCCCGAATTTTTGCTCTGATATGATAGCGTCCCATTAGGCCGTCCATGAGATCTACGCCGCCCATGTGAGCGTTATACTCATGGACAATTTGGGGACAATCAATTGAAATGTGTCGTTTAGCTTTTCTATCAAAACGAGTAGCCTTTGCAGTTCCTTCACGAGGGTTAGTCTTTTCAAATGGCTTTACACCCACATAGGTGGACAAAAAGCGAACAGGCTTGCTGTCTTTCCAGAGTACATTGGTTATGTCGACACCATATGAGGACCCAACGTACTCAGTCGAAAAACCCCTTGGCAATTTGTTGATGGTAATATCGTTTGGTAGCTTGCAATTGGGGATACGGTTTCCTCGCACCGTGCCAAGACTATAAATACCGATCGCTCTTAGATAAACCATCAAAGGCTGAGATGTATAAAAATGTTCGAAGTAAATGATGTGATTCTTAAATCTATTAACGGTTTGTGTTAAGCGCACTACAATGTTGGCCGAAGCACCAAGATCTGGGTGACCAGGTAAGACTGCACCGCTGTAGATCTCAAAGCGGTATGCGTATCCAAATGAATCGCACAATACAAATAGTTTAATGCCCCACTTGTGCGGCTTATTTGGCATGTACTGACGCAAGTGCACCCAGAAAAATGATGGACAACATTTTAGGTCATGCATGGCCTAAAACATTTTAAATGGACTAAAAGTTCCTTTTTAGGTCATGTACTGCCTAAAAATTTAAATTTTTGGTATATTTGCCCTACTATTTAGGTCCCGTATAGCCTAATATTTTAGGTCTTCGTGGGCCTTAAAATTAATGCATTTTACCTAAATAAATTTGCACGGAACCCCTGATACCGTTCTAGCGACGCTATAATTCCCAACCAGTTATAGCGCGGCTTGCATGGTAACCCACTTCGATCGTTGAATAAAACAGCGATTTCACTGCTGAACAGTGAAGCCTCTTCGCTCGTTTTTGTGTGTTGGAATAATGACGACTTCTTGAAGACTAAGCCGACATTGACCTCGAGTTAGCTATAAATTTCTCTGTATTTACTTTATAATATGAAACATTTTTCAGTACAAATTTTTAGGCCAAAGAAAGCCTAAAATTTTGGATAGGGGCTTTCTCATATTTTAAGGCAGCCAATTACCTAAAATCTAGGCCAAAAATTACCCCATTTTAGGCCATTAATGGCCTAACATTTTAGGTCATACAATCCAAAATTTTAGGCCATTCAAGGACTTAGCTCCAGTTTAAGGCCAATTTTACCTAAATTCTAGGCCATTTTTTGACATTTTAGGTCTTTTTTTCTGGGTGTGGTGCTTCATTTTTGTGCTGCACATTTGCTCGTCAACACAAGGGCGGGCATACTTTGGCACCGAGTCAAACCGTTTGTTGAGACAGTCTACAAATTTTCGCGTACGGAACAAAGGATCGTAGCCTTGTTCACCCTTTTTGACCCGTTCGCGCTCATCACGTAGCGACAAGTACTTTTTGATTGCCTCGAATCTGCTTCGGGGCATGCAGGCTTGGATAGGTCCGAGCGCATTTTGTCCCCAGTAGCTCTTCAGATTTGGGTAGCGATAAATGGACATGAAGATTAAAATACCTATGTAATGGTATAGCTCATCAGTGTTAATTTTGAACTTATTGTTAATATCATCCTTTAAAGCTGCGCACATGGTTTCGTCGACGATCATATTCATGATTTCCGCATTGAAGAAATAGCAAAAGAGCTGTAGAGGAGTTTCGAGCTCCTTTATTTCTGCTGGCAGCGAAAAATCGCCTCGAAATGCTACATTGTTGACATGCAACTGCATACATTTCTCTCGCCACAGAATCTTACTCGAATCTTTCGTTATTGATTCAATACCTGAGTAAATAAAACTACTTATTCACAAAAATACCACATAGCAATTAAATTTAGCTTACCAGCCCACCATTGAACCCACCAGAAGTTGGCGGAGATGCCGAATCTTCAATGATTGGTAATGGTGATCGCGGCCTTTTCGGAGTTTTCTGGGAAGTCTCAGCTTCCTGTGCATTGTTTGGGACATTTTCAACATTACTCTCAATAAATGATATGGTCTCAGCATCCTCTAATGCAGTATTAAGAGCCTCCATTATATCAAAGTCGTCGTCCTCGTCGTCACTTGGGCTTAACACTTCCTCGTCCGACGGAACTGAGTCAAATATCTTGAGCAACTGCTCATCTGTCAAGTCGGACAGCTTATACCGAGCCCGGTTTGCCATTTTCTATAATATTTATAATTCTATTAAGTAAAATCACTCCATCAACAGAAACAAACACATAAATTGCAATCAATTGTGATATTATCAGCTGGCAACAAAAGTTGTCTTGGATCCCCAAACGTGACTCAAGGCCAGTATAGCTATTTCGCTTTCACAACGCATGTCTTTTATATATTTGCAAATCTGCAACTGGATTTTAATAGTAAATAAACTTACCTTTTAAGAAAAAAATTATAAGCCGGATATGTTTTATATATTTACTATTATTTGAACCGCAAATCACAACATACAGCAGACCAAATTTTACGCGCGAAAAAACATATGCAGGGGTGTCACAGAAATCTCTTCCAAGCGAAGACGGTTGGATTTTGCATTGATGCACGTAAGAACTTTAACGGATTTCGGTTGGAAATAATTTCTGTGACACCCCCGATGGTTTGTGTTTACCGAATAATAAGTCCCGTTAGAATCATCGGAAAGCTATCAAAGCTTATACTCATAATTTCGTGTGCTTTTTATCAACCGCCAAAAATTATTTTAACGATTGAAAAGCTTCTAGTTTATTTGTTAAGGCCAAAAACGTAATACGTGCCTTCAAGCAGGCTTACGTCTTAGAGGGTTAAAAAAAAAATTTTTTAAATATTTTTTTAATATTTTTTTTTTTTACTTTAATTAATATATTTTAAAGGCTGGAATGTTATTCGGAATCATCGAAATCTGAGAGAGGCATAGCCAGAAGAACTTGCTACTTTTGTATAGGAATTCTATATGCAATGTGCAAAACACTCTCGAACTCGAATAACCTTATCCCGGCTTGAAGACTTGATAAGCCATATTCAAAGAGGTTTTCATTAATAGACAAGCTCTTCACCAAATTCACATCGTTCATATTCCTTGGAGTTGCGTTACAGATTCCGCAAGTTTGCGAAGAAGATTCCGACATGACACTGAACGTTTTGCCATCAAGCATGCTCATATGAAATTGGTGATGAATTCTAAAGCCACTCACTAATACTTGGACGTTGATGCACTATGGTCGGTACAAACAAGTGGCCCTTACGACACCAAGCAAAGCTTGATACGCGCGGACCCCTAAACCGTTTTGGGCAAGTAAGCGGAAATACGATCTAACAATAGACAGTTTAAAATACATGCTTACAAAGAATTTATAAATTATTTGAAGACAGAAAATACAAATAATGTTGGTAAAATATTTGATATTTGGCTTTAAATATTTTCACT
Organism: Drosophila takahashii; assembly: GCF_030179915.1. Lineage (NCBI taxonomy): Eukaryota > Metazoa > Arthropoda > Insecta > Diptera > Drosophilidae > Drosophila > Drosophila takahashii. The sequence goes on from NC_091678.1 coordinate 38,262,201, forward strand.
TTCTCTGCGAATTAAGTCTGCCGATTCTTTCCTGCAAAGTATCTTAATGGGTCGACAATATCGAGTAGAAGAAGGTCTATTGTTTTACCATAAAACTATTGGTCCGTTCTGCACTGTTAATGGCACCATACAAATTGAAAATAAATATTGATTTATTATGCTTCCATCAAAATCATCAAATTTTTGCATGTACGTTGAATGGCCGCTGCTGCCACACTCATAAAAAAAATCGAAGAATTTCCGTTAAATCTAGAAAATTTTATCTTGAATTTTTCCCAAAGGTGACCTCGCTTTTGTTTCAAGAAATGGTTTTTTTGAAATGCACCTTTAAAACAAGAAAAAATATTTCTTGAAACAAGAAATTAAATTTGATAAAACAAGAAATGCACCCAGAAAAAAAAATGACCTAAAATGTCAAAAAATGGCCTAGAATTTAGGTAAAATTGGCCTAAAACTGGAGCTAAGTCCTTGAATGGCCTAAAATTTAGGATACCATGACCTAAAATGTTAGGCCATTAATGGCCTAAAATGGGGTAATTTTTGGCCTAGATTTTAGGTAATTGGCTGCCTTAAAATATGAGAAAACCCCTATCCAAAATTTTAGGCCTTCTTTGGCCTAAAAATATGTACTGAAAAATTTATAATATTATAAAGTAAATACAGAAAAGTTTATAGCTAACTCGAGGTCAATGTCGGGCATAGTCTTCAAGAAGTCGTCATTATGCCAACACACAAAAAGGAGAGAGGAGGCTTCACAGTTCAGCAGTGAAATCGCTGTCTTATTCAACGATCGAAGTGGGTTACCATGCAAGCCGCGCTATAACTGGTTGGGAATTATAGCGTCGCCAAAACGGTATCAGAGTTCCGTGCAAATTTATTTAGGTAAAAGGCATTAATTTTAAGGCCCACGCTGACCTAAAATATTAGGCTATACGGGACCTAAATAGTAGGGCAAATATACCAAAAATTTAAATTTTTAGGCAGTACATGACCTAAAAAGGAACTTTTAGTCCATTTAAAATGTTTTAGGCTATGCATGACCTAAAATGTTGTCCATCATTTTTCTGGGTGTGGTTTTTTAGAAACCCACCATTAAAAGAAGAAAAAATATTTCTTGAAACAAGAAAGGCGATTCTTGTTTCTAAGGTGCTTTCTTTCTTGTTTCAAGAAATTAAATTTCTTGTTTCAAGAAAGGGTTTTTTAGAAAGGCACCTTTTAAACAAGAAAAATTCTTTCTTGTTCATATTTCCTTTCAAGAAATTTTATTTCTTGATCTTCTAATCTAGAAGAAATCACTCGAGTACACAAGTCGTGTTTTTAGACCGCTCCGCAAAAACCACAAATTTCTCGGATATATCCGTCAAATCGTCGAGCAAAATAATAAGCAAAACAAATATAAAGCAACAACAAACTAAAACTGGCTTTATCTTTTGGTTAAACACATTAAAAACACTAAAAGCGAGAAGTTAAAATCTTTAGTCGCAACCACACACAACCAAACGAAAATCGAAGCCGGCCAAAGAAAACTCAAAAACAAAAAGAATAACAAGAAACACTCAAACAGCTGAAAGCAGAAAGCATAATTCGGCTATTCACCACACTCAAAAAAAAAAAAAAAACAGAAGAAGAAGAAAAACATGGTTCTTCCAGAGGGAAAACGTCTAAAAGAAGCCTCTGGCTCTAAGCGCGGCCGCCCTTCAGACGCTCCCAATGACACCCCATCACCTTTGCTAATAGCGGCCATAAATAGCCGCTTTGATGAACAAGCTCTGCTGATAAAGTCCACCATCCGCGAGGTTGAGGATAGGATGCTCGAGGTGCTGAAGGAAAGGCTCCTAGGTGTGACCACTGAGATGAATCACATGGCCGATCGCATGTTAAAGCTGGAGAGGGAGGTGGAGGAGCTGCGCTCCCTGAAATCCCAAATTGGCACTGTGCAAGTTAAACTTGATGCACAACGCGCCGAAAGTGATGCGTGCGTAGTACGCATGCATGGAGTCCCCTTTGTGGCAGGCGAAAAACTACGGCCTCTGTTTAACAAGTTGTGTTTTTCGACAAACCTTGTTCCTGCACCGAGAGTTCGCGACATTTTCAGGGTCCGGAAATCGCAAAATTCCCTGGTGGACCCTCCAATTCTAATAAAATTAGAAACGACAAGGGAAAAAGTGTCCCTTCTTCGCGCACTGGGTGAATACCGACGAACAACAAAACAACAACTGAGCATACACCTGTTGGGCTTCGACTCGCCGGCCGCTCTCTACGTCAACGAGCAGCTTTCGAGAGATAATTTCATTATCTTTAAAGAAGCCATGCGCTTAAAGAAGAAGAAATCTCTTGCTGCTGTTTTTACGCGCCGTGGGATTGTGCACGTGAAGTGCAGTGAGAGAGATAACATCCACATTATCCAGCAGCTTGATGAGCTCTCAGCGTTCTCTGCTGCTGAGTCAGCTCTCTCCCTCTCCGGATCAGGTGCCCTGCTTGCTGAAGGTACCTCTCATGATCAAAATAGCTTTCGTCAATAACATCTCCTATGCAGTTGAACTCGTTAAGAGTATAGTTTTTAAGAGTAATTCTATCTTTCTATTTGTAATCTCTCTTTATCTAAATCTAGCTTGTGCCTTCTCAATTCATATGTGCGTTTCCCAATTTTCCGTATATCTTAATATTAATGCAGGTCAACACAAATAATGCAACAGCGAGCAGTCTGCTTAAAATTCTCTGTAAACAGAAAGTGGGGTTGACGGTTGTTCACATAAATGCTCAAAGCCTGGTCAGAAAAATGGATGAGTTTAGGGAACTATTTGTTGGTTCAAATGTTGATGTGGTCTGTGTTTCAGAAACATGGTTTGTCAGTGGCTATAGTGATGTCCCTTTTGAATGTGATGGTTATGTATTGTACAGATCCGACAGATTAAACCACGCAGGTGGTGTAGCCATTTATGTAAGCAACAAATATACTTCGAAACTTATTCAATCAAATCCCATTGACAGCAGAGTTGAATATATTTTTTTAGATGTCGTAGATCGTCGTTTTAAATCAAAAATCCTAATCTGTTGTATTTATAGACCCCATCGAACAACTGAATATAATGAGCTCACACAGGCTGTATCTAATATATCTGTTGGGTACGAAAACGTTATCCTGGCTGGAGATCTTAATAGCAACATAATCAAAGAACAAAATGTGCAGAATGATTTTAGATCTCTTGGACTAAACTTGGTTAATTCCAACTTACCTACTCATTTCACTAGTACCTGCAGCTCTTTGTTAGATGTTTTCTTTGTTAGTGATCCGTCCAAAATCCTTCTCTATGATCAATTGTGTGTGCCATCGTTCTCTAAACATGACTTGATTTTTTTGACATATGATTTTATTTCTGATAATTCACCCCGACTTTTTAGTTATAGAGACTATAAATCAATTAATTGCAATAACCTACTAACCGAATTTGACAATTATGACTGGACCAGTATTTATAACTTGACTTCGGCACAGGACCAACTCCTATTATTTAACTCCAACATTCGACAGTTATTTGAACACTGTGTCCCTTTAAAAACAAAAATACATAAACCAGCCAATCAGCCTTGGTTTAATTTGGAAATTAAAAAACAAATTAACCTGCGGGATAATGCCTATAAACGCTGGAAAAGATACAAAACCGAGAGTCTGTACATTATTTTCAAACAACTGAGAAATTTAGTCACAAACCTTATCTCCTCTTCTAAAAGTAGATTTTATAACAATAAATTCGCCAGTGCAGAGACCCCTAGTCAAGTTTGGAAGGATTTAAGGAGCCTGGGGATAGGTAAACAAAAAGCAGTGGCTAAATCAGACCTTGATGTAGATGCCCTTAATAAGCAATTTTCTGAGATCCCTTCTCTCATTCCACCACAAAATTTGTACCTGAACTCAACGACATCCTGTGATAATATTTTTAGCTTTATGTGTGTACGTCCATGTGATGTTCTTGAATGTATACTTAAAGTAAAATCAAACGCCGAAGGCCTAGATAACGTTAGTCCCAAGTTTATAAAAATGTTGCTCCCGAAATTAATTTGTCATATTACCCATATCTTTAATACTGTGTTTACCACCTCAATGTTTCCTGATTGTTGGAAAATCGCAAAAATTCTGCCCATCCCGAAATCAAAAAATGAATTTAGACCAATATCCATATTGCCCTTCTTAGCGAAGTCCTTTGAGCGGCTAGTTGCTCTCCAGATGCAAACTTTCCTGGAAAACAATCACCTTCTTAGTTGTAAGCAATCAGGTTTTAAAAAGCACAGAAGTTGTACAACTGCCATTTTAAAGATATCCGAAGATATACGCCAACATATTGATGACAGTAAAGTAACCCTTTTAACACTTCTTGACTTTAGCAAAGCTTTTGACTCGATAAATCATGAAATTCTCTGTACAAAGATTCGCAACCTATATAATTTCTCGGCAAGTGCAGTAAGCCTCATCCGAACATATCTTTCCTACAGGTTGCAGGCTGTGGTCTCCGGGTCGCTTAAGTCATCTTTTCTACCCCTCACACAGGGAGTCCCACAAGGCTCAGTTTTAGGTCCGCTTCTTTTCTCGTTATATGTAAATGACCTCCCTAAATGTATTTCTATATGTGATGTGCACCTTTATGCAGATGATGTCCAATTATATGTCAGTCGTCCGCTAAGTCAAATTAGTGAGTGTATCAGAATAAGCAACAATGAGATTAAACAAATAAATAATTGGGCTGATGCAAACGGGCTAAGACTAAATCCAGCCAAGTCCAAATGCCTATTAATTTATAAAAAATCAATTAATCTTAGCTCCCTTCCGAAGATCCAGGTAAAAAATGTTGAAATAGACTTTGTTGAGCGAGCCACAAACCTAGGAATAGAATTTAACTCCACTTTAACTTGGGATGACCATGTTACTAAAGCCACTGGGAAATCGTACGGAGTACTCAGGCAATTATCTTCAACCCAAAAACTAATTCCGCAAAATATTAGGATGCTAGTGGCGAAAACCTGCATTATCCCAATATTGTTCTACGGAATTGAAATATTCGGATCATGCAACGCCACAAGCATGCGAAAGCTACAAGTTGCCTTCAACTCCATTGCGCGATATGTTTTTAATGTAGACCGTAGGAATCACATAACAAGTCATGCTAATAAAATTTTCGATCTAAGCTTTGAGTCGTGGATTAAGTTGAAAACCTTGCTGTTTCTGCATAAACTGCTAGTCAGAAAAGAGCCAAAATACCTACATGAAGAATTGCAATTGGGTTCTTCGGCCAGAACAAACAACATTGTCTGCAAAAGATTAAAACTTGCAATGACTGAAAAGCACTTTTTTATTCAGGCCGTTCGCTATTGGAATGACCTCCCAAACCACTTAAAATGCATCCGAAATGAAGCGCACTTTAAAACAAATCTTTTAAATTACTTGAAGGGCACAAGCTAATTTTAATTTTAACTTTAATTTTATTAGTTTTACTTTTTCTTCTTCCTTTTTAAATTTTCTGTTTTTTTTCTCTACCTATTTTTTAAGCATCTATGTAATCTTCTGTAAAATGAATTTGTTTCTAAATGTCTAAATAATTATTGTTTCTTTAAAAATAATTGTACCTCTAGTTTCTAAGTAATTTTGTAATTACCACAAAGTGACCGATGATAATCAAAAAGACATAGTCTTACATCATACGGGATAATAAATCAAATTAAAATTAAATTAAAAAATTAAATATTTGTTGCTGCTGCCGGTAGTCGGTTCGTTAGCCAGCTCGTCAAATAAAAAAATATGTATTTAAAATAGGTGCGAATTTACCCTAAGCATAGGGTGGCGAAATTATTTTTCTTCCGAAATTAGGCGCGAAGTTAAAAATCACTAACGCTGAAATGCACATTATAGCACTGTGTATTATATAAAAAATCGTGTATCTTATTCCTTTTGAATTGTGGCACACAGAAAAAATTTCGTCGAGAACTAAATGTAGCTTTTGAACTGTTAGAACACATTTAATATTATAGCTTAATTATCTTGGCCTTCTGTGCAATAAAATGCATTGGTTGTGTCATGCCGTCTTGAGGGACTGAAACAAAAAAAATTATATATTTTTAAGACTTATGGATTCCGAGATATTGCAGGTGACGAAATTGCCCCTGTGGCGAAATTACCCCACTCTTCCCTACGCTTATCCGGGCTCGTTGTTAATACACTGAACTACCACTACGTTTTATGAGCTACACATTTATAGACCGGTCACAAACATAGATTTTTTTTGTAGTGCATACCTTGAAGATAATAAAAAGCCAAACATTTGATAAATTCAATAAGAAATGTAAATTTCCGAGGAATTTGAAATTAATGCGCGCAAAAAGAAAGAATTTGGTAAAGCCTTTTGAAAAAACAAATGGTGTGTTTGTCCTTTCACAGCTGATTTAGATTAGATAGATTTTTTAAAAAGCTTCGATAAATCTAATCAATGCATCTGTTATCGACTTGTGAAAAAATATTAACGCTTTTTTAAATTTGAAAATTGTAATAAAATGCCGCTAGCGGGAGCAAATCGCCCACTGTGCGTAGGTGAGAAAATAATTTGGATTTGAATTAGGTTTCATTTTTAATGTTTTTTAAATTGTTTGGAAGCGAAGTAGCGAACAGTTTGGATAAAGAAGTTTTTTTCCCCCATCCTAGTTTTAAACGTATGCAAATAATATTATTTGTTCTGGCGGAGCCTGATATTTGCAAGAGTTCAGTTAGGTACTGTCGGTCCTTCCTGGATATCAGCTTATGTAAAAATAAAAGGGTTCTAAACTTAATCCAGGACTCAAAACTTAGCCCGAAAATCTTTGAGGAGTAAACTGTTACATGCGCTGTGCGATTTAGGTTAAAACAAGAGAGAACGTTATAGTCGGGTGCCCCGACTATCAGATACCCGTTACTCAGGTAAAGGGAGTGCGAGGGAGATGGAGATATAGATTGAAAACGCATAACTTTTTAACGAATGGTCCGATTTAAAAAATTTCTTCTACATTTCGATAGGTATTGATAAACACAATAAAACTGCATTTTTACTTTTCCAAAATATTAAAGTTTTTAAAATCGTATATAAGCGATTGTGGGCGTTAGAGGGGGCGTGGCACCATTTTGAAACAAACTTGCGCTGCGTAGGAACTCCTAAAATCTGCATGCAAAATGCCAATCTTCTAGCTTTTATAGTTTCCGAGATCTCAGCGTTCATACAGACAGACAGACGGACAGACGGACAGACGGACAGACGGACAGACAGACGGACAGACGGACAGACGGACATGGCTAGATCGACTCGGCTAGTGATCCTGATCAAGAATATATATACTTTATGGGGTCGGAAACGCTTCCTTCTCCCTGTTACATACTTTTGCACGAATACAATATACCCTTTTACTCTACGAGTAACGGGTATAAATATATCGCGCTATTGAGTTAAACGCAACTCTCAGCTTGCGCAAACTTGCTGCATCGGAGGATGCAAAAATTTGAAGTCTCTAAAATAGAGTTGTTAGCTACTAACATTCTAATGCTCTGAAGCATAAGATTCCGTGTTAAAGAAAGCTGCCTCAGCATAGCATAAATTTTCCCAGTGGCCTTAGTAATATGGTTATCCCATGTCAACGTTGAGTTAAATTCTATGCCGAGATGTGGCCCTTTCAACATAATTAATAGCTACATAAGTCTTTTAAAGATACTTATTTTTTGGATTTCATAGTTGCTAATTCTAAAACATTCATTAATTTGGCCTAAGAGACGACTTACATAAAGCTGGACATCATCCGCATAAAGGTGTACATCACAGTCAGACAAACATTTAGGAAGATCATTTACGTATAAGGAGAAGGGCAATGGGCCTAAGACTGACCCCTGTGGGACCCCATGTGCGAGGGGCAAAAGATCAGATCTGAGATTTCCCGAGACAACTGCCTGCAATCTGTTTGTAAGGTAAGTTTGGAGAAACTTTATTGCACATGGAAAAAAACTATACAGCGTTCGCAATTTGGTACAAAGAATCACATGTTCAATAGAGTCAAAGGCTTTACTAAAGTCAAGAAGGGTTAATAGTGTCACTTTACTTTCGTCAATCTGCTGGCGTATGTCTTCAGAAATCTTCAAGATGGCAGTAGTACAGCTACTATTCTTTATGAACCCAGATTGCTTGTTGCTCAGGATACAGTTATTTTCCAGGTGTGACTGAATTTGCTGGGCAACCAGGCGTTCAAATGACTTGGACAGAAATGGAAGTATAGAGATGGGTCGAAATTCATTTTTAGGTTTAGGAATCGGGAGTATCTTAGCCCTTTTCCACACATCGGGGGACGTAGAAGTGGTGAATATGGTATTAAAGATATGGGAGATGTGATAAATTAACTTTGGTACCAATATTTTTATGAATTTGGGGCTGATGTTGTCCAGACCTTCTGCATTGGATTTAACATTTAGTAAACATTCAAGAACATCACTTGGACGAACACACATAAAGCTAAAGATATTATCACAGATGGTTGTCGAATAATTATAATAATATATAATAATAATAATAATTATTATAATTTTATGGATATAAATTAAGTTACTCATCTTTATCCATTCATTAAGGTCGACATTAAATATTTTTTGTGAAAATTCCGAGACATGATTTCTTTAATTTAAGAAAATCACAAAATTTCTTCGGCTTCTGGAATATATCTTCAATAGTGGTAAACCAATTTTTGAAATCTTTTCGGAATTAAATAAATTAAATCATCAGGTTTTTGTGAATTGTTTTGGAATTTTTAAAATTGTTTTTCTTCCTTCCTTCACAGTGACGATTCACAAACAGTGCCCAAACCTGTCACAATTTTAAATAACATATTTCTAAACGATCTAAGTAGTTTGGCTTTGAATAAAAGCACATGAGCGTAGCCTACTAATCTTTGGGGGCTGAAATGCCTGAAGTGTAATCCCCCTCCAGCATTTAATTTACGCCCATGTATAAAAATTTGTAAAGCAAGGGTCACTTGTGCTCAAAAATAGTTATGCGTTACGTAAAATAGTGACAGGTTTGGGCACTGTTTGTGAATTGTCACTGTGAAGGAAGGAAGAAAAACAATTTGAAAAATTCCAAAACAATTCACAAAAACTTGATGAGTGTCCTTAAAATTAAGGACATAAGGTGTCTTTGGATCAAAAATGCAGCGTATAAGAAAATATTTTTATTTAATTTTTAAACGCTGTTCACAAATGAAGATTTTTAAACTTTGCTGTGACTTTAAAATTTTGAATGCGCCCACCTCCTCTTGTGGTTGAGTTAGATTGAATTTTCCAAAACGACCGTATAAAAGAGACATGTAACTATTTACTTCAGAAAAGATTACAAAAATTGGTTGACCACTATTGAAGATATATCCCAGAAGCCGAAGAAATTTTGTGATTTTCTTAAATTAAAGATACCGCAAATACCAGAGCTGATGGACTATAGGGGTAGTGGCGACTTATGCATAGAAAAGCCTCATTTATCAAAATAAAATGGAGGCAGGCCTGGACACCGACCCATGTCACATTTTGTCGGCCTGTGTAATTATTATGAAATCAAATACAGTAAATGATAATTAAATGGAATTAAAACAAACTTACTTTTTTTGAGGCAAGTCGCCCTCTCTAGGACTTGAACCCGGGATTTGTAGACACACTAACTGATTGAGCCATACACGCATCACATTTTGTAATGCCCTAACAAGGTTTATAAATTTTAGTGTGACATAAATCAAAAACAGTGATTTTTCACATATATATTGCCTCGGAAAGATTAAACTAAGTTTAAAATAAATCTAAAGCATCACCTAGCAAACAAAAAACAAAAAAAAATGTTCAGAGACTAGGGATTGAACCGAGGACCTCGAGTGTTTGATTTGTTTAGTGTTAAATTTCCCAAGACATTTACACTCTAGGCTATATTTTTGGATCATATGTGTTTCATTTGCAACTAGTTAAATTCCAGTTGCCTTTTAACTAGACCCTAACATGTATTTGTTCTACCAGTTAAATATTTTTAAGGTTTTTTTTTTGTCAGAAAGGTACTAGTCCGAGACAAGTTTCTTTTTACTAGTTTTGTATTAATCATTTTTTCGACTAGCACAAATTTTCTAGACCCTGTGTAGTCCAAATGGATTCAGACAAATTCTGGTTGCTTTATATTAGTTGTATAACTAGTTGTTTTTCAGACTAGTTCGCATTTTCCCTGCAGGGTATTATCACAGATGGTTGTCAAGTTCAGGTACATATTTTGAAGAGGACTAGAAAAGTTGACGCGAGCAAACTTTTCATTAAGAGCATCCACATCTAGGTCTGACTTATCAGCCGGAGTTTGTTTGCCTATCTCCATACCTCTAAGCTCCTTCCAAACCTGACCAGACGTATAAGCAGTTTAAAATTTATGATTATAAAACCTTCGTTTGGAAACTGCTATCTTTCTCGTGACATCAGTTCGGATTTGTTTAAAAATGTTGTATAAAGTGTCAGTTTGATATCGTTTCCAGCGCATATAGGCTACGTCCCGCAATCGAATTAGTCCCTTTATTTCTAAGGCAAACCAAGGCTGGTCTGCTGGCTTAAGAATTTTAGTTCTAAGTGGGACACACTTCTCAAATAGTTGTCCAACATTAGAGTTTAAAAGTAATAATTGGTCTTCAGCAGATGTTAAGTTGTAAATGAGGGTAGTACTAGTAATTGTAAAATAGGTACGCTCAAAAAAAAAATTTCCTAGATTTAAGGAAACATGGACTACGTTGCCTAAAATGGTGATTTAAGGCCATTGTGGACTTAAAAATAGTAAAAATGGGAATAAATGTTCAATTTAAGACCATACATTTTTAGGAATTAAAAGCGTAAAATATAGTCCACTACCTAAACAATAGCACATGCCCATAAACAACACAAAAAAACTTTTTTTTAACAAAAAATAAAAACAAATAATTTTTTATTATTCGGAAGAAAATTACGATCTTGGGACATATCAAAATTTTACCCATATATGAGTATATTTAAAAAAATAGTATATAATATATGTATTTATTTTTATATTTTTAAGAAAATGTTTTTTAATTTTAATTTAATTTTTTTGCCGTAAAGTAAAGAAAAAATTTTAAAAATGATTTTATGTGTCGCTTAGACACATGTACTTAACAGTGTCTGATGGTGTGACTGGTAAGGTGTCTGCCCCTGAAGCGAGAGGACTCCGGTTCGAATCCCACTGGCGCAAATGAGTTGGAAGTTTTTTTCAGTTGTAAATTTCATTTACTAATAACAATAAAAAAAAAAACATAATATAATTAAAAAAAATAATTGAAAAAAAAAATAAAACATGTCTTGTACTGGACTCGGGAGCTGGCATAGTTTTCTCTGGGCTACGCTTTTGAATTTTAGCTTTGTAAGTTTAGATGGATATCTAAATGCTTGAATTTTTGAGTAATATGGTCTTTTTTTAAGATCATCATGGTTTTAAAACAAGTCAGTGTGTTAAGTCCAACAATGGACTTAAAACAAGTCTAAGATTCCTTAGGTCCAAAATTAGTCCATATTACCTTAGTTTAAGTCCGTTTTTTGGGTTTTAAGTCCATATTTTTTCGGGGTGTAGGTGCGTGACTGTTGACCAATTTCAATCCAAATGAATTAAAGTCATTGTGAACAAGATTTTCGGTTATCATATTGCTGTTGAGATCTCCTGTTATAATAGCATTTTGATATCCAACGGATAGGACTGCCAGCGTTCTCATAAGGTCTCCAAGGTGGGTTTGGCTGTTGGGTCTGTATATGCAGCAGATAAGAGCTTTATTCTTAAATTTTCGATCAGTAATCTCAATAAAAGCTGATTCAACTGTACTATCATCTTGACTGACGTGGATACATTTAAAGGTAAATTTCTTATTGATATAGATAGCTACGCCACCGGCATGGCCCACCCGATCAGCCCTAAACAACACGTAACCTTCACACATAAACGGGACATCACTAGAACCATTGACAAACCAGGTTTCTGACACATAAATTACATCAACATGAGATCCAACAAATAATTCTCTAAACTCATCCATTTTTCTTACTAGGCTTTTGGCGTTTATGTGGGGAATCCTAAGACCCTCTCTTTGTTTACATAGAATATTTAACAGACTGCTCGCAATATTATTATATGAAACGATTCATAAGGATAGACGTTTAAACAATATGCACACTCTAATCCGAAATAAGATAGTATTATCAAAAACCTAACAAAACTTGAGTTACTCTTAAAAACTATTATGAGAATAAGTATTATCCAAGGGAGTACCCTCAGCGAGCGGAGAGTGGGAGGCAGAAACAGAGAGGGGCCCAGCAGAGTTGACTCTCTCTCTCTCAGCGAAACGGGCCCTGAAGATATCACGGACTCCCGGTGCCGAAACAAGGTTCGTCGCAAAACATAGTTTGTTGAATAGGGTCCAGAGTTTTTCCCCATCTAAATACGGAATGCCATGCATACGTACCGCGCACGCATCACTTTCAGCATTCTGTGCTTTAAGTTTCCCTTCGACAGTCCCTACTTTGGCTTTCAGGGAAGTTAGCTCCTCCATATCCCGCTCCAGTTTGTCCAGGCGCTCGGCCGTGATGACCTCTAATTGCTGGACTCGCCTTCCAAGGTCTTTCACAGCACCAGATTACTTTTTTTGAGGCAAGTCGCCCTCTCTAGGACTTGAACCCGGGACCTTTGGATTTGTAGACACACTAACTGATTGAGCCATACACGCATCACATTTTGTAATGCCCTAACAAGGTTTATAAATTTTAGTGTGACATAAATCAAAAACAGTGATTTTTCACATATATATTGCCTCGGAAAGATTAAACTAAGTTTAAAATAAATCTAAAGCATCACCTAGCAAACAAAAAACAAAAAAAAATGTTCAGAGACTAGGGATTGAACCGAGGACCTCGAGTGTTTGATTTGTTTAGTGTTAAATTTCCCAAGACATTTACACTCTAGGCTATATTTTTGGATCATATGTGTTTCATTTGCAACTAGTTAAATTCCAGTTGCCTTTTAACTAGACCCTAACATGTATTTGTTCTACCAGTTAAATATTTTTAAGGTTTTTTTTTGTCAGAAAGGTACTAGTCCGAGACAAGTTTCTTTTTACTAGTTTTGTATTAATCATTTTTTCGACTAGCACAAATTTTCTAGACCCTGTGTAGTCCAAATGGATTCAGACAAATTCTGGTTGCTTTATATTAGTTGTATAACTAGTTGTTTTTCAGACTAGTTCGCATTTTCCCTGCAGGGTATTATCACAGATGGTTGTCAAGTTCAGGTACATATTTTGAAGAGGACTAGAAAAGTTGACGCGAGCAAACTTTTCATTAAGAGCATCCACATCTAGGTCTGACTTATCAGCCGGAGTTTGTTTGCCTATCTCCATACCTCTAAGCTCCTTCCAAACCTGACCAGACGTATAAGCAGTTTAAAATTTATGATTATAAAACCTTCGTTTGGAAACTGCTATCTTTCTCGTGACATCAGTTCGGATTTGTTTAAAAATGTTGTATAAAGTGTCAGTTTGATATCGTTTCCAGCGCATATAGGCTACGTCCCGCAATCGAATTAGTCCCTTTATTTCTAAGGCAAACCAAGGCTGGTCTGCTGGCTTAAGAATTTTAGTTCTAAGTGGGACACACTTCTCAAATAGTTGTCCAACATTAGAGTTTAAAAGTAATAATTGGTCTTCAGCAGATGTTAAGTTGTAAATGAGGGTAGTACTAGTAATTGTAAAATAGGTACGCTCAAAAAAAAAATTTCCTAGATTTAAGGAAACATGGACTACGTTGCCTAAAATGGTGATTTAAGGCCATTGTGGACTTAAAAATAGTAAAAATGGGAATAAATGTTCAATTTAAGACCATACATTTTTAGGAATTAAAAGCGTAAAATATAGTCCACTACCTAAACAATAGCACATGCCCATAAACAACACAAAAAAACTTTTTTTTAACAAAAAATAAAAACAAATAATTTTTTATTATTCGGAAGAAAATTACGATCTTGGGACATATCAAAATTTTACCCATATATGAGTATATTTAAAAAAATAGTATATAATATATGTATTTATTTTTATATTTTTAAGAAAATGTTTTTTAATTTTAATTTAATTTTTTTGCCGTAAAGTAAAGAAAAAATTTTAAAAATGATTTTATGTGTCGCTTAGACACATGTACTTAACAGTGTCTGATGGTGTGACTGGTAAGGTGTCTGCCCCTGAAGCGAGAGGACTCCGGTTCGAATCCCACTGGCGCAAATGAGTTGGAAGTTTTTTTCAGTTGTAAATTTCATTTACTAATAACAATAAAAAAAAAAAACATAATATAATTAAAAAAAATAATTGAAAAAAAAAATAAAACATGTCTTGTACTGGACTCGGGAGCTGGCATAGTTTTCTCTGGGCTACGCTTTTGAATTTTAGTTTTGTAAGTTTAGATGGATATCTAAATGCTTGAATTTTTGAGTAATATGGTCTTTTTTTAAGATCATCATGGTTTTAAAACAAGTCAGTGTGTTAAGTCCAACAATGGACTTAAAACAAGTCTAAGATTCCTTAGGTCCAAAATTAGTCCATATTACCTTAGTTTAAGTCCGTTTTTTGGGTTTTAAGTCCATATTTTTTCGGGGTGTAGGTGCGTGACTGTTGACCAATTTCAATCCAAATGAATTAAAGTCATTGTGAACAAGATTTTCGGTTATCATATTGCTGTTGAGATCTCCTGTTATAATAGCATTTTGATATCCAACGGATAGGACTGCCAGCGTTCTCATAAGGTCTCCAAGGTGGGTTTGGCTGTTGGGTCTGTATATGCAGCAGATAAGAGCTTTATTCTTAAATTTTCGATCAGTAATCTCAATAAAAGCTGATTCAACTGTACTATCATCTTGACTGACGTGGATACATTTAAAGGTAAATTTCTTATTGATATAGATAGCTACGCCACCGGCATGGCCCACCCGATCAGCCCTAAACAACACGTAACCTTCACACATAAACGGGACATCACTAGAACCATTGACAAACCAGGTTTCTGACACATAAATTACATCAACATGAGATCCAACAAATAATTCTCTAAACTCATCCATTTTTCTTACTAGGCTTTTGGCGTTTATGTGGGGAATCCTAAGACCCTCTCTTTGTTTACATAGAATATTTAACAGACTGCTCGCAATATTATTATATGAAACGATTCATAAGGATAGACGTTTAAACAATATGCACACTCTAATCCGAAATAAGATAGTATTATCAAAAACCTAACAAAACTTGAGTTACTCTTAAAAACTATTATGAGAATAAGTATTATCCAAGGGAGTACCCTCAGCGAGCGGAGAGTGGGAGGCAGAAACAGAGAGGGGCCCAGCAGAGTTGACTCTCTCTCTCTCAGCGAAACGGGCCCTGAAGATATCACGGACTCCCGGTGCCGAAACAAGGTT
The DNA here is from genome assembly GCF_030179915.1 of Drosophila takahashii. Classification (NCBI taxonomy): domain Eukaryota; kingdom Metazoa; phylum Arthropoda; class Insecta; order Diptera; family Drosophilidae; genus Drosophila; species Drosophila takahashii. The sequence goes on from NC_091678.1 coordinate 38,277,716, forward strand.
CGTCGCAAAACATAGTTTGTTGAATAGGGTCCAGAGTTTTTCCCCATCTAAATACGGAATGCCATGCATACGTACCGCGCACGCATCACTTTCAGCATTCTGTGCTTTAAGTTTCCCTTCGACAGTCCCTACTTTGGCTTTCAGGGAAGTTAGCTCCTCCATATCCCGCTCCAGTTTGTCCAGGCGCTCGGCCGTGATGACCTCTAATTGCTGGACTCGCCTTCCAAGGTCTTTCACAGCACCAGATAGATGGCCAAGCTTAGAGTCGAATTTTTGTTCAATTTCGTTAGATAACGCTTTCAATAGCCTTTCTTCAGTCTTCCGCGAAGTGGTGTTGATGTGCTCAGCGATGCGGGCGTTGATAAGCGCTGATAATCGGGCATCTATTTGCTCTAACAGTTGCGGCGATAGTTTTCCCGGGACTCAATTCCAGAGACGAATCAGTTCTTACTCGTTTCGCCTGTTGGTTTGACATGTCTGTGTCTAGTGCAACAGTAATTTGCAAAGAAACGTTTGTGTTGTTGCTGATTCGGGTTTCTCAATTTCTTTATATCAGCTGAGAGCGCAGGCGAACCGATGAGTTCATGGGCGCCAAACAGCTTTGATTTTGAAGAAATTGATTAATTATAATATTTACTGCTCGTTTTGTGAGTTTTCAGCAGCGGAGGACATTGCGAGACACTTGTTAGGGAAACGTGCCGAAGCAGAACAATTAATAAATATTGTATTCAATGAAAAACGTTCGAATTTTCGGAGCTCCAAAAAACACGTCTTCTTGACAGAGTTTCTCTTTTTTGATGATTTGTATTGTGCAATGCTTCTTTGCTGTGTATTGTTCAATAAAAATTCAACGTCCTCAACAACTGTATCCCAATGCAGTCCTTTTTCCGGATCTGCTAATTTAGCTATCATTGGCCCTCTATTCGATTAATTCTTTCCACCTGCCCATTGGCCTGAGGTGACCCAGTCGCAATTTTTACGTGCTTAATTTTATATTCCTCAGCAAATTTTCCAAAATCTTCCGATGTAAAACAGTTTCCTCTGTCCGAAACGATACATGTTGGCCTGCTGTACGACCAAAAATACCACAGGCCGACAAAATGTGACATGGGTCGGTGTCCAGGCCTGACATCATTTTATTTCGGTAAATGATGCTTTTTTAAGCATAAGTTGCCACTACGCCCATAGTTCATCAGCACTGGTACTTGCGGTATCTTTAATTTAAGAAAATCACAAATTTTCTTCTTCTTTTGGGATATAAACCAATTTGGTAATCTTTTCGGAGTTACATGTTTTTTTTATGCGGTCTTTTTGGAAAATTCAATCTAACTGAACCACAAGAGAAGGTGGGCGCATTCAAAATTTTAAAGTCACAGCAAAGTTCAAAAATCTTTATTTGTGAACAGCGTTTAAAAATTAAATACAAATATTTTCTTCTACAATGCATTTTTGACCCAAAGATACCTTATGTCCTTAATTTTAAGGACACTCATCAAGTTTTTGTGAATTGTTTTGGAATTTTTAAAGTTGTTTTTCTTACTTCCTTCACAGTGACGATTCACAAACTGTGCCCAAACCTATCACAATTTTAAATAACATAATTTTAAACGGTCTAAGTAGTCTTGCTTTGAATATAAGCACATGAGCGTAGCCTACTAATCTTTGGGGGCCTGAATGCCTGAAGTGTAATTTATTTATTTATTTGGCTTATAGTTAACTATGGACAGCTAACTTAACAACTTAACTATTTATACATTTATACGTTTAGTGACTCGAGGTAACAGTAAATTTGGGAGGATATAAAATCAATAGAAGACACAAAAGATAGAAGATTGATAGGATAAATTTTAATTAGTAGATAAAACACGGAATGGTTCATGAAGGGAAAATTAGATCTCACAATTGGTAGACGGATAGGACGGAAGGCACGAGTGTATCTTAGGGGGACTGCAATATTGATATCTCTGAACAAAGTTGAAAAATACACCGCACCACTCAGCAGTTTCTGTATAAATATTACACCGTTACAAAATCTGCGGTGTTTTAAAGTGGTTAGGTCAATCAGTTTTATCCTGGACAAATAAGGGGGTAAGTGCCGATCAGGATCTCAATTAAGGTTGCGCAAAGCAAATATTAAAAATTGGTTTTTGAACCGATTCTATTAAATTCTGTTGGTATGCATATTGTGGATTCCATACCTCAGAACAGTACTCCATAATTGTGCGAACTAGGCTTACGTATAGCGATTTAGTTGTACAGGGGTGGTCAAAAGTATTTTCACAAATGTAAAGGGTGCTTAATGGGTTAAGAACATTTTTGTGTCATTTAAACGGAATTGAAGTGCTCTTTCCATAGGTGCCAAAATGTTTATATTATAAGTTCAAAATATGAGTACAGTTAACATTCAAATTTGAGAAAATACTTTTGACTAGGGTTGTATACGGATCATTAAACTCTTTTGCCCAACGCTTAATAAAGGCTAAGACGCCGGTAGCTTTAGTGACTATAACTGAGATATGGCTATTAAAACAAAGTTTTTGTGTGTACGAGGTTGTGTGGGCAGTAGTGCGGGAGAACGACATTGTTTTACATTTTGAATAATTCAGTGATAGCAAGTTTGTTGAGGCCCAAGCCTAGAAATTATTGAGGTCAGACTGAATAAGAAGATGTGAACTTAAATTAGAAATACATTAGATTTTCTTTCAGATCTAATATTGGGTCTACATTCAGCAATATACTCAGCATAACATTGATTATTAGATATTTCGAAATTAGATCGGGCAATAACATATTGGGAAAAATCTGGGGGGGGCCCAGATTTCTTATATTTTTTAAAAAGACGCGATTTTGTGTTTTTGAGGTAGGACAGATGCCTGGAGAACCAAGAAGGCTTTAATGAGTTTGCAACGGAAACTTCGGCGACAAGGGTATCTAAGGCAGAGCAAACCATTTCATTAAACCAAATAACTGCGCTATCAAGGTCAGTGAAAGAGTATAAGGTCGACCAGTTTAGACGGTCCAAGTAGGAATTTAATCCAATATAGTCGGTTTTTCTAAAACACTTAACGCGTTGTGGGGCAGACTGATTCGTGGTTTCAAAATTTATATCAACGTTTAGACATAGAGCAGGATGGTACAAATCTTCGCATCTGGAAACGGTTGCCACAGACACATCACTAACAAAAATTAGGTCAAGAATCCTTTTTCTAGAGTTTTTTATGGAATTAACTTGTCCAAGTGACAAATTAGTTAAATATTAGAGTCTGAGTTAGGAAGCCATGAAAGATGAGGTAAGTTAAAATCACCCAGGACAATAAGTTGATCGGCGTCACCGACAGATAAAGAAACGACAGAATTAGCTGAAAGGTGATGAAGATAAACAGCAGGAGCCATAGGTATGTAGGAGCGAGTAATAAATACATTTCATTTATCGGTAGTAATTTTAACTGCGATAAATTCAATGCATTAAATATTATCATAAGGAAAAAGTTCAGAAGAATGAGAGTTTAGTACCGCAATTAGAACGCCACCATCACGAGTTGGGCGGTCTAATCTGTAAATAGAAAACTTGTTAACGAATATTTCTTGATCATAAATATTTGAGTTGAGCCAGGCTTATGGCAATAATGTCAAAATCCAGCAAGGTGCTGTTAGAGTAAACTCTTTTTAGTTTCCCCAATAGAATACAAACATTCTGATAAGTAACAGATATTAAGGGCCGGTTTCTCGAGTCCCTGTCAAAGTCCCTGATAGCTATCTGTTCGAAAAACTTAAATACCAGATAAACTGTTCGTAAAAGCAAATCCGCTTTCTCGACTGCTTTAATTTATCTGAACGAGAAACAATTACAGCGTGCTGTTAACGCACAGAATTGTGCTGTGAAGCGCAAAAAATGGCATGCATCGATTATTTCATCAGCTGTTTGGGTATAATTTAAAGGAAAAGTCAGCTGTGATTTCGTTTCTTCTTCATAGTTGGCTTTGGAAAATCAGCTGTCATTCTATTGAGTCGAAAACGCTTAAAAGGGACTCCAAATCTCTGTCAAAGTTAGCTCTCACATTTATGCTCGAGAAAGCCAAAATGCCTTAGCAGGGACTTTATCTGTTCGAGAAATGTTAGCCGGCACTCGAGAAACCGGCCCTAAGCAATTTAGTTTTGTGCACCAACAGAATTGGGATCCTGAGATGCACCTTTGCGGATGTAATCGTGCATTATAGTGTGCTCCGGCCAAATTGTGGGATCTTAAAGAGTAATTTTAAAAGAAGAGATATCCCGTGGTTGTTTGAACTTAAACTTAAAGACACATATACTACTAGGTTGTGCACCCAATTTTGGGCACAGGTAGTTTTTAACACAATCAGCAGTGGCTTCCGGATTAAGACGAGAAACAAAGACCGACCTATTAGGTGCAAAGCCCCTGAGAGGTAGATCCGCCGCATTGAGCGCCATAGTTGCATAGCACTGAGGGGTTGATTAGCAGCCGGTTGGCTCGAAGGAAGCGCGGCCGGTGCGATTGTAGTAGCATGATCTGGGTTTAAATGTAGTGAGCCAGGGCCAGGTACTAGCTGTTGAGGAGTTAAAGAGCACTCTGCAGTCGTACCGGTATTTTGGTTAAGCTGCAATTCATATGCTCCAGACTCAGATTCAGGTGAGGTGTTGTTAAAGGCGAAACTAGCCTGCAATCCCGATGTGCCTAGTCCAGCTGAGTTGTTGATAGCCAAGATTGAATTCAGGCTCGCACTAATAGGTGACGGAATACCAACTGCAGCAGTACAGAGAGATGGAATTTGAAGCGAATTTTTATTATAATTCGCAATCTTTCGCTGAACAGATGACGACACTCATTTTAGTGATTGTTGGGACACTGTGCATTTAACAGGCAGTTAAGAGAAGCGTGCAGAAGAGCAGGCAGTGGGAGATTAAAGAGACGTGCAGAACTCCAGGTAGTGGCAGATACGGTGATGGGGGAGCCGAAGATTCGGAGAGCCAATTCGAAGATCCGCAGCAAGCAAGGCGATGAGAGAGGCGACCCACACGAAGAAAACGGAGAGAAAAAGCCAAACTTTGGACCGTTAGAATACTTGATGGAAGAGCCGTCGATTCGGAGAGCCAATTCGATCCAGAGCAAGCAAGGGGATGAGAGAGACGCAGCGCTCAAAGTGAAGTGCACGGAGAGAGGACCGTTAGGACACTTGAGAGAGCAATTGGCGAGCGGGTGTAAGGGACAGACGTGACAAACGGCGATAGAGAACGAAAACAAAGCACCAGCGAAGCCCTTTTTTGGCTACAGATGATAAATTGAAATTCAATTAAATATGCTTATTTTCGGGTTGTAATGTTTTGTTTATATACGATGCGTTAAGTGTTAAGCGGGGTTTTAGAATGATATTCTCCAATTTTAGGATTATATACGTTCGGTATAACCACGATTGAAAGGTAACTTCAAGAGCTCAGATAAAATACAACCGGTCAGTATCGATGCCAACGGATGTTGTACCACTCCAGCTTTTAACTTAAGCCCATGTATAAATATGTTTAAAGCAAGGGTCACTTGTGCTCAAAAGCAGTTATAAGTTACGTAAAATTGTGACAATTTTTTCTTAATGTAAAAAACGTTTTTGACGCTTTTTAAATTTCTAACTTGAGCTGTGATAAACCGATTTCGGCCATCGAAAACTCATTTTACAGGTAATAGAATGCCCTCTAACTTATATTATACACAGCATTGAG